>NC_054084.1:35653998-36328998 GCF_017562075.2 Anopheles merus
ATTGGAACAACAAGTAGTAGTAGTAGTAGTAGTAGTAGTAGAAGTAGTAGTAGTAGAAGAAGAAGTAGTGGTAGTGGTAGCACAAGTGGCGAAAGTGGTAGCTGCAGTACTGGTGGCGTTACCACCACCGGTAATGGTAGCCGCCGCAGCATGGCTGATGGGCGCAGAGCTGGTGGCAGACTTATGGCAATCGTTTGTCGATTGATTCGACTGTCCCTTTATGATAAACTTAAGTACTACCCGCACTACTGAGCGGAATCTAAACGACGAGTGGGAAAAAGAAAGAAAGAAAGAGAGATAACAGATAAAGGGAAGAGCCGGAAGAGAGAAACAGGAGATAAAGAGGAAAAATGAAAAGAATAAGAGAAAGAAAGAGTTAAAGAAATAAAACAGTACAGTATGAATATAAGACGATAATGGAGTTGTAGAGCTAATCGGTGTTGTGGTATGTATGTATGATTTTTTTTCATTTTTGTTTTATGTTTGCATAAACGATGGTGAAAATGAAACTTTTTTTGTATTGAAAATAATCTAAAAATGACATTCATCATTTGTAACCGATAAATTGTGATGTAAACATGTAAAACATTTAAAAACATGAAAAAATATTAGAAAAACAACAACCAAATCCAAAAAAAACACATATTAAATCAAAACCAAACATATTATTATAATAGAAAAAAGCAAACACCAAAACAAGACAAAACAAAACAAAAACTTCAAACAACAAACACAAATTGAACAATCAATTTGTTTACAACAACACAGGAGAAAGGGGGTAAAATGACGAGAAGGAGGAAACTAAAAGCGTTGAACAAAACTTGCATAAAGCGAACGGCGACGACGATGACGACGACGACAACGATGCAGTAGTTTCAATTAGATTCGGTGGCTTCAATTTTGCCCGTAATTTCATGACTCACAAAAAGCTTTTCTTTGAAGTACTTATTTTCCTTACACTTACAAGAATTGTTGAAGGAGCGTTATTGCATTTAAAATTCCACTGCACTATGAAACTATAGGTGCAAGCACCGCCACTACCCGCGGCTACTGTACAGCGGAAAGTGTTGCCATCTATTGCAAAGCCAACTAAGTATGATATGTTCACATTTCGTGCCCGGAGAGGAGCAAGCGACCAACCCCCGCCGCGCCTTGTTGCCGGATGGAGACGCCTTGTTGCTCACTCGGGAGACACAGTACAAAGGACTGGGCGTTTCCATTGCGTGCAAAGGATGGGAAAAATACAATACAGCTGAGAAAGGATGGCATCATGATGTGAAGCAGTAAATGCACTTTTCCGATGTGAATGTGTGTATATGTTTAATGATCATAACGAGCAATGGAGCAAGTCATTAACGTTGCGCCGTTCAACCTTCAACCTAACTGTTCTAAATGGCGTGTTGTTTTTGTACATATGCATGCTCGTTACGATACTGTATCCCCATTTCCCTACTCCTGATCCCGAGAGGGGAGAAACCACAGACACACGTACACACACATCATACTTACAGTGTGCATTATACTTGAGCTGAGTAACAGCAACACAATACACAACACAACAGCACAACATGAAACAGAATTACAAACAGAAGAATGAAGGAAATGACGGACGCGATGTGATCCTTTGCCAAAAAAGAGAGAGCGAGCGAGTAGTGAAAGGAAGGAGGAAGGACACACAGTCTCAAATGGGTTCTTCGTTCACCCCCCCATCCACACTGTTCGCGGTTGATGAGAGAGAGCGAGAAAGAAGAGTGTGTGATCGGATGGTTACAACCCGCGTGCTGTCACCACACAGCGCCGTGACACGGAGCGGTGGAAAATGGTATTATTACCTATGGTAGACACGATTGCCCGCCGTTGCCGTCGTTGCCGCTGCTGTGGGTTGATGATTCGTCACCGCCACCGCCTTCACACCGACCAGCGGTACGGCGGCAATGCCCTTCGCCGGCTCGACGGCCCCCTTAGCGGTCAGCACACCGCCCTTGGATGACTTCTGGAGCGGCGGCTGCTGCTGTTGCGGCTGAGGTTTCAAGCTCAGCGGGAAGTTGTTGTAGGAAGAGCGATGTTTCAGTGACTCTAGATTGGCGGAGGAAGACTTGCCGATCGGGTAGTTGCGCACGATGTTGTAGAAGTTGCTGTCGGACTGGCGGAAGAACCCGCCGACCTGCTGCAGCTGCTGGACGGAGCCGACCGAGCTGGAGCTGGTCAGCAGCCCACCGGTACATCGGTCGGTCGCTGGGTCGGGCTGCCCGACCACGATCCCACCGATCGGGGCACTCTTGCGGAAGTTACGCTCGAACGGATTGTTGCTGTTGCTCCGTATCGAGCTGCGGGCGATCACTTTCGCCACCGAGCTGGTTGGTGAGGTCGTTTTCGGTTTCGCTGCCGGCAGTCGTACCGCCGCGTCCGGATCGTTCTCGTCCGGACTGCTCGTGGCGCTGGCACGGGTTGCGTTGTAGGTCGAGGCGGACGCAAACCGCTTCCGGCCAATGTTGGGCGTCAGGAAGGGCACATGGTTCACGCGCTCCGCTGCCAGTACGGTCGGGATCGTGCTGAGCGAGTTGATCTTTGTTAAATTGCTCGGACCGAGCGTTGCTGATGCAGCGGTCCCACCACCGGCCGCCGCCGGATCATCATCAATGCCAATGTACCGTGTGTACCCGATGCCGGACCGCTTCCGATACACACCGCTGTGGAAGGAGCTGCGCATCTGGAAGGGCAGAAACCGATTGGCCAGCTCGACACTGGCGCCGCCGCCACCACCTCCACCGAGCGGCGATAGCTGGCACGAGGACGGCGCGTTTGACTCATCCGAGGAGCTTTTCTCCTCCGCCTTGAGCTGGCGGCGGCGCCGCACCAACACATCGTCCGACTCGTCGCCCCCGGTCAGATCGGTGAGCGAGCGCATCTTGGCGAAGCTGAACCGGCGCGTCTCAAAGTCCCGCTTCGACTGCAGCAGATCGACCGGCGTGTGGCCAAACTCGCGCTCGTACGCCGACAGATTGCCGAGCGATTTCATGCGGCTCAGGTTCAGCCCCGGCGTCAGATGGTGGTGATCCTCGTCCGGCCGCCCTCCAGCTGCCAGGAAGTAGCCGTGCGTTTGGTCGCCCACCTCCTCCTCGTCGGAAAACATGGCCCCCTTCGGTACGGCCAGATTGTTCATGCTCTTGATCTTGACCAGCTTCGACAGCGGGATCTCGGACGTCGGTGTGCCGAACTCCTCCACGCCCGACTCGGTCCGATCGTCGCTGGCGCCGCCCTCGTCCTCCGACAGCACCGTCACGTCCGGCGTGACAAACACCTCGTCGCCCGAGTCCGAGTTCGGGCTCTGCGGTATGCGCAGCTTCATCAGCAGCCGGTTCGCCGTCATCATCTGCTGCTTGGTCGGGTTGAGCCGGCCGTTGCTGCCGGCGCTCGTGCTGCTGCTGAGACCGCTGGCGAGAAGTTTCTTATTAGCGAGCGTTACGAAACGGCCCCCGTTAGCTAAGGAAGACTGTGCGGTACTACTACTAGACGTGGTGATGGTGTTGGTGGTGGTGATGGTTTTGGAGCCGGTGACCGTCAGCAGCGTGCCCGGTTTGCCCTGGTAAACCGTTGCCGTCGCCGGACGGTACCTTTTTGGGCAGTTTTTTTGTTTTTTTTTGTTTTTGGTATAGCATTTGGAGTACCCAGCATAACGTGTTTTTGTGTTGCGCATTGCGGAGGAATGTATTCGTGTCATTTTGTTGATGATTTTTGCACATTTTTCATGTAAACATCGGTGTATGTTTATCGAATGTGTGTTGTGTACGCCCATAAGTGTGTGTGTGTGTGTGAGTTTACACACAACAACCACGCGGGAGGGGTGTAAAGAGGGGGTGAAAAACGGTCGTGTACCGTATTTTTCCACATCATCGCGCATTCATCGGTGTCGCAAATAAAAGAAAAGGGGCCGGGAAGGGGTTAAAAATAAAAACACACACAAAAAAAAATCAGGAATAGGAAGGGGGGTAAAAGGAAAAGAAAAAGGAAGGGAAGAAAAGAGAGAAAAAAAAGAAATAAAAAATGGGAACATAGCGCAATTTCTAAAAGAAAAACTAAAACAAAAAAAGAACAACAACAAAAAATACCAAAGTCTAGAACTATTTCTCTATCCTACACGACCGGGCAGATACACAACAGCGCAAAAGAAAGAAGGACATTCGGAAAATGGGAAATGGAATGTATAGAGAGCGCGCGACACTAGCAAAAGATCGTTAGGACACATTAATGAGAAGAGAAAGCAAGAGAGAAACAGGGCGGCCATTTAATTACGCCATCTAAACACACACACACACAAGGACAAAGAGATGCACTATGAATGGTGAGAAAAGGCACAGTCCCCACAGCAAGAAGGGTTCTCTATCTAGAGAGCATTATTATTGAGTTGAAGCCAGCTTGAAGGTGCCTGCTGCGTGATGCTGCCACTACTAATGACATGAGATGACCGACAACAAACGCAAGCCTGTGTGTCTTTGCAAAAAAGGTCCTCTTGGGACGCTGGCAGATTAAAAGTGTGTCAGCCATGCCTAGATGTCGGTATAGAGAGAGAGATAGCTACGCGTGAGCTAAATTTTAGCGTAATGAAGGCGAGTTCCTTCCGGTTTGGGCAGTCGGAATGATAATCATGTTGTTTCTAAGCATGTGTGTTACGTTTCTGTTTTGCAGCAAGAATTGATTAGTTCCAACACAACACACATTAGCCGGGCGACACCGTGCCATACGCTCTACATGCTTGTTTTTAGAATGCTTCAAGACGCGCTCTGTTGCTTGCGGTGATGAAAAACTACTAACAAACCCTAATTTCCCTTCTTTCTTTTTTGCTTGTTCCTCAAGCATTAGATACGTTTGAGTTGTTGCTTTGAAGAATAAGCAATCACAATCTCCTTTGTGATACACGAACACGACATGTTTATGACCATACTGTTCATAAACATGATTAAAATGCGGAACTTTTCATCCGGCCCGAGAACACGTGCGACCAAC
Organism: Anopheles merus; assembly: GCF_017562075.2. Lineage (NCBI taxonomy): Eukaryota > Metazoa > Arthropoda > Insecta > Diptera > Culicidae > Anopheles > Anopheles merus. Next base: position 35,659,003 of record NC_054084.1, read on the forward strand.
GTGATCCGATTTGGTGGCCGAAGGTCTGCGGCTGGTCTGCGTTCTCTTCCTTTGTGTTTCCCTCTAGCTGCACGCTCATGCTTCACACGTTATAGTGGTACCAATTTTACCCATACACAACCACTCAAACCAACTTCAAAGGTGAATGGCACGGAGTCGAAAGCGTACATAATCGGGAGCATAACTGCCAGACGCCTGCCGGTCGACTGTTCGTTTGAGCTAATCTAGCTACATACCGAAAACACACACACACCGACCTTTTTGCGTGATGACCGCAAACGAAATTCTCGCCAAGCTTATCGGTAAAAGATCGGAATCACCGTCGCGTGAAGCATTAGCATTAGAGAAGTAGCGGTTTTATTCGTAATAAAAAAGGGTAACAAATATGCTCCGCGAACGCCTTTAAGATTAAGCTGATTTTGCTTCTTCCTTTTTTCTTTCTTTAAACTTTGTAGAATTTGTTTTTATTTCAAACTTTGTCTGGTGGCTTTCTGCACGGACCGAGGTCAGACGAGGGTATTCCAACTTTGCTAAAGCTGTATAAGCTCATAAAGGATGGTGATTACGGAGTGGGTATTCCTTTCCTTCCATTACCAACCCAGCGAAGGGTCAATTTTAGTTTTCCAATCTTACACTTCAATAATCAATAAGATGAGGATCTGCTTTCGTTAATGGTAGAATGTTGCATTTTTTAATTGGATTCAAAGATCCGCTTCTCCTACGCAGCCTGAATTATGTTTCCCGCCATTTATTACGGGTAATGATCTGCTATCAAAGTTTTTGGTTGCTTCCACGATAAACCATTAAATTGAAATTCATACCCCGCTTCTTGACTTCGATCCGTTTTCTTGCTGTTTTGTGTGGTTGTGGTTGTGTGCTTGTGTGTATGTGCTCCAGCAGCACTTTATCTCGAAGCTATATTATTTTTATGATTCGACAGCTCGTTAGAGCTCTGCTTTCTTGTTGGTTTTTGCTCTATGATAAGCAGCAACGTTTTAAGCACGAACGAACGCTCGCCCCAGAAAGACAACGATCTGGCGGAAAATCACGCACAGTGCATAAACTGACCCCGGTGGTGCGGAATATTAAATTTCCCAAATATTTGACCCATAATCTTGGTACATTCCGTTGCAGGCAAGCCGAGTAGTATTGTGCTCGAGTACGAAATTAATGAAACAAGTATCTTATATCAACATTTTTTCCACAAAAGAAAGTCCTCTTCACAGTCCTAACCTTTTCGTGATGTACTTCGGGGAAAATTGCTCAATCAATTTGATAGATATTGTTTTCTGAAAATACCCTAATCGTTCACTCTTGTAAGGGTCTTTTTATCCTTAAACATTCACAAAACAATTCGCAAATGATTCGAGCGAAATTCTCCTGCGAAAACAACAATAAACAACAAAATAACAAGAAACTTGTCTATGAACTTTCAGCTTAATAGCATTTTCATACAACAGTCGTTACGCTTTTCCCAATAACGATCAATACATTTGGAAGCAATAATGGTCTATAAATAATGCTACTCTCCGGACGTCATCAGCACAGTATTTGAACCCAATCAGACATAAATTCAAATGACAGATACACACACAAACACAACAGCATCTCTCATTGCACATGACCGCTTTCGGTATTGTGTTCGCCGGAAAAAGGTTCCGAGAAGCAAATGAAAACGGAAAATAAAAGGATTCGAAATAAATGTGTGCATACACACAGTTACGATACAGCGCTCACATGGTTCACAACATTGTTAGTCGAAGGTAATGGCCAAGAAGAGGTTTGAAGATTATTGAAGCCTACAGAAGTAGCATCCAGCACAGAGCGTAATGGAACGAGCTCTTCAGTTCTGGTGGTTTGGTTAGTATTACCTATCTGTTAGTCACATTCTACTGGATTGTTTTATGAGCTCCAAACAAACGGAAAATGATACGCTATTTGCAGGTTAAACACAAACAACAACTGTGTGCAGATTGTTAGTTTACGGTACAGTTAAGCAACGGTTGTTTCGTTAGTAAGTGGTGGTAAAGTGGGATTGTATGGATCGCCTGCTTGTCGTCGGAGAAGTTCAAATCATATGCAAAAAAATATAACAGACAGATAGAAAACACCATCTATAGAATTGATTCCACCGAAGAGTACACCAGCAAAACGACTAACGTTTAAATAACGAAGAAGGAAGGAACAACACATTGAAAGATGTTCATGTAGAATCGAAAACAATGTAATTGAAATATGAAATAGTAAATATATTGGATGAGCAGTCAACATCAATAATTTAAAAAATAAATTTAAAAAGTTAAGAAAAATCTGTCTTTTGCTTTACTTAAAAAAACTCAATCGTTTCGTGAATAAAAAAAAAACAAAACTAAATCGCGTTTCGCGACTAAAACTTCAAGGAATTGTATGAGGTCAGTCGAACCGGTATACTAATATATAACTAATAAATTTAAAAGGGTGGAGGACTGGTGATGGTGGTAGTGGTGGTGGTGAAGGATTGTTAAGAAATGAGCTACAAACAATCCTTCTTCTTGCAAATGAATGCACACATTCACATGTCAGTAACGCAACATGTGTGAGAAACTACGGTACCAGGTGGAAAACCAGAGATAAAGGAAAAGTAAATACGCTAACATAACCCGACCGAGGGGGGAGAGAGAGAGTTCGAGAGAAGGAGTGTGTGCGTGCGCTTCGCTTACCTCTGGTGGCCGGAATCTCCCTCGGAGCTTTGCCTCGAGTGTTGACTGTGGGAGAAGCTGCTGTAGCCGGAACCTTTGGACATCTGCAAAAATGAAAAATAAAACGCCAAACGGGAGAAACATGGTCAGTTTGAAATGGTTTCTAAAGCACCACCATCCATGCCGCCGCATCCCACTTACTTGACTAGTATTGCTCGAGTTGCGCGAGTGACCTAATTCGATCGCACCGGGCACGGTACCGACGGGCGGTACCACCTGGCTGCCGGGCAGGGCGGCACTGCCCGTCTGCTGCGGTGCACCGACACTGACCGGCAGCGATGCAACGAGGGACAGATTCGACTGAAAGTCCAGCAGGGACGATGGCGGTTCGGAAGATTCAGAGATACCGGAGTCGGTAATGATGAACGACTGCGGGTCCAGGTCGAACGATTGCTGGTGCTCTGCAAAAAAATCGAAACCGTGGAAAACGATAAGGCCGGATGCGTTCCAGATGCAGTCCTCATGCCATCATACCTATCGTCGTCGGCAGGACCTGTGTGGGGGGTTTCTTCTTCGGCAGCGAATCGAACCCGGGCGCGACGGAGCCGGCCGACGGATCGTCTTTGGTAGAAACGCGCGTCACGACGGGCGTAACGACGGGACCGACCGTCGCCATCGCCGGATCGGTGGGCTGTAGCCCGAGCGCCATGTTGTCCTGGGGCAGGGCAGTCTTCGACTTCGGGCTCGGGGAAGGACTGTAATGCAATGAGATGAAAAAGGCGATTAATCAAACGCGTTCAAACGGGCGAGGGTCGATGTCGTTTATACTTACACTTTGAACAAAATATCACCCTGAATCATGTGCATGCGTATCGACACGTTCAGCATGGAGTTGTCCTGCCGGTGCCGTGCGTCATACCCCTCGAGCAGATACTTGCGCGGCGTCAGGCCCGAGCCGGCAAACTCGGCCAGGTTCAGATCCGTGAAGCCGAGTTTCTGTAACAGTTCAAACAAACAAACAGTCACGACATGAATAATAGAGCTGAAGCATGAGCCTTTCTCTACTGTGGCGTGTCACACACTTACCTGGTAGCTCCGGCCGCCCTTGATCTCTTTCCGCACCGATATCCGCACGGTGCACGGGTCCAGCACGCCGGTCGACGCGTTCGACGTCATTTTGCAGGGAAACTCGAACTTTTGACCCCACCGCACTGTGTGGTTTTTCACCTCTTCCCTGTGTCGTTCGAGAAAGGGGGAGAAAGCGAAAGGCAGAAAAGATGGATTAGTACACAATTGGATTAGATTGGCTTTGCTACGTAATTTGTAGGCTGTCATGTTTCTCAACAGCTTCAACGGTTGAAAAGCGATCTGTTCGCGGGGGGCGCCTTAATCGCTTTGACGGGTTACAGAGTGAGCGATTGGGTGGAATTAAATGACATGCTAAAGGTTTGATAAACGCATTTTGGTAGAGGCGTAGACGTACTATTTAGTGCCCTTTTGTTTTTCATGAATAATTCAAAATGAAGATGACATTTCGCACAAAAACATACATCAACGACAATGTAGCGACCGAGCAAACGCACATCAAATGTACATTTTAACCATTTGAAAAAGCTTTTTTACGTTCCTTCATTTACCCGGCAACATTGTACTTCTGGCGTTGCTGTTATCGTGATAAAACGACCTACATTTTGTGACAAAGACACAGGTACAACATGGTTGGACGTTACTGCGTCATGCCTCGTCCGTAAAAAAGCCCAGCAAGAAATTCAAATGTTGTCGTTTTTTTTTGTATCTTTCAGAACACACAACCTAGGCACACGCTGATAACATGGTAGAGAGGAGCTTGACAGAAAAGAAGTATTATAGTGCACACGGAAGAGGAACAACAATAAAAAACAGCATTTTGACCGATAAGAGTCAAACCTCCTAGGGCAAGAGGGAAAATGTATCCCAGTTACTATGGACCTCACCCCGCCGTAATGGACTAGTGGGGATACTTTCGATGGAATTAGTTTTTTTTTGCTGTTTTTCCGTGTGACCAACACACACACACACACACACACACACACACACACACACACACACACACACACGTGTGGCATTACACCACGTCTATTGCATCGGAGTCACGGCACAGCGTTGCACCCGAGACTAGCAACCTTGAACGTGGGCGACGGCAGGGCCATTGTCAACCGCTCATGAATCGGTCGGTGACACACACACACACACACACACACACACACACACACACACACACACACACACACACACACACACACACACCCACACACACACACACCACACACACACACACACACACACACACAACACACACACACACACACACACACACACACAACACACACACACACACACACACACACACCACACACCACACACACACACACACACACACACACACACACACACACACACACCACACACACACACAGTTTTATCGTTCGGACAGTATTGATCGCGCACGGGTACAATGTGGCACAGCACGCCTGGTGGGCGGTGGTGGATCGGTTTCCTTCCCGGCGGATGCATTATCAAATGAAATCACCAAAATGGACTGCGAGAAGGAGCGGAAGGAAATAAGCCCCCGGAACAACCTCCGGGTTGGACGACCGACCGGTCTCGCAGCGCTAAATTCTATTTTCACATCGAATGACAAAAAATAAGAGGTGATCCAGGTGGGTTGGGGTTTGGGGGGCCTATCGAACAGGGCTAGTAGTAGCGCTTTTGCCGGCGTGACAAGGGAGAATGCAATTAGTTTGAACATCATCGAGTTTCGTGTCGCGTCATGGGAAGCCAAACAAAAGCGACGACCGTCGACGGGTGGGCCTGTGTGTTGAACATGGAAGATAATGGTAAAATCACAGCCGCTCGGGGAGAACCGGGTACAAAAATGCAATTGGCACAACTCTATTTGGCTTAGAGCTCTGATGCTAATTTCAATTGAAAATGTGCAATTTATGCTAGAATAAATTACGAAATTTACCGAGGTTTTTAAAGTTCTTATGTTACGTCCTTAATGTTTTTTTTGTCTATGTTGTTTATAGGAAACAAATCGTGCCAAGGATTCGGCCGCTTACAAATACGTCTGATTGACTCGATCAAACTAAATATCTTATATAGCTAATCAAGTTCCAGAGCATTGAAAGAAATCATTTATGAATGACCGACAACCCTGAGTTACGAGAAGCTCCAAACATCGTTGCTTTCGTATCAGGAAGCATAACTCGCGTCCACTGGCTTAGCAGCGGCAAGCAAAGGTGCGAATTTCGATCTTAAGCGAATTTCGATATTACACCCTGGTCCGTACACTGGTCCAATGTCCCCCAGTATTGTCCCATCGATTTGTTCTGAACCAACACATGATGCAAAAACTCCACTCCAACAATTTTGTTGCGATTATTGAGGAAGTATTGATAAAAATCGAAGGTAGACCTTAACACTAGAACCACCGATGGGACTTTTTTGTCCCATCGCACTCGAAAAAGGTGTGTTATTCCACTTGCCGCCGTGACAAACCATTGAAGTTTTCTGACTTTTATTTATTTTGAACGATCTTTCGAATGCGCTCATAAAAAATTGTATCCCATATGGCTCGTCAAAAAAATCATTTCCATCCTAGAACCGCCATATGGGAAATTTTTGTCCCATAGGCAAAATACGTAGTGGTGGCTGGTATATCTGCTGACAACGAGTGACGGATGTGCTTCTGCAAGTTTGGCAGCACTGGGTAGAAAGTATACGTAGACAGTACTCCGTGAAAAGTGCTAGTAGAAGATGGCTTGTGCATTAATTTCTTTAATATTCTGGATTTGGCGGGAATCAATGCTTGGGTTTTGTGCAAAGAACTTACAACAGAAAATATATCGAGACGCGATTTTCTTTTCAAGCTAGGCAAAGAACTTTCATGTTTCATGTGAGCCAGGTTCTGATGGAACAAAGATGTGTTTTAGATGCTTGAAATAATTAATTTAGGTGTTCCTTTTGTTTTCGAAAAAAGCCTTGTTCCTTTTCCGTTTTCGAAAAAGCCTCTTCCTTTGACCATTTAGAGCTGTGTTGACATCGAATTTTTGTAATGTTTCTAAACCGAGTCATAGACGTTTGCCTGTATCCAAACAACTTTGAACATTAGACTTGTTTTATTATCATAAAAACCCTACTTATCAGTTGATTGTTTTAATAATTTATAGCTATAAGCCTATATTTACTGTTGTTCAACCCTGTAAGGAATAATTATCTGTAATATAATTATCATAAGGAGTTTATCACTAGAAGCTCTGTAATGATATATTATTCTATAGTAAACTGGATTTGATACCTTTGGTATGCAGTTCATATGATCACAATTCGATTTTTGCTTTGACTGAGTGGCTAATAAAGCTTCATTATACCTAATTATAATATTTAGTAGTTATCTTTCCACAAGAAACCCTTAGGCAATAATAAACATGTCTAAATATTTACACATAACTAATGTCCCATATGGCGGTTCTAGTGAGGTTCAAAAGCCCGGCGGTTGTAGTGTTAAAACATGCCTGCACGCATGTCTTCGTTTGGCATGGCGAAAATTCCAGATAACTGACGGCAGCTTGCAAGGTAGTAAATTTGTTTTTGTAAGTAAGCTTAAATAATTACTTTTCAGAGATTGTTCATGAAATGAAATCGTCTCTTTTATTTTTTTATTTTTCTATAGCCAGTCAAAAATACCTTTCTTAATGTAAACGTTAGCATCAGATCAATGTAAAATCTCATGATCATGTTCTAATGAAATCGTATTGTACGAACGTGCACAATTTTTATCTAATGTAAGGCTTTTCAGGGATCAGGCTTTGACTCACTCAAAATCTATATTCACAAGTCGACTCCACTAATATAGTTGCTAATTGCTGTCGAACAAAAACGTATAGAAGCATACAAAAATATCGATCGATAAGTTACCAAGGCACCTAATGATGCACGTGAAAGTGAAATTGTCGTACCACACCAATCTGCTTATCATTTTGCTACGCGCACCAAAAGCAAATCCATATTTGATTCATTCCGGATGATCGCTTCAACTCAGCCAGCCGCGACGTGACATCGCAAAGCACACACTGAGGCGCTGATGATCGCGCTGTGAGGAAGTAAAAGCAAACATACCTCGACGAAAAGGGTTAGCAAAATTTCGCTTAAGCTCGCACACTTTTACCCTCGCTCCCCTTTCTCTGTCAGTCAAATTAGTAGCATAAACAGCAAAGAAAAAAACGAGGAACAACTACACAACAAATGCATATCAACCCTCTACTATATGTGTACTGTACCGATCCGGGGGTTGTCTCTTATTCGATCGTGCATTAAATTCCATTTGATTGACTTACATTTCAACGACTCGCTAATAGTGGCAAGAAATGGCTGTGCGTGTGTAGGTCGGGGGAAGGAAGTTGGCAACATGGTGGAGCTTAAGCAGCGCAGAAGCAGCACGCGAGCTCGGCACCAACATACCCACCTATCTATCGGACAAGTTATTTCATTCAGTGCACGTAAAATGGTTCACAGTAGAGGGGGGTGGAAACCGGTGGTGGAAAGAGTCGTACCGTCGGAAGCCGAAAAGCGCTCCGATGTCATAATGCGGCGTTGGTGCTGGTGGTTCGGCATGCATTAATTAATGTGCAAGGGCACGCGTGTGCGTTTATTCATTCATCCGTTTGCCTCAATTTGTCACTTCCGTTTCGATTGGTACCTCCGGTCGTGGTTCGGTGAACGCCACAGAGAAAGACAGACAGTGAGGAAGAAAAGGGTGGTGAAGTTAAATACCAAGCGCCCATACTCCCTTTTCCACATGCCGCCTTAACCCCAGGGTTACATGCTATCACCCGCGAACGAATTGTTTTTCAACGGCGAACAGTGAAAAGGGGGAAAAACCCCCGTGACCTTTTCGAGACGTTTGTGGTGCGTGAACAGCGATTTGTACATTTCGTGTGGCTTGATTTATTTACACCCTTCCCCTCCCCTTCTCCTTCCTTTCAGCGTAGAAACACCGAATCTGTAATCGGTGTCATGTAAATACTAATAAAGTTCTATCGAAGCTTTTGTGTTATCCGTGAAGCCTTCCCCGTAGTTACCGTGTGCACAAACAAACCCATCAAAATTGATCGTAATGGAAGGGAAAAAAGGTAACTTTACAGGATTTTACGTCCCCGGGACACTAGCAGCCATAAATCACCGAGCGAACAATCCGCCACCCGCCGGCAAATGTCACTCGAAAAGCGAACAAACACAAGCAAGAGAAACGTCAGAGCAGGATACGGGGCGACCACACACATAATTGGCCAACACACGATGTCGAATAGGACGAATGGAATAAATTTCTGTCGACACTATCGGAAGTGGAGACAGGCGGGTAGTGCCCTTTTCCCTATTTCGACGGCGCCCTGATGTGTCAAACAAATAACAAGCTTCTGAGCAAAAGAAATAATACAAAAAAAAACACCCACCCGCGCAACAAACAAAATCGAGGGTCGGGTCCGGGTGCTTGGCTTGTGCCCTTTTTCCCTCCTCGTGCCGAAAAAAAACCATGTTCGCCACGGTCAGTGACTTTTCCTCCCCGTCTTTTTTGGGTCGGACCTCAAACACGATCGGCAGCACTTGGAGCATAATTTAATGCATGCGTGCGGGGTGATCCAACTGTCCAGAGCGTGAATGTGTTGAATCATTGTGTTGACCTTTCGTTGGAAGTGATATTCAACATTTGAACTGGGCAGCGGGGGGGTGAGGGAGATGATAAGCCAGAGTAAGCATTCTAAACAGGAGCGCTGGTTGAGGTTGGGTAAGCCCGCCAAAGCTCAAGAACCGAATAGTAATTGGTTCAAGCGCATTAGCCTGTGTTAAAGTGTCACGCAATGTGTGGTTAGGTGTGTATTGGAGCTTAGTTAAGTGTGTGGAGAATCCCACGAATAAATTATGAGGATTATAAAGAACATGGGGTTGTAAAAATTACACAATATGCTCGTCATGTTGCATACATCGGGTAAATATTTGGAGTAAAATACAAACACAAAGGTATTGAGGATCTTTTGTGCAATACATCTTCTACTATTCTGTAATATATTGTAATTTTGCATGAAAAAATCCAATACTAATGGTCATAAACATTCAAAAACTGCCTCTAAGATGTACAAAAATATCAAAACAACAAACTTTTTTATGATTAAAAAGAACCTTCTTTCCCAATTATAAAGACATAACTAATTTATTGGTCTTTACGAAACCGTAGTTAAATATGCACCGTAACGAAATGGTCGTGTCCTTCATCTTTTGCCCATTACAGAACGAGAGAGAAAGAGCACAACTTTTCCGCCCAACCTAATTAATGTGAAAAGTTAGAAGGCCCCCTCTCAACACACAAGAACACAAACACACACATGAAAGCAATAGCAGTGGCAATCCCTAACGAGCTTCATCTTGCCCTCTCGCTTCGGATTCTTTGGTACCAACGCTTTTTTGCACGCCATCGATCACTCAGAAAAGTTTACTAATGAATGACGTCACTAATCGATATTTTATGGCACACGGGAGTACACGAAGCGTGAGGTGTGTGGAGCCGAATATCATTAAACCATCGTTTAGAACACGGCGAAGTAACCTTCAAGGGCAGGAATTATGGCTGTTAGCTGTAAAAAATAAAATCAGCAAAAAAAACAACGTTATAATGCAGGAAGAGCTTGCAAACTCATGAATGGGTAGGTCGGTGGGTGTCGGTGAGCTTGCTTTAATATTGAAATAAAATTCCATTTCATGAAAAATGCATCTTTTAAGCATCCCACTCAGTCGATGGTACTCATAGCACAGCTTCTGAGCTTCTCCTCCTCTTTCGCAACCCACAGAAAGGTGCAGCGCAGGTAAACAATTAAACATACGACAAATAAACACGCTAACGACTCAGTCAGAAAACACCGGTCAGGTCAGCCAGGTAGGAGGGTAGGAGTACAGTGTCATCGAGTTAAGAAAAGAAGCTTACGCCATACCGACGGATTGGGTGCGCGATCGATCCTGCTGTGCTAAATGCCCGTCCCGGCATGCTCTCTCCCGTGTAACAAAGCCGTAAATGAACAAATGACTCATCCGGTTGGCAGGTTGTTCGACACGGATCAGAGGTGAAGCCTGCAATTCCCAATGCAATGCCAAAGGTAGCAGGGCCTGGCAAGAAGAAAACGTGAGAGAGTGAAGAGAACTCCTTTCTTTATATCGTTTTTTTTGCATTCCAATCTCACTGATCAGTGCAGAATAAAAATAGGAAACAGGAACTGTGCGCGCACGAATGGCACGAGTCATCGGTGACTTCGGTGGCAGCGATTCAAGATACGGTATCATGCGACCACCGTTCAATGACTCTTTTATTTTGAAAGGGGGACACTTATTTAATCGTCTTGTCAACCTTCCCAGGGAGTTGATTTTCAATTTTGTTACCCTATTATGAGTATGTTTCTAACATGTGAAATCATTAGAAATTAGAAATAAATGCTCAACAAACATCACATTGTCTGTCTTATCTTAAGTGCCTCGGTTTATCATCCCATCCCATACATGCCCCGCCGTTCGACATTTGCATATTTGTTTTCCCTTCTCTTGTCATGCAACACGACGAAGCAGCATTGAACTTGACAGTGCTGACAGTCCCGGACGTAGCACGCATAGCACGCGGGGCTTGTTGAGGCTTCAGCGACTGGAAGCGACGAACTTGAAACGTTCTTCATACTTCAAACACCATCCCACCACTTGGAGATGCAAAAAAGCTCACCCCAGCTGACCGATCCCCGTCCGTGTGTGCGCGCGCGTGAACTTCATCCAATCGACCATCTTAAATGGCGACTCTTTCGAAACGGACGGCGGTGCGCTCGTTAGTGATGCAAAACTGGCGAAGGCTGCAGCAGCAGCATTGTTTCTATTGCTGTGACCGGAACCGACGGCCTTGCCGTCTGTTGTAGTAGGCTAGGCTAGGTTTCAGCTAGTAGTAGTAGCAGCAGCCAATTGGAACGTATTACACACAGCAGCCGGAGAAGACCGTGACCAGGCTGTGTGAGGGTCAAAAGGGTCAGCAACATGGTCGGTTCCGATGGGTTGGTGTGGTGGTGATCAAGCTAGGCACGTGAAATAGATTGTCTATAGATCTGGATGTCCAGAAGATAGATGTGAAGCTTTGAAACAATAGATGACATTAGGAAACGGATCCATTTATTCTAATTTGTTTTACCATGAACCATTTCAAACAATTAAAGTATAATTCAAAAGGAATACTGATGATTGGAGAACATCATCTCAAGGTATTGAATGAAGGACAACCCCTTAAGATTGTAATGGGAAATGCTCATAAAAGTGTTTAATCTTTTTGGGAATTCAAAGGCTTTGAAATAATGGTTAGAAGACTAAACAAAGTCTAAATACAGTAAATTCTCTCTCTTCAAGATGAATTGTTTCCTTACGATGAATATTTTGACTGTCCCGTCATATTCAATTCATTTTATGCCTTTTCCAGATAAATATCTCTGTAAGACGAATATCCTTCAAACAGCATGTACGGTTTCGGCAGCCAAAATTCTCTAAGATTAATTTTTGGGTGATTGTTCACACAAATATTAGTCAAATTCATTAATTTTCCTAGACATGAATATCTCTCTAAGGTGACGGTTCCTTGATGATTCACCTTAGATAGATTTCACTGCAATCAATAATCATTAAAGAAATAAACCTGAAACGAAGCAAACAATAAATTATGATTCCCCTTCGTTTGATATTTCTGGCCAAAGTTCTGGCCTTTGAAGTCATCGTCCAAGATGTCACTCGCCTCAAGGTAAACGCACCATGAATCGGCATGCATGAATCGTCCCAAATTATCAGTGCGAATACGTAATTAGCCCCGCCCGGCTCGAGGCAAGGTGCAATGTCAGGCGTGCTAAATGCTGCCTGATTAGCCTTGGATTGACACCCGAGTAAGACGAGTTCTGGGCACCGGCAAACTGCATGCAAAGTGCGAGATATTAATCCATCCTCTCTTCCCATTAGCCCGCCGTTAACACCACTGTGACACCGTTGCTTACTACTCGACGAACCTATGCACGAATGCAATTGATCACGAGCTACACACACCACGGTCGAAATCGAAGGTTGAGGAGTTCGATCGTTGCACAATAACCTCACCTGCGCGTGATGCGTGAAGAGGTTCAATTAATATTCCCACAAACCGGAAAGGGACCAATGGTCGTTGGCCGTTTATTAGAGGGTTATAGTTGGCACCGCTATACGATTTTTAGTGCCGAATCAGTAAAATGTTACGTTCAGTGTGAATTACGATTGATCGGTTTTCTCGCGTACTGACGCGAGCGAATTGCGGAGTGCAAGGCTGCATCATTGAGAGAAGTGTTTTATGACACTGAAAACGAAGTTCCACCAAGAAACGGAGGTTTTGGGCAGAAAGCGAATCACAACATACTAAATTGTATTGTATATGGTGATAAAAGGGAAAGTAAAAATAAAACAACCGTATCGTCGTTATTCCGGTTTTAAAATGGAGAAGGCAAAGCGAAATTAAGAGGTTTTTACTTATTCTGCGAAATGATGTTGCGTCACACTGAAAGGTTCATTGTTTTTTACTCTAATGCTCTCCAAGATTCTTACCTGAAATGAGAAAATAATTGGAAGAAACCATTAGACCTCTTTATGTCAGTTTAAAGAACAAACGTTATTTGTATAAGCATCCAAATTGATCAATACGGAGAGCGCTTCAAGGTTTTGGACTAACCCTAGCCTAAGGGATTGTCCTAACCAATCAAGAGCAAAATCTGACCACATGCAAAACACATTTCAGGGTACCGAGACAAATCGCCTCTCCCGCCCCGTCCCCTCGGGCCACCGAATTCGATGGGAAAATTTCCGTTTGGCGACGCAATAAAATGCAGATGATTTATAGCTACGGCTGCCGGTTGTGTCACTGGCAAGTGGATAAAATGAACCATTCGAGGAGGTGGTTTGGGGATAGTAGAAAAAGCACATGCTACTTCAGATAGGAGGAAGCAAATGTTGGAGTAGAAACAAGTAGTAGGAAGTGTGCCACATGCGAAACCGTTTCCACAGCCGCAAATCTTTCATCCATTTCCAAGAAGAATTCCCATAAAATATGTTATCCATCCGATCTTGTGCTCTCACAGCATAGCACACACATGGTTGGTCTAGCAAATGACGCAGTGTCAATCGGACAAGACGGCACACACCAACACGCTGCTGGGCTGGTTAATAAAAATACGGAAACTCATAATAAGGGATTTAATTTTCCACCTCGTTTCATATCATAATTGTGTACAGTGGTGATTTGAAACAAGTATGTAACCAACCTCGTAAGACAACCGCGTAAGACAAGGGCATTAACATTCAACCTTACAGTACCACCTTGCGCTCATCTTTGCTTTGCTGAGCCCTTTCTGTTCGACCTTATTGAGTGCGTTTTGACAAATCGAATTGATCGCCGGAATGAGTACGATCCATACATACATTATGGCGTGAAAAATCGACCCTACCAACCTCGGGATTGGGTTGGTCGATGATGCGGAAAACCGTGACGCCGCCGCCGCCGCCGTAAACGTCTCAATCGCGCACCAGAGCAAGTCCCTTCGTCGGTTTGATGACGTTAAATCACACTTGATTTAAGCGAACGCGCGATGACGCAACCTCATTAGCGGACTCACTCAGACCCATTGTAGTGGACGTAATGGTAGTAGTAGAATAGTAGCACCCGTGACACGTGTGATGAAATCGGGAACGTGAAAAATTGATGGAAATCTTTTGCGTCGTTCGATTGGCTTTCGACATTAAGCATAGGGTCGTTTAATTTTGGACTTGATTACTACAGAAGAATCTAATGATAGGGATAAGGTGTTACCAACGCTTTTGTTCTTACTTCGGCAAACCAATCGAACACATTACCGACACGCATCAAATTATATTGAAGAGTTTTTATTATCAACAAACTAACCAAACCAACACCTTTGAAACGATTGTTTGCAAAGTGTACGGTGTGAGCGGGCTTCCACATTCCACCGTATTTCACTTTCGATGATGATGGAATGTTGGCCGCCGAAGCACACACACACACACACACACACACACAGATGGTTGATGGCTTTCACCGGGCGCCGTGCGGATGAAACAAACGCACACGGGCGGACGAACTTGGGAAGATAAATATTTAACTAACCCCGTTTGCCCCTGGTGTCGGACATGGAAAAGAACCGGGAAGACGGCCATTCATTCCACGGCCTGCCGAGTAATGCGCCGAGTTTTCTTAAGAAGCTGCCAAGAACATTAAAGTATGTTTTACTGCGCTGACCTACATTCGTCGTTCGATGCGGAGCAAAATGTGGCAAAATATGGCGCACTTTTATGTGATTCTGGTCGATCGGCTTCACTAAAAAACATGTGGAATAGATCTTTCATCAGCGATCTTATACAACAAGGAACGGTTCGTTTTGATCTTGATTTGTTCTGAAACTAGTTTTTCACAAAGAGATTGACTTTTGACGGCTAAAATTAGAACTACACTACTACATACACAAACATCACATCAATAAGAATGCAGTTTTCTTATAAAAATTTGTTTTGTAAGAGCGGCGGTTTAGGGGTTTGTTTTAGACAACCAACACATATTTGACTCGATGTATTAGTTGTTGTAGACTGTTCATAAACAAATTTAATTTTTATAAAATGTATTAAACATAAAGCTTTATTCGATCTAGAGATACAGCAATAACGACGCCAACTCCAGTTACGAAAATGATGCCATTCCATTTCCAGCCGCCAACAACCTGTTCTCTCCTAAAAGGGCACAACGCACGAGACGGGAGCTACCCGACAAATATGAACAAATAACCAAACCATGCACATGAAAAAGCTCACTCATCGCGAGCCCGTCCCTTTCACCTAGCGAAACGTGTTCTTCCCTCACTGATCCACTTCTGATTGATTTATGAAAGTCGTTTCGTTTTTCCTTTTTGTTCCACACACATACCACACTCCCGCGCATCTTCATCGACGTCTGTTTGCTGGCTGCATCCCAAACATTGTGTGCACTCTTATTTCTAATAGTCGGCGAATGCACTTCGTCCGCCTGCAGTGCGTTGAGGCATCTCTATCGCGCGGCACGTTCGACTTTTGATTTCACCACCTTCATTGCAGTTGCAAACAAAAAAAAAGAAAAAAATGCATGCATCCCCCAGGCACGCAATGCAACTACTGCTCAGTGTGTGTGTACGTGTGGTACGTGTGATTGTGTGTGCTACTGGCTGTCTGTGAGTGCAATCAGGCGATTAAACGTGCTCGCAATTCTAGTTATCTTTGTGCCATTAGCCCGCGTACCCTGCCAGCCGATAGGGGAAAGGGCCACGGACGAGAGAAATGGGTTGTGCGATGGGTTTATCAGCACATGGCCACTACCACCCTGATACGGGAGAAGGGCGCGAAGCACACCTCTGTGTTTCGCTTCCTCCTCCTCCTTTTCTCTTGCTTCCAGCAAAATGAGAGTGAAACTATCAACAACCGGCTGCCTGCTGTAGCCCCGGGGGAAAGGGAAATCCCGGAGACGGATTTGTTTGATCAACTGCAGTTCCTGCGGAAGAGGGACGTGGGCGGACGTGCGGGTTGGAGATAAGGACACGGGAACGACGGGGCATCATCAAACATGGTTAGAAGAAACACTGCCGATACAGCTTGTCCACGCGCTACCGCGCTCCCGCAGACTGTCCGCTCCCTTCTCTGCCTTCGTCGCCTGGCCGACCTGAGCCGACCTACAAAACCGAACAATGTTTGCCCGCGTCCGTTCTGCAATATCCGCGTGTTATTACAAATGGACAAACACTTTCCTGCACATCGAGCGTGGCAGGAGAAGAGTGCAGCCCGTTGTTGTTCAATCGTGGTAATTGATTTGCCGGATCGTTTGACCGGGAGGAAAAAAGCAGGCAAAAGCAGGTTGAAGCTATATATGGACACACGCCATCATACCGGGGGGTGTAGATGCCAACAATGGCCATAAATCTTCGCCCCGGAAGAACTTAACTTAAAATGCCACTAAAACCACAAACCAGTCGACACTTTAGCGTGCAACAACTTCAATTAAAGCTGAACGAGGATGAAAGTTGTACAGCAAAATTCCATATCCAAAAACCCGGACCGCACAAGACCGTCCAGCTACTAACCCATAAAACTAGCACACTGGGCTGGGCTTTCAAAGTCCGCGGCCACGTGAGTCGTAGGGCAACAGTGGCCGGATGTTCAATAAAGCTGGCGGTAAGCAACCACATCCCGCCTCGGTCGCGCGCCCGCAATGGGGGAATGAATTGCATTTCAAATGACTGGTGTGTTGGGCCAGTCCCAGGGCCCAGATGATTGGAGGGAAGAGTGTTAGCTGTGTGTATGTGTGTAATTAGCAGCAGAGGTGGAAGACATGTGTGATTAAACGGGTATCAGGTCACTAATGGAAGGCCATTTTTAATAATCGCGTCCCAATGCACACAGCGTCACAATTGGCCTTTGAACGTGCTGCATTGTTCACGTGACAATTGCTGACAGTGTGGCGTAAACCTTCACTTTAGTGGTGGTAAACAGTGTTTATTGAAATGATGATATAAGCTACTTCTTTCCTCCATTACAGATTCATATGTAAGGCTTTTCAATTAAATGTTGAATTTATTCTTTATCTTTCGGAGTTACATTTGAAACTTTATTTCGTTTTTGCTAATAGTTTTTTTTATGCATTTTACTACTCTCTTGTTATTTCCTACCTAATGCCTTATGGTTTTACTTTTGCCATCAATACTGTAAGCTCTTCCACATGGTTTAGTCTTTTTTGATACATTTTTATTAATCACTACATTATTTATTCCACTCAACATGAAGTTTATTCTTTATTTATTATTTTAACATTTCTTCACTTTTTTCCAATGTGTTTTCTTCCATTTCTTCGTTTATTGTCTACACTTTTCTTCTTTTATCTTCCATTTTATTCCTTCCTTTTATTCCATTTTACTAAAAACCTTGATTTTAAAACTTTTTTCATATTTTTCAGTGGGTATTGTTGAATTCTGTATATTACATATTTCATTTCGGCACGTGTCAGGTTAAAGAACTCACATTTTATTTCACTCCCAGCACAATACAGCTCATCCAAATCTTTCACGTAACCGCAGCGTGTATGCAAATTCTGGAAAAGCGAAAAAGCCCATGCAAATCCTTGACAGCAAACGTTTTCTGTTTTCCCACACACCTTACGGATGCGAGCTCCGAACAGCTCCAACGAATCAAACAACCGGCCCGAACCACGTGATTTCGCCCATGTTCTGTTGCTTTGCAAAATACAATCGTGCCGGGTGGCCGGAAATCTCGCGCGTAAACAAAGTCGATCGAGCCGGTCGGAGCGAGATTCGTTTGGCTAATTACATTTGGCGTTGGCACTTATTCAGCGTGCTCTTTTTTCTTTACACTCCCCCTGCTAAAACCTGCTCCACAGCAAAAAAAAAGGTACCGTGAACACCATTGTACACGGTGAAATGTAGAGCAAAGGCTCGACATAACCAGCCGCCAGTGAACCACAAATAAGCGAGGTAACAAACGAAAGAGTAAAAAATGGAAGGGATAAATGCACAACAATTTTCCCTTCAATACGAATGACCCACGAACAACGGCCATCATCAAAGTGAATGGGGGGGGGGGGGGGGTGGCGAGAGGGTGTGGATGGAAAGAGATATCATTGTGCTCGCTTACGAACGAGCGAGCGAGCAAGCGAAAGCGACGAATCGTGTTCGCACAACAATTAACTTTCAGTGTAAGCGCACCAGCACCACCACTCACGACGCTCGCGCAATTGCGTGAGAGTAAAAATGTAAAGCAGAACGCATTGATTTTTCGCGCCATCTCTTCGACGCAGCCAGTTGGCCGCCTGCCGGGTGTGTAATGGCGGGAATGGGGAATGGTGTGTTATAAAATGAATGAGCAATGAAACAGGGCTAATCGAACAATCGCTAACTATTCTCCCACGTGCCTCCTACTACAAAGCAGCAGCGGCTGGATGAAACGCACCTAGAGGTTTCGATGCAATGCGTTCATAATGGTGGGGTAAAAAAAAGTTTAACATTTATTTATATTTTTATGTAAAGGAAACACCCTTTTGCTTACTGATTTTTCTATATTCGTCCCACGATTTATAGGCTATTTGTGTAAACATCCTTGTGTCAGCAGAAAAAAGCTCTGCAAACCCTATACTCCGCTTAAAAACATGTAATTAAAACACCCACATTAAACTGAAATCTCCAAAAAACCACATACGACACGTTTAATGAAGCACCTCGTTGAAGCAAACCCTTGAAAGGTCATTTCAGACGTCACTGGAACGTGGTTTTCAAACGACTTCCAAATAAAACCGGGCCACCAACAACCTTCTTCTGAATTTGGGCCCATAAATGGAACAGGAAAAAAAAGTAAGCAAAAAAGGAAATTACATAAGACGCTACACCGTGCGAGATTGTGGCAGTTGCAGGGTACGAGAAAAAAGAGGTGTTATATTTTCCCAGCCGTGTTCTCCTCAAGCAAACCCTTTTCCTTCAATTCTCATCGCTATGCCACGTGCCCAAGCCTACGAGGAGCTGGAGACGGCTTTCCCGGTTTTTTGTTGTTGCACCAAATGAAGCCTTCCCCGCAAGCATTACGTCAGCACGCGCGCGAAAGCAATGACGTATTCGGAACTGTTCCTATCGCGGCTGTAAAGACAGACTCTACGTCTAGGAACCGCTTACAAACAAACCAAAAAACTAACCAGTGCATCGGACCGTTTTTTTGCACTCAAACCCTCGAAAGGAGTGACAGGAATTGAAAGAAAGCGGAAGAAACGAGCCAAAGAAGTGCCTAAGGGACTTGATCGGGGAGGAAATAAGGCACGATTATCGGAGCTAAATATAAAGCTGACAGCACCACCAGAGAGCACACAGCACAGAAAAAAAGGCCAGCAACGAACCATTGACAAAGCGGACAGACAGCAG
This sequence comes from Anopheles merus, assembly GCF_017562075.2. Classification (NCBI taxonomy): domain Eukaryota; kingdom Metazoa; phylum Arthropoda; class Insecta; order Diptera; family Culicidae; genus Anopheles; species Anopheles merus. Next base: position 35,678,753 of record NC_054084.1, read on the forward strand.
CGCGATTGCCCGGGAGTGTTGTGTCAAGCTTGTGTATATTGGAGGAAAAAAAGGCATGCAATTGCGCCTCGCCAAATCAAACGATGCACTGGATTGCCTTGAGCGGCAAAACCCAGAAAAACACGACACTCGAGGGCTGTTTGTGTGTCGTTTGCAGTCGTTTTTTTGCACATAATTTCTATCGGAACGATAGCAGCTTTCGTAATTTGAACGATAAAACAAGGAGATAGTAGGTTTCGCAGGACGGTTCTTTGTAGGACGCAAGCCGGTGAACGGAAAAATGACAACAAAAAGGATAATTCTGCTCTGGACAGGTAGAACAGAACCGGAACGAGTGGCTAAATGTCACGTGTAAACATACGTGTGAAGACCACCTTACCTTTGCACTCCCTTTTTTCTTCACCCAGAACCTTACAACCCTGCTTATTGTCGCATGAAAGCAGTGCAAACAACGCCTACCGATTGCGCAACATTGATGAGCAGCACTATAAACTATCCGGATAACACCGTTTTATCGTAATCACTTCTCGTTTCGCGGGAGTGTTCCCCTAGGGGGTGTTTTATCTGTCCATTGCTCGAGTCCAAGGTGCAGGGTGACATTCGCACAACAGCGAGTTCTTATCGGGTTTGCTGTCAGTTTTGTGTGTCAATGCCAAAGACAGGCGGCTTCCAAAGGGTTGGCCAATAGCAGCAACAGCCAAGGCCATAACCGATCGGAAATGTATTTATCAAACATTGGAAAGGTAGTGACTCTCTCTCTCTCTCTAACCCTTGTTTGTGTAGTTTTGTTAGATATTGCGAGGTACAATAAGCCAAAGTGCATTTTTATGACTTGAGACGTGCGCCTTGTACGGGTCGTTCCAATGATTGACGGGGAGTTTTTGTTTGCAAATGGATTTAATTCTATTTTTTTCTCCATCTTCACTTAAAAATAGAACACAGAGGTTGTAGGAGCTGAAGTAATAAATGTGAACGATGAAAGGAAGCGTAAAGGTAAGGCTGAAGTGCTTTACGTTGGAAGTCAATAGCAAAATAGAAAAAAGGAACATGAAAGAAAGCAAAAAAGTCGAGCTTTATACATCATTGGCACTCAATGGCTATTAATAAACCCATCAAACGATCATAAACAGTACTATTTCATTCGTCTCAATCATATAATTCATAGATTGAATGTTGAATGCTTTGATGTTCAAGCATGGCTGAAGGCAACTTCACTTTTTTCAATGTTTTAGACATGAAGCAATTGAAATTCTGCGCAAAATATCATGATTGAATGTCTGATTTTTATGAAGATAACTAGACAGACTGCTTCAGGTTCTCCAAAGACAACAACGCACCAAAGCCAAAAAAACTGATATAATTTTGCAACGAAAAAAGTGGTAATATCTGCAAACCAAAATATTCGAATCGCACATTTGTCCACCCCTTAGTAATAGAAACTTAATCCGACATCAAACACAGGAGTGACCACCATCTTTCTTCCCAAGAAGCCATAAACTAATGCTTTAGAGAGCATGGATCATAAAAAGTCACCAGGCGTATTGCTAATCCAACGACATCCAATACGCGTCGAACAGCTATAAACGCTTGTGACATACAGGCAGGACGGTTTAGAAGAAAGACAAGAAAAAGAAAAAGCCCCGGCTGTCAACCGCAAAACCGACCGGTTGCTATCTGGTGCAGAGGTTAAATCACGTCCCCAAGACATCCGCAGTCGCTCCAATACCGCAGTTGCCACCATCGGCAACATCATCATTGGGTGTTGTCTCTGGGTGTTGCAAACCGTTTTTGCTTGTTTGCACACGGACTACGCACTACTGCTGTATCGGATTACTAACCGTCCTCGATGGGCCGCAACCTGTCGAATGTGTGCACGGAGACACACCAAGGCCACCGCACCGGTCCATCGACCGAAATTTGCCAACTGTACGGTTTATTGGAGGAAACACGGGACGAAGTCACACGGCAGACGGTGTGAGAGTGAGATGATTGGTTTCATCCGCGCTCCAGTTGCGATACATCCGAAGTTACTGACATCTCCGACACCGACAAAACTCTTGGTGAATGACCGGGTGTGAATGTTGCTGCTCCCTTTAGGAATGATGGTGGGCCATCTCTAGGAATTGCAAAGGTAAGCGGAAAGAATCGAAGAAATGGTACCAAAATAGACGGGAGTGGATTATCCCTTCAGATATTTCGCCTAGGCTGATGGGAACCAAGACTTCAGCCTGTGACAGCTAATACAAACAATTCGAAATCATTATTTTCAAATCCACTAAAAGTTAAGGTATTGGCCGCCGCCACCACATGAGCATAAATTGTCCAAAAAACGAGCCACACACCATGTGACACCGGTTCGGCGACCGATTTCTGAACTGTCTGGCCCTCTCACGCTCTGTGTGCTTGTGTGCTTGTGTGCTAAGAATAGTTCCGCACTTGTCGGGAAGCTGGGGGGCATGGGGTGGAACACAGCTACAGCCTAGTGCCGCGTCGGGGTCGGGAAACAAGGGAATGTCATTAAAAATAAACCGTTTCCGTCGGTTCCATTGGCCCGTGCGGCCGATCCACTTATCGGATATAGTGCCGGGGAGCGAACAGGCAGGCAGGAGGAAACCCAACGAATGTGGATGAAAATTTCAGTGTCAAATGCGTGGCATAGTTGTGTGGTTTTGGGGGCTGGGCGGAGGGGGGAGCAAAACATACGCTAAATTGATTTCGGTGTTCCAAAGTTTGAACGCCAACAGCGATCGAGAACGCGTTGTTTAGAGACGTTGCGCGCGCGAGTGTGTGTTTGTTTTAAAATTCCTGACTCGCCGTGCCGAACGTGCCGATGAACAGTCAACTCAAAACATAGCCAATAGAGCGAACCTACAGCAGAGTTCGATTCGATTCCGAAGGTTGTAAAAACGTTGTCGGAAGGTGTGATTTCAATTTAATGAGTCCGTCCATTACAGCGGAAACATATCACTCCGTGTCGCTATTGCGCTCTGCCAGCATATTCCCACGGGGATATTGGGGCCTTAAGCTAAGGCTAAACCAACAGTACAGAGAAGAGTGGGAATTGCTGGGAAAACATCCCACCGACAACATTATTCAAGGGCTTCCACAAACAATTCCTCAATTCAACAGCCAAGTTGGAATTTATGTTTGAAATGCCGGAAACCACTGCCAGAGAGTCCAGAATGGTAGCGAACGGCCGTGAGCGTCAGGTCCGGGGAAATCTTCGGAAAAGCGCTGCCACAACACACACGCAAATCTTAGATCCAAGGGACTTCTAAAAATAGCTTCAAGGTCCCGCTGCCGGTGGGCCTGTGTGCATGGAAATTTTTGGAACTTCGATCGCAAAAGACAAACATGGAGCGGGCGCTATTTATAGGGTCACCGGCCCCACAACATACCGTGCGATGCAATAGATCTTTGGGGAGATGCTTCTTCGTTCGTTACAAAAGCGTTACGTAAAAGAAAGATGGCATTCGATCGATCCATTTTGCTGAGGAAGTATGCCGACGACGTGGATATTTGTTTTTAAACCATTTTAAGTAAAGACTCTTTCAATATAATTCTAATATCATGTCAGGATGCACTATACAAACTGTCACAGCATTGACTCCGATTGACACAAACACTGCTCCCAGGTTCATTGATAAATTAATGCATTGCACACATCAATCCCTCGCCCTTACTTCACGCTCGACGGCAACCGGCATCAGGCAGCTCCCAGGACGGCGGTAGACGTATCACCCCCGTCATCCTATCCAAACTAGGTCATTTGGTCATTTGCGCTTGGCCTGGTGCTGTGCACAACGTCTATGAATGGCGTATGGCACAGACTGTGTCGTTCATCGTCCATTTGCTTGCCATCCACGCCTTTCAAAAACGTCGGCAGTAGGAAATGTTGTTGTTATGCACAGCGAACGATTCTCTGTAGCGCCTTTAAAGGGACGCAGTTCACAACAAAGCTGAAGAGGAAGTGGATGTGTTTTTTTTCATTCCATCATAATGCGTTTGTCTGCTTAAGCATTCCATTCTTAAACCAGTAGAAGTAGAACACCCAAGTCAACCCTCTTAAAAATGAATGTGGCTCATTCGATGTAGCGACCTCTTCGGAAAGAAAACAGAATCTAATGGTAAAGCACATCCGGCTTGGAACATAATGCCCTCGCGATCAACGACTAAAGCACGCGTGTGTGTGTGTGTGACGAGAATATGCGGACACGTCCATACATACAACTTTATCTTGAAGCACGAAACCGCTTTTGATACCAAACGGAAACGGAGCGGATCAGAGCGAGTCTTGCAATAGCGCGAAGGGGCTGCTGGTCTGTTCCAGAAGTGCATACCACCACCTATTGCTGATGCAAATGAGCTCATGAACCTCACACACACACACACACACACACACACACACACACACACACACACACACACACACACACACACACACACACACACACACACACACACACACACACACACACACACACACACACACACACACACACACACACACACACACACACACACACACACACACACACACACACACACAACCCCAAGCTCGCGGTCATCGTCACGGTTCATTGACACGTGCGTACACCTTTGGTTCTTCGCTTAGAAGAGAGCACGTACGTAATCACGGGATCCGCGTTGATTATAATGGCGGAGGAACCGGGTCGGACCGGAGGCGGTAAGTGTGGGGTGATGATGAAGGGTCGCACGGCTGCTGATTGTTAGCTTTATTCCGAACCGGTCAAGGGATTTTTTTTTATTACTATATCTCCTTCGCCCGTGTTGCCGTTACGGGCCTCGCGCGGTGCATAATATTTATACCCTGCACAACCCTCCCAGGGTCGTTACAGGGAGGTGGTGGCTGTATCGCGATGATCGCTAGTTCCGTTTTCAGATTAAAATCAATGAGTCGTTAAAGAAGGTTTGTTTGTTGTTTTTTTTTTGCTTCAGTTCTCGCAACTGCAACCTTTGCGCTTGTTTAGATGCAACGAGCGGAAGGTTTTGAAGTGTAAATAGTTATTGTATAACAACAAAATGAAATTACTGAAGGATGTGCGTAAGGAAGGGCTTGGGTAGGTCAGTCAAAGTTAACGGGAAGGCCTTATCTGATCCCAGGCATTGGATGCAGTTTTAAGGTTCTATTCTGACCTAGAGCTTAATAATTACTGTTCTTGGTTATTACATCTTACTGTGAACTGTTCAGAGTTACATCAGAGTTACTTCAGTTCATGGTAAAACAAATTATGAGTTACATTGATTAATAAGATCATACCTCGAATATGAATAGGATCTCCTTGAAATACCAACTATTCTATTCTAAAGATCTTCCAACTTCTTGGGAAGATGTTCTGTCACTATGGCATATCCCAAATGACACAAAAATGCGTCAAATTAAACCATTTTGTACCACTTACATTCAACCAGAATTAGTGTTGGAGCAAACCAACATAACTCCCATTGACACTTGGTTCATAAAAAAAGGAACAACCGTCCACCATTAGCTCTAACTTCTCGTCGCAAATCCCATTACACCCGTAACCAACTGCCAATTTTCCTCCCCACTCCATTCTCGGACACGGAGAGTTTTGTGATGACCCAGATAAACACACGCTGTCTCGGTCTGTCTCTGTGCTTTGCTCCCAGGCACCGTCGTGTCAAAACAACAATCACCCCGAGCCGGAGTTCTCGACAGTTGTCCCCAGCGGCCACGGCACCAGGTCGAGAACGAACGGTCGAGAGTCCACAGATAGAGGGCGGTTGCTGTAGCAATAAACACTCGCATGACAGCGATACTTTATTCCACCTACAAACCTGCTCGTTGGAGTTTATTGGAGTGCCTTAGAACCGTGCGCCCACCTTACGGATTTCCAGCCAATTAACTATGCTACACACTTCGTTACCTGAGGTAGTCTTTTGCAGAAAACCACAAGGAATTAGGGGAATAAAAATAAAAGGGAAAAATCGTTTTCTTTAATTACAGCATCACACACACACATATTCTGGTGGTCGTCTCTGTGACATAGGGGTTGTAAAAAATGAACGCAGAAGCATCGGTGTGTGAGTGTTCTGGTTGCGATAAAACTACCCGTTGGCACACGTCATCTTCGCCAGCGTGTATGTGCGTGTCGCTCGTGTCTCGATTGCGGGCGCTTCATTCTCGATCAAACCAACGAACCACCCCTTTCTTCTTCGCTTTTTCATGTAAGGCCGAGCTATTTGATGCTATCCAACCCCCTATACAAGCCAATTGGACTGGTGGTGGTGTAAGTTTCATCCGTTGGCAGTACGATCATTGGCAACGTGGTGTGCGTACAATCGGGGGACAACAGTTTTATTAACCCTGATGCATCAGATCAGAAGCCTCTTCACTTGATCGCACAGCTGATATATGCCAATTCTGTATGCGTGTGTGTTTGTGTGTTGTAGAGTGTTTTTATGCTTTTTTTAAACACATTTAACAGACAGTAAGGGAGGAAATGCATTCCTCCACTACAGATAAATTGCAGCGAGCGTGAAGGAGACTCGGCACAATCAATACCGAAACGAACACATCGACGAAACGAGTTGCGCAGAGAGCATACGTGTAATGAATCTGGCATATGCATATGTATGACCATTCTCTTTCCTTTTTTGGAAGTCATGGTCCAGACATTTTGCAGAGACCCAACTTTTGGACAACGTGTATACATATTCTTTCAATTAGATCTGCGAAGCTCACATGGCATGACGGTGGTTCCACGTCGTGTCATACTCTAATAATAAATGTGTGACATACGCGTTTACCAACACTTGCTTCAAACAATGAAGTGTGGTAGGCGCTTGTTTCTGTACTGTTTTTGGAGGGCAATACATTTTATGGCCAATCTTATGTTTGCCAAAATTGAACATTAAATGAGGACAACAATATTAGCAACATCGTTTCATGCTCGCACACACGCACAGCTTACGTCCGACGTCACACACAAAAAAAAATAACATGGATCCGGCCTGGCTGGTAAACTGGTTTGAATTTTACAATGACGCAAGGTTGCGACCGTTTCAAGGTTGGTTGGTCAGTCTCCTGCTGCCAGCGCGCGGCTCGGTGACGTTCGCTCTTCTGCGGTCCACATTCTCTCTCACGAACACACAGCCAGAAAGCTGCAAGCCAGAGCGGTTCTGCGATTTCTACGTTCCACCTGACCTGGCAGGGGCACCCTTCCGAACGACCCCCGCGTGTGGCCAGCCCGCCACGTACAGAAGTGGCTCTACAGCCTTTCGCGCGACCTTTTCGGTGGGCTCAGACCACATCACAGCAGCAGCAGCCGTTCGATCCATCCTCGAAGGACGTCATCATGGAGAGGCAGTTAAATCGGTTCTCTTTGGTTTTTGGCACACTCCGCGCGCTGGGTTGCAAGGAGTGGCGGAAGTCGGGGGGCCATCGGTTTAAAATGGTTGAACTTTTTCGGGGCCAGCTTTTCGGGGTGACACCACAAAACCGGCCAGCAATGTTGCCAGCGTTTTGTGTTTTTACATTTGTCTCTTTTATGGGTACGGTTTTGGGGCCGAACGTGGTCGCTCGAACCAGAATTTACAAACCATTACATCCGTTGTCCGGTGTCGAAAGTTTAGCGTTGATTTGTGGAAGATTTAACAAAGGGCAGGCTGAGTTCGTTGGATGAATTTTGCAACAACACAAGGGACATGTGTTTTGGTGCCAAAAACGGAAACAAAAGCTTAGAGGGTAGAAAAACGAAGAAAAGTAAATACGACGGTTTCATTTGTGTAAAAAATTAGGAAACCAAATTTTAACCGGTACAATTATGGATGTTTTGTAATAATTAAACAACGAACAACGTCTTTTTCGTGATTTATGAAAGCGCCAGAACTTGCCAGAAATATTCCACTCGAATGGTCAGTGTGTGGAAGTCCAATTCACGACTGCATGATAAGTGCGATGTTTGTTTAGCACCTTTATATTGAGGAATCATCATACGATGGAGCATATAAAAAAGGTTCAGATACAGGTAAATATTTGGTGAACTATTTCGGTTATTAAAGAACTCAGGTTTGAGAAGAAAGTTTACCATACTGTTGAAAATTAGCGGACGATTCCGTTTATGTCGTTATTTGTAGCGAATATGGTTTAATTAAAAAATAGTTACACGAACATGTATGCCTTTGTAGAGATCGTTTAGTGTCAATCAGTGACAATCTGGCAGGAACATTTACAGGGTTTTCCAGGGGTTCTCATAGTTGTGGGAGACTTGTTTGAGTCTTTCTTATATGAAGTGAACTTCATATAGTGGAATTTGGACTCTATGGCAACCCATTTGGACAGACAGATTTGGAAATTCCTATTGGATTTGTCCAACAAGGGTGCTATAGAGTGCAATTCCATTGCATTACAGGGGTTCGAGGATTATATAGACATGTTCAACGAGTTGTAGGTTCGTTCGAGCATATAATTGACTCTTTCAGCGAGATATTGAATGTACGTAAGCAGGCGTTGACATGTTCGCCGATTCTGTAGTGCTGTCATTTGTTTTGTTTACACCATGTGCCGCAGCGTATAATTTTTCATTCTAAATGTCCTGAAAGTAGCTAATAATCATTCCTCAAGCTGTTCAATACATGAATTGGTTAAAACAAACATATTTTTACGAAAATCGTTTATTTACCTTCTGATGATAATGATCCAAGCTGCAGTCCAAGGGGTACGAAAGTGACAGCTCTACAGTATAACTGAACATTTCAACGCCTACTTCCGAACAATTCTATATCTCGCTGAAAGAGTCTATTATATACCTGAACGAATCTACAACTCGCTGAACGTATCTATATAATCCTCGAAAACCCTGTAAGAGCAATTAATCAATAAAGTAAGAGCAAATCAATAAGTAAAAAGCTATTTTAAAAGATTGTAACCAGCAGTAAGGCAACATTACTAATCTAAACATCTTAATGACCCTTCAAGAAAGTATGAAGGTCAAGGTTTTATGATTGATTTGCTATTCAAACAAGAATTATTCAAGTTTATTCAAATCAAGGATGTTATAATTCTAATCCAATCCAAAGGCAAGGTTTTAAATGTCACATCGTTCTCTCATCGTTACCTATCATCAAAATATCTCAAAACAAGACATACTTGTCACACAAACTGTCAACTCTACTAATGCGGAACCCATTAAACACTGCCATCATATCACCCGCCCACCACCCTTTGACACATGTGCTGACACGTGCCATCGTCAAAACGGACAAAACACACGTACGATAAGCCGGACAAGAAGCGCCAACAATTGTCTAGAATCTTGCAAGACGCTGCCTTCCCTACACCTTCAGTCAACACAGCGGCGGCTGCGCACACAACACGACAAATAACAAAACGCCATTCGGCGCAAGCAGTAATGATGCAAGTCGTGTAAGTATGTCACAATAAGAACCATTCCCACTGGGAGCTATATTAAGGGGTTCCCGCCGTGTGTCCACGTGGGTGTATCCTCTACCTACCTAGTACTGTGCGCCTGGAACGAGCCACCGTCCAGCAGGCGAATCTTCGCAAACAGCATCGCGTTCAGGAACGGCACCTCGATCAGCTCCTCCAGGTGCAGCTCCACCGAGAACTTGTACTTTTTCTTCTTCATCATAAATGCCATTCCTGGGGCGCCCGGCCCTATTAGTGTCATTCACGGCGGTATGGTACGCGCGGAGATATGTTTTGCTGGGGGTGCCGCCACCCACCACTGGCGGAGGGGGCTGGAAACTAGCAGCGACTTCTTTTTTTCCCGGGTGGAATGTAACTCCGTAGCACTGAATTGATTGATACACGATTGATGATCGCTTAGTTTTCACTGATCCGCACCAGCTGGTTTTTCAACACCGTTGTGTGCACCGGAAATGCCAGGCTTCACCTTCTATTGCATGTGCAGATTACATCGAGCATAACACACACTTTCACACTTTCCTGGGCATTCTTAGACACACACACGAACCAATAGCGAATAACCGATCATAAATAACCATTGCGCAGACACACACCATACGATTTTTCACACACTTTTCTCGCACATTAGTGGCTCCCGGGGTATTTTATATATTAACGAGCGGAAAACATCACAATTTCGTCACTTTTCACTTTTCTTTAGTAAAAAAAATACATAAATCACACATTAATAATTTGAAACTGCAGCGACACAAACGGGAAACCCTCCTCTTCTTAAGGTCTCAAAGTAAAGATTGTTGAATTCTGACGATTATATTCCCACGCCAGTGCCAACAGCAAGTGCTCACGAGTTCTTTCAAATGCTGCAAAAAGAGATAAAAACAGATAAAAATGACATTAGTTTAAGCAGAGGATTACATTGTGATTTTAGTTATCGATACACAAGAACACAAAACACACACTTTTGGAACGGTCCAAAGGTTGCAAAAAGGCACAGAAAACCAATTACCCAGACCAAACCGTAAGGCGTCAAAGCTTCTACTGCTACACCGCCACACTTGAACCAACGTCAACGGATATCCCCTTTTTAAGGTTCGATTTAAACGCTCCCCCTTGTCACATAAATTATCACCTATCGCCGCACACGAGATAATCCATCACCAAACCTGTCGAAGGTTTCAAATCTCGGAGGCGCTCTTTATCAGTGTTGCAGAAATGTTAGATTGTGCGCAAAACAAAAAACAAAAAAATGGTTCCTCTTCGACCCCCATCGATGGAACCGGAATTAAGAAGGGAAAATACGAGACAAATTAGCTACAAAACCTCTGTTAGCATCCGCTTCAGATAATGGACTTATCGCTCGCGTGGGAATTCTGGCACAGCGAGTTAAATCATCCAAAAAGAAGTCTTTTTTGGCGCTGTTGTGAAGCATTAGATCGAGCGCAGGTTGAAGTGATGTAATGAAAATGGGTGCGTGGATTTATGCTATCGATCGCTATCGCAAAGCATTGCATTCTAACCCTCTAAAAAGCTACGGGGACACACAACTTTTGATTGCAAAACTAATTTTAGACCGTTAAAACAAGGCTGATAACATCTCCGGGGGTTTGTTAAGGTTGTCGAGTACGGGTGACCTTTGTAATCTCGTGTATGTTTACACGAAGGGTGTGTTTGCGATCATAGAATTAGTTTATGAGTACAAGTGATGAAACCATCTGTAAGATTCAGTTTTAACTGAGATTTTATCTTAATAAAGTTTTGTGTTATAAAATATTAAAGGTAATGAAAGAAATGTACAAAAAGCTTCCAAATAATTTAAGAACATCAAAAACTTGTAGTTTGTCTCGTAAAATTATCAACTTTTACAGTTAATAAGCAAAATTGTGAAAAACTCACCAAACGAATGTCAATCGGGCACAAAACAACATTTGTCAAACAATCAAAAAACCCCACCGGGCAGGTTGAATCACCTTCCAAGGGTAATTAGAGCAAAATGTTGCAGTGCACAGCCGCGGTGCGAATTCGAGCCGAACGTTTATCAACTCTATTATCAGGATGTCGTAAATTACTTACACCCAAACCTATCCTTTTCCAACCACACGGAGCCACCAAAGCATGTTTACGGCGTTGGTGGAAAAAAGGTATCACACACGAAATGCCGATAACGCATCGTCACCTTGCAAAATATTTCACTTTATCTCGCTTTGCTTAGTGCATCGTGGGGTGGAGTAAAGCCGGTGAATCACACTGTGTGGTGTTCGATTGGACTCGGGGCTTTTATGACAGTATTTTGTTTACATTTGCCGTAACTGCCACCCAGGCATGAGTTCTCGATCGTTCGAGAAGCATTTTTGCACCCGTAAAACGATAGGCAAAGCAACACACACCACACCTTGATTTGAGTTGATTTATCTTGCCGAAATTCACCATAATCATTCATCAACCCACAACCCTTGATGCGCTTCCCGCCACTTTGCGCCGTAGATTCACACTCTTCGCGCTACTCTCGCGCGCAACAATCTGCATTCAATTAAGTGGAATTCTTTCGCAAATCAAGACCACATTCCAGTGCACAAATTGCCCTTTCCGATCCAGACGGTCAATTGAAAAATGACACAAAAATGTCCTTCCCCCACCACCGCCCTCCCCCATATATGGTTGCGACATGTAAAATGGCAACACGATACATACACACACACCCAGACACAGCACAGCGTAGTAGGATTGAGAAAAAAAGCAAAACTTTGCCAAATGGAGAGGGAGGCCAGAGTTCGTCTTCGAGTGGGACCGAATTGTGAAAATTGCACCGAGGCAAGCGAAATTCCTCCCAAATTACCATTCTAGGATTGAAAACGACCCGGAGCGCACGTCGCCATAAAACGCAAGCACGCCGCAATGGCGTGACGCCGGATCGTTTCCCGCTTTGCCATTTGCTTGTCTAAACCCCTTTCTTTCCCCCCACTGCCCATGCTACTACTTCACCTAATTGCACAGGAAGTAAGGGAAAACGGAGCCGGAAATCTAGCCACACATTTTTCTGCTGCTTGCGCAATATGCGGCATCGAATAAATCATCGCGACAACTTGACAGAGAGACACAGGGTCGTGCATACACACACACGTGCGTGGGTCAATACAGTGGATTTGAAGCACTTGTTGCTTAAGTCATTAATATTAGCACGTTAAAACAGGGTTGGAGTCGTTTTTGTACTAGAGGTATGTGCATTTGTCAGAGCATGAACATACAAAACACAAATGAAAATACAGCTTTTAACCAACATAAGGTCTTTACATCGTTTAAACATGGCTGTTGTTAGATAATATTAATTCAAATAAGAACCGAATAGCAAACATCCATATAACAGATCCAACACAAATACCGAATGGCTGACATATGGTTAAATAGGTCATCGAGGCGTGTGAAGAAGCAACGCCTCGGCTGGGAAGAGACACATAAAATAAACACATCAGCTGACATACATACCCACACACACATAAACACATAGCCAATTGGAGATTGGAGAAACAACTTCTGGAAAATACTAACCAACCCTCAGTTCTCCCTCAGTGTTGCTGCAACGATCTAACGGTGTGTGGCGTAACAAAGGGTTGCCATAGGCCGTGCACGTCTTGGTCAACGCGCTTTTATGCGGTCAATTTATAGTTTCGCTGCCTAGTGCCCCACAACACACAGTGCGGCTCTTCTTCCTGAATTTCCTACCATTTGGGGCCCGGGGCACACGTAATTCTGATCGGAAAGACCGCCGGAATAAAGAAAACAACACTTACCGCGCGATAAATACAGTGCGGCGAATATATTTAAGCTTAGATTTAGTAATAGCTCCCCGAATAATATCTTTTTTGTAATGAATTTGATAACGAAAAAATGAAAAGAAGGAAGGGAACATCATCCCGAAATATCAAATTTTGTACAGTGTATTCAAACCGATGTGAAGTCCTGAGAGCTCCTAAGTTCCTTTTTTTACCCAATTCTTTCCCCAATCAATCGCTCAGTAACGCCCTTTAGCATCTCTATAATTATTCCCCGCAGTGTTGATTTGTAAAATCAACACTTGGCGCAGTGGATCGCACAAACTCTCTGAGACCCTGACACGCGATTCGCCCTGGGACTAGCCTGCCGCTCCGGAACCGGAAGTACTCCAATTATACGAAGAAAATAAATAAAAACCCCTGTCCGGGCAGTTCGTCCTGGTCGTCCCCAGGGACGAGCCGATGAAACTGATCGTGTCCAGCACTCGGCCCACGGGACGACGTTGGCACAGCGCCCAGCGAGAACTCTGTTTACTTGTTTGCCCATATGGTCACGCGAGCGCCGTGACGTGTTTACTTTTTGGGGCGAAATAGTTCTACAGTGCTGGTTTAAAATTCGCACACAAAGGTTTTTTTTACGCTAGGATGATAGATGATTTAAGCTTATTTATTGCTTTTGGAACGTTATACATACAATAAAACACACACAACACTCTTGTTGCGTTAGTTTGCGTACAGAAACACAAACAAAAGGCCGGGTGTTTCGCCTGAAGTCCCAAAAAAGAAAAAGAACGAACGAAATGGACCATATGACGTGACGATAATTATACTAATGCATACTACTAAACCATTTCAACTCCCGGCAGAAAGCGAGGGAATGTGGATATGGGGCCAGCAGCAGAACCTTATCTTTTTAACGTCGCTTTATAGGCTACACAAAACGTCAAACAAACCACTACTACCACTACGCCCAGAAGATAGGCAAGGTGCGTCGGTTCCGCGCGTGTGCCTCCATCCGCCTTCTCTACTGCCTCCGTGGTAATGACATTCCAGCGAGGACAGCCGCCAATCCGCCAGCCTTTATCAGTTGACCATAATCGGTAATTAAACCACCGCCACTTACAATCAGCCGTGCCCCGTGGCACTTCTTCCACACCGGAGGAGTTTGAGGGGAAGCCTGAAGACGAAAAGCCCCCGGTGGAGTGTTAGGTACGGCGCGGTACGAAATGTGTGTGTGTTTACTTATCAAGTTCAAACGCAGTCGGAAGTGCGCGTTGGCGATGATAAGGACACAATGGTCATTTGGAGTAGGTATGGATGCCCACAAACCGGTGTGCTGAGGTGTGCAATGCATCAAACTGTTTGCTGCAATCACAGAGCGCGCAATGGCATTCGTGTCCGGGTGCAATCATTCTTCGGGCGGATGTAATATTAACGTGGTGTGTATGGGAGAGATAATCGCAAATGCAGTTAATATTTCATAAAGTGACACACGATAAAATGCCATAAAAATACAAAAACGAATTGAAAAAAAACTAACTTTTAAAAGGGGTAAAGAACATGTGTTTGAGATCCTTGAGCGTACACGAGCTGTCAAAATCCAATATGGCGTACCACATATCTGTCAGTTGGGTACGCACAATACAACCTAGCTGATGAATATTTTTAAAGACGTGGACTGAAAATTGCAATGTTATAACTTGAAAGGTAAAACAACCCAATTTCTGTAAATTATGCTTATCTTTGCATTCTGGCCATTACGCACGAACTGTGGTTATTTACGTCCCAGAAAACTGATTAAAAGTCACAAATTAAACTGCGTTCTTGCCTTTTCCCATTTTCCCACAACAACCCAATACAATCTGAAGACTCGTTAGGACGCGCGTGTCCATCGTGGCCAGCAGCAGTAGAACGATTTAATTTCCTCACCAAACCGTTCGGTTTGTTTGGTTTGGCGCTTTCCAATCAAGTGTGTTTGTGCGATTTATCATCAACCCACCCCCCTCTTCCCCAAAGGGTTTGGAGCCCTTGGTGCCTTCCGTCAATAACAGCGGAAAATAATACTTCCCCAACGGAAATCGAGAAGCTACGTTACCGTGTGCATATGTACGCAAAAACTCCCAATTTCCCAAACGCGCAAACCCAAGCGCAAACCGTTGTTGAACGATTTTGCACTTACGTACGACCCTACCCACCGCCAAATGGTGTCATTAGGCACGTCACGTTTCATAGCCGTAGGTCGGTTCGGCCACCAGCCTTCAGCGACACCCACAAGGCCTCCCCGGTCCACAATTTCGGCAACACACACAGACACAAGAAAAGTTTTGTGGCTTGATTTTTTTTTGTTGCTGTCGTTCCCTTCCCAAATGGTGGTTGTTCACCACGTTGGACTCCTTGAGAAACAGTATCGGAAGGAATGCCACGGGCATAAGGAAGAGAAGGACATAAGGAATGTGTGTATGTAGGTGGTTGGCGATTTTGACGCAAGCAACCGATAAATCATAACGCGTAAAGCACCGAAACATTGCGCACGTGTTTGCCACTTGAGGCACGTGACGTGTTGGGCAAAGGAAGCATTTCGATTCGGTGCCGAGCAAGGGAACCTTCGTAGTGGAGCTTTTCAAGTGATTTGTTGAGGGCTCGCCATCATCACGTCCTGTGCCGGAGTCGTGAGGCAGTGGGCGAAGGTTTGGCAAACGGGACAGGGCGGGATGGGGACGACCCTGTTGAAAACATGAAGGGAATTACGAAAACCGATTTCTCACCATTAGACGTGAAGGGTGTGTCTGTCTTTCCGGATTTTTTGTGTTTTTTTTGTTCGCAACAAACAAGAATCAAACAGTCATTAATTGGCAGTGACACATTGGCGTGTTAAGCACAGAATAACAAACATCATTATTAATATATTTTAACAACAATAGAAAAACAAATTATTCTGTCCCAAAGTAGCCATTTAACGCTTTATGACAGTTTATCTACAAGAAAATGACGAATATTTCAATTTTAAATGACTTTTTCAATGGATCAAATCAAATGGATTTTTGTGACTTCTTATGCTCTAATTTCACTACCATTAGATTTGATACAAACTAAGTTGAAGCAACGACTCATCAAACAGACATTAAGACTGTTCATTTCATTAACCTTCCACCACTCGTCATCCAGCGATTCAAAGCGTAACCATTTCAAAATATGAAACTCCCAGTGCTGCTAAAGCACACTGTGAAGTAAAAACCACATCTCTTTTAAATCGCTTCATAAATTCAATTTCGATTGGCAAACTGTGCTCGACGTAAAACGAAAACCGAAAAGGTTCAGAAAGATCAATTACCATCTCATCAAGGCAGCATCGCCGAGCAGAGCAAAACACAACGGAACGTGAACACTCGCCGGTGCACTTCTCATGGTACGGTGACGGTCTTGCTTCCAGAAAACGTTGGAACGTTAGGAACATACAGACACCACACAGCGCAGCAGCAAGTTGGTACGTTTTGGATTTCATTGTGCCATCTTGCAATCAATTTTAGCTTCACCAACTCGTCGCTGCGTCATATCGAACGATGCAGAGCACGGTGTTGGGACGAGCGCGCACACAACCGAGCAGTTAAATTCAACGAGCTAGACGCTGAAGCAACAGCTTCGACAAAGCAACACACACCGTACATGGGTGTAAAACATTTCAATTCACCAACATAAACATAATTATTACCACACACTGGTTAAATATGCCCTTATTTACCCCTATTTTTGCAGGCAGGCTGCTTTTTTTCGTAAGCACAAAACCAATGTACTATTTTAAATAACTTCACACACGCGAACTATAACACCGTCAGCACCAGACAGACATCATCGTTCACGGGGTGTGTTCTTTGGGGCACTACGAAACAGGCTTAGTTGGTTTAGTTAGTGCCAACGTATTGCGTCAACGTACAATAACGATTTGTTTGGCTTCGATTCGAGTGTTTGATTTGCAATATATTTTGGAAGAGCGCGCGCGGGCATTACTGTTCTCTTGACTCCCGTGCTCATCTCATCCATCATCTCAAGAAGAGGTCGTTTGGGGGAGAGCATGAGAAAATCACTACCCATCACTTGACACATTCCACCGCCCGACGTTCTTTGGCTTTGATCGGTCATCGCTCACTCATTGGAATGTTTTTTTTATTTTTTTCAACTGCAAGATGAGGAGCAAAACCACTCAGAGCTTTACTTTACTTGTTTGAGCACTCTCGTGCCTCACTTCAACTTGCTAGCTGACCCAGTCGGTGAGGTCCTTAACCATCTTTTATCGTGATATCCGACTGCTGCTTTGGAATTCAAACCATTCTCCCTTGGCAGAGGGATCGCAATTACGGCACCCAAGCGTGTTGTATTATACTTTCCTCTACCAGACAAAGAGAATACGCTGAACGGAATAGAAAAACTGCTCCGTCCAATAGGGCAAGACTCACGCGGACAAGTGCCACACTTGAGTGGGATACCCACAGACAAAAAAAAAACAAAACAAAACAAAACAAAAAACTACTGTTTGCTTGGCGCCGACAACACGTTGCGCTATCACTCGTGCGCGTTTGGTTTGGCGTCTTGCTTTGTCTTGGTTTCTTTCCGACTGGCTGACAAGAAACCCAAAACACGCACACACAACATACCCCTGTCGAGTAGCGGGATTTATGCCGTTCATTTGCCGCGCCGCTATGAATAGCAGCCCTACAGTGAGCCTCCAAAATATTGGAGGGAAAAGGGCACACAGCCAGTACCGGAGCAGGGTGGACAATTAAGAAACGCAAGTCGGTGGATTGAGCAAGGTTATCGCTCAAGCTGAAGAAGTAGCGGTGGCTCTCGTCGAGTGCCGGCCAATGAAGAGCTTCGAAGGGCTAAGATTGATTCGTTGTGAATGTGTTTTGAAGAATGTACAGCCAGAAAGTGTTTCCAATTAGTCTCACAATTGAATTCGGTGCTGTGTGTTCTATTTTTAATCAATTTTATGTCGATTTTTTTTTCAATTTCTTTTGTCATTTGTTTTTACTGTTAATTATTTTTACTCTTTAATTTTCTTTTATTTAATCGTTAAATATTTCTTGTGTTTTTATTCTTAATTTATTCCTATTCTATTTCATTATTTGATTTGATTTGCTTGCATTTGCATGTTCCAAATTTGTACTTTGCAACTACAAAACTACTTTATTCCATTAGGTATTTTGCAACCCAATTTGCTTCTACAACAATAAAGCCCCTCGCTAGCCTGTACCATTTAACATTTCTTCCGAGGAACAGAAACAGACAACGAGCACCAGACAACCCTCAACTGCTGTTCGGTGTGCCCTCGTGCTCGTTTTCCACACCTCGTTTTGTACTAGTTTTCGATTAAATAATTACTAATCGAGAACCACCTGTTTGATCGGCCGCAACCGGTTCTCTCTCCCTCCCTGACGGCATGGTTTTATTAGAGTTTCTTTTCTATTCACAGCCACTCGCAACAATCGAGCCCAATCAACTTCTGGCAGCTAAAACAACATCCGCGGCACCCGGGTTGATTATTGGGTTTGGATTTTTCCAGCATAGCAGGAGGCGATTTAGATTGTTTATTTGATGAATTTGGAGCATCTGTTTGGTTCCCCTTTTTTCATTTTCTTCTATGGCGTACCGTATTAGGGCAGCCATTCTTTACGCTTTACACACCCGTTGCCTATAACGGCCAGCAGGAGCAGCAGCAGCAGCAGGAGCGCTTTAAACACACAGAAGGGGAATCCATTTAAAGGTCTTTTCACTCGGCCATTGAAGGGCCAATGGGGGAATGGCGCTTTCCAGTGCACTGCAGGAGGAGAACCTGACCTGGCAACCCACATCAAACCCACTTTGTTTTCAAATGCAGACCGCAGCGAAGAAAGTGGAAGTTTTCCCTGCCGCCCAGCCGCGAACCATTGCGGGGTCAGCCGTGGGGCCAATGGTTCCGTCATAATCATATGTACATACACACGCACGCATTGTACTTGAACTTCGATGATCCAACGATTTGCCGCGCTTCGTTTCATGCTACTGCTGCCGCCACCAGGGACAGCAAACCTTTTATAGCGGATGATCTCGATCGTGTTTTTTTTGTTTCTCTATAGGAAGATCATTTCAACCATCCGTTGATAAAGAGCCTCAGGAGCCGCATGATAGGAAGTGGCGGCAGGTGCTGTGTATGTGTGTTACGGTACCGGAGCCATGAGGGGTTTTTTTTGGGTTTGATAGAGCGTAATTCAAACACACAAACACAAGCCACTCGGGGAGATAGCATGCCGGCGAAAATCGCACCGTTATGCTTATCTGCTGTGCGTAATAAAAAATAAGAAAAAAGCCGTGAAGCGTGGAAAACGCACAGCAAAACTGATAACGCCAAAAACGGCCCCCGTCTGCCCATTCAGCTTGCCCCTCTGGATGTGTGCAAAAGATCACGCCGATTACACGCCAGCCGATCTAGAAGCCGAGGTTCAGTGCGCTTTTTTTCTGGGTCAATTGGTTTGTTCAATCTTCGCACAAGGCAGCACACGCTCCCGAAATGAAGCGGAAGGAAGGATGGAAGGCGGGGTGGGCTGGGGCCAATTTACTTTCCAAGTTTGCGGTGCGAAAAACATGCACAAACAAAGCACAAACAAAACAAAGCGCATGTGAGGAAGCGCGGCTGCGGCGTCGGCGAATGGGCATGTTTGGACAGAATCGTGAAAGAAAAGTGATATGGAGAGACTTTCCCTCAAGAAAATCAGCGATAGAAAATGGTAGCTGATATGTGTGGCTGTGTACATGAAACGGTACTTTCTGCACTTTCTTGCGACACTATCGAGCTCCACGTAACAAGATAAGCATAATGTGGGTTTTGTTTTATCAATGATACTTCCTCATTATGCAAATTATCCAAAATTGCCCTAATTCTTCACGCTCAAGTTCATCAATAACAGTCATTAAAGCATTACCTAATATGCTTCTCTTAGTTCATCCTTTAATTTATCGTTTCTCCGTGCGAACCGAGCAAAGTAACCCACCAATATATGCACCACATTTACAGTGGCTGCAATAAGACAACGGAACGGTATCCATAACCACCAGCAACTGGCATAACAACAGCCCCGGTCCGTCTCCACCCCGAAAAAGGAAACCGTAACGACCGAACTGTTGATATTTACAATTACACGCCAAACCCATGGGGGCTAACAAAGACACCACACGCCAGTTGGTCGTTAAGCAGATGGTACCCGACGGACGCGACTCTGGTTTGTGTTATGTTGCTGCGCGAATGCAGATGAAGAAACACAGCAGGTACTAGGTACTAGTTGTATGACCTTCTGGAGAGTATAGAAGCTAAATTTGCATTCAAACTACGCGATGTCGAGTCCCATTTTAAGGACCTTGAACCTCCACTGATAGTTTGGGCAACTTGTGGTCGTGCGGGTAAATTTCTTCAGGAAACACTTACCGACCGCGTGGAGCACGCGAAACTTGAAACTACTGAAAACAACTTCCACCCCCCGAAAACCGATAATTCGATTTTGCATGGGCGGTTTTCTGCATGCACCACAACTCAACAACTACTCGGTCTTTTCGGAAGCCGATGAGGTCGCACCGCGCTCAACCGTGGCCTTGCAAAAAGTCACGAAACAACACAACCGCACACTCCAGACGAACGTGAGCAGCGGTAGTACGAACCCAACGAAGTACACACACACCTGCTCCGTGTGGAAAAAGGGAGTCACTTTACGTAACAACGAACCTTCTTCTCCTTCCCGTACCTCTTTTTGTACCCTTGCTGCACCCACCATGTGTGGGGTGGTTTTCGGTTGTCTTCCGGAGTTCCACTTTTATCAACACTTCCGTGAGTGCAAAACCGCACAAACACTCACAAGGTCCCTGGTCGGCAGGCCGATGGGGAGGACACTAAACGCACGTTGTAACGCTCGCTTCGCTCGGTTTGCCAGCAGACGCACCCGTCAGACCCATTGCTAAGCGAAGCACCGACTACTGCTGCCGAGAGCTGCAACAACACCGTCTGGCTGGTTGCCGAGAGCCGACTGGCCGTACTGGTGGAGTTGAATGAATGTTTCTCGTCCCTAAAAACCTTGGTGAACTTTGCTCGCAGCCCGTTACATAAAGAGAGCAATTTTCTTTTGACGGTCACATGCGTGCTTGTATGTGTGTGTGTGTGTGTATACATGTGTGTTTTACCATCGGGAGAGCATCGGACGCGCTTTTCCTCAATCAAACACGTCGTCGCTCGGAGCCGCTCGGACGCTGCACCTGCACATGCGCCAACACACATGCGATATCCCGTCTGGATGCGTCGGGACGGACGTCTTTCTCTCCGAGCGACACTGAACGCCCGGAGAGTCCCGAGACAAGGGAGACGCGCAAAGTGGAGTCCGATTCTCCGTGGGCGTCTTTTTGTGACGGGAATATGCTTTGTGAAAGAATCCTGTTCCTCTGTCCGCCCCACCATTGCCTGAGGTTGGTGGATATGCGATTTCTCTCAATGGGGGTAACCTTGAGTTGCGTTTTTTTTTGGGGGGGTTGGTTTGGGATGGGGCGAGAGTGTATGCGAGAGAAAGAGTCATCAACATCAAGAATGCCTTAACATGGTTTATGTTTCCCCCACTTGGCGGGACACACTAGGAGGCGGCTTATCCTCAATTAGGATCTCACGTCGCCCTTCCTACCACAGTTCCTGACAGCTGAAGATCGATATTATTCCCACGAACCACTGAACCATGCCTGAACTCGAACGTTATCGTCAGGATGCGTCGTCGTCGGCTGTGGAGCACGTGTTCCGAGACGTGTGCACGACAACGCCCCAAACGCTTTCCCAAGAATGTTTTGGGGATCCTGTCCTCTCCGCTGTGTGTGTGGGTCTGGAAGGGAGAAGGACTTTGCTTTTGACAGGATGCAGTCACTCAGCGGTTCATCGTTGCGTGGCAAAGCAATATTCAACAACACAGGCAGACCGGATTTTTCGTCCGTATGCGTGGGCGCGGGTGGTTTCCGCGGTCAAATAATGCGTGCAGTATTGCGCCTCCTACGCGCCAACAACGGAAACTCAATTGTGAAATTGTGTTCCCCGGAATGGCGGAATGGCGCCAGTAGCAGCTGGTGCTGCTGGTGGCCTGGGGAACTGATCCAGTAGCACTTTTCCACCCACGGATATGACTATCTCCTGGGCAAAGGCAACAAAATAAAAACGATTTCAAGCTTCTACGTGCATGTGCGTCGGTTCATCGGTTTGCTACGATATCGATATCAGGCAACAATAATGCGAACAATTTGCTTGGAATTTGATGGAGAAATGTCTCGGTCCACATTCGACGTGTGTGTGAAAGAAGTATCATGATAGTTTCAATATATTTTTTCAATAGATTTCAATAGATATGTTTGCTTATTTTGTGTTGTTTTTTCCTGCTTATTCTATATTGTTGGTGCTATATTAGCCATTTGTACGTTAACATATTTGTTCATTCCTTTTTCAATAGTTATGTTTATTTGTTTTATCTTTTTTACCTGTCTGTTTTATATTGTTGTAATAAAGTATTTACTATTTGCAGAACAACCCTTTGTTCGCTTATTTTTCATTAGCTATGTTTGTTCGTTTTGCTTTTGCTATTGGTTTTTGGTGTTATATTTGTCGTTTGTAAGTTAACGCTTTTTTGATTGCCTTCCTCTTAAACCCTGTCTAGCAGGCACATTTTAACAATGTTTTGATGTAATTCCGAATTGAGTAGAACATACCTGTTTATACCAAATGTGAATTGTTTTTCGTTTTGTTTACAACTTTCTGTAAGCTTGTATTTGTTCCTCGAACACATCGAGCCGCAAGCCGTTAAAATCAAATATAAATGAAAGCAAACAAACGGCAATTGTTTAAATACTCTCCAGCAGCGTTGGAGTACGTTCCGTGTCTCGTTTACTCCCCAACAAATCCTTTTTATGGCTTAGAGATTCTTGACATTGCTAAACCATTCTCCAGGCCGTTTTAAAATTTCACCCATACGGTACAAAATCTGTGCAAAGTCGTCTTCCCTCCCCTTTCCACAGAACATGCCACGGGCTGGAATTATCCATCCTACGAGAGGCGGCCCGGAGCAACCATAAACAGATGCCCCACAAAAACCACCGCCGCATCAGCGTCGAGCAATAAAAAGTACATTAAAAGAATTGTAAACATTTGCGCCAGCATCAACGCGCCTCCACACACGGAGGCCCAGGCCCTTCTCAACCTTGGTTGGCGCACGTTGGCCAAATACGCCATACGGGGCTGGGCTCTTTAAATGAACCAACCGTGCACGACCCTGAAATGCGATTGAACTTGGGCGGCTGGAACACCCGCGGGCTGGGACAACATTTTGGGCCAGCAAGGCAAGAGATTAAAAAAAAAGTAGACTGGAGTTTCAAACAGCACTGCACACCATATAGGCGGCCCCAATACGGGCCCACACGGGTGTGTATGTGTGTGTGTGTTTTTTTAATGAAATTCTTCCGTCCCGTGGCTTGGGTGATCTGACGAGTCGATCATGCCCCCTGCTGCCGTTTGCTGCTGATCTCGCTTTGTATCGTACCGGGTAAGAACTGACGCCGACCGAAAAGTCGATATGGGTTTGCTTTGCGGTCCGTCCCCTTTATGTAGGCCAAACCGAACAACACAGCTTTCGAACACAAGCGCCATCACCACCACCAACATGGCCACCATTTGTGGAGCTTGACCGATGCTATTTGCCTTATACGAACAAAGAAGAGAAAGAGCGAACGAGGGGGTTGGATATCGTTGGATGATGATCATCATCATGCCGCCGCCGCCGCCGCCGCCGGGGTGTTATCCGTTAGAATGACATTGAAGCGGGTGAAACCGACCGAAGCACCATGCGCGCCTACCGAAAAAGACCGAAAAAAAAACACGAAGCAAACGAGCACACAAACACTCGGACGCCCGGAAGATCGCCCGGGAACGTGTGGTCAACGGGCTGTGGTGTCGGGCGCGGCCACCGTATTGATTGGTGTAAGATTGCGGTGTGCGCGAAACCGGGTCACCGGGGCACGGAAGCAAGAAGAAACCAGGCACGGGCGTTCTTCTGCTGTTTAGACAAACGATGGAGCCATGTAGCCAAAAAGCAGTGCGAGCCAAATCGATGGAGGGAACTGGGACTGTTACCGGGTGCAGTGACACTTTGCCAAATACAGCTGAAGAAGCTTGCGGGATTCGTTGTAATTATAAATAGTTTTATGAAGCTGCAATAATGCATTCTCAATGATTTGGCGCAATCGTTCGGGGAAGCGTTCGTTTCCATTTTGAATAAAAACGAAATGAATTTTGAATTTTAATGTGCATTCAAAATGAGAATTTTAAACAAACATCTTGCTCCAAAAGGAGGATAGAACCTTCGTTTCATCACTCCGGAAGGAATCAGCAACTCCCACACTCATTCCTTTACCCTTTTTATCAGTTTTTACCCAGAAGCTGTTCTTTCCATTTTCCTTCAAATTGTAGAAACATGGAAACGCTGTGGGTGAACTAACGGTAGAAGCATCAGCACATCATCATATCCATTTTTCACATCTTCACACAGACCACTCCACAAGCACTGGAGGGACCATCAAAGTTTCAAAAATCGATTATGATACCAACACTCCAGCAGACAAGCCCAAGACAAGAGCAAGTCGGCACGGCCCTACTGGAAACACATTTTGACGTCGGCACGGGACAATTTTGAAGCAAAAAGCCCACAAACCATGTAGGTTTGAGAGTGTCTGAGAAAACACTCATTCTGCATTCTGTTGCATCATCATCATCATCATCATCATCATCATCATCGGCATTAGCAAAGTGGCAGAGAGAGAGTAGAAGTTTTGGCCCGCAAGCTACTAACGGACCATTAATAAATTATCTGTACCGAGAGCATTTCGTACCGCGGGTGGGTGTATTCCCCAAAACTCCTCTCAACCTTCACCGTCTTCTTTTCACTTCAAATCAAGCCTCTCCGGCAAGTAAATCTTATTGGACACCACACCACACCAGGGCACAGTGGAGCCTCAAAAAGGGGGTGTAAAGTTTAATGAACAAATCGGGCGACCGTTTCGTCGTTGTGCCGTCTGTAGCATCGTGCAAAAAGCGAATGAAGCATAACATACACACACCAACATTATGTCTGAACTGACTTGTGCTTGAAGGAAGAAGATGCGGCTATTTCTTCTGGATTGTGTCACATCATCACAGCCGAGATGGGACGGGAATTCACTCCTTTAAGAGGTACGCACGCACGCCAGCAACTAAAGCGGTTACGATGTGAGACAAATTTAGGAATGTATATTTTATACCACCGCTTTTGTGCGGTAAGAATGGTTTGTGCAGGGGTTGGTAATGAATATTTTATGTAACACGTCTTGGGTTAAATCATGTCGGTGCGGGAAGGTTTGTTATGTGTCGGTTGTAAGATTGCAAAAGGTTTTGCCTTTTTTTTTGTTGGCACAGATTGCAAAACGACCTCGTTGCGGTTCACAGATTGACTCCCATTTTGGGGATTAAAAAATGGGAAAATATTTGAAATAATAATACAAAAAGAGCGAAGGAAAAGACCGCAATAAACCGAACCGAAGCATTCGATCATCAGCGTTGACATTAAACAGAGTCGCCTGTATAAGTCATTAAACGTTATTCGTTCAAGCGATAAGGCTCCTGAGAAAATGCCGAAATAGTTAAACCACATATTCAACCAGAAACAAAACAATAACACACAAAAGACAAAAAATCCCCTACAAGAGCAAACAAGCAAACGCTAATGGTCGCACACTGCTGCCACTGGCGCTCAGCCCTCAGCCCGTAGGGGCCAATTATCCACTTTGTTTCGAGGCGAAGCAGCCGCAACGCATCATTATTGACCGGTTTTTGGTCACTTTTCGTCAAACCCGTTCGACGCACTCGCCGGATGGTTTTACAAGAGCAGCCACAGCGCACCCGAAAGCCCAATATAGTCCAACAATAAACGCGTTTATCGTGTTTGAGGACCTTTCGTCGTGTGCTTGTGGAGCCCGCTTCAGCCAAGGACAACACTGTCTTCTTTGGCTCCCTAGAGAAAGGAAAAAGAGCAAAATAAGGCAAAATGTTGGGCAAGAGACGAACCTCAATGCACCATTTTGAAACGTTTTACAAACAAAATGGCAAATTGTTTTACCAAGTTGCAAATCATTCAAGCCAGACAGAAAAAAAGAAGACCTCGGAGACAAAACACCCCGCCCCATCTGTAAAATATATTACACCCTTTTATCATTTGTGGGCAACTGTTTGGACAAAAAAAGAACACCTTAAAAACGAGCATTTCGCTGTCACTTATCGCGCACGGGGGTCGTTTTCCTTTTTGTGCGAGATGAAAGAAATCCACACAAGGAAATGGAACGACACGATAAGGGAAATGTGTCGCTCGTGTGTGTGTGTGTGTGTGTGTGTGTGTGTATTTGTGTCGTTTCTGCTCTTGACAAGGTTGAATGACGCACTCTAGTAAATTGGAAAATATTGTTTCGTTAGACAAAAAAAAACACACACACACAAACAAAATGACGTGTTTAGACGCAAAAAGTGATGTATGGACGATTGTGTTAGGGGTGTTCATGAAACACTTGCAACCGAAATTTGTAACCTTTCCAATTTCTCACCTCAAAAATACAGCAACTGAGAACAAAGAAAATAATTTACAAGATAAAACACAAAATTTTGCATCCCTTCAACTAAATGACACTGAGCAGGAAGCAAATGTGCTAGTTTTGTTGATTGGAATAAAGTTTTTTGTATGCCAACACAGCAAATGCTGCAATCAGCAAGATCGAAAGTGCCTAGTTTGTGCCTTCTTTTCTTCCTCATCATAAACGTTCCAAACGAGCACCCAACCCACCACTCGGCGTTGGCTAATTGTTGCCGCCCGCGCAGCTGTGTAGCTTCACTTTCTTCGACTAATTAAAGCCGCCGTTTCAGTGTCGATCAGGGCGTTGTGCTCGGTGTATTTGTTCGAAACGAATTGGAATAAATGCGCACTAATCGTTCGGAGTATGATGTGTTTTTTTTTTTGTTGTTGCTTCTTTTCTTGCCCTCCAGTTGACCACCCAGCACCCTGCCCATTAGTGTCATGTGCACAGACACAACACAAGGCGGATAATGGACAGTATCATGTCAACAAATGGGACTATTTAGCTGGCTTATTATAGCAATAGGAGTGAAGAATGAATGAAATTGATGATTGAGTAACTCTTTGATGGTTTGTAGATATATTTTTAACGATTTTGCAATGAAAAGGGGTTGAAATTGTGCCTTAAAATTATAAAAATAGCTCAGAAATTGTCAAAAATCTATACAATCGTAAAAAGGCTTCCAAACCAGGACTAGAAGCCACTCTGTTTATCAATTTAAAATGCTCCTGATTATCTTTCTTTTCTTCCGAAAGTCAGCCGTGACCCTTCACAACGAATTAGAACGTTTCAAAAACAATTAACAATTAAATAAAAAAAAAATACATAAAAGTCAAGCCAACCAGAGCATACAGTAAAAAACATTTAAAACTTGTAGCAAGCTTTTAAATAATGAAATCAAATTACCTCCCGGGCAGGAAATTAAATTCCTGCTCACGTTAAAACGTCTCGGACAAATCGAATCAAAACAAACGAACCGGATATACTGGGGGACCCAAAAAAAACAGACACACACACACACGCTTAAGCCAAGCCAGGTCCGCTCGAAAAGGTTGGGTCAGTATTGTTTTTTTTTTTTTGCTATCCTTCAAAAGCCTTCATAAGCCAAAACGTGGTGAAAAAAGCTGACCAGCTGAGAGCCGGTAAATAATGGAGACGCCAACATGGAAACCCCATGCCCTATTCCCCATTTGCCCAGAACACACAAACACACACACACACACAATAAATGAAATTCTGCTTGACAGAGGAAAACGAGAACTTCTTTCCTTTTTTAAAACAACAGAGACAGGGATGGACAAAATATTACCTTGAGCACGATCAAAAGTTGTCCCAGGAGAACCATCAAAGCGTTGGATTTTTGGACAAACGGGTTTGTTTTTATGCATTTTCACGAGAGCTCCACGCCGAGAGCTAACTTTTCCACCCGAATGCCCAAAAAAGCAATCATCACCAAGTTCGTTCCGCGCCATGTTTTTCCCCCATGCGGGTGGAGGTTAAAGCAAGGGTTGGAGGAGTGTCTAATGCCGGACACTAAAACGTTCTTCCCGTGTAGAACTTGTTTTAGGAAGAAAAAAAACAACTTGTTTGACCGTTAGAAGAACAAACGAACAATCGAAAGAAGACGCCCAACTAGTCGCGAATCGTGCGCTTGGGTGGTACACGGACAACCATCCCAACATACCACAACCTCCTCTTCCGACCCACTCCCTGTGTCTTTCAATCCTTTATTTGGTGTCATTTTTGCTTGCCTTTTGATTTGTTGATTTCGTTCGTTCGTACCAACAAAACCGGTCGAAAAGCTTCCCCGGGCATTGCATCATCGGTAGAAAATGAAGTCAATCGGTTCGGAGCAAAACTACACACACCCATACCAGTGTATTTGGCAAACTTTGTGTCAAATTGTGCCACCCAAGCAACAGCAGAAAACTGACAAAAAAAGGCAAAACGAAGACTTGAAAAGATACGCCGTGGCGTATCGAAAAAAACCGGTATTGCCTTGCTGCACAAAGTATTGCTTAAGAACGCCACAAGAAGAAGGTTGTAAAGTTAACCAACACGCGGCAAAGTTTTAGCGCTTCAAAACATAAAAAAGATAACTCCCCAAAGGTACGTGCGTCTGAAATAGACGACGAACGACACACTTCCACCAAAAAACTCGTTTGACGTGCCCGAACCCCGAAAAAAGCGAATGTGGAACTGGTGGTTCTTTTGTTGCTTCTCACAGCTTCAAGACGACCAGCAAGTTTTACTTTGTGCAGCACCACGCCATGGACAACAATGCTGAGTCTGGGGTGGTAAAACACATAAACTGTCCCTTTCCAAGGCTAGGCGGCGGGCAATCGAACCTGCACACACACCTGTCTCTCCTGCTTCTGGGGGACCCGTCCATCCATCCATCGTACATAATGTTGCATATTCGCTGCTGCTGATTGTGTGTAATTTAATCTCATTTTTCTTGTCCGCTACCGGCCTGGTCAGGGTGTGGAACGAAACATTTTCCATGGGGTCCATGTGGTGCACATTCCATTGGGGCAAGCTAACCCACTTATTGTTGCACAATTGCAGGCTCACAGCAGCAGCTGTAGCAGAGAATGCAGGACGCCACACAGGAGCAGTAGCGAGAGAGAGCAACAATGCCAAAAAGGAACGATTGTGCTGATACGACCGAAAAGGCGATGCATTATCGTATTACGGTGAGCAGTAGGTTAATGCAGTGGCAGCAGCATAAAAAGGGTGCAACACGTGCAGAACCGTGTCTCGTTGTTGAAGAAAGCATGCTTTAGTTGCACTAAAATGTCACCATTTTGCATTTGTTGACAGTAACAGAAGAAATCTATTCTTCTCCATAATAAAATTCTAGTAAAAGATGATCAGCGTTACTTTCCAGTGATAGCTTGGATGATTTTTTGCTTAGCTGACATCCATACAATGGCAAACATTGGTGATGGAAAACGCAACGCCAGCGCATTTTGATTTGTTTTGGCCGTAAGGCCAGACGAGGTGAAATATACAGCGAAATGAACTATTTGACAGGTGAAATATCCGTCAGATAATGCATCACAGCAACCAGCTGATGTGCAGTGTAAACAAAAAAACGTGTACAAAATCGCAACTTCTTCTTCTTTGGCACAACAACCGCTGTCGGTCAAGGCCTGCGAGTACCCACTAATGAAGAGAGCTTGGCTTTCAGTGACTTATTGTTACCATAGCAGGATAGTCAGTCCTACGTATGGATAGTCAGTCCTACAAAATCGCAACTAAATTCATTAAAAAACTTTAATGTTAAGTATTTCTTTAATTTTCATTCAAAAATTCATCATTTCTTCCCATTGGCAAATGTTCCGCTTAAGAAGATGATAGTCTTTTTGAGTGATTTTCTAAAGCGGATGTTTACCTGTCAAATATTTCGCCTGTCAAATAATTCATTTCGCTATATTTTTCACCCTGTCTGGCCGTGCTGTAAAGCAAGGAGAAAAACGATAAAAAATACTGTCAGAATTCAATAGATCAACGCTTTTCCGTGGGTTTTCGAGATTTTTCCACATATGAGCCTAATTTTTATCTGAAACAGAGCTGAAGAATGCCATCTAAGACGGGTGAGGAAAGTTTTCCAAAGGATGGTACTATGAACTAGCTTGGTGGGAGCTTGGAATCGGACCTACCCGATTTCGATTCCGTGTTCGGAATCAATTCTGGAGCCGATTCCTATGCTGGAATTGATTTCTATTTCGGAGTTAACTCCGGCGTCCATTCCGGAGCCTATTCCGGAGCCGATTTCAAAGCAGACTCCGGAGCTGATTCCGGAGTCAGCTCTGGCATCGAATTCGAGCTGGGAATCGCAATTTGCTCCGGTTACGAAGTCAGGATTGACTCCAGAAATGAAATCAGAGCCGGAATGAGAATCAGTTCTTGAATTAAAATAAGAAGTTTCAGAAGCAACATCAGTCCAGGAATCTCCATGAGAATGGAACGTTTACAAGTACACTTTGATTCTTTGAGGTTATCAATGCGTAACATCATTAAAACCCAAACGCCTATTCTTATGGAGATGCCAACACTGATTCCGATTTCGAAGCCGATTCTGATTTCGGAGTCAATTCCGATTCCGGAATTGAAGCCGGAGCCAATTCGGGAGCCGATTACGGAAACTGATTCCGGACATACTATCCGGAATCGTTTTCAGAAAACTTCGGAGCTATCCAGAATCGATTCCGACGAAAACTTCATTTTCCCCATCACTACTATGACCTGTCCAGGAAGCAGCACAGTAAGAATGAAGATGTTCTACTTTAGTTGGCCGCCTCTGGGAGTTAAAAGGTATCTGAAATTTGCGTCGTCCTATCCAACATCCTTTGCACGCATCCTAAAGTTATTAAATACCCCCGAAATTATCTTGCATAACCCTGCAACCGGGCCAGATCAACTAATACATACAAAAATCATGTGAATTAGCTCAGTTTCCCCTTTAATTTTGAGATAAAATGCTATAATATCTGTTAATATAATGATGCAATCATTTTCAAGTTAGTTTAAACGCATCCAAAGACACACTTCAATGGATCATCAAAGAATACGGTAGCTGCTGTTTGTTCATTTATCAAACATTGTATCTAAAACGAACCTGCCACCATTTATCTAATACACACACAAGAAGCACCTTTCTTCTTCCCAAACCTTCACACGGTGTGTGGTGTTTGAGTGAAAAGCTCCGGTCGGGAAGTCGTCGGCGGGATCGATTTCCCACGGCGCTTAACGACAAATCAACGGACGGACACGACGGGTGGTATCGTGTTGCCGTTCAAAGCCGAACAGGGCAGGGGGCTGGCGGGCTGGCTGGTGGTGGTGCCCGTGTTTCGCAAGAGTGCTATGAACCTGTACGGACGCGGTCGTCAAAGCGCCATGCCGAGTGTCACTCTTGCACCATTTTGCTTGCACTGCACCCTAAAGTGCCCGGGAATGCAGTCTGTAAGCTAACACCACCAAGGAATCAGTCCAGTGATAGTAGGGCCCACCATGTGTGTGTGTGTGTGCTGCTGCTGCTGCTAATGGAGGACGAGTCGAAGAAAGTGGTTTTTCAACTGCTAAGACGAGAAAGCATGAATAAAGCGAACGGCGAGCGAAAAAGAGAGTTCAACGACTACTGCTGCAGGTTGCTGGTAGAAGTTGACTGATAAACGGTGCAACGAACTGTCCTTCTTCCACCTCCTCTTCCCTTTCGCTCGGCGCCGTTTCGATGCCCTTTGTCGAAGATGTTACACACATTTCAACCGGAATGGGACGAGGGATAGTTCGAGCTCTCTCTCTCTCTCTTCGGCATCTCCGATTTAATTTCCATGGAAATCCTGTTAACTCGCACAGCGGAAAAGGGCATCCGCAGCACATCAGGAGCTGGTTCTCACTGTGCTGTGTGCGTGTTTGTGTGGTCTATTCTTTATTGCATTTCTACAGCAGAAAGACACATCCATCGTTCGCTTTTCGTTTGCGAAACTGGAAACTGGGACTCCCTTCGGCGCCGGAAACTACCCCCCCCCCCCCCCCCATAGACCCCGGAGGAAATGATTATTCCTTTCAAGCTCCCTCCCCAGTGGCATCTAAACACACACTCTAAAGATGATTAAATTGTAGCGAAAGGAAAATCGATTACAGCTACCATCCGTGCGAGCGCCGCGTGTTGTGCAGAAAAAAGTGAAAAGTTGAAATATATTAAATCCACTTTTTCCATACCACAAACTTATGTGTGGATGGTGCCTTTTCCTTTTTTTTCTTATCTTCAGCTTTGCAAACACGGAAACAGCGCCCAAAACCGAAAATGTGCATGTGCATGTGCATGTTGCACACTGTTTAACTAGGGACCGCCGCAACCGCCTGGGCCGGAAATGCATTCCTTAGACATACAAAGTTAGTTGGCAGGTAGGGGGAGCCGCATAATTTTCAGAACCCTTTGTTCCAGGCGCAGATGGCTTGGAAAAAGCATTTTCCACCAGGCAAACCAAGAGCGCCAACAGTAGTTGTTGATTGTTGCATTCCGTGCTGCAGCCGTGCGCGAAACCACTTGAGAGTCGTTTCCACTCTGTAAGTGGGGCGGGAAAAAGGCAAACCCGGCGTGTGTGGGTTGAAATGACTTTTGATTTTTTTTTTCCGAAAACGCTGCACAAAGGCGGTGCTACGACGATTGTGCTGTCGTGGGTTGTGGTGTTAGAAAACGTACAGATGGGATGAGCAGTGTACCGGGAAGTAATGGGAACCACGAGTGGAAATGGTTGAATCTACCAGCTAGCGTGCGGTTGATAAGCGTGGCATTTTGAAGAGAGCACATCTAGAAACGAAAAGCGATATCTTCGGCTGTCCCTTCAACTTGAGACCGAAGGAAAATGCACTTCTGTCTTAAGCTATTGAAAACTTGCTCTTAAGCTGTTTGAAAACATTTTTACAAATTGATTTGGACTGAGAAGCGCTTCTCTCGTATCTTGGTACATTAGACCAGATGTCTTTCATTAAATACTTTGTAGTCTGATTCATTCAGGAACAATAAAAACATTGGTCTACAATTTGGTATGAACAGTAAAATAACATGAACGAAAATTGAATAAATAATAAATAAAAACAGGAAAATCAATTACAACACTCCAACCTTCAAAGCTGTATGTTTATGAAGCGATCCGGTACGAAGGACCAAACATTGCAGCAAATAGCAATCGTCTCTGAGCGAGTAAACAGAACATTTTTGACCATACTACTATGCAGTTCAGAGGTAATTAGTGAAACTTTTAACATGAGAAATGCAATTCAAATTCCCTTCAAAATGAGGAATATCAAGTTAGGCTTTTACTCGATGCTAAAATATGTGAATTGTAACGCAGAACTATTTGGCCTTTCAGTTCAACTTCCGTTATGGCACAAGGCACAGGTGCAAGGGAAACAGTACATTTGTCTTGTTTTATTGGGCATTAGTTTTTTTTTAAGTTTCCGAATGTCTAGCGTCCCCCGAAATAGTTTGCATTATAAATAGAGGCGTCTAAATATAAGATTCCTTCCCTTCTACCCTTCTCAGTTTCGTTTCTAGTAGTAAATTGAGGGGGAAAAATCGATAGTTGTATGTAAATTCAATTTGTGTTGTCCTTAAAAACTCAAATCATATTCCGCGCGCTAGGTGACATACAAAAACAAAATCAATCGACCCAAAAACCACAAACCCCATTATTCAAAAACCGCGCCACATAATACCATTTCTGTCGAACACTGCGCGCCCCGGTGTATGTGTGTGTGTGTGCGTGATATTTTTAGAAAATAGACACAACATTCCAAAGCCGGCCGACCGACCGCGGAAACACGCGGAATAATTGAGGAATCTAGGGGTCTTTTTTTTTCAAACTTGTCTGTGCGAAAAATTCAACTACTCGACATTCCGAGGACACACACACACTACTGCTACTACAGTGTGGACAAATAAAAACGAACATTTTAAAAACTTTGCCTCATCGACACAATGACAAAGCGCCACCGGCAGCGTCGTGTCGCCCGTCTAAATGAATTACCCTTCCCGCAGCATAACAAAGCGTCTCGCGGGGGAGCGCGACAACCAAAATGCAACATTTGTTTTTCGCGAGCAGCAGAGAGAGAGAGAGAGAGAAAAAAGCAGAGAGAGAGAGAGAAAGGGAGAGAGAGAGAGAGAGAGAGAAAGGGAGAGAGAAGAGAGAAAGGGAAAGAGCAATCGCAGACATTACGTAAAACAAGTGTTTGCGCAGAGGAGACGACTTCATCGTAGCTCAGCTGCTTTTCAGTCGTTTCTTTTGTCGTTGTATGTGTGTGTGTGTGTGTGTGCAAGATGAATTGTTGCTTGGCAAAATCGTCTTCTTTTTCCCTATGCTGTTTCGCCGCATATTCGCCCAACCCCAAGGAGATGCTGTTCCCGTTGCCTTCTTCTAACAACTTTTCCACTTATCCGCTGCATCTCTGAGGCAAAAAAGAGAAGCGTTCGCTCGTTGCAGCTCTTCGCTGTAGCAGCATCCAAGCAACCTTGTGCTTTTGTTGTTCGTATGGTACAACTTCTTCTCTAAACCGTATCCACTCTCGTATACTTTATCATTTTCACAGCAAAAAAAAGGACATACAAAAAATACAGTGGCCCACTAAATTGACTTTTTCGCAGTTTTTTTGAGTGGACAGTTCTCAAATTTGACTTAATGCTTTGATGCCATTTGAAAGGTAATCTTTCTGAGCATCGATAAAGTATTTAAAAATGAAAATTCTCACATTTTGTTTATTCTATTTGGGACAAATTGTTTAAAAAAAACACCACAATTCCAAGTCAAACAATGATGGACGATAATAAAGGCGACAAAAGTGCCACAATTTGAGGAAGTTTTCTTCAGCAATAACAGCCTCTAACGGACGCTCTCATTTTCTCAGGATACCAATAAATAACGAAAAATAGCCTCTCTTTTATCCTGTACAAACGCACGAAGAATATCATCAATTTAGTGAACCCACTGTACATCGTTTCTACATCGCACCTACTACACATAACGTACCGAAATTTCCACATCTTGCTTTCACTGGGCGCCACCCCCTGCCAAACAACCCTTTTTGGATGCTGGCTGTGCTCACAACACATCATTTATCATCAATATAATATTGTTTACGCGACTAGCTCGAGCCGTCACCCGGGTGTGTGTGTGTGCTGCTGTTGTTAGCCTGTGTCTGTCTGAGCACTGGAAAGCACAGTTGATAGTGGCGACTGTTGCTGGTGCTGCTAGTGCTAGTTTACACAACTAGTTTACCTTGCCCGTCCGGTGGTGCATTGCCTTCACGCCACGATCGTTTGTGCTTCTTTGCTTCCACCCCTTTTGCTTGGTTGGTTATTTCGTTATTGCACCGATAACTGGCTGTTGAGCGATAAATGGTTTTCGCGAAAAGCCCTCCCCACTGGACCTGCCTGTGTGTTTGTGCGTCTCTGTGTGTGTGTGTGCCCTTTCCAGCTGTGTTTGTGTATTGTGTACGGTGTATGGGGAATAGGGTGGAATTGGAAAAGCGGGGCTGGTTGCTTGGATATTCTACAAGCCAAGGCTGTTTTCGCCTCCCCATAAAATGCACTTACCCGTTGTGCTCTTTCGCTCTCTCTCTTTCACTCCTTTTTTGCTAATGCAGATTTGTTGTTGTTGTTGTTGTTGTGATGGTAATCAAATTTTTTGTTCGATTATTCGCCCGTTGTTATGGTAACCGTCGCCGCCGTCGTCGAAGGCTTTGCCGTTCTGTTTCGCTCTGCACGTAGGGTTCGTGGCTTGTTCCTACTACTCGTTTGATTTGAAAGCTTCTCTGCCTCCATTAGTGAATTGGGAAGACAAA
Organism: Anopheles merus; assembly: GCF_017562075.2. Lineage (NCBI taxonomy): Eukaryota > Metazoa > Arthropoda > Insecta > Diptera > Culicidae > Anopheles > Anopheles merus. Next base: position 35,714,990 of record NC_054084.1, read on the forward strand.
ACTACTAGCCGACTCTCGTCGGTTGATTGCAGCTGATCAGCATCATCAGCAGGCACAGCCGAAATGGTGGTTCGCAGCAGCCAACGCCAACAAACATTGTGCACCGTTGTTGTTGTTGTTGTGGGTGGTAGTAATGGGGGTTTACAATTGCAACATTACACAACCACCGTCGGCGGGCGAGTGATGAGAGCGAGCGAACGCATTGAACGTGAAACTGTGCAGAAAACATTCTTTTTTTTTTCGAACGACCGAGAGTAGGGGAGGTTTTCGCTACAAATCACAACAAAAAGACGATGTTCAGTGAACAATTCCGTAGACGCACACACACACACACACACACACGCACGAATATACATACACACTTTATGGCAACGTACACGCACACACACTCACACGCACTAGGGATTTTTCTTTATTTTGGTTTGTTTTTTTTTTTCACCCTCTCGCTCGCTCGCTCGCTCTCTTTCTCGCTCACGTTTTGAACCGACGACGACTGTCAAAATTCAACGAGACCTGTTTGACATTCGCGTCGTAATGTGGTTGTAGAAAAGGAAAAGTGCACAGCACACCGAGAAGAGGCTGCGGAAAAGACGTACTTTTTCACATACTGCGCACCGTACACACACACACACACACACACACACACACACACACACACACACAGCGCTTCTAGGCCTTCGTTCTTCGTTCTTATCTTGGTGGATTTTTCCACCCTGTTCGAAAATCCCTACCCCGAACCCTGTCAACCCAGAGTGAGAGACAGGTTGGTGGGTCAGGGGTTGCTTTCTTTGCTTTTGGGAAAAATCTATCGCTCACACTCTTGCTAAAGGGGGGGGGGGGGGGTGGTAGCAGCGACTGGGGAATTTTCCTTCTATCACCCTTTGTGACGGCCGTGTTGTCTGCTTTTGCAGACTGGTGGTCAACGCGCACACACTCACACACAGTTACACATACACTCACACGTACGCACCTTTTCGAGAACATATACGGCTGAAGAAACGCGTATCGCAGCAGGCACCGAGGAGGCACACGGGAAAATGCTAGAAACAACCCAAACTGTCGCAATGGGTGGCCGCCGCAAAGGAAAAGCTTTTTCTCCGAGGAAAGTGGAAAACGGCCACCAGATGATGGGTTCGGTGATGAGTTGTGCGATTTGGATTTGTTTTTGCTTCACTAGAAAAATACACACTCATTCACACACGCACACAGGCTCACCGAGGCGATGAAACACACAGCTCTCACACCCTTCTCTTTTCCTCGACCACGCACAACAAAACGGGGTGTTTGATGAGGTGGTGGGTATTTGATATTTCGACTTTTTTGCACACTTCACCACCGGGAACGGGATTTTTTTTTTTTCGAGTGGCTAACGACAGTTACCTGTGCGATGGATATTGGATTGAATCTGCTCATTCACAGCGGAATCAAACTCAAAATGCTTGCGCGATAATTGGGTACGCGGGAGGAATCAGAAAATCGTCCGCAAAACGCACAGAAGCACTCGATTGCCCGTCTCCGATTGCATTGGCCGCGGAACACACAACGAACTGAGCAAACGGCATTTGACAACGATTGCGAGGCTCACTCAAAAGCTGCTGAGGGCTGAATCGGTAACCCAAAGAGCAAAAATGCCGTTTTTATAGCAACTGACGTCAGGGCGGCTGTGGACCGAAATCGATTGATCGAATAAAAGAGGGTTACAATGCGTTATATTTCTTCTGTCAATTTTTCGTTATAGTGTTTTTTTGGTGTGTCTGGCAGCGGCCTAATCGATCAGGTGTTTTTTTTGTTTTCTTTTATAGGGACTTTAAGCCGATTAACCTCATTCGCCTCTTTTAATCAGATGATTAATTCTAAAACTTAAAATAGATCAGGTGGTGAGATAAAGAGCATTTTTTACGAACCGAAATTCGAACTGGATCCAATACAATTGTTGTTAAAACAAAATTTCCATAGAGCCATAAAGATTTTATAATTCGACCCGCGTTGATTTTGCAAAAGTTAAAAAAAGTGAGAGAGAAAAGTCAGAATTCAATAGTTGATCGCTTTTTAGTTGGCATGCTTTTTAGCTGAACCCTCGCTAGCTGGCTGACAGTTCAATAAAAAAAACATGCAATGGTATGGAAAAGTGGTTATTGAAAAATTAACAACATCACATTTCCGAGGCTTTCCGAGAAAATTTTTACAATTTCTTTCAATGGAAAACTCGCCAACTAAAACGCACATATTCAATACTTGGTTGGGAATCGAAGTTCAACCAGTGATTTCAGACTGTAGCTGTGCTTTCTGAACCATTTTGAACAACTTTTTTTTGGTTTCAAGTCGAAAATAAAGTTTTAGGCCGCTGCCAGACACACCGAAAAAAGACCATAATGAAAAAAAAATCACAACCAAAAAATAACGCTTATATTTGGTAGACAAACAAAATGAGAATTAGGTTTGACTCAATTTTCATGCAAAAATTGTAACAAATTTGTGTTCTTTTTTTATCAAAACGAATTGGAAATGTTTATCGATAAGCTCAAGATAATGTCAAAATGGCCCCAAAGCCTGAGCCTATGACAATGTTGTAGGAACATTTGTTGCCAAATCGTATAGACGATCTGTTAAACTTATATTGCGGGGACATTTTTCATGTAAGAGAAACAAATCGATTTGTTGAATGTTTATCTGTTGCAGAAACATTTTCGGACTTGTTTGCATAACAAAATGAATAAACAATATTTTCAGTTTAATTGTAAAATCTTTTTGTGAGCAAATACGAGCAAAGTTTTGAAATAAACAGAAAAATCCAGAAATGTTGCCATTTAATAACTGTTGTCGCAACATGTTCGTAGACACGAGCCTAAACAACGATATTTACGAAGCAATGATGCCCACCAATTAAAGTAGTTTGAATATGCTAGAGTTCTTCTTCGTCTTCTTCTTTGGCGAGAAAGAATTTATCCTCCTATGTTCTATCAGACTTAGGTCTGATTTTCCATATGCCAGAGTTAGAAGATGAAACACCTACAAAAGTAAAATTACAGAAACAGAGCAAAACATAAATTATGGCAAAATAACGTTACAGTAACGACTCAAATAACATCATTTCTGTTCTATGGGTTTGCTGTGCTTGCTGTATTTCCAGTGTTGCCAAACATGCCTCGAACCTGGATCAAATGCTTGCAAAACAATCATTCCGCGCAAAATTGTACCTTCCTGTGCTATTCAACTAAAAATTCTATTTCCATTTAGAAAACACCTTTTGCACAACGATTCCTAGGCTTAAGCACACATCCCGTTGATTCCATTGTTCTTTGCCCCAGCGGAGAGCAGGAAAAACATGGCACACCAGCAGCTGTCAAAACAACCATAAACATTCACCACGTCAATGCGGGGAGGCGTTTAATCAGCTGGTAAATTGCGCGAGAAAATTCAAACCAAAGCTAAACTGCGTGCGATAAGGACGTAGGAGAGGGACACGTAAACGATTTCGGTGCATTTAACAAACAAAAAGTGTAAACGAAAGTATTCAGTGATTGTAGCATGCAGGCAGCATCATCACCAGCACAACCATGACTTTCGACATCGAGCGTAAGCGTTTGGAGCTTTGCTACGGCACGTTCGGAACAAACGCCAATGGCACTGCCTCGGCCACCTCCGCCAAGGGCAGTGGAAGTGAAAGGAAGCGAAGGAAAAGCTCCACCTCGTCCGAACAGTCCACACCCTATCGCCGCACGAAGCGCTCCGGAAGTGGAACGATCCCGGATCCCGCCAAGGAACAACAACAACAACGATGGCAGCACCTGCGACCGTCCAAGTGCCATGTTATCACCATCTTTGCCAGCGGGGTGCTGTTCTCCCTGCTGATGCTTACCCTGCTGGACTTTGTACCGTCCTCGCCCCACCGGCCGAGATCGGCGCCGGGTTCGCTGCGGCGCGTCGGTTCCGACGGTGGCCGGGCACTGTACGCTCCGCGCCATCTGCCGGATGAGTCGCTGCTAAGGTTGGCGGATGAGACGCGCGTAATGGAACCGTACCTGCCGGTCATAACCAGGGGCAAAACGAAAACGGCCGAGGAACAGCAGGATACACTCACGAACGAGCAGGAAGCGCTCGGGTCGCTTAAAATGGCGCTCGAAATGAAGCAGCTTGGCAAGGACGATAAAGCGCTCAGGTTGTTCCAGCATGCGCTGGCCCTCTCGCCACGGCATCCAGAAATCCTGACCAAGTACGGCGAGTTCCTGGAGCACAACCGCAGGACGTGGTGTCGGCCGACCAGTACTACACGCAAGCGCTCACGGTCAACCCGTACTACACGGAGGCGTTGGCCAACCGGGAGCGAACGGCCCAGATCGTGGAGCAGATGGATGCAAAGCGGTTCGAGGCGCTGGACCGGAAGCGCGACGCCCTCAGCTCGGTGCACTCGTCCAACATGGCGCTGAAGCGGGCGGAAAAGGAAGCGTACATACAGCACATCTACCATTCGGTCGGCATCGAGGGCAACACGATGAGCTTGGCGCAGACCCGCTCCATACTGGAAACGCGCATGGCCGTCGATGGCAAGAGCATCGACGAGCATAACGAGATTCTCGGCCTAGATGCGGCCCTAAAGTACATCAATGCGACGCTGGTGAACAAAAACGATTACATTACGCTGAAGGACATCCTCGAGATACACCGGCGAGTGCTCGGACACGTGGACCCGATCGAGGGTGGCGAGTTTCGGCGCACGCAGGTGTACGTCGGTGGGCACATACCGCCCGGGCCGGGTGATTTGGCCATTCTGATGGGACGGTTCGAGAATTGGCTCAACTCGGAGCAGGTGTTTCTGATGCACCCGGTCAAGTATGCGGCCATGGCACACTACAAGCTGGTGCACATACACCCGTTCAGCGATGGCAATGGGCGTACGTCGCGTTTGCTAATGAACACGCTGCTAATGCGGGCCGGCTATCCGCCCGTCATTATACAGAAGCAGCATCGCCACAAGTATTACAACTTTTTGCAGCTGGCCAACGAGGGTGACATCCGTCCGTTTGTGCGGTTCATTGCGGATTGTACGGAGCGGACGCTCGATCTGTATCTGTGGGCTACGAGCGAGCTGTCCCATCCGGTGCCGCTGCTGGCGCAGGAAAGCATGGAGGGTTTGCCGCTGATCTTCAACAGCTTAGGGGGGGAGGAGGGGGACGATGTTGGGAGCGGCTCGGGGGATGCGATACGGATAGGCGTTATTTGGTAGGTGGAAACGAAAAGTTGCAGACGACGAACCCTTTCACTAACGACATGCATTTCTTTGCCTTTCTTTTCACAGATATTGGCTGCCGGTAGCCCTGGCTGGAACAGTGGCTCTCGGTGCTGCACACCAACACCACCGTCCCATACTTAGCGCACGCGTGTGGTGAATGTGTGTGATGTGTTTTAATGTGTACATAGTTTTGTTATATTTGCACTCGTATTTAAAATGCTGTCTATTTATACTATTAAGCTTGTTAAATTATTGCCTGGTTTTAAACAAATCGTCTTCTTGTCGTTACCTTCTACCTACAAAGAATTAAAACAAAAATAGTTCAATTATTACGGTGATGATGATCATCAGAATGTGAAATGGTGTACCACTCATGTGATCGTCATCGTCTCCGGGAAATCTGCGGTCTGCGAGAAAAGGAAGATGATAAAAAACATATACTCGCAGCATCCCCAAACCAAAACGCACAGAGAAAGGGGATTAGCAAAGATTATCTTCGTAGTCCTCCACAAGCGCACTCAAATAGTCAATCGAAACTACAAATGTGAGTCCTATTTTTTGTGATACTGTGATTTTTTTTAAAAGATACATACTATAAAGTTGGTAAATTCAAAGTGTACAATAAACTAGCAAATTTTAAACATCATTTTCAAATTGGTTGGGTTCAGTTATTTAAATGGGGTTTTAAATATTTGTTCATAATCATCAAAAGCTTTCGAAGAATATATAACCGAATACGTATGGGATAAGATCATTTTTAGCAGGAAAATGTAATTAGAAAGGCGAATTATGAAGGCGGAAGATTATTCTAGAAAATTTAAAATGTTTCTAAGGCAGGGCTCGCTACCCAGATATTTGAAAGAGGGATTAAGTTCTTTATTTTGTGTTTTCAATTGCGCTACCAGATATATATAGATCTATTGATGGAAATCAGTTTATTTTTAAGCTAAATCATATGAAAAGGAGATTTTTCTGTGTTATATATTTTATTTATTATTTGAAATATTTTCCAATCGCTTAACCACGCCCTTTAAACCTGTCGAAACCGGCTCAAAATCTGCACAGCGGGAGATCGATGAATCCACATGAGTTTTTGATATTTTTTTCTTAATGCATATTTAACAACAGATGTTAACAAAATTTGTATCTTAAATGCATACGATTGTGATAAAAACAATTTTAATAAATATTACCACGTTGAAAAAGACTTGAAACAGTGACCTAAAAACTGCAATAATAACGACTATATTTGTAATATTTTAGTAATATCGTACAAAAAATATAAATAAATTAACATAAAACTTATTTTATAACACAAAATTTATATTTTGAAGTGTTTATGACAATAAAAACACATTTTTAAAACATAAGTATTTTTTAAATTCTTTTTATCATGTCCTTTGAATGCTCCCTCTATCCACCTGTCAACGCACCCGACTGACAGTTCAACGTCAACGGATTTTACTGCGTTGTTTTGCGTCGCTTGCTGGAAGAGAAGAAAACGCTTTTGGCTTGTTTTGCGTGTGCGTGTGCGGCAAAGTGCGCCTCGTTGTTTGTAATGTTTTCTCCGCCGATGCATCGCGCCCGATGCACCGTGCCCGTGCTGTGAATCCGTGTCCGTGTGCCGTAAGTTCCGCCCGCACGCATCCGCCCGGGCCAGTGCGTGTTTGCGCGCTACCCGCCGCCCGCATTTGTTTACATCCACGTGCGTGTCCGCTGTTGGCGACGATCTGTGCTGCTTTGGGGTCGGGCGGCAGGGCGTACATGTTTCTTGGTGGCCGGCAAACATGGGTGCCAGCTCCGCCAGCGCCATCAACATGATGGACACGATGGACGATCACGTCTACTGCAACTCGACCACAGCGACGGTAGCGGCGACTTCGCCGAGCACCACCGCCACCGTCACCACGTCGGCCACGGCCACGGCACAAACGACGGTGGCGGTGGCGACGGCGGCTAGTCCGCGGGCCGTGCCCAAGCCCTCGGTCCGGGAGTCGAGTACGAGCGACGATCAGTACCAGCAATCGTCCCCGTCGCAGTACTCCCCGTCACCGTCCTCACCGTTGCCATCGTCACCGCAGCCGGCATCGCCGAGACCGTCGTCGCCGGTCCCGTCGTCATCGGTGCCTTCGTCGCCGGCACCGTCCTCGCCGGTGCCCTCGATGGAGGACGAAACGCTCATGATGGAGGACGACGAAACGGAACCCGATCCGCCACCGTTGTACGGTAGGGAGGAGCAGAGCAACGAGTCGCAAACGGAAGGGGAAGAAGCAGCCGGTGAAAACGAAGCCGAGGCCGGCTTTGTAAACGATGTGTACGACTACGGGTCGCAGAGCGGGAACGACGAGCGGCTGGTCAACCCGGACGACAGCGAATACGACGAGGAGGACGGCGACGACGATGAGGAGGATGAGGATGCCGAGGATCTGGACAACATTCCCTCGGACAGTGGAGTGGTGACGGACGACCAGCAGGGTGACGATCCGGGCGACGACAACAATGGTTCGGGCATGGCGGAAGCGCTCGTTGCGATGAACGAGGTGAAGCAGCTCCAATCCATCCTGCTGCTCCATCTCGATCTCATACAGGAGCAGGGCGACCAGATACTGAACAAGGACAAGATGATCATCCGCCTGAAGGACGAGAACGAGGTGCTGAAGCATCAGCTCGAGCTGGCGAATCGGCGCGTCTCGCTGATGATGATGCAGCTGCAGCAGAACGGGCTCGCCCTGCCGGGCGATGTGCAGCAGCAGCTGGTAATGCAACAGCCGGCACCGAAGCAGGAGGGCACCGTCTCCCCGCTAACCATACGCAGCCAGATGGAGAATGGGCGGATGCGTACGATCATTCTGAAATCCTCCTCGTCGCCCCCGTTCGTGTCGTCGAGCGTGGCGGACGGTGGGCCGCTGTTCGGTGCGCCCTGTCTGCCGATACGCAACCCGGAGGTAAGCAGCACCGTATCGCCGGCGAAGGAGGAGCTGCCGGACGAGATAGTGCTGCAGAACGATCCGAACCAATCGCCGTTCTACAACGTGGATGACGATGAAGAGGATGAAGATGGGGAGGAGAACAATGGCGAGGATGAGGAAGATTTTCGCACGGATAATAATGAGGTGGATGGGGAAATCTTTCTAAATTATTCCAAATCGGACGATGATGAATCTCTCTCGCCCCCGATGAATCATGATTACGAAGATCAGCAGCAGCAGCAGCAACAACAACAACAGCTACAGCAACAGCAGCAAGACGAGGAGCATGATAGCGATGATGTGCAAGTGGTTAACGATTTGTACCTTCAACAGCAAGAACAACAGCAACAGCAGCAGCAACAACAATACATGCTTCAACAACAACAACAGCAGCAACAACAACACACGTTACAAGAACACTTTGTTGGTATGAAGACGGAAGAAATGGATGAGGAGGAGGAAGAGGGTGGTTACCAGTCGAACGGTATGGCCGAGGAGGACGAGGAGGAGGAGGAGGAAGAGGAGGACGAGGGTGCCACTAGTCCGGCACAGTACGTGAGCGACGATCCAGCCAACTACGACGACACGCCGATGGTGATGATCGACGACGGTGCCGTCGAGGTAACGATGGAAACCGACTCGCCCGAATCGCAGCAATCGTCGCAAGATTCGCGCGACTCGCAGGATTCGCAGGACTCGCAGGAATCGCAAGCGTACCGCCAGGAATCGCAAGACTCGTCCCAGCAAGGGCAGCCGAATGGTGCGGGGCTGGAGGTGAACGTTCCCTTCGTCGAGAGCAGTACGGTCGGTGGTGAGGCGGCGACGCACCAGCACCAGCAACCAGTGGACGATGATTGCAAGCAGGTGATAGCGGACCGGAAGGCGGAGATAAAGCGAGAGCACACAGCGGAATCCTCCCAAGTGTCCGCCCGAGGTGACATCAAACCGAAAGGTGCGCTGGAAACGATGCCGTATGCCGGCTGTAGCAGGGAAGCTCCGACCGAAGGTGGTGGCGAGAATGGGCGGGAGGGCGTGGGGCGTAGCAGAGGGGGTAATCCGCGCATGCCACGCCAGTTCAATCCCACGCTGCACTGCCCTTCGGGCAACTCGTCCGACGGGAGTGTGGCGGCCAGGCGCAACTGCAAGTCAACCGCCGCGTACATGGTGACGCAGAAGCAGTACGTTAGCGGCAGCTGGAAGGACGACGCGGTGACGGCGGAGATCGAGAAGCTGCTGTCGAACGAGGCGGCCGAGCTGGAGATACCGTCCTGGACGGTGATCGAGGACGACGGGGACGATCCGGCGGGTGGGTGTGATCCACCGGGCGGTGGTGAGGATGAGTCCGTATCGGCCAGCGAACCTTCCCGCGAGAACATCAGCGACGAGGCGTACTCGAAGCGCCACACCAAGCTCGAGATCGACGAGCGGCGCCGGAAGAAGTGGGACGTGCAGCGGATACGCGAGCAGAAGCACATCGAGCGGCTGAAGAAGCGGCAGCTGAAGGAGCAGCCGGTCGAGCAGGAGGCGCAGAAGGCGATCACCACCCTCTACCCGACGGTCGACACGCTCAAGTACATCCTCGTGACGGACGACGTGCCGGTCCAGGCGTTCGGCGAGCTGATACCGCTGCTGCCGACGAACGGTGGGTTCTCGCTGCCCTGGAACCAGCCGAAACCGGGCCCCTCGTTCGCGAATCCCCAAACCTCCTGTTCCACTACCACCTCCTCCGCCTCTACAGCGTCCGGCACGGGGCATCATGGGCCGGGACCGTCCGGGCTCGGGCTGTTGCTGGAAACGAAAACCAAATTCATCCACCGGCTGGCGCCAAGCTTGCAGGCGCAAAAGCAGCGATTCACCAAGCGAATCAAAAAGGATCTTTAAACTCCTCACCCCCCCCCCCCCTCGCCCCTCTTTCCCCTTACCATTTTGATCGTTTTTCGTAGTCAGTCACTTGTACCGATGCATGTACATTCTTACTTTCTTCTTTTTATTTTATAACCCATTTTTTCACATTTATCCTTTAAGAACGACGATATTTTGTACATGTACGTACGACCTTTGACCTTTTGTCTCAACAACAGCTGTCCGTTGGATCCCCCATGATGCGCATCCTCTGTGCACCGTTTACTACCCCCCCCCCCCCCTTGTCACGCTTGTTATTGTGTATTTTCCGGTGTAAAAGTTTTAGCCTTTTAAGTGATGTTTTTTTTAACTATAATTATCATTAATTATTAATTGTGTACGTACCTTTCCCCGTACCCAGTATCATCCATCCCTTGCAAGATGTGACTGCACCCGTGCGCGAAAGTGTCTAAAGGTGTATGTGTTTGATTGACTCACTGTGTATGGAACAAGTTATCCCAATAACAGAAGTGGCGAGGAACTTCCACCGCTGTGCTGTTTTCGGAAAGGTTAATCCATGGGAAAACGCGGGAGAATATTAGGTTTGGATGGTTGCGCAAATACATATGCATACCCATACAGAAACACACACACACATTTGACTGTAGCAAGAAGAATAAAAAGCTAAATAGTGTTAGAATGATGTAAAAAAACGACGAGTGCATATTGTATGATTTTCGGTTTTGAATTGCATCTGAAATTAGAATCTATTAAAATTGAATAATAATAATTAGAAAATTATGTAAACTCACCAGCAGCCAAGAAAGTATACTTGGGAAGGAAACTTAACAAAAACGGATTTATTTTCACTTTCAATTTTTGGTTGGTTTGGACACCGGTTTGAACAGAATGCGCCAACAAACGCCTACCGATCGAACAATCGTGTTCCGAATTAAGAGCATTTCTTTTTTAATCTTTTAAATTATCACTAAAACTCAAACTCTTCCGCTCTCCCGCTGCTCCACGACAGCACGGTGTGGTGTTGGTAGTAGCGGTGGTGATGGTGTAAATATTTTTTACTAATATTTTACTACAATTCTTACCAATTTATCCTTCGAGCGGCATTTATTGTATTTCTGTTTATTTTTTTTTATTTTTTGTTCTCTCTATCTACTATGTCTTGTGTTTCCCCTTTCTTTATTTAAAAAGGAAAATTAGGACCCATTATAACAACCTTCAGTGAACGAAGTGTACAAACCCGGAAAAATCGGTGCAGTTTGTGCAACTTAAACACGCCAACAAAACCACACTTTGAAAATTAAATTGCTTGAAGGAGTTGAAGTTTTACGTGTTCCACTTCCACTCAAAGATTATACATTTAATTATAAAAAAAAACATTTAACATGCCATTTAACCAGTTGATGTCTTGCTGTTTCTTAAGGGATTATTATGAAAGTTTTTTTTTGTTGGAGTTTGGTAGTTCTATTCTGACTATTGTTTCTAATTTGTATATTATTCCTTTGTTTTTGTTGTCTACTGATTGTGTTTGGTTAATCTGTGGCGTGTGGAGGGTACTGAAATTTCAGCATTTCAGCAGACACTAACGTAACCTAACCTCCTTTGGCATTTTCACGGACAGAGTCCCTTTTTCCGCAATACACGATTGTACGGTTGATTGACTAGGGGTTTTGTTTTTTCTTTCTTCTGATTAATTGTAAAAGCATTTTTTCGTTACCTAAAAACGAATTCAATGCTCAAATATGTTATAAAATTCAGATTCAGCCATTCCAGAACAAGTCTCAAGATCATTCGTTAGAAAGACTTTAGCGACACAGGTGGACAATAGTAAGTTCGTTTCGTTGGGTAGGGTTTTATATGGGTTCGGTTCGATGGCGTACTAACAAAGACGAGACTATTTTGGATCGTTTTACCTTACCAAAAACTATCTGCATCTACACCTATCTTGTAACAATTCAACGTTGAAATTCAATAAACATTTCCTAAGCACTATGAATTGCACTGAGACAAACTAGAAGGTAGTGTCTTCAGTTTAGAGCTACAAATGGTATCAGTTTTGCGCGCTGAATGGATGGAAAAAGGTGGATGGCGTTACGAGTGTGTACAGTTTCATTAAAAAAAATAATAACGTTGTACAATAAGAAAGTGGCAAACGGTTACCCACGGCAAGAGACCTTTGGAGTACGATTGCCCATTGCCCAGCATATCCCCAGCAAATCCGGCTAAAGTGGTTAGAAGAGTGTTGAGTGGTCCATATACGATCCAGTACGATGGTTACATTCTTAAGTCTCGCCAGTTAACATGTGTTTCTTGTATTTTCCTTTGTTATACGCTTCCTTTTAGATGATTTTTACTTCTCTTCTACATCCCCCACTCCTCAAAATGTATGTCTCCAATTCACCTGTTCGACCCTGTCCGATTGTGCGTGTATCTTGTGCGTGTGAATTAGTTAAGAGTTTAATGTGGAGATTCCTGCATTGTGTTGTTTTAAGTTCATCGCTAGTTTGTATGCAGTTGAGTGTATATTTTCTTTTTTTTTTTCATTTAAAAATCACATCACGCGCGAGGTGCACACACTCACACACACTCGTTATTTCAAAATCTAACCGGTGCATCTCTGGTCTGTGGGACGACACGTAACGCGAGGGTAGTTTGACTAGGGGCTAAGGAACAGGCTACCCTTCACGCTCTCCGCTCCCAAAGACAAACGCACACACAGACACACACAGCGAGTGAGTTTACAAAATTCTTTCTCTAAGGTCCAGTTTCCTAAAACAAATCTACATTAAAATTGGATTAGCAGTTTGGGCACATCGATAATATAACAAACAGTGACACAATAGTCGATATCACTACAGTCAGTTGCATCGTTAGGCGGGTTCCACTGCCACACTGGGCAACGAGCTCTTCCTGTTGTAGGGGAAAGGAAAGTGAAGGAAAGGGAATTAATTGATTTGACCCTCATCTGCCGAGGAATGGAACACTCACATCTGGATGTTCGGTGTAACATTCCTCTAAACGTCGGCGGGGAAGGAAGTTCAGCTTCGTCTTCACGCACGGTAACGCTTCCGACTCGTTATGGTAGATCACCTCGGGCTGGGCAGACAGCACCACCCGATCGACCTTGTACTCGTTCTCGACGATGATCATGAGCAAATTCGAGCGGGGTATACGCTTCGCAAAGTATGGTTGATACAGCAGGCTGCAAGAGTAAGAGTAAGTTTTGCTAGAGAACTCGGAACTAGTGTCGACGACCACTTCTCCAATTCCACTTACTCTTCCATGGCCGATGGTGGTGGTTCGTAGAAAAAGCCATCGCCCTTGATGAACTTTTCCTGCTGCATCACGTACAGGTTCGATTTCTTATCACACGGCTCGTAAACGATCTCCTTCTTGATCTCTTTCGGGCGGTTGAAGTACTCCTCCTCCTCGTCCACGTGTATCTTTTTCGGTTTGGATGGGCGCGTATCGTCATAGTCATCGTACTCATCTAAAAATCGGAGAACAAATTCTCCTTCAGCATCTTTTTTCTGATATCCTTTTAGTAGATATTGAAGCATCACTTACGTCCAAAGTAGTCCGGACTGGGTATACCGTGCACCCAAAAGTCAAACCGGGACAGCATCATGGCGATCTCGGCAATCAACCACTTGAGGCCTAGCATGAACACCTTCATTGGCTGCAAGTGGGAGAAAAAAAAGTAAGCATTAGTTTTGTGGATCATGACTCTTTGGTAAAGATTCATTCATATGAAAGTTGAATTTCCAAAGAATGTTGGTTGAATCTCCAATCGAATATCCGAACAATGTTGAATGTCTGCAAATTAATGATCTTCAAAGATTTATAAATCTATACACTGGGTTGTGGTGAAAGGGGATGTGTATCTCCACAAATGTATGAATTGCTAAGAATGTATCAATCTCACGAGATTCTTGAATATCAAATGCATCAAAATTGGCAGGACTATTCGCTCCTTTGCTCCACTTACGTGCAGCAATGCGATGGCATCGTTTTCCACCACCCGCTCGTACTCGCACAGGCCCTGCAGATCGAACACGGTGATCATGGTGAAGATTTCCTTATCCACCATCGACTGCATAATAGCGCCCTCAATCTCGCCAAAGAACCGGCCCGTATGGTTGGACGTTTCCGACAGCACCACATACCCGTTGTGATCGATCACGTAGCAATCGCGGGATTCGGAAGCGCACGTCTCAATACATCCATCGCACTGTGGAGCAAGTGACAGTTAAATGTTAACGATCCAAGTAACCATTGCCAGACATCACTACGCTTACCGTCGTCTTGGACGTAATCTCCATAAACCGGTCGTACATCAGTGAGTGCGTGAACTGGAACCCGGTAACACAGCCCGGTGCCTCTAGGCCACCGTCTCGCGGGAAGATTGCCATCGTAGCCGTCACCTTCAGCTCACCGTCTTCCGGCGGGTCCGACTCGTGCGGTACCGAGTACACGAAGCTCTTCGGATCGATCTTGTGCTGCAGGATGGCACTCCGGTACCACGTTTCGTCGATGGCTTTCTTGTGGTAATCACCAAACTCACTGTCCGTGTCGACTTCCACCTCGCCGAAGATGAACTGCCAGCGCGTGAGGCCACTCATCGTCGCTACAAAGCGTAGCGTAGCGTTGTACATCTCAATAATCTTGCGTTCGTTTTCGTTCTCAAATTCCCAGTTCCGGTAGCTGTTGTTGGTGACCTTGGCGTCGAAGATGAGCAGCTGCACCAGCTCTTTGTTGCAGTAGTACGCGTCGTCGTCCAATGTTTTTCGGCCACAGTTTGCTGGTGAGATAGTGAGCGGTAAGTAAAAACTCAATTGCACTCATGTTATTTTTTTCGTAGAAAGATGGCTTACGTCCATCGGATTCCTTCTCGTTGGGCTCCGGTTCGTACTGTTGGGACCACTTCCAGGTGGGTTCGTACAGTCGGTTCAAAAAATGGCGCAGCTCATCCTCAGGCGTCTTGAATTCGTGACCCTCCAAATAGTGGTACTTGCAGTATACCCTGCAAGAGAATTTCAATATCAATCTTCTCCTAGTAATATCCTGTAATATCCATTTACTATACGTACCAGTCTGGATGTACCTTCCAGTTGTCGCCCATGAAGAAGTCGGAAATGTTCAGCCCCATGTGCTGGTTGCGCTTGATCTCGTCGCCTACCTTGATCCAGGTGCTACCGTAATCGTGGGGCAACACAAGACCAAGCGAGAACGGCGTATTCTCGAGCGGTGCGTAGTAGTAGTCCTGGTATTCGAGCGAAACCCGACGCATCTTGTCGTAGTGGAATCGTACCGGCAGTTTCGTCATGTTGCCAAACTGTGAGTCAACGAGATGTTGCCGGAGCTCCAATATAAACGGGCTCATTTCGCGCCCCGTCATGTCCTCTATCTGGCGTGTGATGTTCTCGTCATAGATCTGCTCAATCTCCGTCAGATCGATACTGTTGTAGTTCTCCTTGAGGCGCCCGTTCGATACTGGGCGAAGATCGGGATGCATCAGCACGTAACCGTTGTTGCTGACGATGAACGAGTACCCGTTGACGCCGAGCTTGTACGGTAGCGTCAGCTCGTCGAGATCTTCCACTGGAATGTCGGTACCGGCCACCCCCAGCAGACGTGCGGTTCGTGTTTCATTGTAGTGATTCGCTTTCCGATCGAATGCCGGCGCACCGACCGCTATCATCAGCCGGGGTGGTTCGTCATCGTCTGCTTCCGTGAGTAGGTTTTCCTGTGTGGGCAAAGGGAATGGTGAGGAATGGTTTTTTTTTGCATCAAATAGGTTGTCATTTTTGCAAACAAAGCATATTTACCGCTGTATCCGTGAACGCGTGTGTCCACGTTGGCGGATGTTCGACACCTTGCAGTACTAGTGGCGTTGCTATCACGGTAACGTACTTCAGTACTTCCTCTTGCACTTCGTCCAACGATTGGATGTGCGAATAGTAGCCACGATTCAGACAGGCCATCCATTGGATTTCCCGCACCTTGGTAACTTCACGACCTAGCAAATAGGTGAAGACACGCACTGGGATTTTGGTTCCGTTCTCGAACCAATTGTACGCCTCAAACACCTCGGTGATGTTGCTGGGCACACCGTCGGTAATGAGCATGATTGCCTGGTTGCAACCGCTTACCGATTCGTTACAGCGGCGTATTTCACGATACTGAAAGGAAGGCAATAGTTCAGATTAGCAGTAGCTCATTGGGACATGGGGTCATTGCCTTACTTTCTGGAGAAGCTCGAATGCGGCTACGAAAGCCTTCTTTACGTTAGCATACCCTTCCGGCAGAAGCTCCCGTACGTATTCGTTAAAGAATCGCATATTTTCCGGTGTTGCCTGTACTAACATATCCTGCAGGAGAGAAATGCCTTTAAAACGTACCCTTACTTTGCATTTCTCGTCTAAAATCTTCAAACCTACCTTAAAACATGGCACCAACGGTTCCACATCGTTCGAGTATTTGTAAATGTTTATAAAATCATTGTTGGAAAACGTGTCGAGAATGCTTTTCACCGTCAGCTGTGCGATATAGTTCCGATAGCCCGTCATCGAACCGGAATTGTCCAGCAGTATAACAATATCCTTCGAGCAGGTTGCCGTTTCAATATACCACGACCGTTTGCGACAGTCGAACGTGTCCACGTGCTCGCGGTTCCACTCCAGCGCCGGATAGTGGCGCAACATTCCCGTGTACGAACCAAAGTACTGCCACGACAGGGCCGGATCGGAGTTGTAGTTCTGCAGGAACACATCATCGAGCGATTCGGACCACTGCAGTGCCTCCAGCACCCACGGGTAGCGATCGTAAACGTTCTGGGGCACATGCACGGAGCTGTAGGACGTGTTGACCGATATGTTGAAGAAGTGGGTGTCTGGATTTAGCGACATGTTCCGGTACATCCACATGTTCTCTTGCAGCGTCTCCGGAATCTCGGGCTCTGGACGTCCATCAATCTGAGCATGGGAAATAGCAACGTTAAAGAACTTCCTACAATTTGAATCAACCGGTATTTGCTTACATTCGAGTATTTGCTGGAGTAGTAGGAGAAGTTGTCCGCCAGCGTTTCATTGAACTCGAACTGCTCGGACAGCTCCTCGGCCAGATTGATGATGCACTTGATTGCGTCCATCTTGCGGATGAACATACGGCCCACGTTTTCTACGATCGATTGTATCAACGCCGTGCCGTCTTTGTGCTCTACCCGTGCATTGTAGGCTTTGTATTTCTGCAATTAAAGTGTAGTACATAGTCGTTAATGCACCTAGATAGGGGAGCCGCTTCCTCCTTCAACTAACCGCTGTAATTTCCATCGCCTTTGTCATGGTTTGTGCTAGATCCCACAGCTCCTCTCCAAAGTTATCGGCCCACTTCTCCATACTGGTGGGTTAGATATCGCGCGATGGAAGCGAGATAGATATCAAAAGAAAGACGAAATAGTAATCAGTGCCTTGTACGAACGGTGTAGGTATGGGTCATAACAACTGTTAATAGGTCAGCATTCGATGATGATAAATGATGATGTTGACAAAACTCATGCGGAAACGAGCATGTTGACGGAATCTTGAGCGACATGTTGAGCTACGTTGAATGATTGTACAATTTCAATTATGGTATTGTGGTTGGTGCTAACGACCTACTAGCAATGGAAATCAAAGACTATTGCAATGGACGGAAGATCTACATTGAAGTGATTTTAGTTCTTTTAGGGCTTGAGGATACAATCAAAAATAATTGTTCAATCTGCTTATGCTGCTGCTGCTTTAGATAAATATTAATAGATAAGTTGTCAAGATTAAGATACATAGAAACAGAGAGAACAGTTGAAGTATGAGTTTTGAAATTTCAATTGAAGTTGAATGTTGATGTTTTCAGATTTCAATAATGACTTTCGTCAGACAAAAATATGAAGAGGAAGCGAAAACATTAAGAGCAAAAAAGCAATAGTAGTATTTTTGCTGTTTTTATCATATTTGCTATAGTTATTTTATTGTATTCGAACATAGTTTGAGTCACAGTTGCTCATAATGTTAATGTTAATGTCATGAATACTTTCGTTCTTCAGTATACGAAAGCGGATTTTCAATAATCTTGATCAATAGATGAACAAGAAATATGATCATTCATTTGTTTTAATTTTCAAAGCTAATTCAGTGTTTTTATAGACTTATCCTATCATTTGCCTGATCATTGATTTCTTGTATAAATCTGAAACTTACATTTAGTACACAAATACATTAGTAGGGTAAATGTACCAATAGTGGTGCAATTTGTAGTGGTTAATGGATCTAATGTGTCAGGAAGGACAATTTCTTAATATTTTAACACATAACAATTGGAATATGTTTTATCTTTGCAATCACAACCATTTTTACCATGAAACACATATATATCAAATTAACGAAAAAATACATATTTTTGTGACTGCTTCATTGTACCTATAATGGTGGTATGGTTCCTATGGTCGTTGTATTGTGTTCCTAAAGTGGTAGTAAACAAAGATGCATCAAAAATAGTGTCAATGAAACTTAGTTTCGAAGCTGTTTTCGTATGAATAGCAAGGATTACTGCCATAATATTGGTTTCTTGCGTAATTTGATCGTAAAAAATGTATAAACTTGATCGATGAAACTATTGTCCAAAGTACTGCATCACACCTGTCGTCAACCTACATCCGGAAGAGTATGCTTGATTTGAAGTCAATTTTTCATTCAGCCATATAAGCGAATTTCGGTCTGTTTTTGGTAAATTACCTACATAAAAATAAATTTCTGTTGCTTATTTTAGTGAAAATAGTACGACATGTCAAAAATATCCTCGAAAAAATCTAAAACGACCTGTTTTTATTGATTTTATAACTATAAATACTATAGGAACATGCCTGTTTTGTGTACCTATAATGGCACTATGGTAAAAAACACTTAAAAACACGTAAATATGGCCAAAAGGCAATACATTTTAATAGAATTATATCATTTGATAACAATTATGTTAAAAAACTAATAATTGCGTTGTTATGTGGTCATTTAGAACGTTAATAAAGATATGAGTTTCGTTATGAAATCTTAAGGATTTTGGAAAAATGTGGACACATTTCACAAAATAATCGATTTTTCGGTCACTAAGTAACGGAATGGCCCCATTTAACTTTTAAACCCTTTGTAAAAGGCTAGTGAACATTTCACACTAACGTAAATAACTTAATTACATATAAGTTGCCATATGAACCGCATTTTAGTGCAATACCACCACTATTGGTACTACCACCACTATAGGTACATTTACCCTAAATGATTTCGTTTTGATCTGAACGACTTCTGGCGACAAAAGCCAATAATGAAGCTCTTCAATTAAGATGAACATTATTTCCATGTCAACGTAACAATCATATGCATGACATGGAAATTACCAACAGAAGATAAAAAAAACGGTAAAAAAGCTCCAAAAATTAATGCGCACGCCCGTCCGCTAGCACGTGTTGCGAAAGCAATCCCCAAACAACAAGCTTCCGGAAACGCGCGAACCTTGCAGTAACAGCGGGGGAGAAGCACACAGCGGTGCGGTATGTTGACAAACAACATGCGGCCTTCCTTTTTGCCGGTTCGCGCGATACGAGACGGCAACCCACGCGCGCATTTTCCGCCGAGACGCGCGTTCGGCAAGAGAGATCCAACCAACAACAAACCTGCGAGCACGTGCTTGGCCGAAACGGCCGAAACCATTTGGCCGAAAGAGCGCAAAACAGCCACGGGTGAAAAGGCAAGAGTGCAAACAAGTGCAGCAAGGGAGGTGATGATGATGGTATGTGTGTGCGTGTGGGTGCTGAAAATAGCATCTTCGGTGTCGGTTTCGTTAAGTTTTTCCTCAACATCCAACACGCACGTTGCCGCACGCTCCATTCCTGCTTCACGCGCAAACGCGCCCGCGCATTCTTCCCCCGTTCACCCTCGCCCTGGCACGGTTGTCAGATGAGAATCCACAGGCTGCCCCATTGTGACAGCGAGGGAATATTTTCATCCCAGCACCCTGAATATCTCTCGAACTGTCAACACGGCGCGGGTTGGGGGGAGAAAAAAGGCCACCAAACGCACCAAACGATGATGAGCGCTTGTCAAAGCGGGGTGAAAAATTGGAAATTTTCCATCGAAACTGATTTTCACTCGCTGAGCAGGGGCCTGTGTCCACCTGGCTGGGGTGCCTACTCACATTTCCGTCTCGACCGAGGCGCTGACGGGTTGGTCGGGCAATTTTATCCATAAAAGGAAAACGATGCTGCCGAGCAGAAACTTCCTGCTGGCCGTGCCAGCCAAGATGGGAAGTCTCATCCTCGGGCTGTCTCGGGAGTTGCCTTTCACACACACACACACGCTATCGCACTATTTTGCTAGCTGGCACTATTGCTACTGGCACTACGCGTTTTCCACTTTCCACGCACGCACACTCTCACACACACAGCTAGCTGTACCGGAGCACTAGCAGGAAAAACAAAAATAGTGCTCTAGCTAGCTGCACCTCATAACGAACGACGACGACGACGACGACACCGTGACGGGTCCGGTCGGGCAAAACGGGAGCTCACAGGACGGTACGCATTACAACAACAACACCCGTCTAGAACCATACGCGAGAAAGTAAAGGCAGTGACTTTTTCCGAAATACTTTTCCCAAACCACCCTGCTGTAGTGGCGGGCCGTGGAGGAGTTTTTTGTTTCGAGCACAACACGCACACACACTGTGCCCGAACGGGAGCACGTTCTTTCACTGACTGCCGTGTGTCTGGTTGGCATGGGAGGAAAGAAAAGTTAACGAAGAATTTTCCGACCCACACACACTGTCGCTCAACTCCCTCTCTCTCTCTCTGTGTCTTTCTTCCCTTCATGTTTGAGGGTTTGTAACTGTCAAACTCTGGGATGCAATTGGCAAGTGGTTTTGTTTCTTCTGGTCGGAAAAGCATGGCGCATGGCATTTGCGCGGCTTCGGTGTTCGGTTCAAAGTGTCCGTTTGATGTTTTCTTTTTGATCAATCGTTCGGGCTAATTATTGAAGTTTATTTATGAAACATTTATCTCATGAACGTTAAGCATAGATGATTAGCTGTTCTATGGTGCATTCTGGTGTATCGGGTCCCATGATTCGACGTATCAACTTGTCATCTTGAATGGATCAAGTCCCCGAATATGCCGAACTGATTCTTTTGTTTTGGTTTAACCAATGAGTCAGATATAGCCCTAAAACAAATGGTAGATATGGGGTCCTAATGTCGTTTACAGTTTTTACGTCGAATTACGAGAATAATTAGAAGAAAGGTAGAAGGGCAACAAGAAATTGAACCTAGAACCCCAGTTCTATTTCAGGCTGGGACAGTGGCAGAACCCGGTAGAGCTAATCCCGGTTGAGAATCGAACCAATTCCAATCTGACCAGCAATCAGCGCGTACATCATTACATCATTCAGCTACTTGGAACTGTTCGCTAATAGTGATGCGAAAAATGAATCTCAGAAGGGATTCGAATCTTCGAATCCCAATCCTGGTTGGGATTCGAATCTTTGAATCCCAATCCTAATCCCAATGTGATATTGCGTTTTTTGTAGTTTGCAGCGGAGCGGTTGTATAGGGGGATTAGTTGAAGCTGGAATAGCAGGTTATTCTGTTTTACCCTTAATTGTTTAACATTTCAGTACTTACATCATAATTAGTACAGGTAGTCCCTGAGATACGCGGACCTTCATTCAATATCAAATCAAGTCATTTATTTCGTGACTATAACTTCTCATTAAATGCTACATTACACGTACATATTTGCTATATTTTGAACGAAAACTGCGTGATTCGACTTCCGAAATTAGAGATACGTGGTTTGTCTTGACCCACATTAATAGCGTATCTCGTATTTCAATCGTAATCCCGTAATCGTAATCGCAATCAGAATCCCAATCGCAATCGAATCGCAAACCCACCCAGAATCCCAAACGAATTCCAATCCCAATCAGAACCCCAATCGAATCCCAATCGCAAAGGAATCTTTTAGGGATTCAAATCCTACAAACGGGATCCGATCCGATCGAATCTTTTTACGGATTGAATATTTGAATCTTCCGAATGTAACGAAAAGTGTAACGTAAAGGGCGTTTACTTGAAATAAACTATTACCGTTTACTATTACCATTCAATTGAAAAAAGTTTCACGTCTTAGTTGGTTAAGGCAAAAAGTTGTGTATTGATAACATAATTAACTTAAAATCATAATTATTGTTCTTTGTATACTCAGATTTTGGGTTGCTCTAACTTTTTGGAAAACATTTTAAACTGTTAGCGAAGTTGATTCAAATCCAAATCACATCCAAATCTTTATGACTGACCATATTTTGGTTAAATTGTATGAGCATTAGCGCATTTCATAAAAGAATCGATTATGCATCGATTTGAAACTTCTCAACTATATACCTTCCAATAGATCTTCTTGAGAGGTTTCGGTAAATGGAGATTGAAATTGTGCCCATTGCTCAGCATTATTTTCGTGACACATAAATAAAATTACCAATCATTGACTCTGATCAGCTCTCTGTCTGCCTCGCTGCCAGGACGGAACAAACCTATACTCTCACAACTACGTCAAAAGGTTAAAACTTCCTGCTAGTAATAATTTAGCTACACCTCACTGCTCTAGCCCGCGCATCGCTTTTTGGGTCGAAGAATTTTTCCAAGAATCTCGGTCACTGACTCATTGGCCTATCCACCATTTTTGGCACCAAATGCCGGACCCGGAGGCCTAGCAATTGTGAAACTATTCCGCAAGTGTGTGTGTGTGTGTCACGCAAGAGAAACTGCGACTGGTGGGGCACAATTGATGATGTGCAATAAATTTAAAATTACAATAAAAATCATCAAACTTTCCTAAACGTGCCTGGCTGGGCATTGATTACACCCTCCCCCGTACTGGGCCTGTTCATATGACTATTGGCGACATAGTGGAGGTCAACGGTATGAGGTCGTACGCTTTACTTTTGCGTGTTCGCTTTTTTTTCTTCTTCTTCTCTTTGCACCATCTACTTACTCCAATAAAGCCGATAAAATCTATTAACCGTAGCGGTCTACTGAACAAATTTGCAAAGCAATAGAGAGTAAAGCAAAAAACAAATACAACAAAATCAGCTACTGGGACAAGAGAGATGGAAGAGAGCGAGCGTTACTATCGCTGGGATGAGAGTTAGAGAATGAGAACGTGTAGTGATAGAGAGTGAGTCAGAAATTCACTCAGCATCCGGTTGGCTTTTGAGGGAGCTCTAGCTCCGATTCTCCGACGGTTTTTGTCTCGGGTCACGAGCACGGATTGGCCACGCGACACCGGATCGTACCGTCGTTGCTTCTCGGAACCGCTTGCGACTGTGTGTGTGACCTTCACAAATTAGTTGTCAAAACAGAAACCATGTGACTCGTATGCGGGGTTTGCCGAAGCTCTCCGGGAGCTGTCAGCTGGTTCGGGTTCGGGTCCTGGGCCTGCCAAGGATTTCGCATGCTCGGTTTGCAAACATCCGTTGAGGAGGGTCGAATGTGTTTTTCAATGCTGTAGGCATTGAGTTACTTTAATAATGAACCAGGATGACTAATCTTTAAATCTGTTAAAGGGCAACTAAATTCTGGTTCAATCTAGGTTGGTTCGTTAGTTGAAAGATAATTGATTGTTGGAAAATCCTTGATTTTTATAATTACCAACTAAGGAATATTAACAGTTTATGTTGGATGCAAACAAATTGGAAAAAATATTTGAATTGCTTTTTAAATAATCGTAATACTCTTTCCTACAGAGACTCCAAACAAGAAACACAGTAACGATGATTTCGCCATATCATTCTTTTTGCATTTTCATTATTGCAAAAGCCCGAAATCTTTCGCATCCTTTTATTTATTTGTACGTGCTCTTCACACAAACATCTCGCAAAGCGAGAGAGGGAGATATGCCTCACGAATCTCGGGCCAGCCAGGGTTTGTTTTTGTTGTTATCCTGGCATCTATCTGGCCGAAGCCGCATCTCTTCTGGCTCTCCGGAACACCGGAGCGCTGCACCGAGCTGCCGAGAGCAAAAGGCGTTGCTGCGGGTTCTAACGAAAAATCTCCACGCAAGAGCATCGGAGCTGCAGAAGAGACCACTCCGAAGCGCAGTTGCAAGGCGAGGAGTGGTGGTGGTGGGGTGGTGCTGGTATCCACCCCGAATGGGGCGAGCCTACAAAAGTGAGCAGCATCCACAAGAGGCTCTATGCTCCGGTGGTTTGTATGCTCCGGCGGTTCGGTACGGCCTTATTCAACCGAGCGTGCTCATTCTAGATTGGGTCGGCTGGGATAATAGAGGCATGCTGTAGAGGGTCATAATTTTGTGCTGAAAAAGATACTGGTTAGGTCAAGGAGAGAGGAAAACGGAAGGGTGCGCTGGAAGGGATTACTTAAAATAACAACATGATACAGAAAAGAAATAGTAATTTGCTGGATCTTTCTAATGCTAAGTAAGATGCTTTCGATTACTTTCGGTCCGATTGTCTCATCAAGCCCAATGAAAATAGGGCTTCACAGCACCAACCGTGACCTTCTGCAATGTCGTCGGACCACACCACCGCGATGGAGGGCTAGCACAGCTAGAAAGCTAGAGACACAATGTTTATTAACCCATCTCAAGATCGATAAACGATCGATCACGAGCAGTTGCGAAATTGCGCCACGTCTTCGCACACACGTTCGAGGGGCAAACGTGTCTATTGGTGATGGATTCCCGGCCCATCTAGCCCCAGCAGCAGTAGGTTTGCTTCCGCACGGTCAAGTGGCCTACGGCGGTCTCAATTACGTGTGTACCCCCTTCTCTTCGTACCCGAGCCTCAGCAGTGCGACCCAACGAACCCTGAAAGTAGATCTCTCTCCCAGGTTACGGGGCGCTATAATTACCTTCCTCCGGTTTCCGCTGGCTAAACTTCGGTTGAGCTTAGGCTAGACCAGTGCTGTCAAATACGTGTGAAAGTCAAAAAGGCAAGAAATTGGTAGAATATCTGTTTACGCATTGAATGGTAGCATATGTTTTTCGTTTCTACCTGGAAATATTTAACTTTAGAGCTGAAGTTGGTTTCGGAATATATTTAGATTATTACTTTTTGTACTTTGACGCAACCAACTGCGCAGACATGCTGGCTAGATATTGGTTTCTTTGAGTTATTGTACTACGCAAATATTGTACTGGATAATCAAGTTCTTGCTACGGGAGTACGGTCCGGCCTAGTCACAGCCATAATATAGATTACTAGTCGGTACACATAATGAGCGAGTTAAATCTCAAATAATTAGGCCATAAAGAGTAAGTGATTTGAATCACTTGTTGTACAGCCTCGATTTGGAGTCAGAGAGCTCAGGCAGAGAGCGAGCAAGTTGAATCTGAAAAGAAGTTGTGCACAAACTAGTATATCGTATTATGTTTTATGAGTTTGAGATGAAGATGAGATGAATAGTGTAAGATTCAAATCCCAATAAGCCACTCTTCTACACTGATTCAAATATCTGAAAATAGTAAATGATCTCTATTGTAGTTCGCGTGCATGTTTACATTTTTGGATGTATTCCTTATGATAGATTGCAGAGACAATCGTTCTAGAGTAAATTCCAAATCCAAATCCAAAAAAAGGATATCTCTATTCAGCATAGCAAATGTGTTGGTTGTATCCCAATAGAGTGAGTCGGAATAGATGAGTGAGATACATCTCAAAGGATTTGTAGTATTCTCTTCTGAAGAGTCTACCACGACGCCATTTACCAAAGAACAAGCAAAACGGAAGCCTTCCAGACTAACCTCCCAAAACACTTCGACGCTAAATTCGAACGCGTTTGACATCTCTGCCCGTAGTAGTAGCAGGTAGATAGAGAGCAGCCACCAACAGCCCAGAACGCGCCGAAAAGAAAGCACCTCGTACAGTAGGTAAGCGAGGGTGTGAATCTAGCGTCTGTGTGTGCGAACGGTACACCGGCGAAACGAGACGGACAGCGCAAAACGAAGAGAGCTCGCGTTTGGGTGTGAAATGCATGCAGCAAACGAGAAACAATAGAAGAGCGCAAGAGAGTGAGAAAAGCGGTTGCCCGAGAGAGCGTAATGTTGTGTCCCGGCTCTGCGGTTCCGTGGTTCCGTCGATTGCGGAAGAAACCATGCCGCCCCAGAATATTGCTGGCACTGCGTCTGCACAGATATATCCAGCCGGGCAGGCAGGTTTTTCGTACCAGAAATTGGTGTTCTGAACGTGAGCCAAAAAAAAGGCACCCGCACTCACACGAGCTCAGCAGCATCAGTGTAAGTCTGTGAGCAGACCCTCCGGTGTCCTGATTGTGCGTGTGTGTGTTTGTGTGTCCGTGAAGTAAGTGTTCTGGGCATTGGCCACACTGCGAGGGAAGGGAAAATATAGTAATCGTGTGCGTCTCCTTATCGATCTCTGTTGTTCCACCGCCGGCGAAAGTGTGAGTGTGCGGGAGGCTTCGTGGCCCTGCAAAATCAGGTGTGTGTGTGAGTTGCAGCTATTGGCAGGATCGGCACGGCTGTGACACACCGCTGTGCGTTTGACTCCGTTTCAGACTCCGTTTCCACTTCGTCCCTTATCACGCGTTGTGCAGGACGAAGCAAAAAGGTTACCGGCACACGCACGGCTTCCTTCCATGTTGCCTGTGTCTCTCTGTGTGTCTCTGTGTTTCTCCATGTGACTGTGTGCAGTGAAGAAAAGTCCTTGTCAGGCAGAGGGTGTATGCGTGGGGTTGTTTGGTATTGGGCCGGTATTGTCAGGTGATATCGTACGATGTTGGTCCCGGTCCCCCCGGTATCGGAGGTCGGATTGTGCGCCGGTCACCTCACTATACCTCGCAGTGCAGGTCTCTGTGTTTGTACGTGTATGTGTATGTGTGTCTGTGTGAGCTAGACACAAAAATCGTGTCGCGACGCCGACTTTAAGAGTTTCAGAGGCCATCTATCGGTGACCATAATTCAATAACAATAACCGTCCAAATTGAATTAAATCTTCAAACGCCACGGAACACCTCGGTGTGCGTTAGTGGGGTGGGGTGGAGGGGGGAATAGGAGCAAGGGGTGGCGAACTGATGGAGTTGTGCTGGGTGCAGTTACAACTGTCATCTCAAGCCATTCGTTTAATCAAAGGCACACGCATCAAAGTGACCGCCGTACAACGCATTCCAAGACTTGTTGTAGTTACATGTGTTCTTTGCTTGTGCGTGTGCATGTGTGTGTGTGTGTGTGCTCCCGTGTTTTATAGTGGATCGAATTAATCAAAGCGGCTGTCAAAGAGCCCAGTGAAGGTGTTTATCGTGTTTACCTACACACCCGCAGTAGCTCCATATCTCGAATACAGATTTCGACATGGATATTTATTGCTAAACTCTCTCACGTCTCGATATCGATTTAGCGCCGGTTAAGCAACCAAATCTGCCATTTACTCCGCTTTGGATTGTTTTCGCTTGTGTTCGCTTGCACAAGCAATGTGTATGAGTTGTTTATTGTTTTTTTTTTGCTTTCTTTTACGAACAAATATTACCGGCACAGAACACACACACACACACCGGGAATGTGCAACCGTGTATTGTGCAACCGAACGGCTCTCCGACCACCATAATTAGTGTAGTTGAATTAATTGGCTTTAATTGAGTTCTACGTCACGGAGCAGCATGGTCTATACCGGGAACGAAACGGCAAAACTTTAATCGATGCAATATAAAACCCCACAAAACCGATCGGTTCCAGGACGCAGGAAAGGGGGGGGGGGAAGAGGGTGGTTTAAAAAAAACAAGGCGTAAGGGAGGTAGAAAAGCAGAGGAGAAGCTTGCACAGGGGGAGAAAATCGTGATAAATCGCGGCACTCCATTTCCGGCAGGAAATGGTAACAAGCGAGAGAGCCACCGATATTGAGAAGTGAAGTTGGAACCTGCGGTGGCCAGGGGTGGCAAAAGCGGGCGGGCGGCTGAACGATGGCTCGCGAAAGAAGAGACGAAAAAAGTAAATTATTCTTAAGCACAGCGATTACTGGGATTAGTCATTGCACTTTTTTTCGCTTGGTTGGTTGGAGGGATTTAAATTCAAAGCCGCCTCCAACGCTTATGACATTCCACGGGAGCGGCCTTTTTTTCGTCGGTCACCCAATTGTCAATTGTAATCGATCCATTATGGGCTGTTAAACCCGGTTTCATGGAAATTGGGCTGGGTTGTTTTTTTTATTCTTGTGGTGGATATTTTTTTCCTTTTTTATTGCTGCTGCCACACTATCCTAATTAGCATTCTTTAATTATCCTTTAATGAGGGCCGTTTGACGCCTATCCGCGTCAGGGAGGGAAGGTTAATTTTATTCTTTAAATTAATTTTTATCACTATCAAGAGCTCGTTATCGTTATTTCAGGCTTTTTTTGATGTTTTGATGTATTGCAAACCACGCCCATTTTGCAGTTTTCAGCCAAATGCATCGCTTTAATATGGCTTTGAACGGTTCCTGGACTACTTGATCTCACGTCCTACCAAGTTCTGCAAATGATAAATCAGAAACATCTACAGATTAATACACTCCCCACCACATACATACACACACACACACACACACACACACACACACACACACACACACACACACACACACACACACACACACACACACACACACACACACACACACACACACACACACACACAGTTGCACAGTGAACTGGGACTGCATTCCTAACTGCGTCTCGCTTTCGATCTGTGCAAAATGTTTCACTCCATTCCTGCAGCAGCATCCTTTCGGTATGTTTTGGAGAGTCGCCCGTTTTAGTTTTGTTTTTTGCTCCAATGCTCTCTCCCCCTCGTGCGGCCAATCTGTATGCTGAGAGTTTGATTTATCCTACCCCATGCAGATGACTGATGATGATCCACCCGGGGTCCGCAGCAATGTATGTGGATTGCCAGCGCATCATTTCTTGTGGCCGTTGCTTCCCTTCGAATGCCTTCTTCTGCGCCCAAAGAGAGGCCCAAAACACATCCGCACTTGAGGCGGTGGGCATCTAAGACTTCTTGGAATTTCCCGTTGGTGGCGTTTTCTTTGCTTTTTTTGCAAACGTTTGCACTCGATCGAAATCGCTCGCTGCCTAATGCTTCCAGGTATTCGCGCATCGGAAGCTCGCTTGCGCCGCCTTGGTTTTACCACCGTCGAAGTTGAAACCCGGACTCTACACCACCACCATCACCGAACCATGTCGAACCGTTAAGACCGTGTCAGCTGTTTTCAGCTCGAAGAGCCCGAGGCGGGGATGGGGTAAGAGAACCTCGACCTATCGAGCCTCGACAACTCTGCCGGTGCATTCAACCCTGCGTTGTTGTGCTGTGTGCACGCTGCCACCTGGTTTGACGTATTCGTTTCAGCTTCACTCCGCCGTAGCTACCGAAACGAATCATCAATTTGCGGGCGGTTTTGTGAGGTTGTTCGGGGGGAGAGACCTGGCTTGCACCTGGTACGGTGGAAAGGCGATGCCACGACTAGTGGAAGGTAGAGCTATAGGTTGGGTGGAGAGAATGGAGCATCTTTCCCACGACACGCGAAACACGAATTTTTCGGGGTTTTTATTTTCTTCTTTTTTCATACGCCAACCTTGTTTTCATACGCCAACCAGCAGCAGTGTGTGCAGATTGGTTTAACTGTGTTTTTAGTTTATGTGTTTTTGGTTGTTGCTGCTGTTGTACCTCATTTTCGATCTATGTTTTCTCCGCTTTTTTGGGGTTTTCTTTCTTAAATTGCATTCTTCTTCTTTATTTGTTTGCACTTTTATTTGATCATGTTATTTTTCCGTTTTATTTTTCGTTTTTTTCTCTACCAGGTTGCGCTTGTACTTGCGGAAAGGGTTTCTGTTGCTTTTATATTATTTCGCCTGAGAGGTATGTATTAATCAGCTATTTATCTTTTTTCTTTCAACCAATTTGTTTCATTTTTGCATATTTTTTATGTTTGCTTGGACACGTTGGTTTAATTATAGTTCTTTACTCATTTTTACTCTCGTTATGTTTTCCCCTATAAGCTTCTTTGGGTCGTTTTTCTCCCTCGGATTGATGGAATATTTTTTAATTGTTATATTTTTCGTCTTCTCTCTCTCTCTCTCTCTCTCTTTTTGCGGATCAGTTGATACATTCTCTGTTCTTGTTTCATTTTTACGCTTCACTCCGTAACGAAAAAAAAACCAACACACGGATTAAATGTTGCCACATGTCTGTGTGTGTGGTAACATCCAAGGTTCGATTGGTAGCCAATTTTCAGATTTTCGTCACCCATATGGCAAAACGAAGGAAGTGTGGTAGCGCGTGTTTAGAGCACAAGCTGCAGATGACAGCCGAGCAGCGAATAGTTGCGCGTGCATTCGCTCGAAGGATTTTTAGCAAAAACATACGGTGCAGCAGGGCAGAATTGGAACAGTCGCAGAGAGAGTGAGAGCGAGCAGGAGAGCGTGCTGAAAGCATAAAAAAAAGGTAGCCAAAACAACGGCTTGACGGTGCAATTTTTCAAACAGCTGGCTCGGGATTGCATTTTGTTTCACCTCGCCACGGCTGGCAAAACCGGCTGGAATGCAATTTCAATGCACCCGCAGCGCGTGTGTGCGTTTGAAAGGCGATCCTTGGAAACCGGGACCTCACACACAGCCACACTCGCTACCCTGCCTGATCCCTCAGTGCACCGTGTGGTGTTTGTGACACAGTGTGCGAACGTTCCAAATCCGTTCGGTCAATAATGGTACAATTTTCGGGTGCGTTAGATTCGCCTGCGTTAGATTCGTTCGTTCGTTCGTCGTTGGCACGCGGCGTCCTCCCTTGCGTGTGTGTGGACCGAAGCAAATGGACCGAAAAGGGATACGATTATGCCGCCGGCTACGCTGCCGGTGGAGATAAATCGCCCCCGGGTTCATGGTGTTCATGGCGACCCAGGCCCAGGCCGGGCGCTATACTTAAACACTGAACGGATTGCAATAAAACCGTGATAGCGGGCGATAGATCGCCTATAAAGTGCTTAGTTTTTTCAAGCATCTGGTTGCGGACGTGCAAAAGGAAGGGAACGTGCCCATGTAAGTCCTTTTCTGTCCTCGAGCTTGAGTTCGCTTAACAGTAAATAAATAACCGAGGAGGAAATTGTGCGATAACTTGATGTATTGAGTGGTCGCAACAATATCGAGGAAGGGAAGTGGTAAAACAAGCAATACATAAATATAATCTCGTTGAATTTATTGGCACATTGCAAGCATAGACTGTGCTTTAAAAAAACTATCTACACATTTTACTCACTTTAAAGAGATCTTCCCCTAGAGTAGGTGCCTCCGCTACTAAGAAATGCACTTATTTCCAACGTCAAACTACTTACCTTCCAGAAGTGCACATACAAAGTTGCTTTGTCTCTTCTCTTGACTTTGAAATGGTACCCCTTTGCAGAAGGAACAATGTAACAAAAACCTACCAGTGCTTCCTTCGCTGTATGTACAGAACCTTAGAACACTCTTCACGAAAGGATGCTTAAGCAAAGCATCCCATAGAGTTGCTTCCGAGAGAGAGAGAGAAAGAAAGGGATTCATAACGTATAAAACAGCAAAAGGTAAACTTTCACCCAGTCGTCCCCCCTCCCCCCCTGAGTGGCAACTTCTGAGCACTTTTTGGCGTAGTTTGTATCGTATCCGCCGTGTGCGTTTTAAAACAAATTCAGCTTTTCATGGGAAGGGTGCTGACATTGCGTCTCGAATGTGGTCCCAAGGTCTTCAAACCCGGAAAAATGCGAGCACCACCAGAATCGGCTTGGGGTCGTAAATCGAAAATTGAATTCTACCCGGAGGGGGGCTATCTGAGGTGCATAATGGCACTTGGCCACTGGTGGAACCGCAATGGGACAGCGGGGTTGCCTCCTGGCCGGAACTTTCACACACTCCCTTGCCATCGTTTCTCCCCCCCCCCCCACCCCTGCGCCCAAGACTTTAGCTCCGCTTTCGCTGACGATGATAGCCCATAAAAATGTCAGCATAAACCTTTTATCGGAAATTTAAGGCTTCCTCTCTGAACCCACGACCGGGGGACCCGGCGGACAAACCCGTGAACGGTGGGTGGGCGAGCTGGGAATCGGGAGCATACCTGCTCTCTTTCTTTCGGGTTTGCTGCCCGCGCGTATCGGCAGTTGTGGTGATGCCAATTTCCCGAGCGCGCCGTGCCAAAAACACACCGACCACCAACCGACAGGCGGTGGTGGCGCGTCGCGAAACGTATTATGCTCGCTGAATTGACTTTTGTGTGGTTTCCTTAATTAGGGTCGGAGAGAGAGTACCGAGAGAGAAAGATATGCTAGCGCACACTTGGTACGAACGCGTAGTTACGAAATAACTGTTCCCTCCGTCCAACCTCTCCATTGCATAGGTGGTGCACGAGGACCAGAAAACCAGAGCTGAGGGAGTGGGGATTGAAGGAAGTCTCCCCAAAAACTGCATGAATGGTGGTGGGTGATGGATCGCATCGTAATTGCATTACCGCTGCCAATAGCAAATGCTATTAAGCAGTTTGGCGGGTTCGAGCCAGTTTTCGTGTTGGGGGGTGTATGGGTGTGTGTGTTTTTTTTTTTTTTTTTACGTCCAATGTATAATCCATTCATGCAGTTTTGTGCAGCCAATCTATTCATGTTTTTGCATGGCTTTGAGGAGGAAAATTTTTGTGTGCGGAAAAGTGTGACACGGTTTATAACGTCATAAAATGACGTATGAAAGTTTTTTTTTTTTGAAAGGGGAATTGCATTTCAGCTTGTGTGTTGGCGTTTTGTGTAGCTGGTGTAAGGGTTATACAGGGTTTCCCACGATTTATTGGTCAGTTCCCATGATTTTTTGGTGCGTTCCCACGATTTTTTGGTCGTATCCCATAGATTTTTGGTTCGTTCCCATAATTTATTGGTATTTTCCGATTGGATATCAATACAATTGGACCAAAAAATTCTGGGAAACGACCAAAAAATCGTGGGAACGCATCAACAAAATATGGGAACCCACCAAAAATTGATGGGAACCGACCAATAAATCGTGGGAAACCCTGTAAGATGTCTAGAAAGATCAAAGGAGTAAATCATTTTAGAATGCAAAAACTAGAACAATTTTAAAGCTTCTCGTCCCATTAATGGCTTATTTACACGTTAATAAGCATTATAGAAGACATGTTTAAAATTTCTCTCCAATAGATGGCGCCATTTGTATGAGGTGAAACTGGGGAAGCGTTACGGTAAAAATGAAATTCTAGTTTTTTGGGAACATTTCTATGCCAAATACAGTGACATCTATTCAAGATGTAGTCTCTTTAAGATTAATTGGGTCTTTAAGACGAACATTTTGACCAGACATGTCAAACATACGTCCCGTGAAGGCTCTCAATCCGGCCCGCAAAGTACTTTGGCAGTTATTTGAATGAAGCAGAAATAGATTGTAAATTATAAGATAAGAAAACCTGGTGTATTAATGCTTATTCACTGAGGAATAGGGTATCAACATTCAGTTTTAATACTTCGCTTATCGAAGAGTGAAGTAAGTTATGCATAGTTACTTGTTTGGGAAGGTATCCGCGAAGATGGCATGTAGCAAGTGTTTTAGTAGTTGTTTCCTGAGAAGACTCTTAAGTCGGACTATCAATATTTTCACCCATTTTCCGACATTGAGTTCGAAAAGTTCGGAAATCATGTATTGGAATAGCATGTATTTCTTCACTTAATTGATAAGGGTACTCCTTAGATATGGTTCTGCAAAAATCAGGTCGATATATTTAAAAACCAAGCCCTTAAAAAGGTAAGAACTGTATGAGGTCGACTGTATGCTGATAGTCTCATTTCCTTAACAAAATGGCCAAATATCTAGCCAAAATTTGCTGATGTAGTGATAAATTTTGATTTATTATTCATTAGCGTTGTCAAAATGCAGCATTGTACTTCGAGTGTCATTGTGTGAAGGCAATATACGAGGTTTTAAGAACTGTCCAGGTAGCTTGAAAGTTAGCAGATATCTGAAGCAATTGAATCTTCTTCTTCTTCTTCTTCTTCTTCTTCTTCTTCTTTGGCACAACAACCACTGTCGGTCAAGGCCTGCCTGTACCCACTAGTGAAGTGGAGTGAGCTTGGCTTTCAGTGGCTTATTGTTACCATAGCAGGATAGTCAGTCCTACGTATGGGGGCACGGTGTATTCGGGGCTTGAACCCATGACGGGCAAGTTGTTACGTCGTACGAGTTGACGACTGTACCACCAGACCGGCAATTGAATGTGAATTATTATATTTCCAAGTAGGCACGATCGCCACTGAATTAGAGCATGAGGAAATTCATGAATTTCATGAACTGTTTATTTGAGGCTACGAAAAAAATGTTAATAAGATTTTAGGTTGAAGAATAAGTCCTTAATGATTTTTGACGATTGAAAGCACTGCCATCCCACCGCCACCCAACTGCGGCCCGCGAGAATATTTTGAACCGTAATCCGGCCCGCGACCCAAAACGAGTTTGACATCACTGATTTTGACGATCCCGTCAAATTCCATACATTTGATGTCTCTTCATGATAAATGTCTACCTAAGGCTAATATTATCTAAGCCGCATATGTGATTTGGCAGGCTAAAGGAATCTGTTCAATGTCTAAGCTGAATGACAATCCACAAAAATATTTATCAAACGATGCCAAAGATTTTTCGCCGTTTCAGAGATACTTTGTAGCAAACCTTTTATTGGTTTTCCCTAACATAAACATGCCGTGCTCTATGCTGACGGTTCCTTGAAGCCTTAGAGAGATTTCACTGTATATTAACTTCCATTTGATTTCTACTTACTGGTTAAAAGTATTTTCTACTTCTACTTACTGGTGGAAAGCTGTACATGAAACTGTTACTACTTTTCTGTTTCGCTATTCCTTAGCTGAAGTGTAGTAGCCGCTTCTTTATATGATCTAATTCATGTTTATTTGATTGATCCTTTCTTTTAACACGTGCATCAAATGATTTCATGATTCTGAAGCTGCTCGTAGGAATACGATTCTATGTAACAGCCTGATTAATGTACACAAATGTCAGCCCCATTACACTTGACACACTTGGCAGAGTTTTGATTGATTGAAGAACGGTATTGTCGGTCGTTGTTTTGCCCTCGATGCGTTGCGTAACTCCCACAAAACCAGAAAGCCACAACCACACGATACCGTGATCGGGTTCGCGCTGTGCCAAAATTATTCTCCATTCTCAAGAAGGCGACATTGTGCTAGCTTTAATGCTTTTCGAAAGCCCCTCCCCTATGAGAAGGTACGCCCTTTCAATTTACATTAAATTACAGCTTTAAAGCTCTTACAGTGTATGCATTTCATTACCGAAAAGGAGGCGTTAGATAAACGTTATCTCGGTGTGGCATTTTAAAAAACATTTCTTGTATTCATGATACCATCTGACCCGTTGATAAGTCAACACGGGCATTAAGGTGTGCAAATTTATCGTTTACAACCGTCGGCTTTCACTACACATCCCCCGTGCTGTGTGTGTTTGTTTGTCGTTTATGTTTGCCTTTTGATTTGTTTGGAGTTTTGGTACATCTTTTCGGTAGTATTGTTGAAAGCTTCGTTTTGTTTCATTTCTTTCACCCTCCCTCCCATCTTCATGTTTCCATCCGCTCACATAGATCTGTTTATTTTACATCAATTCGTCTAATTGTTTGCATTGCATTTCCATTTTCACCGGGGTTTGCTCTTGTGCGCGGAGCAGGCGCTGGGAGAGTTCTGGGAGTTAGCTTTACCTTCTTATTGCCCCCCCTCCCCACAACCTCGTTTTAATGCGTTGGGTCAGTTGGGCTTCTTCGCTCGGGGTGCTTTTGCTCCAGAAGAGGTAATGTTTTGGAACAAATGTTTTCCCCAACAACACAGGCTGGCGACGCACCAAACACAACAAACCAAGTGAGTGAGAGTGTGTGCAATGTAAGCAAGCACGGGGGAGCAAAGCAATGGAGTGAAAACGTGGGGGAGGCAAAAAGGGTTCTTCTGCACTTCCACTCCCCCCCCCACCTTGGGGAGGAAAACTCTCCCCCGTGCACAGTGAACCGTACCGTGTGTGTTTGTGTGTGCTGGAATTGTCCTACAAAAAGTGTATGTAATGCAAAAAAGATTAAGTTTCGCATGCAACGGTTGAGTGTTTGCATTTCGTGCGAAGGCTTCTTCACTCTAACGGCAGCAAACTTGTGCTTTACGACAGCAGGGTTCCCTCCCTGTGACGGGTGTGTGTGTGTGCCTGTGTGCTAGTGCAAATATAGGTATAAGTGGGCGCACGTGTGTGTGTGAGTACATAGCTGTGAAAAGCGTCAAGAAGCAACGTCATCGCGCGGGAGGAGGTGAAATCTAAATACCGTACCCGAGCGGAGTTCCGGTAGTGGTGGAAGCGGTGCAAATTTTCCTCTCGGAAAACGGTTTTTTTGTTGTGTCTTCTCCCGAGCACCCGCCCAAAGCTTCACACCACATTTCCGGCTACGGGCTGTCGTTTCCGCCTGTCTGCCAACGCACTACTTCTCCCCGGGTGTCACTCCCTCCCGCGGTGGTGCACCCTCGCACTCGCACATAATTGACTGTAGACCGGGAGCCACCGAAACGCCGCCACATTGGAATACCAGGAGGAGAGTTGTGCGTGTTCGCACAACGTGGAACCGCCGCCACCGTCCTGCTGCAGGTAATTTTCCATGTCATTGCTGCCGTTAGCGCCCGTTTTCCTCCAGTTCCAGTGCTGTACAGAGAAATAGAGAGAGAGAGAGAGAGAGCAGGAGAACATCTTCGATTTGCTAGCGGGCATCTTGTCGTTTTTTGTGTGTATGTGGGGAATTTCCCAAAAACAAGCCGGTCACCCTGAAGGCCGCTCAGTAACACACCGGTCCCACGCTGTCCACGCTGTCAGCGCAAGGCATTGAGGCAGCAGCAGCGCTCAACGTCGTTGTCCGCTGTCTGGGACTGCAAGCAATGCGAACATTTACCCCCACAACCTCCCCAACTTCCTCCCTTTTGCCCCGTTTTAGCATAGTGCAGTGGTCGAAATTATGTGCAGGCTTTCCGCCACCATTTTTTGTTTTCAAAGCGAAAACATGTACCTTAATACGAACGTTCGACATCAAACAGTGGAGCCAGAGGAACATTCACCCGAAAGCAAAAAAAAGGAATAGAAAACCATATTCTACTGGCCGGAGATCTTTTCATGAGAAGTCGGAGGCGAAATTAGGATCACATACGACGTGCCCACTTCACTACCAGCGGCGCACTAAGGACGGCAAAAATTGTGAAGAGGAAAATATTAATTTCCCACAACTTGAGGGGTGGCCGCCCCACCCTTCTTCCCAGCTGCCTGCGAAGCTGACAATTTAAGCTTGTCCAAATAAAGGTCCCACTCTCTCTCTTTCCCTCCAGGGTTGTCATCGACCGAATGACTGAAGCAAAGTGGGGAAAAAATGGGAAAATTATGTGGAAAGCAAACCAAAGTTGCGAAAAAGAAAAGGACAACCAAACACTCACACCAAAAATTATTGGCCTTGGGTTTGGTTCGTTCGTAAAATGATTGTGTTTGTGTGCTTGTGGATGCTGTAAGACTTACCGAAGCACAAGACATCCCAAACGAACGACATCCCCTTTTTCTGGCCTGCCCCTTGGAACCAACAGTGCAAATTCGTAATGAGCAATGGCGGCCGGATATTCGGAACCCGAATTGGCAGTCGCTACTGGGATGCTTGGGACGACGACGACCATCAGCACACCAGCTTTCCAGCCCACTTATCGATCCGGGGGAAGGACTTTTCCACCAGCCCCGATCTCCCGTCTGTAAATTCCGAACATTTGCCTTGCAGAGGGTGTGTTTTTTGTTTTTTTTTTCTTTTGGTTGGCTCTAAGCTTTTCCTCCCCTTTCCGGGACGAGGCGAAGACACGACATTCGGGAGACGGCCTTGCTCCAGGACCCAGTTGCACACACCAGGGTGGCGGCGTTGCAGTTGCACCGAGCAAGTGTCGAAAAGTTTCGTCACCCTGTTTCACCATCGTTCCGGCTTCTGCTCCCGGTCGAAGCGAGGCGAGAAAATCGCAGGAAAGTTTTCGGTCAGAGCGTTGCTGCCAAGCGCGCGCGTCGTTGTTCGTGGAACCGGGCCGGGTTGCTGAATATTCAGTACCACCACTGGCCATGGACACACAACTGTGTGGTGTTTGTTCAGTATCGCTTCCAAAGCCTGACAAAACCAGACCTTCTCACACACACACACACACCTCTTTCCATCCCTTTCCCTGGAAGGGCAAAATATTTACCGTAGCAAACGCCGGTTGGAAGGTGCAACTTTTCGCTGTATAGCACAAATTACTTGATTTGGCTTTCGTAACGTGATAAGGTCTTTCTTCCGGAACCCTTCGTCTACACCGCCGAGGCTCTCTGGTCGGGACCAAAATGGCAGCCCGGAGCCTGGCCGTTGAGAAGTGCAGTATGGCGTATTGAGGACATTATTGCTGCACCTTACCTATTGCGTCCGATAGGCGGCGAACTAGGCGAACTGCACCCGAAAATAACCTTCCAACTGCACGGTATATGGACCCAGTTACGGGGTTACGGAGTTTAATCTCGGAGTTTGTGTGTGCCTGTGTATTTGGCTGGGTAAATTTTGCAAAACTAAGTTGCAAAAGTGGGGGTTTGCTGAAAGAGCGACGGCAAAATGAGGGGACTGCAAAACAAGATGTCAGCTAGTTTGCAGCAGACCCGGCAATGGGGAGATTCTGGAGCGGGTGGTATTTAAACGGATTTTCAAAAGTGGACAATTACTGCACCGTCTTTGCTTGACCGCAACGGTAGCAGCGATGTTGTGAAGAATTTGTAGTGCTCGGTAGTTGTTGGGAGATGATAGTTGAGGTAGATATGCATCTATGAATTCTAATGAAGGAAAAATACAAATTATTGAGGTTTGTAGATTTTTATCACTAACTGGAGCATAAGATACATGGTTTTACAGTCCAATACACAATCGTCAAGATGTTTAAAACAATGCGTGATTTGAAAAACATAAACGTTTACCGCTTGTAAATACGTCAACCCGCAGTTTGTACACTGTCCACATGATTTAAATAATTGTCGACTTCGTTTGAATAGCTGTAAGATCCAATTCAAACTTAAAATTCCAACTTTATGTTTTGGATATTGATTAATTCTCAGAAGATTTCCTCGTTACACTTTCCAGTTTGAAATCTTCAAGCAATAGATATTTTAGTACATTGATCCTTATGATTTAGACCTTGAACAAGCTCATCATTTTCCTGAAATCTGTGAGATATTGTAATCATTATTGAGAAACATATCTAAGCTGATAGTAATCTTGCCTGAGATGAGTCTTTGCCTACACTGGTCTTAGTATACTGTTATAGATGAACTGATGAGTCACAGATAAGTTTATTGTTGCTTCAAATACTACAAGATATCTCCCGAACGAATCTTGTTGGAGTTGTTCATGAAGCCATCCAAGTTATTACTTTTTATTCCTAAAGTATTAAGGATGTCAGTTACTGTCAATCTAAGCTGCTCAAACCTTTTCAAAGCTACTTCGGAGAATAATTCTAGCCCCATAGCTGTTTGATATCGTAAGCAACGCGTTACTATCTCCCTCATTACGAAACATTGTGCAATCCTGATCCTGAAGCAAACGCTCTTCCCTTGATTCTGTCCGCTTGATTGGGCCCACCGGATGAGTGATACCTTGAGTTTGTATTCCGGTGAAAAGGTGGCACGTTTGCCATCAAGCAGCATCCTGTGTCATCAAAAGCCCTATTTGTTGAACGAACGCTCCTCACCGTTCGTCACCGGTTTTTGATTAATCTTAAGTCAAATGAACAAATATTTTGATTTTCTTTGCTCCACCTGGGCTGCACCAGCGCCCCAAGTTCCAAGAATTTCTAATCCGCACTCGGCAGGGATCGGAATTTCAGTTTAGAAAATAATGAGCGCTCCATGCGAGAGCGCTGGAAGAAACGCGCGGCATCCATCCGACGGACTGCCTTTTCCAGTTCCGACTCGCCTGCTGTCACGTGCTCTTTCATGTTGTACGTGAGCTTTGGCAGAATAGCGGCATCACGGTGGTTGGCTTGAATATGATGCCAACCCAACACCAACGTTGTTCGTTGTTTCTAGGTTTGCGAGCCTTTTTCCGGAAATGATTCCACCATACAGCAGCAGGAGCAGCTCAACGTGATACCTGCCAGGATATCAACTGCTTGCCTTGGCGTATAAAACGCGCAGCGCGATGTAACATTAAAAAGTGAGAATAATTTTAAATAAATATATATATCTCTCTCGTTTGCTAAACTACTCCCTGCGTGTGAGTGTTTGTGAGTCGAATGTATAATTAAAGGGCTAGGAGAATCTTTTGCGATTCCTGCGAGACTCGCCCGCTCTGTCTTGTGGTGTAGTTTTCCCAGCTCAACCCATTTACGATTACGCTTGGTGCTTTGCTTGATTTGCTTGAATGTGAAACGAGCGAGCTCGCGCTCGGGGGTTTTATGTTTATGTGTAACTGCCGTTCCGTTTGAAGCATGCTTCCCTGCTGGTAATAACAAGCTCGTTCTACTCTGCCCCGTTCGTAAGCAGTTTACTGCGAAAGGAAAAGCATCCTTTAGTTGTGCTCGTTATTTGCTGGCGGATGATAGTGGTGTTTGTGCTCCAACGGAGTCCCCGTTCAGCAACCCCGCAGAACGACAAAGTATGCGCGTTCACCAGGTGATGATGAATAATTTCTGCAGATACTCGCCAGAGACGGTGCCGTCCCTGACCGGAACCACCATTTTCTTTGCCCATTTACAATTTATTCTTCCCCGAGAATGGGGAAGCTGGTAAGCATGGGAAGCAAAACTTCCTACATTGTTAGCTTCTAAGGTCCTGCCCGGAATCATTGGTGGAGTGGAGGACCAGAACACATAAAAATACTCCGCCGGGGGCTTTGACGTTTAGCCGCAAGATTGGCTCTCGTAAATTTGCGTTGAATGTCATGTGGAAAATTCGATGTGAGGTTCTTTTTTTGCGGGTTCCTTCCCTTTTTTCCACTTCGGCCGACCCTTCCGGTCGATTCGTTCTTTTTTGAGGTTCTTTTTGGGTTTGAATTTTGAACGAAGCATCCCAGATCTGAGATCTCACACCGTGTTTTCTGATTTTGGTTCACATCAGGCGCGGCGCTCATTCTTCTTTCCAACTAAAGCTGTACCGACGTTCGGACGTTCCACGGGCGTTGGCATAGATCCGTTAAGCTGTCATCCGGGGTGTCCTTTTGTGTCCCATTCCCAACATCTACTACATCTCCCTAAAGTGCCTGATGGTGCTCGTCGATCCCATTCTCGATAGCGATGCATGAGTTCGGGGACGCTGACAGTCCGGGAGTGTTTGACGGCAGGCAAGCCGCTTTTTTTCCTCCTTTCTACTGGCTGTGCAGTCGCGAGTGATTGACGCTCTCATGTTCAGCTCCAAAAGCCACATGACGGTGTGCCGGCACAGTGTCTGAATGACAGGTCCTCTCGCTCGCTCCCGCAGTTTGCCTCCGTATGGTTCCGTGATTGACAGGATGCAAATTTAACAACGCACGATAATGAAAATTGTCGCACGAGGGTTTGTTTTGCTGCATCGTCGACCCGTGCCGTGTGCCACAGCGTAACGTTCGCTTAACCCAGTGGGCCAGCGTTCCAGACTGCTACTGGATTCCACCAGCACTTTTTGGAGGGGGAAGGCGTGAGTACTTTGTTTTTGACGGTGTGTGTTTCTATCTTTTCCCTCGGCGTTTTGTTGCTGCCAGCTGCAGAGTCAGCCCGTCGATTATGGTACGACCTTTCGGGGCTCGCTTGCCAGCCATTCCCGGTCGGATGGGATTCATCGTGGAAAACTATCTGTCTTTTATCTTGTCAGTGAGTCTAATCAGTGAGTGTGGAGAGAAAGAGAGAGAGAGTGTGTGGGGAGAGTCGAAGGGGAAATTAGGTTACCCGTCGTTGGCAGGGAGGCGCAATGCAACCTATCCCGGACGGTGCAACTCCCGGAAGGAATTAAAAAATCATGCAATCACAATTATTTTCGGTCGGAATTTCCTGCTTGTGGGCGGCT
Organism: Anopheles merus; assembly: GCF_017562075.2. Lineage (NCBI taxonomy): Eukaryota > Metazoa > Arthropoda > Insecta > Diptera > Culicidae > Anopheles > Anopheles merus. Next base: position 35,757,209 of record NC_054084.1, read on the forward strand.
GGCACACAGGTCGCACAAATAATGGCACTTTGGTGGCGCAATCTGGAGCGCCCCGAATGCTCGGTGGAGCCGTTTCGCGGTGCGATGCTGCCGTACGGTTTTTGTTCTCTCGCCTGACCAGATTTTTAGGGACATTTAGTCTGATGAGATGCTTTAATGAAATTGACATAGTTTATCAATGTCTTAAAGATCTTGGAGACAATAAGTTGTAGTATTCACCGATTTTAATCGAACAGAATGCTGAAAATTTCTGTCCCAAAGCTGTTTATCGAATCAGATATGTCTTTAAACAATTGTAAGTAAGAATCTCCTGATGATTAAGTGTTATCTGTTAAACCAGCTTGTCGGTAAACAGTACTTCTGCATATATTGAAATTCTACTCTCCAAAACAGCTCCTCCCGAGCGCTCAAAAGAAACTGAAGGCGTGACATAAGCAAAAGGTGCTTAAGCGTGCTCGTTTTCCACGATTTTCCCCCGCCAAATTTTGCTAAATAATTATCGATACCTTTGGCAGTTCATTATTCATTGCCACTCGGCGATTGCGAATGGACAGAACATAATTGCATAACATTATTTTCCTTCGCCCTTCTGGATCCGATCAAAGTGCCGAGAAACAATATGGCTCAGTATGGCTGCATCGGTGGTGTGTTTGGGACAAGTTTGTTTAAACGGTCCCCGGAAGGTTATCGGCACCAGCCCGTCCCGTTTGTAGCCACCGACCGCAAAAAGGTGATGAAACGAAATGGAACTTTTAATTGTTTTCAATTTTCGATGAATTTTATTATTCTTTGAAAATTCACCTACAGCACCAACCTGTACGCGGGTTCCAATATTGCTGCTGAATATTGTTTTACCCGTGCCAAAGGGGATTTTGGGGAGTTGCTTTAATTATCACGCCATCTCTCTGTTTTCGCCGATGGAAGTGAGATAAAATCGCATCGCAATGTGTATGTGCCCGACCGTGTTCCGGTCGTTGAGTGCTATAAAAACAGGTTCCGATTATTATTCCGGAAGCCACCCAAACCCCTTTGCTTCCGAGTTCTGCTGAGAAACAGCGAGCAGCGAGCTATCAAACCGGGGAGCCACTGAATACTGGAGCATAAATTACTGAGTGCGGTTTTGCAGAAGTGCGGCGACGCGCGACCCTTGCCATTAGTATCTGTCGATGTCCTTCAAACGCCTGCAGAGATCGATTTAATATCCAAATTCACACGCCGACGACCGCACTCACTCGGGTCCGGTTTTATGGGAAGCATATTTTGTGGGTTTCGGGCTGAGTGAAATTGAATCTTCCATGGGCGGGAGACGAGACGGAGACAATAGAAAATATTTGGTTGCGATGAAATGAAAGTCATTAATTTTGGCAACAGCTGCCTGCTGCTCCCTTGTTACGCTTGAAAAGACGTTAATGACACTGGCTTTTTGATGGTAATGGGAAGAGGTTGAGGTTTGCAGCTGACTTCTTGGGCATCGTTTTACTTCATTATCGGTAGGTCATTCGAAATTGAGAACTTTACAAAGAAAAAGATAAAATTATTCTAGTCATTTAAAGTTGAGAGGTTTATGGTAGAAATAATAAAATTACTCTATCATTTTGATCTCTTTCAGGCAATTCTTTGTAATCTAATCCGCTTTGTAATATGGCTAATTCAGTATATTTTGCTGCTAGTTGTACAAATTACCTCAAGATGGCGCTTGGGAGAAATTGGAATTTATGGTTTATTAGTGAGCTTTTGGGGTTTATTGCTATTTAATACTCAACAAGACAGTAAAATGGTGTCAGAGGCATTCCTATGACATTTGAATGCTTTATTGCACCTCACCAATAATCGAATCGAGTGATTTAAATTTTCTCACCGTTGTGTGGCGGTTCTTCTTCAAAGAAAACGATATGATTGAATTTAATCAATTAATATTTTATTGACACCCGAGCAAAAACATGCACCTAGACCTCGACCAAAACGATGCACCGAATCAATCCCATCACGCAGCTCTCAGCGCATAACACCTCTAAACGAACCTAACGCTTTTGCCGATTTCCCACGACAAGCGGCAAACGGGGTGGCAGCTCGCTCATGTTTATCTTTCGCGTCGCGCAAAAGGTCAAACTAATGCACATCTCTCTTTGCACTGTTTCGGGCTGCAGTTTCTTCGCCTGCATCGCCTATCGTGCGTGTACCATTCCATGTGCGCCGCGCTCTAGTGCCAAGACGCGAGCAAAGTAATGCTGCCACGAATGCCCTCCCACAGTCTGGGAAACACATCGTGACAACTTTGATGTACACGGTCCAGCCCAAAACTGCGGTAATTGAATTACGCCAATCACGTCCGAATAGTTCACCGGAGTCAATAAGAGCGATCCGGTACCGGGCCGGGTCGTTTCTTCCGCCTTACTGTTGACCGCCATGGTGTTCGAATTCCGCCCGCTGCTATGCTGTGTGCTATGCTACGCGTGCTCCATGGGATGCAGCATGACGGGATGAATCGTTCGTTTCATGCTCGCTTACCCGGTTCGACGTTCGACGAGTTTGATGTGGCGTGAAGACATCAGTTTTGGCATCGATTGTGTGTAGCAGTCCGCTCTAACCTTTCCTACCATTCCCCGTGCTTCCATCCAGGGGCCAGCATCCTGCACTGCTGCAGCACGGACTGGCCTCCGTGCAGCGTGTGATGGCTTGCCTGGCACTGGGAATTGATTTGCATTTTTAATCTCCAGCAGCGCGCGGCACGCAACATTCTCCGGATTCTTCACTGTTTGGACTTTCGGTTCGGCAAGCACAAGCCGGGAGCATGGGGACGGGGATTACCTAACGCGCGTCATGTTGCGGTTTGGCTGCTGCGGTCAGTGGTCTCGAGATCTCGAGAACGCATGGGGGTGTGTATGTGTGTTTGCTCAAGGTTGCAAAGCTCTGCCCGGGCCACGCCGGCCGCTTTGACTGTTCCGGTGAGAGTTGTTATCGATAGTGGTTGAGATTGCGAACTGAGACGGTGGCCATACGTTAACTTTTTGGCTGCCTCTGTGTGTGATTTCGTGGTGGCTGATTGGATGGTTTTCTGCAGGGTGGTGGGGTCTAGGTGGTTTGAAATGAACGTGTGTTGGATGATTTCATGTATAGATTAGAGCAGATTGAATAACTTTGTGCCGTAATACGGGCACGAACACGAAAGACAGGGATGAATATTTAACTTACTCTCTACGGTGGCATGTTTTACAATGTTCCATTTGCATTTTTTCAAAGAGTTTTAGTCATTTACGAAATTTGATGGAAAGTTACGTTAATAACATTGCATCTGTATTCCCCCCTATAGATGTTTGACGTAGAAAGTCATGTTTCATATTTATACCAACTTTTACGTTTTAAAGCCGGGCTGGTCTGGTGGTACAGCCGGCAAGTCGTACGGTCTATATAGAACATGCCCGTCATGGGTTCAAGCCATCAAGCCATCAAGTCATCGATAACCATGCCCATCAGTAGTGGTGTTAAGACAGACCTTTTTTAAGTGACTACTACGGTTGCTTCAGCAAACAAGAACTTGAGCAATTAAATCGATTAATGAATTATTAGTAATATTTAATATTTCAAATAAGTATCATGTGGTGTGGCGAGTGGTTCTAATTACAACAAGCGATAAATCTTTCCTTTGTTCAAAAATCTTCTTGAGAAGGACATTTTATTTATTTTCTTTTTTTTCTTAATACAAGGCAATCTGCTTGATGCTGCCAACTTCCTTCGCACGGCGTGCTTTGCACTTTGTCTTCTCGATTTGTGCCTTCCCAGTGCAGAGCAGAGTCCCGCTGGTTTCCTGGGAGCACTGATACGGCAAACGACAAATAAGTGCTTAATTTCATCTGACGTGACGTTTCGCTGCGCCCGCCCGACGACGATTGCACAATCTTTGCCAGTGTTTCGGGCAAAAAGTTTTTTCCTCTCGAGAAGTTAGCCCAAGTAGCAAAAGCTCTGTGCAAGCGTGTGCGCCGCATGGTGAAACGATGCTTATTGGCAGCTGGATGAGGCGGTGGAGGCAGCGCGGTAAAGCTGAGTGCTTCCAGCTGAGCAATTAATTTTAGCCTTAGGGCCAATCGGGCCCCCGCGCGCACATACATCGGGAAGAAAACGGATCGAGAAAAAGTGATTCGTTCTTTAAAAAAAAAAGATTTGGAGTGTGCCTCGTTGAACAAAACGTCGATTTTGGAAAAATAAGTTCTGTGTGCATGGAGAGCAGAATTGTTTACTCAATTGAACAATAATTCATTAGAAAGACTGGAAGCGTTTTCCAACTGTTGGAAAAATTGATTTCTCGAACTAAAGGGAATGGAAACATGCTTGAATTATTACGCCAAGAGGACTACTGAAGGACTTCAGCATTAAACAAATTAATATCCGAAGTGGAAACCATCGCTCAATTTCCATGTATTAAAAGTTTCGCAAAAAGTCCATCTCATCTCTCTCTCTCTCTCTCCTACCAAAAAATCCCTTCGAAGTTAAATGATGAACATTCATTAGAAACAATTCACTAAAAGCTCCTTCATTCGACATGAAGGACTCTTCAACGGGAAGCAAATTCACTCACCAGAAGAGTTAGAACAAATACGGTAGCACTTTTTTTCTCTTCCTCTTCTTCTTCTTCTTTTATTCACATCGTACGATGCTTCTTCACCCATTCCCCCCTGCATTCGTGTTGTCCCTGCGGGGTACCAGCGTTAGCCCCGAACGGTTTAAAACGATTTAATTGAAGCACTTGCGAAACAGCACTTAAAAAGTTAGCTACCCAGTGCCGAATCAACGAAATTCTCTCGGTGTGAAACTGTGAGGCAAACGGAGCCTTTTCTCTCTTTACACTGACCCAGAACGAACGGCATTCATTATTTTTTTGTTGGTCTGGTTTCCTTTCTTTTTTATTTGATACAAAACCCAGTTAATGAACATAAGTTTCCCATAAACCTATGATCACGAGATGAGCGTTTGACGGGTGTATTCTTGTGTTGAAACTTTAACACGCCGGGGCGTTGGTGAAGAGTTGGGTAAAATGTTACGCCCACTTCATCTTGAACCATTCCAACTTCTTGGTTTTGTATAGCAAGTTACCCGGGGAATGTTTCCGGGAGCGAATGGATCACCCCGGGACGCGCTTGTTGGATGATTTCTTGCGCTACGATGACATTTATTTTCTCGCACAAAGTTAAGCCCGTCAGCGGTTGAATTTTATAAATGAAACATGGTTGGGAAAGGAAGCAAAATTGAAAAACAGTAACTGTGTAACCGTTGAAAGTTAGGTAAAAGCTGAGACACGTAGCTTCGATAGAACAGACAAGTTCGAAACGCCCGAAGGGAGTTATATGAAAGAAAAAAAGCTTTTACAAAAATGATTTTATACCCTCAATAGGGTTTATTTGTAGGGTTAGTCATTCTGACTTATTGCCTGGTAAGTGTGCCGGTAAGAGCGAAATTAGTGCAAACATAAAGAACCGCAGGGCTGCACACGGGGGAACGTCATCCTGTTTTGGCTTCGTCCCATCTTTGCTTTGAAGCAAGTAAGTACTGCTTTTGAAAATGGAGCCATAGAATTTGCTCAAGAAACTGAGCAATCCCCTTTCGGAGTCACCGGTGTCTCGCGGGAAAAACGCTTTTGAAAGCACTGCCACGGTAAAACGATGCCACGGCACGCTGCCAAATGAAGGCAATCCTTGATGACTGCGTTCCTGCAGCCGTTGTTGGTGCTGCCGCTGCTGCTACAAAATGTCACCTTTTTTGTTGGCTCAGTGTTTGTTTTTTTTTTTTTTTTTGAGGATCTGTGGAGGAAATGTGAGGCGTAGTAGTAAAAATGAAAAAAAAGAGCTAGAGAGCGCTTCCGAGGGAAGATTTCGATGCAATAAGTGCTTTGCCATACCGCGCGTAAAGCAACGACGACAGACGAAATAAAAGCTTTCGGCAAAATGATGGTGTCTCGTGGGAAAGGTCTCGAAACACCGTGTACGAGGGGAATGGAAAAATATATGAAAGAAAGCAGCACATTAGCCACCCTCCCCTGCTTTTCCCCTTGAGGATGGGGGTGTACATGTCATTAATGTGTGTGCGATTGTACCACAAATAGAAAAATGTCCCCATCAGCGGCGTTAAAGAACAGGACAGGGCACAGGCGCGCTAACAAGTGAAGCAGGAAGTCCTTGAAGTACGGCTGCTCTGCGAGATGAGGCCACACTCGCTGCAGGTGCTAATGTAGATGTCTTCGGATGGGTAGCCAAACAGACAGTCGCAGCGGAGGCGGCTAACGGGAAAGAGAGAGAGAGTACAAGAGATCCGTTTCCCGTTAGCATCAGGCACCGGCGGTTGGGACAATAGGACGACATTTATATCCCTGTCCGACCGGAACTCCAGAATCCTCAGCAATCAGGAGTTACATTCAAAGGTGGGTGGTGCACACGGCCACTGCACAATCACACAGTGTCGAGATTGAGCTTTTGACTGCTTTGAGGTGCTGCTTTGTCGTTTGTCGTCTACTTGTGTGTACCACAAACACAGGTGTTCCAGAGAAGCCCCGGGGGCGCTAAAGATTCTAAGAATAAAAATGTAGGTCGTAAGTGATACGGCCGACGATGGCCATGGACTTTCGAGTACCGGAGCAGGCCCGGAGGCATTCGGAAACATTGGTGGATGAGATTGTTTTCCAATGTTATGTTAATTAAAATCGACATCCAATTTGAGTGCTCGTAAAAGCGGCTCTGGTGGGATTTTGTCATATGGGATGAAATGCAAATACATGACGATTGTAGAGCCTGCAGGCATGGCAAGGAGGGACGTCCGGTTTCAACAGCCGCATGTACAGAATGCAATATCCTAACATTGTTTGCTTAACGAGACAGCCCGGCAAACAATCGGATCGAATTATTCATATCAAGATGAATCCATTACTGTGTGCGGAGGCGCTCGGCTCCGGCCAAGGCACACAGTGTCGGAGAATGTGCTTCTTAAACATACTTGAGGATAAGATTTGATTGCAAATATTAACTTTTATGACGTGTTTCAATCGATGTGCGAATTTATAAAGAGGCAAACAATCGTTATCGTTGCGAAGTGATGAAAAACTCAAACAAGCAATTATGGTTGCTTAATTTGTTAGGCACACAGTCTTGTAAAGGAATATTTACGTGCGGATTGCATACTTTTGGGCGTAATTTTGAATAGCGCTTGTAAAACACATTTTTTGACGTGTATTTCACAAGTTTTGTCCAGATTTATCATACACAATGGCAAACTTTAGTAAAAACATGCTTATCTATTCAAAGATTATGCAAACGCGTGGATTTTAGCCGTGTTTGTAAAATTAAATAGAAACAAACTCCACCATTATGCAACCGACTCGAGTGTATTGTGTGGAGCAAATTCAATTCCATTCGATGTTCCTGCTTATGTTGCGTTCCTGTTATCCACATGCGTACACCCGGTAATGCTCTGTAAATAAGCTACGCAGCTCCATGCATTTTTATCTCGTACCAATAACTTATTTGTCTGTGTTGCGAAATTTATGATCATCGAAGCTTGTTCGTGCAAAACCGAGCGTGATTAATAGGCCAATTGTTTGACATTTCATTTGTTCAACTAATTGACCTTGGCGCTTCCATTGCCCATCTGTCTCCTGTCACAGCGAGCGTCGGTTACACGCGTGTGCACTTTAACGATGGGTTTGCGTTTAGCGAGGAGTGAAAATTTAGTACACCTTCACACAAACCACCCAGCGAGCCGTGCGGTTGATGCCTTTTGGCTGCTATTGTAACTTGTAGTCTAAAATGTTGCTGCTTCTCACCGTAAAGTTTGCGCGTTGCAGTGCAGCTCACACTTCGTCAAACTCTCTCTCTCTTTCTCTACCTCTATGCTTAGATTAAAAGTAGCAAATAACAGCTTTTTAACGCGCAGGCATCGTATACATTCTTATTAGCTTTCTCATACGCCTCGCGGCAAAGCATACGTGTCGTTGCTACGTTTTCCTACGATCTGAACTTCGGCCTGACGGCAAGAAGTACAGTGCGTGGAACGTAGCGCCCTGCTGGCATTGAAGAGAGGAAAGCTACAGATGGGTTTAGCGAAACTTACTCCATAGTGTGCTTCTTGCCAGCGTGCGTATGGTGGTGGCTTGTGTGGTAGCTCTCTACAAGAAAAGGCTTGTGTTTGAGCAATACTTATAGTTTCGTGAAGTTATAGCCTTCGAGCCGATGAAGAAAACGCACAAGCATCATATCGTGCACGTACGCCTAGAGGGTTCTACTGTTCCAGTGCGTACGGTGCGGCACACAAGTGAAGGTAAGGATGGGAAGGATCGTACAGTACATACCGCGTCTGGCTCCATTGTACCTGCCTGCCAGAGAGCACATTCGGTTAATGTTACGTGAAAGTGAACAAGCTGGCTCGGTTACACACGTCACACCGCTCGGAACATAACCACAGAAGACGGCAAGGCTTCGCTGTACCGGGTTTGAGTTCGTCCCTCGACATAGAGTGGCTCGAATGGGACGGTTATACATGATATATGAGCTATTTAATAGCTTTACTCTTGCCATAAGAATAATGGAGATACGGACTTTGAAAGAAATATTCTTCACATTTCTTATAACAGCCGCCGCTGCTTTTACCATGCAAAATTGGTTTTTGTGTTGTGTTTGTCAAATTTAGTTGAGGCACAAGCACAGCTGCGCACGGTTGCATTGCATATAACCGTCAGCTTACTTTTTCACCGAGTTCCGAGGTTTGTTCGTCGGCCTGCGGTGTCAATTATGGTTTCACAATTCCACTCCCAACACTCCTGTGTCAGGCAAATCCCTCACCGGTGCAGTTGGGCCACAGTGTGTATGCACAGAGATACAGTGCTGACAAGCGGGATTGGACGTGTGTGTGTGTGTGTGTGTGTGTGTGTGTGTGTGTGTAAAAAAAGTCACCCAATACACGAAACAACCATCGGTAAAGCGGACATCCCCTAAATCATACCCGCTCCATTCATTCGCTGTTGGGTATCACGTGCCAAGCTTGGATATAGGGATTAATGTACATAAGGAGGCTACCATGCTGCTGCTACGGCTACTGCTGGTTCCAGCCTCCAGTGGCTGGCGTGTTGCGAGGTCAGCAACTGCACCCGGGCCAGCACCACTGTCTGTCATTATGGCACAAATGTGGGCACCCGTTTTCATAGCTCTCGTCCCTTTTGCGATCCCCAGTCCCCCGCGGACGCAAGGATTACTTGGTGCGTCCGGAGTGGAGAAACCGTTTTGTTTTTTTTTTCACAATAGAGATACACACATCACACATACAGGCGCACGTACAGCTCAGAAAGCTGACTGTTTGTACCCGATGGATAGCCTCCGGGGGCCTTGCTGGTGTTAAACTCCCTGTGTCGCTTGGTGTGTGAAACCGGAACGGAATGTTTACGCACGCGTCCCGCACTAAGTATCCGACCCGGGCTTATTTCCGCATTGCGTGTTCGGCGGCAGGCCCGGTGTCGGTCGGCTGAATGAGAAAATAATGAAAGTTTGGGTGCTGTTGTTCTTTCGCACGGCTGTCATGTGTCTGTCGGCGTGTTTCTGCCCGCCGGCAATGGTCGGTGGTTGTGGTGTGTCCGACGGTCCGGACGACGATCCGGACCGAATGAAACAGAGCTCTGAATTGATATCCTTGCTGATGGCTAATTATGTACGGTGATGTGATGAGAGGAGGAGCTTTAGCATGGGCGTACGATTGACAGTGGAGCATTATTGAAGGTGAAGTTGAACAATGGTTCCGACACGAGCTGGAAGGATGATGTTTAGATGCTTCGTGTCTCAAAATAGAGTCAGACATGTGGGGATGTATGTATCGATGGTTTTATCATATTGAGTGACCAGCGATAAGGATACATTATTCAAAACGGAAGAAAGCACTAGGACATAATTGGTATAGATTGTTGTATGGTTCAAGTTGTATTATATTTTATAGCAATGACTAAATTCGCCTAAAAGTATGCAACCCACATAACAAAATCCTATTTGGAGAGTTCCCAATGTTGCAACGTCGAGTTCCTGATTAGTATTAAGAAATGTTATGAAATATGGTTTATAACTGAAGTTTACTAATCAACTTGAAAGCTCAGGAAAACAATAAAAATGCACACACAAGATTACTTCATCCTTTCCTACACCGCAGAAGCAATAGCAACGGATCAGCTACTCCCTTTTACCCCCTACCCAAGAAGCAATATGCATAAACTACAAACACTGTTATCGAATTAGCAATTTCATCAATCCCGTTCATCATAACCACGGCTTTCTCATCTTGCCCCGCCTTGGGAGAACACCATGATGCAAACATAAAACGGAAAACGGACCCCTGTAAACTTCGTCTTGCGCCAGAAAGCTCTTTCGCCTCGCCAGGGCCGCTCACTGTTTGCTGCGGGCGCACATAATTTATGAGACGATGCTTCTTGTGGACGGCTTTTACTTTCCTTCCAGGATTTAGTTTGTGTGTGTGTGTTTGAGCTGACCTTTTTTTTGGTTTTGTTCGCCTTCCACTTCCCTAACATCATTCCATTCTCCCGTGTGCTTTCGCTGGCTCGCACAAATGTGATTGTGCAGGGGTCTTTGTGGGTGTCAGATTCCTCTTTTGTGTTCCCAAGCGCCCAGGCGCTACGTACTCGACGACAATTTTTGCCTATTTCCGTACGAAGCCGGCGGGGTCGGTTAGATACGACGAGGGAAGTTATTTTTAGCAGTCCCTACCCCCTTTACTGCTCTAACACAGCGTGCTTCGTGGTCCAGGATGCACTTCAAGGGCGTACATATTTATGAGCCGAGGAGCAAACGGCGGGTGTGTTGACGCTGATTGTGGGGATCCGCCGTGTCCGTGTACGGCTGGTGTTTGTTGTTTCCGCACCCGCCCGCCCGCCGTAGTTGGGTGGAAACCGTTTTACCCCGCGTTAGTTTAGCTGCCGTGGAAGTGAATGGCGCAGCTGGTACACTGACCGTTTTCTTTGAATAATAAATGTCGGGCGGAAAGGATACAACACACTCGTGTGGGTGAGCGAGGAGGAATTGTTAGCGTTTATCTGTCGTCACCTCTTTTTTCCGTGGAGGGGGGTTGGTTAATTGGGACGACATTCCGGGAAGTGATGTAGTTGCTCATTTTTTATAACCGTGGCTGGTGGAAAAGGAAGGAACTTTTCATTTTTAAAGGGGAAAGTTGTTTTTTTTTTGTTTGATTATATGTATCACGCATTCTGCGATGAGTCATATTTTTTTCAAATGATAACCCTTATTAAACATAATTACCATGCTGTTTAAGAATCTATAAAAACGGTGGTCACGAAGTCGCTGGTAGTGCGGATTGCATACCGTTTCGTCGTTGCTATAAAATCCGCCTTAAATTATGCAATTTTCCATACAAAAAGGCGTTTTATTATTTTGATCCATAAAAGACGCCCTATTTCGATTCAAGGTATAAAATATTGAATATTTAAAAAAGTTGAATAAGTTTGCACCAACAATAGGTCAATATATAAATAAATAAATAAATCATAAACGAACGTTACTAAACAGAGACTGTGCGAGGCAGTTTAATGAACCTACGTGGCATAATGTTTTTCGTGCCATTAGCTAGGCCCCAGTGAATCCTTTTCAAATCACCACCAGGGATCAGTAATAACAATTTATTCCTAACAGCAAACAGAAATCCTACAGCCAACTCGGACGTCTTATTTGTTCGCTCTCGCTTCTGAGAAAATTACCTTTTTTTCTCCTTTCCCAGGTAAACCCTGATCGAGCAACGCGCATAGCAAAAGCAACAACTGTCAATTTCGTGCAGGCCCTAGCAAGCTATTTGCTGGTTTGCTCGCTTCGTCACCGTTTCTCTTACAGTTGTGTTTTGTGGCCCGGCCACTTACTTAATCTGATCCAATCTTCTACCAGCTTCCAGGGCTGGGTTCCATGGCTCGGGCTGATTATGGGATTTCCCACTGCAGTACGGGTAAATGATTGGCACTTGTATTATGTCAACTCGGTAAACACATCTTCAATAGCGGTTACCCTTCCCAACCCGGACCCCAAATCCCTATTCAAGCATCATCCTATTTTATATATCTCTCTCACTTTTCGCTTCCCATCGTCACCGTTCCTTCAAACATCGGTTGACATCGGAGTGGTAGTTGTCCACGTAAAAGCGCTTCTCACGGGATCGATAAATATTTGTATCCCCAGGTGCTTGTCCCATCCCTGAAGTGTGCTATGTGTGTGCTTCAGTTTTCCACGCTGCCAATAGATTTAACCGAAGCCGAGGGGTGGGAGATTGGTTGCAGTTGCGTTTTCCTCCCTTTCCCGCCTTATTTTTGTGTTGGTGAGAACGAAGACAGCTGGAGGAACGTTTCTAAACCATCGCTCGTCGGCATGTTGGGTCGGCATTCTTGTGTTGTGTAGGTGTGTTGTTTTCCTCTTTTCGTTTTTATTGTATTGTAACATTCATGGTTTTTTTCCAACGCTTACATACTAGTGACACAAATTCACCACCACTCTAGTCAACTGAATGCTGCAAGCAAAGTCAGTGTATTCGTGTGTGCGTTTTATAAAAAAAAGGGGGAAAAAAGGTTGTAATAAATGGTGTACTGCTCTTGCTGAGGTAAAAACCCGTCATTCCGGGACCCTCATTTGACCTTTCACCTGAGATGACCCACGACAGAGGGGAGTGGGAGATGGATTACGCCGTTCGTACGTGAACGGGAACCAGTGTCAGACCACCACCATTAATAAACGAGCGCGCGCGCGTGCAGATGGAGGAAGCGCAAGAAACGTTGCACTAGTCACCATCACCATCAATCTCTCGGCACGAGAATGGATGTTCCGTTCTTGTTCTTTTTTTTTTAGTTTTATTTCTCCCCCTCCCGATCGAACCTAGAATGGCAGCTTCCGGCCATCGAACGATCGAACCGGCTTCCGGCACTGGCTGTGAAAATATGTTCTTGCATATGTTGAACTGTCGCAGCAGCGCTCAGATCGACAACGGGAACGGGGTGAAAATTTAATCTTTTCTCCATTTTGCCCTATACAGGGACACGAAGGGGGCAAAGAAATCTCTACTCCCTGGGAAAACAGGCAGGGGAAACGTTTCTAGAAGCTTTTCCTGCACACGAGTATAGTTGATCAGCGCGTGTGTGGCGCAGTGTGTGGATCTCATCGTAAAACGAATTGGACGGGTTTCGTTTGAATAAATTTCATATTCTTTTGATACGATTTGCTTGCTACCCCTCCCTTACGAAACATCCCCAACACCAAACCCACTTTTGTCGCCCACTCGAACGCAAAAATGGTTCGATTTTTCCATTTCCGTATGGCATGGCAATGGTGGTATGCACAGCAAATGCCTTGCGACCGAATTCTTTCATCCATCCATCCCCGCTTTTCACGCTCTACAATCCGCTTATGTGGTGTGAAGATGGGTTCTTGCGGATGGAAACATTTGACAAACTCGTCAACGCAACACCCCACCCCTTCCTTTCCAATTCCACCCGGTGGATTTCGCTTCCACGAAACAGCTTCCTCCAATGGGGCAGTATTTCTTCTGCTTCTGATGCGGGTCGGAAAAGCACATCCCAAGATTAGAGCAAGTTTAATGGCCCACATCCAAGCCGGGTGTGAGTGGGTGTGTGTGTGTGAGTGTCGGTACTCGTGTGTCTATATGATATGATTTCCGGTCATCGGTCATCATGTGTGCTTTTGGCTGTTTCTTCTTTGCAACTCAATTTTTGCCCTCATACAGCCATACAGCTCAAGTGGAAACCTACACGATGTGGAAAACGCTTGGATGTGTGGGTTAGTGTGTCTGTTTTTTTTGTCGGTTAGTGTTGCTTCTTGGGAAAACTTTCGAGAAAAGCTGTTAGTTTGTCTGTACGCGGTGCGAACAGCGCCACTAGTGTGAAAACAAGTTATGATTGAACACCCTCTCTCTCTCTCTCTCTCTCTGGTCCGAACTTTTCACACTGATGAGCCGCTTGATGGTGATTTTGATCCGATTTGTTGCGAAATGAAAATGTTGACGTTTATTTGGAGGTTAAGCGGAGTGTGCTGAGGACGATCTGAGGGCAGGAGACTTTTTAAGCAGCAAATTCGTTTTCGTTCAATTTCGACACGCGGAAGTGTTATGCTCGGGGGGAAGCTGTGTGTGTGTGTGTGTGTGTGTGTGTGTGTGTGTGTGTGTGTGTGTGTGTGTGTGTGTGTGTGTGTGTGTGTGTGTGTGTGTGTGTGTGTGTGTGTGTGTGTGTGTGTGTGTGAATATGCTTTGCACTGCTTGCCATTCTACGGGTGCCATGGTGTGTCAGCATCAATATTTAACGTTTTTAGTGTTTGTCGTGTGTGCTTTTTTCCACTTGGATTGATTTTTGGGGATGGAAAAGTTTCTCAATAATTGTCACCAATGCATGTGTCACCTTTCCGTTCGTTTCCATAATCGGTTTTGGGAGGCAGTCGTAGCAACTGACTTGCTAATTGCTTTTAAAGCCACAAAAGAATAGGGCTGCGCCTTGTGCAAGCATACGAAAAACTTGCACATGAGTCACGGCAAGAAAAAGGACAAATAAAACAGAAAATCAGCCCTTGCAAAAGCTAATGTGGCAAATGGCAAACGAAAAAAAAGCGTACTGTGTAAAGAGAGAATTGCTCTTTTTGCTACCGCGTGAGTCTAATTACGAGGCGCGTACGAAAAACGGAGTAAAACCCCAAGCAAGCTAACTATATCGCTCGCTTGGATAGACTTTTCTCGCTGCCGGGAACTATTTTTCACCGTCAGCGGAAACTGATAAGCGAAGAGAATGTAGTAGTGTACGCGCATTATCTGTGCCCGCGCATGTGGAAGTAAAGCGAGCAGCGGCCGAGCGGTACCGGCTCGAAGAGGAAGATCTATTTGCCGCCTTCGCCTTGCCGCCTTTGCCGTTGGTTTTCCATTAGCACAGTAGGAGATGGTTTATTCCATTATGGAAATTGTTTTCCAGTGAATTCGATTGTCTGTCTGTCGCTTGGTTGGCGCTGTTTGCCGATGAAGTTCGTTAGTTTGATCAAAGTGAAAATAATGGTGCGATGGTTAGGTCGGAAACTGTCTTGAAAAACAAGCCTTTTTTGCCATTAGATTGACACGTTCTTAACTTCCACAGTGTGACGGCAAGTTTAGTATCATTGATATAACAAGTAGTGAAAAATGAAGATTTCCTCGGAATCGATTCCGGCTAGCTTCAAAGTTTTCTAGAATCGATTTCGGATAGTAGGTACGGAATCAGTTTCCGGAAACGATTTCGGAATTGGCTCCGGAATCGGAATCTCCTCCGAAATCGGATTTGGCTCCGATCACAATCAGAATCAGCCCTGGAATCGGAATCGGTTCCGAAATTGGCTCCGGAATCAAAATCGGCTCCGACATCGGAATTGACTCCGAAATCAGAATTGGCTTCGAAACGGAATCGGTTTCGACATCTTCATAGGAATAGGCGTTTGGGTCGAATGATACTACGTGTTGATAGCGGCAAAGAATCAAAATTTACTCGTAAATGATCTATTCACATGGAGATTCTCAGACTTATTTCGCTTCGCATACTTTTTATTTCAATTCAAAAACTAATTCTCATTCCGGAGCTAATTCAATTTCTGAAGTCAAGCCTGATTCCGTTACCAGAGTAATTTGCGATTCCCAGGTCGATTCCGATTCGGCTCCGGATTCAACTCCGGAATTGGCTCCGGAACCAACTACGGAATCAGCTCCGGATTCAACTACGAAATAGGCTCCGGAACCAACTCCGGAATTGGCTTCGGATTCAACTTCGAAATAGGCTTCGGAACCAACTTCGGAATCGGCTCCGGAATCGACTCCGGAATCGGCATCGATTCCAGCATCGGAATCGGCTCCGGAATTGATTCCGAACACATAATCGAAATCGAGTAGGTCCGATTCCGAGCCCCCACCACTAATAACAAGCTACTTCACCTTTTAAATGAAATCGCAATCAAGAAATCGTTTATTTGCTTTTATAAAATAAATCTCTTCATAGGTTTTTACCCCAAAATAGGTTTTATGTGATTCGTGCTTCTTGAGAAGAAACTCTGTTTGATACTCTTCTGTCACACTTCGGCCGGTCTTTAAACCTTCCGCACCCACACGGCCAAAGAAAATTAAACTTTATAGCCGTAACATGAGATACATTCTTCGCATCCAGCAGGCTCCAAATGGCAAACAACACAAACATAAAAGCTTATCAATATATGGCTGACGAGCACATTTTGGCCAACGGATGGATTCTATTTCTGTAGTAAATAGTGGAGCATCGTTTTCCAAATAAAGTTTTTTTCCCCCCACAACACAACACATTGCACAAATGCTCGATTCGAAAGCGCTACAACTTTCCCGAGTGGGCAGGCCAAAATCGGGAGGGGGCTTTCAAACAAAATGGCGGGAAAAGCCCCCGGTACCATCAGGCGCGCGCGCCATCAGTGCTAGGTAAACACAACGAAACCCATAAACTCTCCATTGTCGGGAAAACCCGTTTCCGCTGTTCCACGTGTTTATGTATGTATATTTCTCTTCTTCTTCATCTTCTTCTTTTTGTATCGACTCCTACTTTCCCGGACACATGGAACTAGCGATAGACAGCAGCGGGTTTCTTTGAACAAAACAAAAAAAAATGGAACAAGGCCAGTTACGTAAAAGAATCCATCGCAGCTTATTCCTTCCCGACATAAAAGTCAGTCGCGCGCGGCAGCATCGGTTGTGCAATCCCGGGTGAAATGGAAACATTTTTCCAGGAACGTGTTGTGCGGGTCGGCGCACGTTTCTTTGCTGCTGTTCTGTGTCCTTTCGCACACCCAAACCGCCGGGTTGGAAAGGGAAATAGTCGAGCCTGTACTCCTCTCTGTACCCCATCCCGGACGTGCAGCTGTCGCTCATGTTTCGCAGAAGCTGTCACTCGTCGCCGTCGTTCTCGATCGTCAAAAACAGTGGGGGAAGGGATGCTCGTGTCCGGTGCATTCGCAGCAGCAACAACAGCAGAAGAAGAAAAAAACTTCCCGCCTGGAAAACATACAGTTCCATGCCCCATGGCTCACATACGCTACGGGGACAAAATTGAAATTCAAATGGCCATCAGCGGGCAACAAGTTCTTGCTGGTTCTTTTTTTTTCTTTTTTACTTTCTCCGTGTTTTCTTGTGACCATTCAGACCCACACACACACACACACACACACTCCGCCATACTTCGAGAAGAGTGTCCGGAAAACTTAGTGTCGTAAAATGCAAGAATAGGGAACAAGAACAGTGTCATCCGCTTGCTGCTGCCTGATCCGGGCGACTCAGTAGTATGATGCTTCTCTTCCCGCTTTATGCTGCACTTGGAAAGGATGGGCAGTAGTCCTCCCTCCCCCCCCCCCCTCCTCCCACCTGCAAGCGCCTATTCGGTGTGTCCTTTGAAGAAAACGGATGCACCCTCAGGACATTGAATGCACGTGCGGTTATCTTTGCTAGTTGGCTTGGCTGTGTGGTTGACCGGCCACACCGGCCATATCCCTGGTATGCAATATGCCTTGCACCCTTTTGTGTGCATGTGTGTGTGTGTGTGTGTGTGTGTGTGTGTGTGTGTGTGTGTGTGTGTGTGTGTGTGTGTGTGTGTGTGTGTGAGTGTGTTTGTGGGGCGATCGATCGACAGGCTGGTACTCCGGGCTGCTCTTTAGAGCCGGTGGTGGTGGTGGTGCAATCAATAACCTGGTTAGTGGTTTTGTCCACCAACTTTCGCCCGGGAATGAATTCAATTATTCTTCGAGCAGCAGGATGACCGAATGTTAGTTCCGGTGTTGTTGGACCGGTCCGAAAACTAATGTCGCACTCATTGGCAGATTCGACAGCTGGTACAGAGCTGGCACAGCGAACGTTGTAAGCGGGTGCATTCTTGCGGTGAATGTAGTTTTATGGCCGTCGGTGGTGTGTTTGTCACACGAAAAGGGATCGTAGCTTTGGATGAAGGGTTAGTAAAACGATGGATTGGCACTTTTTGTTCGCATTCTGAGGAGGATTATAGTGCTGGGAATCTAACGGCTTACGTATGTCATGTTGGATCGCTCGGTTTGTTTACGGTAACAAGAGCATAAAGGATCAAAATGTCAACACTTCTTTTTTAAATTCTCTGTTTTAAACGAAAGAGAAGATATTTTGTCGTCTTGTAGTTACTTAGCGTTGAAATGTCACAATCAATTACAGCTCTGCTTACTAAAAGATGTTTTGTAGCGAGCTTTTGCAAAGGAATCTTTATTTACGTTCAATCAAACTTGTTGAACTATGAACGTTATTTTGAATTCAATTTATAAACCTCACCTTTTATTGCTGCCACTCCAATATGATGTTTAATCATTTATCAAATACACTTCTGTCCAACCCTTGTGATGCTTCAGTCCGTAAAAATAAATCACTTAAAATGCATGCAGCGAAAAATGGCCGCCACACGGCGTAACAATTGAGCTGATTGATGTGAAACAACGGATTGGCTCGATGTCATATTTTCCCCCACATCCAGAGGCTGATCCAACCATCTAACCGCCAAATACATTCGTCACACGTGGAATTAATGACACTAGTAAAAAAACGGTTTATCCCGCGCCTATGTATCAAGGGCTGGGAGTTTTGGGGGAGGCAAAAAGAGCCTACAAACATGAACACCGATGTAGGTTGTCAGGTTTTATTTTGCGTTCCAGGTTCGTTATCAGAATCAATATGGCTTTGTCCCTCTGTCCAGTCGTCATTTTTCCATGTCATTCTCTGTCAGGGTCATGTAAATGATGAGTGAGCCAGAAGCGCTATAAACGCAAAAAAACAGCACGATGAAACAAAATAAACATGCCAATTTGAATGCGGCAGTTGGTTTCAAAATTTTATGACCCACATTACGCCACTGCTGTATGTGTGTGTGTGTGTTCTGGATGGAGGCACGATGGCCTCAAAACGTTCGATAGAATTTTCGGAGTTCGACCAATACGCAATGTAACCCCGCGGCCAAATGGTCACAGTCGTGTATCACCGTAGCAATAATGCGAGCTCTCTCTCTCTCTACCCAATTGTGTCGACGTCATCGATTAGACAGACCACGGAAGTCCACGGTGTTGTTTGTTTTGTCCTTATTTTTTCTACCCCCTCCATTCTGACTCCACAAACCTATCAACCTCCATCGCTTTGGCTTTATTGCCCGTTGTTGTTTACTGGCAAAACGGCTTACGGAGCCGCATTTCCGTCCAGGTGCGGAAATGAAGGTGCGTGATCGATTTAGTTCCGGTACCTTTAACCCCCGGTGGGTGACGTTCGGAAGCTGCTGTGGGAACCTTCTTCAACCGCTCCAGACTGCAGGGTTACCGCGTGGGGCAGTTTCTTCAAGCATGCTCTTTATGCTGTCTTCCCAGTCCGGTCACGTTCACCGGTCAGCAGCACCGGGGCCATTCGGCCAAGCGCTCGAGCGAAACACTAACCTTCGTGCGGGTTCCGATTACGGTACGGCCCGTTTTCCCGATGGCCGATTTTAATAATCTGCAATTGACGCTCGCCCGTTTTCCGGTCCGATGGGTCCAAAAACACACTTTTGACGCTCGAGTGGCTTTGTATTATGTGTGTGTGTGTCGGTTCGATCGGATCTTGGTGGCGCCCAACGCCAAACCCCGGCAAGGCTCGTGATGATGATAATGACAAAAAAAAACAAAAGCACACGCCATTAACCTCCTGCTGCGAATTCCTCCAGCTCGCGACTCCGTTGCATCTCTGCAACGCCGTCTTCCACGTCCCTTCCACGGCGAAGTCAGCAGTGTGTCTGCTGACGACGGTGTTGTTCTGGCCTTCGATCGGCCACCCTTGCAACAACGTGCACGCTCGCGCGACGACGACCACTCGAGCATGCCAATCTCGTCGGGTGGTTGCTTAATGAATAGACCGCCGATGTTTAAGATTTCAAGAGCGTCCTCTCCCGCGTGCCCTAATGCGGCTTCGATACAGCGCGAAGAAGGTCCTCGGCGGCGAGATACGGCGAGAAGCCTTGCAACGCGGCAAATTTTCAAGATCGTTTTATTGTGCGCCAGCAGTGTGTTTGGGTGGGTGGGCGGTTTTGGATGGAACATAAAACCGTGCAGTGTTTGCTAATGAGATAAATGGTGCTTAATTCGTGTATTTCCTCCTGTTTGTCGAACGTTCTGGTGAAAATAATCGCCCCCCCCCCCCTCGGGCTCTGTCCCCGCCGAAGGAAAAGCCTTTTCAACACAACATGTGTTTACGGTTGCGATTAAAATGGGAAGCGTAGCGGTTTTTATACAAAGTGGAAACTGGCAATGCGGCAGACAGGCTTTTCGCAGGAAAGTAATAGAGATCCGAGGATTTTGCATGGGAAACAGAAAGCTTTATAAAAGCTTTAAAATGTTTCTGGAAGTTGTTGAAGATTTTGCAAACATCGAAAAACACTCGTTTTTTTGACATTTTGCTTCGTATTTCAGGTATCGCAACGTTTGTTTTTTTTTACATTTTATCGAAGACATATTGCGTGTCGAACATACACAAATATTTTTGGAATTATCTCGAAATACTAAAACCCCTAACAGCATCTTCTGTAGAATGGAAAGCTTCAAAAATGAGTGACAAGACTTTTGTTCAGCTTTAACGTTCCTTTCAAGAATGCTTCTGTCTCAAAATTGGTTACAACATTTCCTTCAACAATGCTTAAAGAAGCCAACTTGTGGCCGCTTCCACTGCAACGCTTCCGTGGCGCTCGTACACGCTTCGTGCTAAGTGAAAGCTGAGATAATCCTTTAAAATCTTCGTCTAATCTTAAATGTGACACACCGACCATAAAAAGCCCCCCCCCCCCCCGGAAACACACGACTTTGTTGGCTGTGGCCAACCTGGAATTAGTCGAGTTTGTTTCCATTAACTAAATCAACTGCCCGAACCCTGGATGCAGAGCGTCTCTGTAGTGGTCGTTCCTTCTGAGCCTGTTTTTCGTTGCTGGATGCTGCCTCTTAATTTCACCTCTTATGCCTTTTTCTTTCCTGTGTGCTTTGATTACTATCTCCACTACCTGTGTGGTAGCACAAACACACACTCATTTTACAAACGCGTTGCCTCATCGCACACTCCTCACCCCCTTCCTCAGGAGGTCCTCGTTGGCTTTTCAGCGTACCTTGACAGCGAGAGAGCTTTAGGTCGCTGGGCCACTGCATCGGTTACGGTTTGCAGCGCTTTGCGCCAGTCTGGGATAAACTTTAATTGAACCGTGTTTTTCTTTCTCTCTTTTCCATTTCCCCCCCTGCAGAGTCATGGTTACCAAAATATGGAGCAGCTGCATGCCCAAACCGAGCAGCTCACCGAACCGCGTCGAACGGCATCACTTCTATCTGTGTCAGGTAAGTTCCCCGGCTCGCTGTGCTGGGTTATTTTGGGGGCAGGGGCTTAAGGGGATACGGGTGGGGTGGTGGGGGCTTCTTTTTTTGTTGGGGTACAAAAATAGAAGCTAAAGAAAACACACCGAAAACGCCGGTTCAGGTAGGATTTGCCTGCTTCTACTACGCCTACTGTGCGAGCTGTTTTTTGCAGCATCCGAACGCTTTTTCCAGTCCAGCGATAACGCCCACTCGCCCCAGAAAGTACGTTCAGGGACGGTTGTGTGTGTGTGTGTTTGGTGGCGGGAAACGAGCTAATAAACAGATTGAGATGCATAAATAAAATGCGCAAAAAAGCAGCATTGCGTCCGGTCCCACTCCGGTGTATGCTGCGGTGTTGTTGCTGTGTTTTAGTGCGGAACGCTTCACCCAACGCTTCAACGGTCCCGGAGTAGTAGCGTGTGCTCGTCAGTCGTTGATAAGAGTGCTCTCTTACGAACACTTGCACAACGGGTTGCAAAACGGGCGCGTACCTGTGCAGACGCCCTCCGGAAAGGCACGGGTACAAACACGGGACAGGACGGGGACAGTCTGATGACATTTCCGCTTTATCTGGTTCATAATTTAGACGCTGCCTAGAGGGGGGGGGTGGTGGGGAGTGCTAAAGATAAGCCCACTCTTGTCGAGCATATCTCACACCGCAGCTGGTGATGGTACTGCACATCTCAGCGAACGTGAAGATAACCCCACCGGGCCACGCACACTTTAGTCGCGTTTTTGAGTAGCGAAATAGGTCACATACACAGCGGCGTAGTTGCAAAATACACAGCTGGCAGGAAGTTTATGCATTAGGAAAACACTCACATGCGCAGGACTATTGTTGTTTCATAAATGAGAAATACTTCGGATCATAGTTGGGAGCGAAATAGCTTTGATGGAGCATTAGCAGAGATTTTAGGACCAGTTTGCAGTCCTGATTGCATACCTGCAGGCGATTTTTACTTTAAATTGCAAACCGCACAAGTTGTATGGCGCCAAAATTTGGAAAACGCCTTCAAGTATGCAAATTGTATAGCAAAATATGAGAATAAAGCAGGTTTATCTCTTTTTTGCTTGTTTTATCTCTATTTTTCGTTCAGAAAATGTTTCGCTTTTGTGGCCCTAACAACAAACACCCTCCCTGGTCCCTATCCATTCATTCACTTTACAAAAATAACGCTAACAAAAAAAAACTTATCATCCGCACGTCAATTCAAAAAACGTGTCGTTAAGCCGTACCGTTGTGATTTGTACCATCATAATGGCCACCAATAATGGCATATCGTACTGCTTCCGTAACGCGCACCAGGCACTAAACCAGCGAACCATTACACGCGCCATATTACACACGTGACTCGACTCGACATTCTTGCCCGGCAAGCTGGAATGCTCCGGCTCACCCTGGGAACCAGTCAGCACCAGGCGCCCCCATGACCATCGAAATTAAAACACTCTCCGCTTGCTCCGCTTGCTCCGCTTGGTGTTTGTATATGCGCGTTTGGAGCGTACGGCTAGGAACACAGTGAAGCAGTGTGTAAGTCACCCAATAAAACCACCCCGGGTTTGCATGTGTGTACGTGGTCGCCGTCGGTCCTCACGGACCACAACAGCAGCAGTCGGCATCGTAAAGCATTATTTACGCAAAACCGTAAATTTGCTGCACTCTCTTATTCGTTCTTATTCTACTTTGATGCTGGGGTGCACGAGGTGGCACAAAAAAAGGCAAGATTATGCCTCTTTCTCTCTCTCTCACACACACACACACACACACACACACACACACACACACACAATGAATTCCGTCGAATGCGCCACGAGCGCGTTTGCCACGATAAATGCCACGTGCCGACAGGGAAGGATGCTGCACTTTGTACCGGAAATAAAGTGGAAAAAAGAACAAGCAAAAAATGAACTTAAATAAATTAAGCTTTGAACAACCGGCACAGGAGAGAGCGAGAACGAGTGATGCTGGTAGCAAATAAAGAGAAACCCCGGCACGAGGGGACGCACTACGGAATAAATAACGTGAATAACCCTGGCAAATCAGATATGAACAAAATAAGCGCACAAAAGCGATGCTGCCATGGCGAGCAGTTTTGCACAATGTTTGAACCTACTTGAAAGGCCAAGGGCTAAGCTGCGCTCGAGCGTAATCAATAACACGTCGTTTTAGTCGATAGCAGAGGATGACAACAACCACAACAACGACAAAAAGTGATATTCAATTGGAAAAATCAAAATGAAGAAAATAAACATCAACCACCCGCGCGAGGCTCATGAGAATGGTGGGAGCAATATTAAAATGTTGCCGCACTAGCATAGATGACAAATGCCGATGCATACACACACACAAACGCACGAACGTGGTATACAAACAATGGCACTAGAAAGCGACTGCAGCAACGGAAAAGTGCACAAGACCAAAGCCAAAAAAACGAAAAAGAAAAGAATAAAGTGCACCCCACCAACACACACACACAAGCGCGCATAACCGAAACTACCCGTCCTTAGGGGTGCTGCATCCCATGAATCATGCCGAAAGGCCGGAGCCCCGATAAAGAACGTGCCACGTGGAGAAATCAACTTTTTCGGTCGCCACCGATTGAGTGCGAGCTTTGGCAATGGGAGGCTGCCACGAACTTTGCCAGCCATTCGCCAGTCTGCTGCTGATGCTGCCTACCACGAAGGAAACAAAACGAAAACGCCAAAACAACAAACTGCATATTTTCCCGTTCCCGCTTTTGTTGGTTTGATTTTTTCTCCCTTTTTTCATCGTCCCTTCCATCAACATTTTGAAGCAAATTGAAAAACACTGCAGTCAAATATTTATGTGCGTGTGTGTGTGTGTATGTGTTGTCATTCCGTGTGCGCACCAGGCTCGCACGTACTTGTGGCTTCAACAATGCTTTAATTAATGCACATAATGCGCCACGGTCATTGGCGACTCCCTTCCCCGTACCCAGTATCACAATTCGCATTCTTAATTTCTTTGCCATTCGCTAGCGGAGGAGGAGAGAAGCTTTTATAGTTACAATCAATTGTTTTTCATTATTGTTAAGGGAGGGAAAACGATAATCGGAGAGTATCTTCTCGGTGGCGGTTCGGTTCGGGTTTTTATTGCCAATGATTGGCAAACGTATTTTAAAGCAACCGTTAACCGTTCAGCGGGGAATTGTCGAACCGCCGATTCCCTTGTGGGAGTGGTGACGCTAGGACATCGAACACAACAGGTCAGTGTAGGGGGGAATTTTTCCATAGCCGTAGACTTTCCATTTGATTATTGAATTCAATGCTCATTCAATATTTGGTTTCGTTATCATTTTTATCAATCTTTCGTTGCTTATGTGTGAATATTTGGTTTGTCCAATGACTTATATATATATTATTGATATATTGTTTAAATATTTCTTTCATCATTTTTTTTAATTTAATTAAATTTTTAAAACTTTAAACGTTTTAACTCTTTTGAAACTATTTCTCAAATTGATAAAACGGTTTATTTGTTATTGTAATATTTTTGCTTATTGGAAATCATACAACATAGTCCTTCCAAATATAAGTGAAAACGTTTTTACGTTCAGTATGCAATTGGATAAAGCAGAAAGTATGCTGTACAAATTGAGCTTCTATCTGAACAGTCCCAAATGGCTATCTGCTCTTTTACCAGCCGGAATGGCCAGTTTTATGGGACATTTATTCCGAAAGCTCCCACCTCACCACTCCATCCCTGGTGACTAATTCAACGTGTAACGTTCATTTGGACCGCAGAAATACGAGACACAAAGCGAGCAATAGAGAGAGAGAGAGAGAAACCCGTAAATATTTCATCACTTCATTTCTCGGAATGACAACGTTTCACCCGGACAGTGTCCGAAAAAGCGCAAATAGGAGAGAGAGTGAGAAAGGCGGGATGAAAAATTCAAAAAGTGTACTGTGGTACACCTCACCCCTCTCCCCGTTTGAATATAATCAGCATGTTTGTAGTGGTAAAAGGGTGGTATCAGAGAAGCAGAAGCGCAGAAAACAAAAGCCTCAAACAGAAGGACCGGGGAAGGTGCGAAGGGAAATTTGGCCGCTAGAAAATAGTACAGCATGGCCGAAACCGGGGTGTAAAATCAACATCAAGTCCAATCACAACTTTGTTGGTGCACGAAGAAAATAGAAAACAAGCAACACAAACGACAAATCTGCATTTCCCTGGAGCCGCCCTCCGATGGTGACCGCCCGGCCCATTTTGCTTTCTATGCGCGAATTTCCATTTAATCCTTTTGTGTTGTATTGACACTTTTTTTTCCCGCGGGCGAGGTTTGTTATCTTGCGGGGCCAGTTTTTTCGTTTGTTGCTTGCTAACGTGTGCGCGCTTCATTCTCCCCTGTTCTTCTACCTTTCCAGTGGCAAAGCAGCACCCAGGTCGGTATATGCTACCTGCTGTACCGGCTGATAGTAGCGATCGTGTTTCTGGCGATGCTCGTCTGCTCCGTGCTGGACATTGGGCGCTCCGAGCCAATGTTCGAGCATCACTACGCCAAATGGTGGATCTACCTGACGCACTGGGCCCTGATGGCGTGCACGGTGCAGGCCTGGCTGGCAGCCATCATCGTCACCAAGGGTCTGATGATTGACCGGAACGAGTTCGGTAAGGAAGTCAACAGAGAAAAACAGAAGCATTCCCTCAAAGGAAGATATTCTATTACTTCCGGACAGTCGCTTGGACGCCAGCTTCCGAAGCTTGTTTTCATTTTCCTGTCCTTTCCCTGTTGTCATTTCACACATTTCCCATTTGCTTGCTTTTTACCTCTCCACAGAATGGAACATTCACGTCGCACGGGAAAGCCGGCTACACTCGGTCTACTGGATTGCGTACACGATTGCGACCGTCTACTCGTTCATCGTCACCCTCGTCTACTGGATGTTTGTGTACGACTCAAGTGAGTATGAAGTTCCCTTTAGAGCACAGTAAGCTGTAGTGCGTAGGCGATACGATCCGGTGCCCGGCCATGTTTATCCCTAATTGATATAATATTCCAAAGCAAACCAGGCAATGTGAAAGAGGCTGTACCGGGGGCATCAGTCTGCCCGGCCACTGCGATCTGTTTGCGGAGTTGGCGAAAAAAGGAAGGAAATGTTTTATGAATATGCATTTCATCATCCTTGCTGGTCAGCTCCAGTTTCGCCTACGCAGTCACGTCACAGTGTTTGAGCAAGAAGCTCTGAGCTCTTTTTGACGCACGCTCTGGGAAACACCAGTACCCGTAGGCTTCCGTTTTAAGCCTATTGCATACATTTCCCGGAAATGGTGGAGAAGTCTTCTCTACGCTCAACGTGAAATGTCTAATCTGCAATCGATTAAAAACTTCTCTATGAGGATAATCATTGAGCTCTCGAGCTGTGTTTTTGTGTGCTGTGAGCACGTAATCGTTCTTGGAATTTGTCGTGCTATTACGGTGGGAATGTGGAGTGCGGATCCTTTGCACTTTGAAAAAACACAGTAACAAGCTTTTCAAAATTAGGTACCTGTTGGATTATTAATAGAAATTTAAGTTAGATCCCTTGGTTCAATTTAAATGATATGCGGTAATACAAGGAAAAAGAGTTTAAATCATGCATGCAAGTTATTAGCTGCTTTGTGACGATAATCCGACGAGTTATCTACTGCAAAACAGGAACAACAATATACCGCACTGAATGAGCTTCAAACTGCACGGCAAGATAATCTATTCCTGTGCAAAGAAACTAGTTTTCAAATTCAATTCAATAGTGCTTAACATTCACGATTATTCAGCTTCCGCCACTCGGCGCAATCTCATCGCCAGTTAGCTTTTCCGCAACGTTTTGCGGCTAGCAATTAGCACGAAACAAACAACCAGCAGCTCTTCTTGTTGTGCACCCGTCTTCCACTGTCAACCTATCAGTGTTGCGAGATCTTTTACTTCAACGCGAGAAAGAATGCCGGAAGTGAAGCGCGCGCAACAGTGAACGGCCGAAACCAAGAAGGACTTTTGTGGCATTTTTTTCTTCTTCTGGTCTTTTGTTGCGTCTTTTTCTGCCTTTTATATGACATAAAGCAGGCCAAAGTATGTATAACAACTCAGTTCCGGGTAGCGCAAAAGCAGAAGGCAGAAATCATTATCGTGGTGGAAACTCCATTACACACCCATTCCTCTCTTTGGACCATTGTTTTCAAATTTCTAGTATTACCTTGTAGTTGCAAATTTGCTTACCAACTGAAGCAGCCGTATTGCCCCCGGGGGGTCTGTGTTGCAGCAACACCTCAACAACTACCGAGCGCGTCAAGGGCGTCGGTCGCCCCTAGTTGTACCTTGGTGGTGAAATCTTTGTCTCAAACAATCAGCATCAGCATCTCGGGTGCTGATATTGCTTTCAGCAAGAGAGACTGAGCATTACAATTCGTACTTTATGTGGCAAACGACATCGCCATGCTTATCAGAAGTGTACCATACGACACGGCAGCAGTACACACACACACACACACACGCACACACCCATACACGAGTGTTAAGTGTGCGCGTTAATTTCTCCGATTCGAGTACTGCTGTGTGCTGTCGTTGTTGTTCGGATTACCTTTTCTCTTGTTCTCTCATTTCACATGCGAGTGAAAATTGCTGTATCAAGCGAATGGTGTGTTGCTGCTCGTATAGTGTGCGGTTTATGTGTGTGTGCACCAGCGCGAAAAGATTGCGAATTTTAATCTTGTCAGCCGCTCTC
Organism: Anopheles merus; assembly: GCF_017562075.2. Classification (NCBI taxonomy): domain Eukaryota; kingdom Metazoa; phylum Arthropoda; class Insecta; order Diptera; family Culicidae; genus Anopheles; species Anopheles merus. The sequence continues at coordinate 35,785,354 of NC_054084.1, forward strand.
CACAACAATCGCTAAACAATGGCACCGTCCGAATGGCACAGTTGGTTGTAGTGATGATGGTGGTGTTTTTGGGACGCGCGCGCTCTCTGCACTACAATGCATAAATGAAGATTATGACAGTGGATTGTGGCATGAGAGATATTAAAGTGGATATGTATGATTGGTGCACACGAAACACACGAGCTGTACAAGACTCCATACACACACACACAGACACATGGAGGTGCCTGGTTGTTCATTAGTTCCCCTTATGACCATGCGCCATTTGCTCTGGACCAATGAGATTTGCATGAGCATTTTGCATGATTGCAATGCTGCAATCTGGACGGCCATTTTTGACAGATGTTGATGCGCTAGGTCCATTGGTGTGGTGTAGTGTCGCGTACCGTAGAACACATGTTTGTGTAGTGTGCTGATTGCAGTTTGGAATTTATTAAATGAATACCATGGGATACAGTTTGGGTTGTTATGCAATCGTTTGTGCAAACTGTGCCTTCTTTCTTTAGCTAGATTTTGATTAGAATTTAAAACGCCTAAAAGTATGCAAATCAAAGCTTTAGTGATTTTTTGTTGCAAATTGCATACCTTCTGGCGCTTAGCAAAGCCATTGTGGGGAAATGTTTATTTACACCAGGGCAATAAAATTCAATTAATTGCGAAGGTAAACAAAGCAATACCGTCTCTCCGTTTTATTGGATTAAAACAACTTAAACAAAAACAAGACTAACATACCTTTAGACGCTATACAAGAGCCATCCTATGGGAGATACAGAATTATAGCGTACTTTTTCCCAATTTGAAGCGTTTAAAAAACGTTTTGTACTGCCCGCGACGTGTTCATCACTCTATCTGTGTATAATTGAGATGATGAGATGGTGTTCATCCTTCTCCGTTTTAAGACACCTAATACAAATAAGATGGCATGCCAATCCATTTGGGACGAATACTGGTTCAACATTCAATCTACTTAATGCACTTCTCCAATCCAGAATCCATCTCAAAATGGCATCATCTCAAAGCATCACTAAACGCTTTCGATATTTCCCGCGCACTGGCCATCGTCGCGTCCATTTAGCCTTTTCCACACGGCGTGCCAACGAGCTGTCCCAAAATCAAATTAAACTCCCTTGATTACATTTTAGTCCCGCCCAGCGAAACACGGTGGACAGGCGGCAAAGTGTGCCGCGGTGGTGTCATATCCTGCTAATAGAAAAGTTTAATCCCATTTCCAATTGCTACCATGAGCTACCCTCTTTCTCGCTCTCACACACGCATTTTCGTTTTCACTTTTCACAACAGGTAAAAACCGTGTCGATGCCGTTAATCTCATGGTGCACGTGCTCAACTCCATCATTATGCTAATTGATCTAACCATCGTTGGACACCCGATCAAGCTAAACCATGCGTACTGGACGACCGGTATCGGGGTGGCCTACACGCTTTTCTCCATCGTCTACTACCTGGCGGGCGGAACGGACAGGTAAGGACAAGTCCCCTCACTCCTTCTGGATGCGCGATGTGTTCGGTAATGTAGGGAAAAAATATATAAATCGTAGAACAGCATCTACGCTCACATATCGTACAATTTGTGGTGGATTAATTAGGCTGTCAATTGCGCTGGTGGCTGGCCCCATTCGGCGCGCTTCTCTCCAGGGAGCTAAACAGTGTTGTTGCTGCCACTCGCACGAAATGAACTGCTTTGTTACGGGTGTGTGTATGTGTGTGAATAAATAATGGTATCAAGCGCGAGGGGCCAACTACACGGCGCCTATGCCTATGCTGAGAGAGAATGCGCGAAAATGTCGATGTACGTACACCAGTAGCAGCACCAGCAGTAGCAGTGCATTAATATTTGAACAAAGTTTAGCGCTTGTTTCGCAAACTTTACCTATCCCGTGCTCGAGCAGAAGGTATATTGCCCTCTGAAGGAGATTAGCAAAGTGGGGTTACACAGTGGCAAGAAGCTCTGTGCACTTCCAGCCATCTTTACGAGATGAGATGAACGAATGATGTCGAAAGGCCATTTGTTTGCTGCTCCGGAAGATGAAGAGCAAAATTAATCAAGCTTCCATTATTCCCAAGGTGGTGATAATTGTTTGCAGCCGATACATTGCTTTTGCTGGTAGAACTTTGGTTCGAAAAGCAATGGCAGGAAAATGAGCTTTTTTGGTTGTATCGTCAGAAAAGATAAGTTTGTGAGTTAAAAGAATGTTTTTTTGTTTAATTCCGTCCATATGTATATCGGTAAATAATTTATTTGAGATGGTCAACTATTTTTAAACCGAAGTTAAAATTATAGCCTTTTAAAAATAATATTTTACCTTGTCAGAACGGCAAAAATCAAATATAACAGAATAACACGTAACAACACAACCATTGCATACCTTCAGGCGCTTAAGGTGTGCAAACAGGCGCTGACGGAAACGAACGAAAAAATTAACAATTAATTGCAAATAAACGATTCTAATTTCAACTCTGTTTTTAATCTTCTTCTCTTCTTCCTCCTCCCCCTTCTCTCTCTCTCTCTCTCTCTCGCTCTCTCTCTCTCTGTTTGCAGACACAATGATACCAACATCTACAAAATGCTCGACTGGACCAAGCCGGGCAAATCGATCGTGATCTGTGCGCTCGGCATCTTCGCCGTGTTTCTGATGCACTTTCTCTGCTACTGCCTGTACTGTCTGCGGGTGTGGCTGTACGCGCGCGTCTGCGTCCAGGGCAACAATAGCAAGTCGAGCAGCAACGAGAAGATCACCTCGATCACGCGAACCCTCTCCTCGATGGAGGAAGCGCAGCGGGAAAACTTCCTCAACCCGACCGCGGTCGTCGATCTGAAGTGAGCAGGCTGAGTGGTGGATGGGGGAGAAGGGGAGGGAAGCAATGAGTTGTCCAATGCACGAAAGCACAAGCTACTGCTGCGCTCCTTATCATTAACCCCCCCTCCATTAAACTGCGCCCATTTCCTTCCTGTGTCCATTTTATCGTCCATTTCCTGGTTTTCCAGCTTCCAGTATTCCTTATACATCCTCAGTAGTGTGCGTTTAGGCAGAAGAATAGCTCATCATTATCATGTTGGTACTCGTACAAAACGTATGTAAATTTTCATTTCGCTCTTTCTCTCTGTCTCTCTTTCTCTCTCTCTCTCTCTCTCTGCCCTCTTCATCACGCATATTTCGCACGCTGCTTTCCCGTCATCAATCGCCCAGAGAATCGCGCCATGACGGGCGTGGTCCGCGCCAGGTGGCCTCACTGCGCTAGTGCACTTTCTGCTCGACCAACTGCTCGATCCCACACATGCACTGACACACACACACAGAGTTAACAGCGATCCGATCGGTTGGAAGCGCGGGCTAAGATGGCGCAGCCCGCGGGCGACAACAGCATGGTGTGGTGTTTGTGCACCGAGGGATTGTTTTCTTTTTTTTTGGTTTGAAGTGTGTGTGTGCTTCACGTTTATGTTTTTGGGCGGAGGATGATGATGCATCCGTTTGTTCCGCGCTCGCACCGATTTTAATCCGACAAGTTGTATAGTTGCCATAACCAAAAAAACGAGGGGATCGTCAGCGAGAGCCGGCCGTGCAAAAAAGGGCGGCATATCTGTTTCATTCGGTGGCCGCAGCAGCAGCAGTATTAGCCAAAGCACCGAAGATGTTTCGACATTCCAGAATAGGCGGAGGAGGGTAGGGACATTCCTCACATTCACACTCTCCCTCTTTCTCTCTCTCCGGCTCTGACTGTTTGGCTCTCTATCGTCGCGGTTTAGAGGTACGCACAAATTCCAAGGCGTATGGTAAGCAGATTTCAATACTCGCATTTACAGTATTTTTCAGCATTTCAGTTGGTTGTAAGTTTAGGTAGTGAATTTATTAAACGATCCCTTCAAGAAAAAAAAACAGTCCGTTGTTCGTTTAGTTAAAGGTTTTTGTTTGAGTAGTCAGAAAGGGGAGAGGGAGTGAGGGAACTGCATTCCCCGAAATAAAAAGAAAGTAATGGCAAAAGTATGTTCGTTCCTATATTTCACCTAAGCAAATTGCCACTCGACAGGAAGTAATGTTCGTTCCTCCCCTCCCCATATCACCACCCCTTTCATTCTAGCTGCTTCACTATCTCGCTCTCTCACACACACGCTCTCCAGAGTATATTCCTCCCGTCCTAGATTTCCGTCGGGTTCGTTCCACAGTAGTAGTATCTCTCTCTCTCTCTCTTTCCCGTAATCGTATTATAAAAATGAAACACACCTCCAAACAAATGAAAAAAAGATGAGGAAAGTGAAAAAATATACAAAAAAAAGCGGAGAACAAACAAAAACAAACCAGTAAAGTATAACAGTGAAAATCAAAATCAAAACAAAACAAACAAAAAATCACCGATTGGGCGCCTACCGCTCAATCAACCACTGACATCACTCACGAAATGTTAGATCTAGCGTATAAAGTTACTATTTGCTCACAACACAACAACAACAACAACAACAACACTGTTTTTCCTGTGCCTCCCAGCGATAGACGGTGGCGATGGATGCACAGGATACACAAACAAATAAAAATAGCATCAAATGAAGAAGAAAAAACAAAAAAAAACTACACAGCACACACATACACAACACAGCAAATTAAAACAATACAACTGTTGGATCCGTAAGAATGCGTCTTTAAAGTACAGTCGTTGATTCTAGAAATATATTTGAAGACATAACAAAACAGTATCATAGCAAAGAAACAGCAGCAAAAAAACAAACAAACCAAAAGAAGAAGAAAATATGAGGAAAGAAAAAGAAAACACATTTAGATTTGTTTGGTGGCAGAGTTTGAGAGTGCAAAGCAGAGGAAGCAATGGAAGTTGATAAGTAGAGTAGAAAAAATGGTGTGTGGAATGCGCGTTATTTAGTCTCTGGCAAGGTTGAAAAAAAACATCCAAAAACATTGGTGATATATTCTCAGCTGTTAGCAAAACTGGATAGATGATGGAGAGAGCGTCGGAGAGAGCATGTGGCCCCATTCCCGTGTGTGTTTGTGTGTGAGCGTAGATTTTAGCAATAAAAATATTGAAGTTTGGTGTTGTCACACACACACACATATAACATGGGCCAAGATTGGAAGAATCTTCGTCCCTGGGATGGCGGAAAAAGGAAAGACAAGCAGTAAAAGGAAGGAGGGAAACACAGATTTGCTAATGTGTACCGCTAGAGGAAGCATTTTATTGAGATATAAATATTGAAACAGACAAGCAAGTTCGCGGGAGGAGGAGTGTGCCGGGTAGGGCAGGGGACGTGATTGAGGAAGAAGAAGAAACAACAAAGTCAAACTAGGCAAAGAAAACCAAAAAGACAAAAAAAAACATTCCATTTATAAGTTGATTGGTTTGTTTAGAGTGAAGTGAATGCAAAATATATAAAAATCATGTTCGAAACGGTGGTGGATGTTGGAATCTAATGCAGTGCAGTTGAGAAATGGAAGTGTTTATTGTGCTCGTATGATATTTTAAAAGTGAAGGTAAGTTATGTAAGGTTTTGAAGGTTTTACTTCATTATTCTATTTTATTTGTTTTTATTTCACAGAATCAAACAAAAATATTCTTGTACTGTGTTAGTGAGTCAGTTCAAAATGTATCTTGGATATAAAATACAGCAATAATATTTTAATTTGGTCGTTTTGAAGAAACGCTATAACCTTCTTCCTCTACTCAAGAATACCAATCAATAAGTCTTGATTTAACATTTTATGTTTCTTTTAATGCTTTGCGTCGAACGAGCACGCATGCAATGTTGAATGCAATAAAGCTCTCTAACCTATGGGGGTGATTAATTTTGATGAGACCATGGGCAGGGGTTTTCAGTTCAAGTAAATATTGAAATTTCTCGAAATATACCACTGCAAGAACTAAGTTTTAAAATTCATGTGTTTCAATCCACCAATATTTAGGATGCCATTTTTCATACAAGTAGTGTGATTTGTAGTCTCCATGTAAAGCATTTTTCTGTACCACGAACCCTGCATCAAAGAAAGCTACCGGTAGGAACCCTTTTTTTGCATTAAAATCGTTATTCTTCTCATTTCCAGTGTTTTTTTTTTTAATGTTTATCTTGCTCTCAGCATCATTTCTAAGTAAATTAAACTCCAAAACTACCCAAAAATTAAATTCTTTCGCTCAAAATGTTACCCCGAATGTGTACTGGCAAGCCTCACACGAGCTTTGTGCCTGCTCTCCCCCACCATAGAACAACCGGGTGCGCTTGAACCGAGTCCGTCAGATTCCATTTTGATCAAAGGCAACTTTCAACCAGTCCGACACGCACCGCTCCATCGCTTGCCAGTTGCGATCGACCAACGGCTTCGGACGCTTCTCGTCGACCAGGCACGCTTGCCGCACACATGTTGGGTGCCCTCCAAGTCGAGAAAACATCGCGACACAATCCACGCGTACGGCAGCGGAACGTGAAAGCATCGAAACAAGTGCAGCGTGTTGGTTACACTTACCAGCGTTGTGTTGTGGCACACCAGCGTTCTTGGTAAGAGGTCCATCTCCCCTTCTTTGGGGTGGCCGACCTTGTGTGTGTGTTTTGCGCCTACTTGGAAGTCAGCAGTTACTGGAGGACCGGTGTGCTGTGTAGGTGAGCTTTTCGTGGGTTCGTGCTAAAGCAAAGTGCTCTAATAGTGGTACAACCATACGTGTGGATGAAGCGTTCTAAGCGCAGAAAAAGAGAAATCAGGCACAGTGACGAGTTTTGTTGTTGTTGTTGTGTTTGTTTTGTTTTGCAAGTGCGATATCTATTTTCTAGTTTTGATTATTCTGACTGCATTGAGGCAAGCATTATACCGGTTCGGCCGGAAGTGTTGAGTGTGAGCGAGCCTGTGGATCAGCAGGCGGAACGGATCGTGATCGCATCACAGAACACATCTTTAGTCGCACTGGGCTTAGTGGTGTGTAACAATAGCTAACAAACAAAACAAAAAAAAACGAAACGAAAACACTATGTGATGTGGTATTTATTTTCATATTAAACCCTGTGGCAGACTGTGTGCGTGCACAATGATGGATGAATTACTGACGTGTGGTGTAGTGGGTTCAAATACTAAATTGAAAAATAATTGTGTAAACTAACTAAGTGGTTGCTTCTACCTTGCAGACATTGTTTAAAAGCAGTTAATACGAATGGTTTGTAATGGAGCATGTCATCTGATTATAATGATTTTTGTTTTATCCAAAAAATTGTATTTTTGTCATCTTTTGTCCAGTATCTGTATTAAAATCATATATAATCTACAAAATTATCTAATACACTTGCAATCAATCTGATTCTAAGTGGAATCGCCGTCTTCCTGTGATTTAATTATTGCCATAAATGGGTAATTTTTCACACCAACTTCCCTCCCCAACACAACGCTCCAATGAATTACTAATATTATGGATGAGCGTTATGAATCAATCTATTTATTTATTTATTGGAAAAGCTTACTTTTAAGCGGCTCATTAAGCTTCGCTTTTACCAAATCCCAGCCGTTTGCCGGACTGATGATATAATGGTAATGCTGTTTCACGCGCACACTTCAAAACAACCACCCTTTTACAAACCTCGGAGCCCAATTTAGACCGAGATACTAGAATTACAAGCCGGCCAGCCAGCCAGCCAGCCAGCCAGCCAGCCCCGGCCCCCGTCGTCGTCTAGTCGTTACGCCAGCCGAAAGCATAATTCACACCAAACGCTTTGCCAAACATGCTTCACATGTTGGCTCTGACCACTGAAGGGGAGAGAGGAAGATGGAAGAAACAAGGGGTAACATTTTGGGGGAAAATTAAATACCAACACCACATGTGGCATGTGTGTTCGTGTGTTGGATTTATGCTGTACATATACGCTGTACGTACACGTTCATTTGTCAAGCGTTCGTTTGGCGAGCGGGGAAACCGATCGAACATCGAAAGAAATGGTCGCACACGGTGTACTGAGGCCGGCGCTATTTAGGTTACGGTACCATTAATAATCGAGCAATTGGTTGATCGCGATGATTCGGCGATGTTGCCGGGCGCTGTTACTTCACCTCAGCGCGTTTCGGTGCGCATTTTTCAATCAGTTTTTCCTGCCTGGTGCTGATGGAATTTGGCCTTGAGCTTTGGGTGAGCTTCCTCTGTTTGTGTCTGTTTTTTTTTCCCGTTCGCAGCTGGCGCCTGTCTGGTTGTTGCTTCAAGCTCTCGTTCGAGGTGTTGTTCTGTAATTGCTGGGAGAGGAGAGACTATTAGCGGGTGTAGATAGATGATTAAGATAGTGCCGCGTTTGCTTGTGATACGGAGCTACGGAAAGGGCAAGATAACGCCGCTGGCTTTTAATTTGTAGGTTGGATTTACACCTCTCTCATTGCTAGGCTATGATTAAATGATACACGTTGAAGTGTTCTAAGTGTATGGAATCAACGACATGCAAATGTGTTCAAAAATTCACCTCATTGGGGCGTGTCTGGTAAAAAAAGCTCAGCGTCATGAGACACTTGAACAAACATAAATCGATATAAGCTAATAGGTACGACTGTTTTTTTCACGCTTTTTGCGTCATTATAAAACTGCCACAATATTGATCTACTAAACCAAATAGCTACCCCCAAAAAGAAAGTGAATATCCCACTGTAGTCAGGCAAAAATGTAACCTTTATAGAATGTTGCCTTTAGCAATCTCAAGGTTTTTCCAAGTAAACGAACTCATTGACCTTAACCACCATCAGCAAACGATTGCTCTATTTCCACCTTACAAAACAATCGTCATTAAAGGACCCGTACAAAAACACTCAATATGTGTGTGTGTGTGTGTGTGTGTGTGTGTGTGTATAGCACTGTTTTGCATAATAAATTCATTCCCATCATGGTTTCAAAAACTGTAATCCAATTTTAAGGAGACGACAACGTGTGTGTGGACCACTGCCACCACGTGCTTACGGGCTTTATGCTTATTGCCGGGGTTTTGGTCCTTTCGACCCCTTTCCCAAAGCACAACAAAAAATAAAGAACCACTACACTGTATACGTGTCATGACCGTACCACTACTACTACTACCACTACCACTTTCGGGTACTTACCCATTTCGGCACAGTGTTCTGTTTTTACGAATGCATTGCAACACACACGGCACGCCACCGACGCCAACACAGTAACGGAAACATTATACTTTCCGGTTGGGCTCGTGCACGTTTCACATACCACGTTTCACCCACTACCCCTCTGTGGGGGTGGGCATTTTTGTGCTGATTCTGTTCTGTCCCGGTGTCCGCATGTACCGTTTCTTTTGATGTTGCGAAGGTGCTTCAAGTGGAATGTTCTTATTTGGAAGGGGTTGGTGTAAAATGATGCGCTTTCATTCGAAGATACCCTGTAAGCGAATATTGAGTAGGAAGATAGTAGTGCTGTTGCTGGAAATTAAATATTTAAGCTGTATTTTTTTAATTGAAAGCAATATTTGTATAATATTTTTCAAATGATATCAGCTTGTAAAGCGTTCATCTATAGTCATGCTTCACCGTGCCAACCGAGTGTTATAACACTATTCTAAGAATTCTATCGATTAGATAGGCAATCAATTGGTGTGACCCTCAAGCGTTTTATTACGCTCATACTTACCAAAGGGCCGGTTCGACACGACATCGCTTGTTGAAGTTAAATAATCTGACCTACTGAAACGGTTTACGACCGGCCACACAAGGGTTCGACGAACCGGGCAGCAGCAACATAGTAAGCAACGCCCTTCGAAGGTTCTTTGCTGCACCCGGGTTCTTCTTTTCCCCCTCTTTAAGGCCAGCGAGCCTTCAAACATCTTCATTTAAGAGCAGGGCCCCTGCTGCTTACCTTGTGCTCTTTTGTAGGTCAACCGGGTTGACCGAGCGAAGCGAAGGCCAGGGAGGATGTGCCACCTGTCTCGGAATGCCATTATCAAACGCACCTCACGCCGTGTAAATTCCGTCGCCATTGCAAAGAATCCATCACTAAGGAAAGAACCACGGCAGCACAATGTTTTGAAGCTTCCTTTGCCCTTGGCCGGCCGCCTAGCAGACCGATTTGGTCATGGCGACCGATGTGAACAGGTTTATCGGAGCGCAAACCTGCCTGCACACTCCCAAACCAAAAACCTATTAGCTGCACTGCGCACGATGAGCACGATGAGCAAACGATTGGCGACGAGTCGACGGAGCTGGTGATGATGATGCAAAAACGGTCAGATTCCGGTTTTTCGACTGCTCGTCGTCCGATCGGGCTCGTCGCTTATCGTTGCGTTGAAGTTGTTCGTTTGCTGCCGGAGATCAGGAGCGCGTCTGCAGAACCGTTTGACGCGTTGAGCTTGGAAGCTATCCTAAGCGTGGCTCCTTAGCGAATGTCGGGATGTGTCATTGCCAAACCTAACCTATCTAATTTGCTTACGCGATGCAGATTGGCTCACCAAAAACGATTTTATCGCACCAATCCTTGTCCCTGGGAAGCTTGAAGCGGCTTTAGTGCTATTTTTATTACGCCGCTAGAGAGTGTGCTGCTTCCTCGGCTGAAATTGAAAGCCTTTTTACGAACTTTTTCACCATACTTTGTTATCTTCGTAGTCTCGGTTGTGAACGCATGGTGAGTAAATTGAAGACTTTCTTCGTAATCAATTTCACAAACGCGTCCAAATGTTGTGTTATGACTACTTTTAACTTCTTTCTAATACATTGCAATCAGTTCGTTCGTTCAGTTCGTGATGAAAGGAATAACAACAACGTTTGATTGTGTATAACGATAACAAAACAAAAACCGTGCTTCACGTGCCACCCGTGATTCGGCATGGCGTTTGCAACGGTTCGTTTGCATTGTAATAACAATACTTATCGTGTCGATAATTCACCACATAAACCACCCAGCATGCATAATTCAGATAAAATGCACCCTGGGTGTAACAGTTTTTGCAAGTCTGATTCATCACAAAAGCTTTAACCGCCAGCCATAAATGCGCTGTCTACTGGTTTGCCAATAACCTGGTTTGTTTTGCTAAAATAAGTCAAAGATTAATCAGTCTGCAATAAAACAGGGGCACAGCTTATGGCGGCACTTGTACTAATCCACCACCTCAAAGGAAGTATAAATAATTCATTTCGTTCGTTATGCTTGCGAAAACACGAACGGAGTGTGTTGCACAAAATAAACCCGGTGCATGCAAAAGTTCTAGAACATGCATGGCGAGCGAGCGCCCAACGCCAGATGCAATCGACAATTCCACACTGGCTCCGGCAGCAGGTGCAACCGGATCAAGCAGTGCGTAAAAACGGTAGCCTCTCAGCATCATTACGCAAAAATATAAGCCAAACCACATTTAAACGCACCACCAACCGTCGGTCATTTACTTACGCCCGTCTCGCTGGGTAGCCCGCGTCTGTCGCAAACCGCCTCCTTGCGTTCTTTGCGTTTTTGCGCTGGGCCTACTACGACAGACCCTGTTTGCGGTGTTGCTTAACCTTAGCCTGCGTTACTTGGACCACGCGCTACAGAGAACGCAGCCCAAAACAAACTCAATATTGAATTTCCCAAATACCCTCTAGGCCCCCAACCGTTAGGAGCCTCGGATTTCTAGCAACCTAGGCCCGTACGTATCATTTCGCGTCCGCTTTTTGTTGATTGATATTGCATAGTAAAGTATGTTGTAGTATGTTTCCTACTCACTGCACTACATCCGTTGCAAAGGGCGGTGTGCAGTGTGGTGCAGCGATTGCAGTCATGCTGTTGCACGATGCAATGTGGTGCAGGTATTGAAGCAGGACAGCGAAGCAAAAAGAAAAAAAAAACGAAACCTACAATAGCCACAGTAAAGCCGGCCACAATTGCACTGCCTTGTTGGGATGGAGGGCGTGGGAATTGCGCCTGCACGGGAAATTGAATTCGTGTGGGGATTTTCCAATTGTTTCGAGCGGTTCGTGATGCGTTCTAGGAAATCAAATTGGATTGGTTGGATTGAGGGAGAAAAAAGGTTGTAGAATTGAATTTTGCTGTTTCAGAATGGCTGTTTTTAATTAAATTAAATTAATCATTTGTTTTCAAGCGTCAAATAGAGTTTAAAAATACAAAAAACTTTTAACAAATACCTGCTTCAAAGTTAAGTTATAGTGTTGGATATGATGTTACAAATTTAATCTACTTCGATCTCACTCTGAAACACACAATTTCCTGCTGAAAAATGGATAAAACTCTCACTGGCACTGTGAAACATAAAAATTATAACCTTTTATTTTGGTAAATTAAATTAAATTAAATTCTTTGCAAAGCAAGCCCCCCAGCTATTGCCGTCTGTCGATGTTATCTGACGACTTTTCGCTGCTGTTTTTCACCCGTATCGTTTACCTTAGCCATGTCTGAACCCAGTCAACTTGCCATCGCATCCCATCAATCAGTTCTTCACAGCTTTACACCGTCTATTTTCCCAGCGCAAACACCCGAGCTGTAGGCATTTCTAATTTAGCCTTTTAATCAAACGGGCGCATCTCGGCTTGCTGCTGCCCGAAAGGGAGCGATCAAAACAGCCGTCACAAGCCGTCTTCCCTTGCCGTCTGTGTGTGTGTGTGTGTGTGTTTTTTTTTACATAACGCACTCATTACGCACTTTAATTTCCCGCAAGCGCATCGTTTCCCGCGTTAGGATAAAGAGTGTTGCGGCTCCTTGTTTTCTTTCTTTTTTTACGATCCCCTCTGACGATGGGAACCGTTTACTAGTGGTGCACTAAAGGTTGGGTAGAAAATTCGGGTTTAAATAATGTTGCAATTAATGGCAAGCAATGAACGTGCGGCGTTAGATTGGCGTACTTAGGTAGCGAGAGGAGCTCCTGCGGTGAGGTCGGTATTTCATCACACAAACAAACTACACGCATGATGCTCTAGCTTAAAGTTGCACGCATAAAGAATGGCTTTCCATAAACCTCCGAGGCGCGTTTCGCAGGGCAGTAAAGATTCCTCCACCAGCGCGCGTAAGCCCTTTTGTTCGTGCCGGTTGTCATAATGTTGTCTGGCGCCGGATAATGCACATGGCTACCCTGTCACCTCATGCTCTGCACCATCTTTCCATCGATAAACTGCTGGCTTGATATGATATGGCGTGGCATAATAATTTCTGCCAGGGCCGTTGCAACGCGCGGAGCTTTTGCTAGAAGCTTCCTCGTTAAGCTACGCTTAACCCGTGCCTGTACTTTAAGACTTCAACCCCAAAAGTAGCCCTAAAACAAACGGCCACTGCTTCCGCAATCGAACGAACGGCGGTGGGTAAGCGGGCACTCGTTAGATGCCCCCGCTCTCGTAGGCCATGTTGCTGGGGATTTGGCTGTGGCTCTCCACAGTCTTCATCCTGCCTGCTCGTGTGTGTGTTTGCGCATAGTTAGGGCACAACAGTACATAGGGGGTGAGGGTTGATGCGAATATTACTCAACCCAATTAAAGTCATACCAGCCCACGAACAGTCTCAGCGTGTGTGTGTGTGGATCGCTTTCAAAACCATGCCACATTTTGACCGCAAATGAGAGAGTACGAACGGGAGGCTAGCATAAAGTAGCATATAAATACACCTAACAGACACGTGCAATAAACTGTCCCAACCGTTTTTCGTGTGGAAGGTGGAAGCCCTTTAACACACCACACTCCACCACCACTGGGCCCCCTTTCGGCTGTGCGTTTTGGTCGTTTCTCCTTCAACCCACAAAACACAAGGGTTATGATATGCGAACAATTAAAAGCCATTATTAACCTCGCCGCAGACGGGTCTGTGTTCTGCCCTTCGATTTACGTTTGCTGCTGTTGGGGTGTTTGCTCTTTCTTTTCCCTTTAAAAAAAAACAGTCTCTGTGGTAATTATGTTGGTATGTTCTGCTATCAGCTCTATATTTTTTTACCCCCGTTCCCAGTACCTCGATCATGGAAGCGAACAAATAAAGCGAAAATAGGAACAACAAAAAAACACACACAATTCGCCCATAATGTACGGCGACGGGGATGAGCATACGATATATTTGAACGTGCATGCGGACACTGATGTAATGAAAATTGTGTTTTATTATCATCGGTACCATAAAATATGCTATCGTAGCAATTAAGAGTATATTTTTACGGCCGAGAAAGAAGGGTGTTGCGCTTTCCAATTTACGAGAGGGAGAGTATGTAAAAACAGTTAATAACTTTAACAGCCATTTCCTGTTCTTTTTTTCAAATATTTTAACTTGTTTTTTGTGCACACATTTCTTGCATTAAAAAGTGATCATAAAGTGACATGTGTATGTGTGTGTGTATGGATCTAATGACGAGTCCAATTAATTAAAGCAAAAATGTTCAAGTGCTCTTACGCCGCTAATCACTCACAAAGACAACCGCAGGCCACAACAAAACAAGCTCCTTGACAGATGTGCTGCTGCTTTACCCTTTGATGATCGCGTCACCTGTTGCAAACTGATTCTCAGAGAGACGCTGAGGAGTCACCAAATCCTTGACACTCAACACTTCACGAGCCTTCGCCAATGATGGTTCGGTTGGGTTGGCATCAAAACCAAGCGTGTGAGAATGGGTTTGTAAATGAATCATCTCGCCACCGGGCGAAGGTTGAGCCAAGCTCTTCCTTGTATCTTTCCATCGAAATTCGTGTCTGTGTGTGTGCATGCGGAAATTGGATGCGATATTAACTGGCTTCAGCTAGGCTTCTCATGTAAAGCACGAAGAGTGAGCAAATTGTTTCTTTTCACTTCTAGAATGCGTAGTACAGAAATGGGGCGGCGAACCGGTGTTTTAGACAAATTAAAGTAATAACAGAGTAACACTTGCACGGTACAGGTGTGTGCAGCTTGTTGGAAAATTCTGATATGGAGCAGACGAAAGTGGGACGCTTGGAATGTTGTAGGAAGTGAAATAAGGTATGGTTGAAGGTAATTAGGCAGTCGAGAGTACTGAAAATCTTAATTGCAGGCTGAGTAATGCTCTGCTTGAGTTACGACCCGTTTTGAGAGGATTCTACTCAAGCTTGGAACTAGGTTATGTTCTGGCAAGAATTTTTTTGCGCAATTATGCGTTAAATTAGGCTTTACTTTAGTATTCTTCAATATTCTCTGAGTGATTTTATTATATCTCGAGATATATTACCTAATCCCGCTATCTTACTAATATCCTTGATGTATTCAAAGATGTTCTAGAATACATAACGCACCATTCTACTTATACTCAGCTCTGTAATCTATTTATATCCGGACAGAGCTTCCACACGCTCCAGCAAGCCCGATATACGTCATCAGTAAATAAAAACCTGTCATATCGCCCGTATTCTGGCGTCTATACCGAGCCGATCAATTTACTCAATTTACACAAAAAGCCGGAACAATCACTCACACCACAAATAGCGAACAGTGTAATCCACCGCAAACGATTCCCCGCATACCATAAGGCAGACGAGTGAGGTTATTAACACGCCTCGATAAGCGCACATCGAATCATAGAGAAAGACCCCCGCAGCTGCCATAATCCTTTCGCCTATCGACAATGATATTGATTGTGTTGGGTTTTTTGTGTTTTTTTTCTTCTTTTTTTGCTTGTCACACACACACAGCAATAGCTCTAATGACACCCATTTGTTATCTCTTTAATAAGAATCGATACACTGTAATTAGAGAAGTGTGCGAGTGGGCCCGATTGCGTCTGATAATGACCGTTTGGCTAGCCAAGACACTTGGTAGAGGTGGTTGGCTCGTGGTAGTTCACATTCGTACGTCTCGGTGTTGTCACCTGCACTGTGCTTTCTCGTTATCTCACACACTCTCTTTTCTAATATCGCTCCAGTGTGACTGATTAGTGTTGCTGCAGAATCTGAGCCGGAAGAGTGTGCCGCCTAAGCAAACATTAGAAAAGCAAACTCAGTACAAGCAAAGCGCAAAGATGACGGGCAAGTTCGTTGCCTCGTGCAAGGAAGAGCTGGAGGTCCGAAACTGTGGTTTCGCCCATCTCCCGGCGGAAGAGTTTGTCAAATCGCAGGTAAGACAGATGGACCCAAAGAGTAGGTGATGCTGCAACTAAAAATCCGCCCTTCTTTTCCTCCTTCACATTCGCAGTGGCAAACCAGAACCAAGTCAATATTCTTCCTGCTGTACCGGTTGGCGCTGGCCATCTTCTTCACCGGCGTGGTCATCAACTCGGTCGTGGTCGCCGTGGAACGGGGCGAGTTTAGCAAATACTTCATCTATCTTACCCACTGGGGCATACTGCTGTGCATGGGCACGACCATCATGGGTGCGATCCTGGTGATGGTCTGGCACTTCCATCCGGAGTATTCAGGTAAGACGTCAAAAAAAAAAAAAAACATTCCCGTTAACGCAGCGGCAAGAGTGCAAGAATGGTCCAGAAAAGAATATTGCGTACAGTTAGCCCGGTTTTGTAAATGCGTTTAGTAAACAGTGCGGCGGTAAACAGCAAACGTGTGACAGATCTACTTCGGAATAGGGCACTTAAAACCGCACTCAAGGACGAAGCTATTTGTCAAAGCCAAACTTTGGGGGGGCTGTGAGACACTTAGCAAACAGGAAGTGCACGAAGAGATTCTTTCTGCATATTTGCGGGTTAGTGTTATGTGGCCAAGCAACAACATTAAAAAAAAGCATCCAACATTTTAAAAAAGCGGGACGTAAACTGACATTTCGAAGGTGTGAAACAGATGTAAAGTTTTGTTACGTTTCGGTGGGTTTCATTTGTGTTAGTGAATAATTCATCACTTCGTAACCGGTTGTTACACTTATAGCCGAAAACAACGCTTGCAACGGAGAGGTAGACTTTAAATTTTAATCTTCAAAATTAGAAAAATTGATCATTCTAATTTTGTCGATCTATTCCGGAAAATTCTATGCGTTAGTGTGAAAAATGCCATTACATTCTATATCTGTAGGTATTCCCCGATAAACGCCATACTCGATATACGCGATTTCTCTATACGCTACTTTCTAAATTTGACAGTTCTTCGAGCAAATTGTACTGATTTGACAAATCTAATGTCAAATGCTAAATAAACTCTCTTTTAGTCGAATTTTAAAAACCATTTTAAAAGGTACAAAATTGTAATCATTAGTTGAAAACAGATTTAATAACTAATTTAGTGGCTAAAAACCTACCACTTCAAGCAAAATTATACGAAAATTAGCTATAATTTAACTGAAAACCTCGAAATTCGACTTACGCTAATATTCGAGATACGCTATTGCTTCCGGTCCGAATGAATAGCGTATATCGGGGAATACCTGTATTTTGGACAAAAATGGCCTTTGTTTTGTACCACACTGTAGTGGTACAACAACAAAAGCTGGATCAAAACAAACGCTCAAACAGCTTTGAGTTCGTTGTTGAAATTTAAATTTTAACATAATTTATCGTCGTTGCAGCTACTTTCTCCGGAAGCATTGGGAATGTCTGTTTTTTGTGTGCCAATTTTATCTGCTAATCCCCGTGCGGGTAATGCGTATATGCCAAAATATGAGAGCATGTATCGTTAACCTTTTTTAAAATCCCATCCAAGCAATGCAGCGATGTGTGAAGAAGGTTAAGGGGTAAAGCTTTTTGCAGTTCAGAGACCCAAGGCACTAATTGATTGATACACCGAAGCGGGCTGTTTTCTTGTTGCTTCAAACCGGTCTACCTGGAGCATGAGAGCTTTTCGGAGGTTTTTTTTCCTTTTCTTCGAAACTTCGCACTACCGCGAAAGCATTCCGTTTTTTGTCGTTTTTCTCCTCCCAATCCCCCCACCTGCTTTTACTTGCAACGAAGATGTTGATCGATGTCGGCGACAGTGCTTTCAAGTTCAAGTTCAAGGGTTGGAGACAAGGGGCTGTACGCCCGTAAGGCCACCGCCTGCCTTGAACTGTGCCTAGCACAAGCGGCCGTGACGGAAGCGGCATAACAACAAAAGCGGCTTTATCGGTTGGGTGGAGTTGTTTTAGACCAGCGATTGAGCCATTACTATAAAACCATGTCACGTAAAGATGTACGGGGAAGTTTCTGTTGTAGTTGTTTTTTTTTTCGATCAGGTCGATCGTTACTTCGCTCGGGGGATGAAATGAAATGATGCTTCCAAGCACATTCTGATCGAAGTACAATTAAGCTCATCCGCATCCGCAAGAGTAATGACACTGCGCGATTGTAAGCAATAATAATCGACTCCGATGGGACAGAGTGAGTGGGTCCGATTCGGGTCTTGTATCCGGACTGATGGACGCGCTTGTCATAGGGCGGAAGCGTTCGTATGGTTCAAATAATGGCCATTAGAACGCGCATGATGATCAATAGCTACATAAAATGCTGGCGAGGTGATTAGACACTTCCGGCATAAGTAAGGGGCTATAAGTAGGGAGGTTTGATCGATCAATTGACTCCCAATTTGAAAGGGTGTGGTATGTATCGTTTTGCTATTGAATATTTAATGCCAATAACCTAGATACACAAGGCTTTGTTGGAGGGTCACTTCCTTCTTACTCATCTTACATCTCTCCATCTCTTTTCAAACTTGCCAACTGATGAACATGCCAAAATGTAGGGGAAGATAGGTAAAGACGGACACCTTAAGGAAAATGCTAAAAATCTTTGAATATGTAAATAACACGACCATGACAATATGCATACATTATCTTTAAATTATGTTTTATGAGAAAATATATTGAAATTTGCACGTTTTATCGATTTTTATGTTTTTTCCATGAAATAAAAACCATGGTTTTTATTGTGCAGTTTTGAAATGTTCGGGACATCTGATATGGGAAAGATGGACACCATGAAGGCTAAAATGAACACCTTTAGAAAACGTTGGAAATTGAAGAGTTTTACAGTATTCTAACAAATTTTATCGCTTTCCACGTCCTGGTACATTTATAAACCAATTCTTGACCAATTCTTGAATTTAGGAAATGACAGCACCGATTCTAATAGATCGTAGAATGCAGAATCTGAGACATGTTTTTAAATATCGGGCACTAGCAGTGGACGTTGCATCAGCTTACAGCACAACAGTTTAAAACTTCGCTTTAGGAAATTGTTCCGCAGAAAGCCCGCGACCACAGCATATTCGTGGGACTTGTTAATAGGTCCAGCCATTTCTTACATTGAAGATTGAACTTGAAGATTGAACTTCCGAAAATGTAAACAAGTTACAGAGCTTAAGATCCTCAGTAGTCAAATTAGATCCACAAAATTGCACACGATGTAAAATTTGTTTTGTTCGTGAATTTAACCAATTTTGCACATAAAACACGAAAATGTTCACAAATGTGTTGTTTTACTTTAATTTAGGAAGCTGCATTGTTCAATTACTCGAAAATGCGAAAATACATTCATGCATTTATGAGAAGTGTCCATCATACCCGCAGTGTCCGTCTTTACCTACCTTCCCCTATCAAATTCATTTTTCAATATTCACAGCACTCCTCTGGTTTTATGCAACAATAATGTGCCACTTTTGCACGCCAAAAACTGCTCTTCAAATTATGCTCTCCGTGTGAATGATAATGGATGCCAATTTCGTACAGACACACACACTCATTCAAATCACGTCCAATCGCTTATCATTTGCGTGTATTTCATTTATAGCAAATAAAACACAAAAATGTGCAAACCGAGCAGAAAAGCAGCGACAGTGGGAACAGAAGTGAACAAGACAAGATATCTCCATTTGCGAAAAATGGAAAGAAAAGCAAGTGGCACCGAAGAAACAAAAGATGCGGCATAAAGATGAGAACACCGCATTCGATTGCAGCATGATAATGATCGTGATGGTCCTCCAGTGTTTCACACTAGCTAGAGCAGACATGTTATTGCAATCGAAACAGAAAAAATGGTAAAGTAAAAAAGTAGAACATATTGCAAATTGATACAAGAAGCGAGACATTCTTTTCACCTCGGCTAAACCACTTGGTTGGCGTTAATTTGTTCAAACATATTTCCTGTGGTGTACCTTTTTTCCGTTCAATACAAATCCACACTATATGGGTAGGCAATTTAATTGTGCGCGAATCAAGTACGCAAACCCCAAAGAAACATGCCCAAAAGCGGATCCGCCAATCCGCCAAATGGCCTCAATTCGCTGTACTCGCCGCTTCCTTCTGAATGCATAATTGCTTTATTGATGGTTTCTTCCTTCTCTCTCTGGTCTCTGCTCTCGCCGGGCTGCCTTAATATTGCCTCAATGTCATTGGCAAAAATCGAGCTTCTACCGTTACTTCTTGTCGCGTCATGCCGGCCTCGGGTGGTCGGAAGAGTCGGTTTCCAAAGCATACCATTCGAAAACGGACTCCCACACTGATTGGCCATTGCCGTCACGTTCTCTTTTTTGTGTGTGCGTTTTTAAAGCCTTTTTGTTATTGAAAAAAGGACAAAACTAATAAAATTACACTTATCATACGTTTGCATTTGCGTAAATGAGGGAAGATTGTATGCGAAGAACAGGAATAATGATTCGGGTTCTTCGTGTTTTTTTCCACTTACATTATTTGTTGCAATTCACCATACCAACGCAGCTGTAAGCTGTACAATTGCACACTTGTTTTTTGTACACTTTTGTGCTCTATTTTTAAGCTTCCATCGCAGCAAAAGTTGCAAATGATGCTGTTTTATCAGGGGGAAGGTGGTTGTACAATCGCTTCCAATCCCCTTCTCCACACGGAACAGTAATTTCCGGCACAATTATTCCACCCTCCAAAAACTCCTTCTGTATGAAGATGGTGCTTTTTTTGGGTTGGTTTGAATATAATAACACTTCCATTTCAATGTCACTAACGGGGTTTATTTTATTGTGGTCCCATCTTGTTTGATGCACGTTTCGGAGACAAACGCCTCATTTGGTAGGCTTCTATTTTGTTTTTTTGAAAACTTTACGATTGTTAAGAATGTGAGAAATCGTTGTGAAGTTTTGTGTTTACTTTTTCACTGTCAAGTACTTTTCGCCACTGGCCCAAACACACCACACCACAGTGATTTCCATTTTCATAGCACAAATGAACCTTCCCAAGGGCAAGTGGCGCTAGGAGTGAACGCACTACAGCTTTTAAAGACCTTGGTTGGTTGGGTTTAAATAGTGTATGGCACTTACTTTTCGTTTTTGCTGACATTAAACGCACGGAGAATAACAGCACAGAATAAAGAGTGCAAAAGGGGGTTTTTGTTCACCCGATAGCACTTAAATGTGATAAAATAGTACGGGAGTGTGCGCAAAAACGTGACGGGAGCAATTAAGGATCATGCTCGATCGAATGGCGTCTATGAACGCAACACAGTTGGTTGTACTTTAACATTGAAAGGGTACACAATTCTACTAAATTTATTTTAATAAAAAGAAATAGGGAAAGTTAGGTAAAGACGGACAAGTTAAGCAAAATAGTAAATATCTAGGGATGTATAAATGCAACGACGATGAAAATGTGCATACATTATCTTACACTCATGTTTTATCAGAAATTATATTGAAAGTTTTAAGCTTCTATCGCTTTTTATGTATTTTTCTTGAAATAAAAACATGTTTGAAAAAAAAACATGGACACCTGATATGGGAAAGATAGATAATTTTGAATACAATAAAACAACAGTAAAGACAATAAAATTGATTTTTTTTTAATACCTTAACAAATTCTATTGCTTTCCACGTCCTGGCACGTTAATAAACCAATTCTTGACTAATTGCAACGACGGTTCGTTCAGCCGTTAATTTAGGAATTGTAAGCGCCATTTCTAACACCTCAAAGAATGCAGCATCTAAAGTATTACTGAAATATACGGCATTAACAGCTGACGTTGCAGTAGCTTACAGAACAACAGTCTACCACTTCCCTTTTGGAAGGTACTACGCGGAAAGGTACTCCGCGATCCTAGCATTTTTGAGGAAATTGTGAAGCCACTTTTTCCACTGAAGATTTAACTTTTTGGTATTTGTAATCCCTTCTATCCCATTGGGCCGGTCTGGTGGTACAGTCGTCAACTCGTACGACTTAAGAACATGCCCGTCATGGGTTCAAGCCCCAAATTGAACGTGCCGCCATACGTAGGACTGACTATCCTGCTATGGGGGAAAATCAATAAGTTACTGAAAGCCAAGCCCACAAGTGGTAGGCAGGCCTTGACAGACAACGGTTGTTGAGCCAAAGAAGAAGAAGAAGTCGTAAAACATCAAGCATATTTATATCTTATAAAAAACCTTATTTAAGGTATTTGATGAAATATATCAATCACCAATTGATATGAGAAGTAAAATAACTCAACAAATTCGGTGTCCATCATTCCCTACGACAAAGTGTCCGTCTTTCCCGCTTTGGTGTCAGGATTCATAAACCACTAGATTTTTTATTGCTTTCATTCTCGTTCATTCATTCATTCATTCTTTGACCAGTTACCAGCTAAATAACCATGACAAATCGTTCATGCAATATAACCACCGACAAACCGACATGACACTGGCGTTACAAAAGTGTCCCACACGAAAGTACTGTCATTTACCAGTGAGGCGAACACTTCTGTCAAAGTAAGCTCTGTTCACTGCTGCTTCGATGTAAACAACTTTTCTAAATACAAATTGCGAAGCAAGTGTGAGGCAAGATTTTGTGAGAATTATTGGACAAAACACCCGGATTTTTATAAGTTTCAAAATCAATGCAATAGATGTGAGAAGTACATAAAACAATACGCATTGGAATTTGCGAAGAAAAACAAAAAGGGGGTTTAGCAGTTTCTTCTCTATGTCAGTGTAGTAAGCGAATCATTATAGAGATGGCGCTAGTGTTTAACGTATTTTCATTTGAAATAAGGAGACAACTTTTGAAGCTCATTTTGTTCGAAGTGTCACGTCGGTTTGTCGGTGATATAACTTCCGAAAATATAAACAATGCAAGTTACGGAGCTTAAGTTCCGCAGTAGTCAAATTAGATCCACAAAAGTGCACACGATTGAAAAATTTGTTTTGTTTGTGAATTTATCATATTTTGCATATATTATGCCAAAAATGTTCTCAAATGTGTTATTTTACTTTAAGTTTGGATGCTGCATTGTTGAACTTTTAGAAAATTACCTTTGTCATGCATTTATGAGAAGTGTCCATATAATCCGCAGTGTCCGTCTTTACCTACCTTCCCCTAAAACATAACCTTAGACCAGATTAAGCTGGTTCAAATTAATAATCAAAACTAATATCAATATTTTAAAAAATAACATAGTAGAATGTAAACATGATATCAAAAATCATTATTTATATTTGTTTGCTTTAGTTTCTTCCCTAACATTTATTTTAGTATCTTCTATCACTTCCAATTAATTATTCCATTTTTATTCCTTCTTTTGTTGCTCAATGTATATTTTCTTGTTGGTTTTTGTTTTCTTTTTCTTAATTCACGTTACGTATGTTCTTATGTTTGAATAATTTCAGTTTTTGTTTAATACGCAACTATCCATATTTATTCGTTGTTTACAAATACTTAAACTATCATTCAATAATTTAAATTAAGAAAATATATACAATGATCATTTCAAAAATCGCAAAACCAATCATTCATTTGATTACCTTGATTTCATTTGCATGTCAAATTCATCTTTAAAAAATCGATATATTGTACGTTCGATTATTGTTTCATGTTTTACTTTGCCCATCGAGTGTTCATGTTACGAATTATGGTTTTCATACCTTATAAAGGCAAACATAATCCATCCGCACAGAACAACCTCCTTTGTAATGGAACTTTTATTCATTCAAAAGTGTATTGTGCAATGTTGGATGGATGTTGGTTGAACGCAACCACAACAATGGTTCACTTTCTCACCCTGCGCTGCACTGTTTGACACTGCAGTTTAGCTTGTGATTTATTTAATTCACGCTACAGATATGCAGTACACAATTATGAGGGGCTTTTGGTTGTTATTGTATTGGGGGAAAACCTTCAGCAAAGCCTTCGGTACCATGTCGGTAACAATATGGGTCATCTCTGTAAAGGTGATCCTGCCAGTCATTAAGTAAACACCATCGTCCACTACCAATCGAGACAATCGTCCCCTTGCACGAAGCACAAGATTTTTGCATTCAAAATTGGATATAATATTGTTTACCTTTGCGTCGCTTGAGCGATGACCCTCGGACTGCATCCACACTTTATCAAACAAACGGTGCCACTGTTCCAGCAAGAGCCCACACGCCCTCAAGGGCGTGTGTTTTTTTTGTTAAATGTCTTCTACAAACAGATCACCCACGCGTTGATACTTCCATCTCTACTGCACGCCTCGAGTAGCAGTACACCGGCGGAAAAACAATTCACACAGCCACACCGTGTAGAACCGCGGAATGCGTGTTGCGTAAAGTAAGTGCGCCAAAGTGTCTGCGATCGAATCGCGATCCGGTTGCGCAAGCTGCCAATTGACGAGGCGTTCTGTATCGCCCCGGCTGAGGGGTTGAGAGGGTGGTTGTTTTGCAAACGAAAGGCTATTGTTTGGGCCCTTTGCTAGACGCTATTTCACTACACAGCATCCGTCAAAGCCGCGGTTTCGTTTGCCTCGTTTGCAGAACTTGCAATCAAATGTTGCAATGTGGGAGCAGTATGGTACAGTAAGGTGCGGTACTTTTTCTTACACTAAGCCCTTTAGATATAACATTCCCGAGGGGGAAGAAGGGCGCAGAAATGTGCAACAAATACGCACAATAAGGGTTGCAAAATCATTGTTTCTGTTAAAGATATATGTGATCTGATACCAATGTGTTTCATGAGAAAATTTATGAAAAGAATGAAAATGTCAAGAAAGCAGAGTCAACAGCACAAATTCGAACATTATCTAAACACACAAACCAAAGAGTCCAAAACTTAAAAATAACCAATCTCGAATGAGAAATAGTTTAAAAATTAATGTGAATTAAATAAAACTATAAATAAAAGAAAACAGAAAGAGGAAAAATAAAAAAAAACTAGAGTAAAATTTAGCATAAAATATATGAATTTTGAAAAGAACAAAAAAATGTTAAAATATCATTCCAAATCGAATACAACAAACAAAATACAAAAAAAACATAAATGAAACATGCAAGTAAAGAAAACAATCCTTACAATGGTATAAAAATAAAGACTTGTAAAGACAATGGTATAAAACTAAACTATATCTTAAGAGCTCTTTGCTTCTGACACCAATTAAACAATTTACCATGTGTTATTTGCCTATTTTCAGAGAAAGTATGCAACTCGGACGAAATGCCAAACGCGTTCAAAATCTACTGGATGCTGCACAACATTACGCTGATCCTGTCGGTGTGCATCACCATCATTTACTGGGCGATCCTGCACAATGGTACGGACACGCATCCCTCCCAGTAATTCGCTCTTAGCTGACATCGTTTTTATTTGCAATGTTTCCCTTTCCCCAAATTCAAGAATCCATGCCAGTCGATCCGAACAACATTCTCATTCACGCGTGCAACTGTGTCTTCATGTTTCTGGATCTGATCATCGTCGCCTACCCGGTCCGAATATGGCACGTGCTGCAACCGATCACTTTCGGGCTGGTGTATTGCATATTCTCCGTCATCTACTATGCGGCCGACGGTACCGATAGGTAAGGGATAGCAATTTAAGCGACGGGCAGCGCATACTGAGACCGTGGGTGACTGCTATATTGCAAACGGCAGGGTACGTTACGACGTTACGACTTCTCTAGCCATTGTGTTCATCGCATGGTGTAGTCGCTGTTATGCAGAATATGAACCCGATCGATACAGTGATTAATGATGCTTGCAGTACTTTAGCCGTGTGCGTTAGCGATCTCACATGGGTGAATATAAAGGGGAGAGTTTGCCAAACGTTTCGTGATTAATATTTGTTAAAATTGCATGCAATCAACCATGTTCCACGGTAATTGCGACAGAAGTACGGTAGCGCCTCAGGGCGTTTCACACCTTTCACACTACCGATCAATGCTGATCTTGGAGTAATGAAGTATAGAAACAAGCCGCTGTTACGCAGGTGAAACATCGAGAACGAGATACGTTTCACTTGTTTCGTGTTTTTACATTAGGCCAAGCCTACAACTTATCTACCAGCAAACTACTTGTCAACTGAGCAACCGGCTTTCCTCGCGCTCAGTTCTGCTGACCGATCAACCCCGGGGTGTGACTTTTAGAATCATCGGAACACACTGTTCAATATTGATTTTGCAGTATTGAAATTGCAAGTTGGTAGGAGGTGTATAGGAACGCAATACTCACACAAAAAATCGAAAGTAATTTTAAGAGCATGGCACATTGACGTCAGCTTGTAGATGAAGGCACAACGACCGTTGAGAACTGTTTGCTATCTCGTTTAGATATGATGATGGAGTGGCCATCATCAACATTATTCAGACGTTTGCCCGGCCAGTTTCTTGTGGAAACTCTCATCAAGCCAGTTACGTAGCACGATGCAAACTTCCAGAAGGTCTAATGGTCCCGCGCTGCGAAGAAATCAGCTACTAGTGTAACAAAGATCACATACCTGCTCTGCATTTACTGCTACCTCCAGACCGCCTGAAGTTTGCATTAAAATTGCATAACTCTGGGTAGGAGATAGATAACGCGCAACCTATCGTCGATGCTTCCAGGAAAGGGGGTAGCCCTCCAATTGCCACTCGCACGTTTCCCTCGTCTTTTAGAGCCGATAGCACCCTTTGGATTTCCTCGTGCAATTTGCCGTGAGCATAGGCAGGGGGCTCCAGTGTGCTACACCTTCATCCGTGGATCTGTATGGTGCGATCATAACACGGTTGGTTGGTAGAAATGGAAACCTGTTTGAAACTTATTACAACTCCAGCTAAGCATCAGTGGATCAGTAAGTCCCGCCATATCCTCCCCCTCGCCTACCTGCTTCCGAAGGCAACTTCATGTCGGACTTGCAAGCCATACGGAACTGGAGCACTGATGTGCTTGAGAGAGTCTATTACTGTGACCACCAATTGCTGCGTTTTAATGAAGGTCACCCCAAGTGACTCGCGTACGATCCGCAACAAGAAGGGGAAACTCAACTTTCGGATATTCATTTCACTTACAAACTTCACTAACGTGAATTGTTTTTTTTTCTCTCTCTCTCTCTCTCTCTCTCTCTCTCTCTCTCTTCTCTTCGATTTGCCCTTGACACTTTTCCTTCCTCGCACAGATTCGGCCGGCCGTACATTTACAACGTTCTCGACTGGAACGAGCCGGGCAAGGCGATGGTGACGGTGGTCGGTACCATCCTGCTGGCCATGATCGTACACATGCTGATGTTCGCGATTTACAAGCTGCGGCTGAAGATCTACCTCCGGTACTTCAACCACAAACCGATCATCCCAACCAACTCGACGCTACAGCTGCAGACCGGCAAGTGCGATGGCATTTCGATGGTGTACGGCAGCGACAATAAGGCGTTCAGCATTAGCGAGCGGTACTGAGCAGCGGACAGGGTTGGTCCGGGCAGTTCCGGATACTGGGGATCGGAGCAGGTCCATACACACCTTTAGCTTACGTACGACGGCTAGAACGCACTTTTAATTGGGCGGTTGTCCTCTCTTGTTTTTTTTCGGGGTGATTAAAAAAAAGGAAAGTCAAAAAAAGATCGAGAGACAGATGGTATTAGATGTGTAAAGTATTACGTGTAAGTATTGTTTCGGTACGTTTTAAGAGTTAGCTGTGATTATGTTAATAAAAGAAACGTTAATATGATTTTTAAATAGTTCTTCTTTAAGCCTTGTTTTTTCTATCTTAAAATATATTCTCATAGCGAAAAGCTGTAAGTACTGTACTGTAGTGTAATTGTACCAATATTGTAAGTATCGGATGAAGTGAGATGCTTTTCTCACTGCCGATTTGTACGATCATTACTCAATGGCAGGGATAATTAGAGCAAAGATACAGGATTATTCCTAGTTTCAATTTTAAAAATCATATGAAATTATTGCCACTCTGCCCAAAGATCTCGTTAAATAGTAAAGAGAAAGAAAACATTGTCGTCAAACGTTGAAGCTCACTTATGTCTGAAACTCACCATGGGTCACTTCACTCATCTCACTATCCGCAGAACAACACACTTTTCATCGCTGAAAATTGTGCTGAAAATTAGTGCAGAGTGGCAAGAGACTCAAAAATATCCAAATATTTATTGAAAATTCAATTTACTCTGTGGGAAGGGTCAACTTTTTGTCTAAAGCCAATTTATTCCTTTATGGTTGTCGTAGGGTCATATTTTGTTACTTGGGTTCTGTGCTGTCAAACGGCTGATTTGAAGTTTATTCGAAACTATTCGAAGAACCGTTGACCGTTGAACAACGGTTTCTAAAACAGACTCAATTTATTTAACGTGATTCATTTTCAAGTGTATACTTATTGATAATAGAAAACAGTTTCAATTTCGCTATTTTTATTGCGAAGTTATTGCACAAAAGAGATTTAAATTAATTTTCGAACTGTCGGTAATTCGAAACCGTTCGAGAAAACGTCTCGCCGCACCACGAATAGCACCTTCCACTGTGGTTGTGTGTGTGTCCAATTCCAACTGTCATTCCGCCAGCGAGCCAGCGCGAGTCGGACAAAAGTTCACTTGAAAAAGAGTGGACGTGTTGGTCGAACGAACTTTCCCTCGTCGCCCGTGCAGCAGCAGCAGCAAATCGCGTGCTCCTTCCTCGTAACCTTACTTCGAGTCAGCTTTATTACCAGCAGCCAAAATGGTGTACATGGTGAAAGATTCCGTAAGTAAACGTACAAATGTATGGTGGGGGTACAGTGGAACAAACAGAGTGATGCCATCGTTCCCGGCCGGCTTGCCGGGCCATTTAGGAACAAAAAAAAATCTTCCCAGTCCGACATCGTTGTGTGTGCGCCAAAAAAAATCCATTGCTGTGGGCTATCTTTTACACACCCTTACCCGAAGAATCGTGGCCACAGCTTAGAGGGGGGTAGGGTATAGTGAGAATTGATTTGTGGAGCTTCCCATTCAAAGTGTGCATGGGACAGTGTGTTTGTGTGTGTGTTGAGCCGTTTTTTTTTTCCTTTTTCTGTCTTGCACACCCCTTTGTTGTACTTCTCGTTTCTTTCGTTTTTCTATCCCCCTTTGCTTCCCATTTGTCGGACCGGGAGTAATAGGCGTTAGGCGTTATAGGAGGGGGTCGGTCGGTCGGTCGATTGAGTCAAACCAGCACCATCGTCATCATCGCGGGCGGTCGGCGGCTTGTATGATACGGCCAGTGGCTAATTAAATCGCTTGCTGTATTGGTACTGTGGGCTGTGTGAGTCGACCTTCTCTCTCTCTCTCTCTCCCCGTCAGGGTTCTTCACGACCGCCATTTGTAGCAGTCCCGGCACAAACCGACCAAACGGCTAACTCACGATGATGATGATGATGATGTTGATGTGTCATGAAAATCAATGGGGATTTGTGATACATAGGAAAAAAAACCCCTTACACCGTCCCTTATGGGACTCTGTGCTGTCACCGAGTGAATGATGTGCGCCATTGGTTGTCCGGAAAGCTGGATGATGAGATAATACGGCAAGGGGGGGGGGGGGCCTCAAAGAAGCACAGACGCGCATCTTCGCTGCCACAATCGGAAGAATAACGCGCTACCCACTGCGTGTGTATGTGCCCAGGCAATAATGTGCGATACGGTGCCGGTGTGGTGGTGGTTAGATAAGCTCTTACTTTCGCGGTTAAAACACTCAAGGCACCGATTTGGCCACTCTGTAGGCAACGCAGACACACAGGTTGCTTCTACCACGCTCGTTGTGATGGGAACCACAGAGACCGCCAAGCGAAGATTACTATGATTACGAACGGCCTACGAGAGGGTACACTTGCTGATACACCCTGTGTGTTGTTTGTGCCATCAACATTTCCCAAGATGAGAATTGCAAAGCAGGAAACAGTTTCCAGATTGTTCCACGTTGCAAATATGCGATTGCATTATCGTAGGTGGTTTCCTGTTTTTTCTGGGCTCTTTGGGTGATTTCTCGGCATTCGCATTAAAAATTTGGACACGTTTAAAGAGCAAAAACCACACACACCCATCCACACACCATCGGTTTAATTAGGAAAACCAATATCAAACAAAAGAGGGTTGGCTTCGTGCGCTCCAAAATGCTCGGTTTCGCCGTCACTTATTTGTGAAATTTGATACACACATTCCCCCATTTTCCAGGTGATGTTTGCCTTTTCATCGCCCGCCCACTGTTCCCGCGAGAAACCCCGCGGACGTGGAAGAAGGTGTTAAAAACGAATGAATTAATTGATTTTCGGTGCCTGTGTTTTTTTTTAAATGTGCATTTACAAAGGTGTAAAACAATATGTCTCTAATAGAGCAGGTGGATCTTAGATACGCACACAGTCAAATGACACATGTCCAGTGAGTCATTGGAAATATCAGTAGTTACAGTTGTTGGTTGTGTGTATGGCCTTCAGATTGCGCGTCCGTGGTGGTAGTGGTCGGGTGTGTAAAAACTTGAATATTCAAGACCACCGAGGCGCGGAATTCGATACACGCCGGTTGTGGTTTGATTCCATTATTCATCACTTATTATTATTACTGCACCGAGCAGGCAGGGTGTTAATGTTAGCGAAAGGGGGAACCTTGACATGACTCCGAAACCTAAGGCTATCTAAGCAACACGATGGTGGCGGTAGCGGGTCGTTGCTATGTTATCGCTGCCAGTCACAGCCGGGAGCCTTCCGGTGCTTGCTATGATGAAATCTTTCTCAATATACTGTCACATATACAGGGAATGGCTCATTTACTGCATTGCAAGGTCTAGTTGCAGTGTTGGGTATGGTTTAAAATGCCTTTAAAGGGTTGTTTCAAATCTAAACCCACGCTGGCTGATAGTTGAAAGCGAATGATCTCATCCTTGCACTGTCAACTGTCGTTAAATGCATGTTTTATTGCATCGCCCGACGTCAGATGCACTCTGTCGAACATTACTCACGCTTCGCTGTCGAATGACTGCTCTGTACGACCGACCCCCGTGCCATCCTCTCTGAAGATAAATCGCATGGCAAATAGGCAACGGCGCCACAAAGCTTTGCCTAGCAAATGCCCAGCAAAAAACAGAGAAATAAAAGAATTAATGTTCATTGCTTTATCCTCCTTCCCCACCCTTTTTGCAGGAGGACTTCAACAACAAGCTGGAAGCGGCCGGCGATCAGCTCGTCGTGGTCGATTTCTTCGCCACCTGGTGCGGCCCATGCAAGGTGATCGCCCCGAAGCTGGAGGAGTTCCAGAACAAGTACGCGGACAAGATCGTCGTGGTGAAGGTGGATGTGGACGAGTGCGAGGAGCTGGCGGCCCAGTACAACATTGCCAGCATGCCCACCTTCCTGTTCATCAAGCGGAAGGAGGTGGTCGGCCAGTTCTCCGGCGCGAACGCGGAAAAGCTGGAAAACTTCATCCAGCAGCACTCGGCGTAAGGTGGGCGCGGGCAGTAAGGCGCAGTGGCTGCGTGTGCTCTCGATTTGTTGTGTTGTGGGGCGGGAGACGCCGGACGGCCGACCAAGGAGCACAATTTTACCAAGCAACACACACACATAGTAAACCCATAAGCATACATAGCGTAAAGTCGACATACCTACCAGCCCCGTGTCACAGGAGGATTAATTCATTTTGCTTGCCCATTCGGCACAGAAAATGGGAAAAGTGGAAAGGCTTTAGCGCACTTTAATCGAAGTGCAAATGGCTTTGTTTAATTAAGAAGACATTTTCCATTTTTTTTTTTGTGAAAACATCTTGCACATTCATTTTCCTGTGTTCTATATCCCAGTGAGGGGCGCTTGCATGAAAATACACAACACCCCCTTTATACCACCCGATTCGTTGTTAGGCAAATAGAGAAGATAAAACACCATTTTACACTTGCGAGAGGCGCTTGAGAGCATAACGAAAACGAAAATCAACCCATAATACACCACACAGAGAGATTTGTCGTCGTCGCTTCACCATTTGCCTTGTATCGTGTTATTTAAATATAAATATATTTGTTGTGCTCTAATTTTTCAGTGCTTTTCGTATGTTTTAGGAGAACAAAACGAAAGAAAAACATTAGCGAGAGTCACATCAAAAAAGGATTGTGATTAACAACTACCGCCTAGAGAAGTGAAAAGAATTATAAACGGTTTGCGTAAAAATTGCGCAATGTTTGAAGTAGATAAACAGTATGTTAAAATTTTGTGATAAAAATGATGCAACGGATGGTCCACACTAAAGGTAAACAAACTTTAAGTTCAAAGCTTTAATCTCTCGACCTTCTCGGCCTATTTATTTTCCAATAAGCCGCATGGTGGCATAGTGTAGGAAACATGGGAAATGCATTTTTATTCCTCTTTCCGATTGAACGCGTCCCTCCCATCCGCCAACAGATGGCAACATGTTAAACACACGCAACACACTTCACGTGCGTTTGTGAGCAATGCTTCCTCATACTGCCAGTATTGTTGCGCCGGCATCACGAGTGGCCTCTTCACCGGGAACAGGTGTTGGTTGAGAGTCAAGCTCGATTATCGCCGTGTTTTGTTGCTGCACTGTTTGCGGTGGACATGATTGTTGCAGCGCCGCCGTCGCCGCCTTCACGTGGGAAGCTTCAAGTAGTTCCCGCTTTACCTGCACCGTTGCGCTTTCCGGTCGAAGTGCTCGAACGATTCTGGGCTTTAGGGAGGGGCTTGAGGTGCGTACGGATGGCTCAGTAGTGTGAGTGTCTTCAGCACTGCCATTATTTGCATGTTCAGAGGGAATATCGCTTGGTGGCTGTATTGTGAGCGAGGATGGGGACACGGCCCGCACGACTCTTGCCTTCATGGTGCGATTTAAGTTTCTATAGGGCAGTTCTGGATCGTCCGATGATGCCTTCTCCTCGCTCGTTTGCGACTCCTCGTCGGGGAAGCGAACGTGTCCGTTTTGTGTTTCGTCAACTGTTGGTTGTTTTATGGGTGCGCTTGGCACTGGCTGGGAGGGTTGCTGCTCCTCCACAACAGCCTTACTTTTACGCTTCCGTATACGACGACGCTTTGGTTTTGGGAGACCGAGCAGCGTGGATTCGATGTCTTCGTATGTGCTGCTTTCTTGCTGAGCGTTTGCGGCGGTACGCTTGCGAGGTTCGTCGTCTGAAACTGTGTTGGATCGTTTCCTACTTTCCTCCTGTGCTTTAGGAAGTATCCTACAAAGAAAGGAGAATAAAGTAAAAATAAAGCACAAATGGCAACATCGGGAAATACACAAACATACCTTAATGTTTCTCCGTCGTGTATAAGGCCTACATTTTCACACTCGGGATAGAAAATTCCATCCTCACTGCACACGTACAGATCCGAAGCGATGCCGAACGTGTGCTGTACGGTCCGTATCAAACATCCCACCGTGGTCCACGCCGCCCGGTAGCCGATGTACGCTTTCTGGCGATGATCAGAGTACAGTGCACTTAAATCTAACAGATATCTTTTCATCGTTTAACGTATTTTACAACAAGGGAAACGGGACGGGACACGCTTGTTCTGCACGCAGCGTGTGCATCGTACCGGCAGTGGCAAAATGTAAACAAATCGGACGTTTCTTCGGACAGTGGGAGAAACGCTGGTACGAAGAGTGTTTTTAAATTCGTTTAAAATTTAGAAAACTGCTGAAAAAATATGATTATGCTACTAGAGAAAAGATTTTTACAAATTTATATAAAAAGGAAAATATGAAATATTACATAAAATATACAGAATTACATTTTGGATGAGTGTTTCTCCACTGTGCTTTCCTGTCTTTCTGTTCTACAGACACTCCAAAGTGTTCTACAGAAGGTATGACAGTGAGTCTGTATATAAAATGACGGTTGACGCAGTCCGTTCCTGGAGATTTTATTTTACTCAATATTATGAGATTAGTATGAAATTCTTCAAATCTTTCATGGACAATTCAATGCCTATTTTAGTTTATTTCCCTTTTAAATGAAAATTACATGTTCACGGCATTCAATCCCGGGAAACGGGGTTCATTTGTTTTTTTTTTTTAGCTGATACCAATTAGAACTGACTGGAACGGAAATGTACGAGTGTTGGAGTTTGTAATTTGTTTGCTACCACTAGAAGAAGTTTAACGTACACATACACACAAACGAGCGTGCGCTCCCCGTGCACCACGAATTAAGGCATTTTAAATATGCTTATTTTAGTTTCTAAAAGGTGAATCACAATGAAAACAATTGCTATGCATACTGGTGAGTTCATAAGAAAAAACCTAAATCGCTAGAATTCACTATTCCCACCCCCAGTCTGGAGTGTTGGGTATTAGTATTTTTGTTATGTGTGTTGCAAATGTGCGTTTCGCATAGTTAAGATAGCTGCGGTGGCGTTTGCGCTTCAGTAAAGAATTTGTGCGTTCATCACATTAAAGAAAAAAAGGAAAGACAAATTAAAAACAGCTAACCAACATTACGCCCCTCGCTCTACAAAAGCTCTCGTTCCTTCGTAATTGTTTAGTTGTGAAATTTGCCATAGTAGTGCGACAAACAATCGTTGATAAACTTGCAGACGGTGTAGACGTACTGCTGCGGGTGGCGGATGTAGTGCTTCACGTGCTCGGAACGCTCGAAGCAAATCATGCGCACGTCCACACCGCAGCGCCGCCGGTAGTTGGCAAACTTTTCTATATCCTGCAATTGGAGAACGGAAACCAAAATGATCGGAATTAGTACCTCGTTCAAACATGGAACAGAAACTTCCTCGAAGCATCTCACAGTATAGGGTATCAAAAGGTCCTCCTTGGAGTAAAGAAACAGCTGGGGCCATGCGTTGCTTTCGTACTTCAAGTTGTGCGACGGATTGGTTTGTACTTCGTAGCCTCGGGGTTTGATAAAATTGAGTATATAATTGAAGGCGTCCTAGGTGGGGAAGGTATTCCATCATTTAGAAAAAGTCGGTACAGTACAGCACACAAAATCGCCTACCTCAAAAGTCCACAGTAAAATGGCAGCGACGGCCATGAACGCGGACAGCAGGGCATTACACCGTCGCTCCTTCCCGTAGATCGCCGTAATGGCCCGGTACAGCCCCACTATCCGCCGGTCGCCCGGTGCCGAGTCGAAGATCATGCCGCAAATGTTAATCGGCGACTTGGACCTTCTCAATGCGAGCGCAATGTGCTGGTACAGGAAGGCTCCTCCGTTGGAAAACACGTGGAATATGAGCGGATGGCTGTCGAAGTTCATGTCGTAGATGAGTTTCAATATCTTCTCGCCGATCTGATGCATACCGGCCCGCTTCCAGAATAGATTCTCCACCGGTGCCGTGTACCGGATGGTGATGAGTCTGTTTATCGTCAATGTAAACAACACGTTATTGGTATGCCCGTACCCGCCCACACCGTCCCTCTCTTCGCCCATACTTACCCACGGTCTTCGTAGATTTTGGAGTACTTCATCAGATACTTGTCCTGGCATCCGGCCCACCCGAGCAGCAGCACGATGGGGACGTTCGTTTCATTGCACACGAACACATAATCACTTTCGGCCGTTTGTGTGTCGCTCCGGAAGTTGGGTGAGGGAAACTTGATAAAGTACTCGAGCGTGTCGTCCAGCGGATAGTCCGATTCCATCCGTGTGCCGTAGATGGCGGACATTCTGGTTGCCGTCTGTTTGCAGTAGCGCCTTTCGCTTCCTCTTCTTCAGCCGAAACTGTACACTATTGGAAAGCCTGGAGCTGCTGGGGGTGGTGGGAAGATGGTCGGAATGCTCGGTATGTCGAGTGGCTCCCGGAAAGTTGCGATGAAAGCTTTACAATTTGAAGCACTACCGTTGTGGACACCGTATCAAGCAGCATCGGTTTAGCAGCCACACTTGGCACTCTCGGACACAACCACACACACACAACACACACACACCTGCACACAAGCACGGGAGCGTTAACACATCTTTGGAGGGTGGTTTTTCGCCGAAGCCGTGCGCCTCCTGAGCTGACCTGCGGTCTATGCCAGCTGACTTATCCAGGGAAGAAAATCGGAAAAACTGACTGCATGCTCACTGACTCCCACACGGATACGCACACAAGCACACGGTGCGCTGTCCGGTCCTTAAACACACACACACACACACACACACACACACACACACACACACACACACACACACACACACACACACACACACACACACACACACACACACACACACACACACACACACACACACACACACACACACACACACACAGCATGGTGAACAGTCGGGTCGGTGCTTGGTATGCTTTTCCATGTGGTGCGAGCAGCGTGTTTCGATGGGTTTCCATGACACGTTTTCCTCCAGCGATCTAGCAGGCATGCGCACGATCTGCGTCATTTGCCGGTATGCAATATGGTTGGAGGCATGCACGGTGATGTTGGGTTTGTGTTGACGATTCGAGATTAGTTGGAGAAATTGGAATGAAAATAAAGAAAGGAAAAGAAGGAATTTCTATAATTATGCTAAAATAATACAACTTTGCATCTATTGCGATAAATATAACCGACCGGTTCAATTTGAATTTCGATCCGGCTGTAAACGCATCGAACTGTCATACGCCTCGAAACGTCATACACCGCGCGCCATTTTCGCTACCCGGCATCTGCACGGCAAATCCTCGGTCGGCGGCAGTCGCGCTTGCTGAATTTTGTTGTTTGAAGTGTTTTCTTTTGCTCCGATTTTGGAAGGTGTGGTGCTGTGGCAAGGTCTTTGATACTCCATTCGTCGGCGGGGCAAACGAAGATTTGATCGCTCGCTTGCTAGTGCTGGATGCACAAAAGTCTCATAAACCACGAAACCCAAGGTCTTCGATTCGATATCCGGTTTTTGATCAAGGCCGCACGATAGTGTGTTGTGGGGAAGAACAACAGAAAAAACAACAAAGTTCTATTCCAGCTTGTAGATTTGGAATCATGGAAGAAAAGCCGAAAAAGCGTGGACGTCAACCGAGAGGTGTTGCCAAAGAGACCGCCGTTGAAGCGGAAAAGCAGCAGGAGCAGCTTACGGAACCCGATCAAATGCCATCGGAGCCGTTGAAGGCTCGCGGTGGTAGCAAGCGGAAAGCGACTGTGCCAGAACCGGCACCGGTGGTGGAAAAGCCAGCACGGAAACCGGCAGCAAAGCGTACAAAGGCGGGCGACGTGGTAGAAGAAAGCAACGGAGTGGAGGAAAATGGTGCAAAAACCAATGGGGAGGTGATGGAAAAGGTCGCACCGGCTAAGAAGGGTCGATCGACGAAAAAGGAAGCAGTGCCCGAGCAAGAAGCATCCAGCAATGGCACGGTGGAAGACGTCAAAGCAAAGGGGAAGAAAGCTCCTGCCAAGAGGGAAACGAAGGCGACCAAAGCTTCGAAGACAGCGGAGGAGCCTGCTGCGGTGAAGGAAATGGTCGAAGAGGAGGAGGCTCCAGCGCCTGCTAAGCGTGGACGAACCAAAGCTAGCACCAAAAAGGAGGAAGAGCCGGAAAAGGCTGCTCCAGCGAAGCCAAAGGGACGTGGAAAAGCGAAAGGTAGGGAGCGTTTTGGGATGGATCTTGGAGCCAATATGAACATAACGTGGATGTTTATGGTTTTAGATAAGACGGATGGCGATGATCATGTCTCTGTAGAGCATGTAGAGCCGGAAGCGTCTTCTGCTGTCAAATCCACAGCTAAGACCGCTAAACCGACCGCAAAGGGTAGAAAGAAAGCAGCGGAGGACACTGTACCAGGTATGTTCATTGCATAATCTTCCATATTTAAAGGAATGCTTATAAAACTACACATCAAATTGATCTTGTCACCTGCACGATGTTTTTATCGCATTACTGAGTACTCGATGGATGCTTTTGTATTTTAATATAGTTTCCACCGCACCCGAATCTCCCCCTTCCAAGGCTGTAGAACGGCCAAAACGGACTCGAAGGGCGATTATCCCGCGCGTGGGTAATTGATTGCATGGCTTACACTTATGTTTGTTATGATAACTGTCATCCACTCTGATGGCGTGTCCGTTCATGTATTGTCGTATTTTTATCTTTTGTGTATTTGAATTGTAATCATCAAATGTATTATTTGTTTGTCTGGTTAAATGCTTGATTTATGGTATTATTGCACGTAGAAAGTTGTGCGTTCACTAGACGTTTGTTTTAAGTGTTAATGTCGCTTGAAAATTGCTCGTGAAATGAATTATGAATTTTGTTCAAGCAGCTGACAACGGAGAGGCTCTGGAAGATGCCCCCAAAAAGGCCACGAAGAAAAAGGCAGCTGCGGAAGAAGCTACGAATGGAGGTAAATGCGTGCAGTAACGAGTGTACACACTCAATCAAGAAACTATGACCCGAATATCAATCTCATCATAGACATTCCCACTGTAACGCAACGGAAAAGGGCAAAGCCTCAACCACCTGCAGATGAAATGGAAGAGGACGAGGAGGAAGTACCGTCAAAGGGAAAGAAAGCGAAAGCGGCACCGGCAGCAGCAGCAGGCTCGAAAATGAACAAATCTGCCACCAATTATGGGAAGCTAAATCTCGCCCTCGAGGAGGACAAACCGTGGAATTTCAAAATC
Source organism: Anopheles merus (assembly GCF_017562075.2). Taxonomy (NCBI): domain Eukaryota; kingdom Metazoa; phylum Arthropoda; class Insecta; order Diptera; family Culicidae; genus Anopheles; species Anopheles merus. The sequence goes on from NC_054084.1 coordinate 35,823,862, forward strand.
TCCAGCTGGAACGTGGCCGGACTGCGCAGCTGGGTTGGCAAGGGCGGGCTCGAGTTTATCGAGCACGAAAAGCCCGACATCATGTGCGTGCAGGAAACGAAGTGCACGGAGGACCAGATGCCGGACGAGGCACGCCACATCAAGGGCTACCATCCGTACTGGCTGTGCAAGCCGGGCGGACATGCGGGCGTTGCGATCTACTCGAAAAAGATGCCCTTCCACGTGGCGTACGGGTTGGGCGACGAGGAGCAGGACCAGGACGGGCGGCTGCTGACGGCAGAGTACGAAAAGTTCTACCTGGTGTGCGTGTACGTGCCGAATGCGGGCAGAAAGCTGGTCAACCTGCCGAAGCGCTTGCGGTGGAACGAAAAGTTCCACCAGTACTTGCGCGATCTGGACGCCAAGAAGCCGGTCATACTGTGCGGCGATATGAACGTGGCGCACGAGGAGATCGACCTGGCCAACCCGAAAACGAACAAGAAGAACGCCGGCTTTACGCCGGAGGAGCGCGAAGGGATGACGGAGCTGCTGTCGTACGGGTTTGTCGATACGTTCCGGAAGCTGTACCCCGACCGGACCGGTGCGTACACGTTCTGGACGTACATGGGGGGTGCTAGGGCGAAGAATGTGGGCTGGCGGCTCGATTACTTCATCACGTCCGAGCGGTTGGCCAGCAAGGTGACGGATAATGTGATCCGCTCGCAGGTGTTCGGTAGCGATCACTGTCCCGTGACGTTGTTTTTAAATATTTAAAGCGGCAGAAGCGGTTTATAGGTTTGTTTGTGTTCGAATATTATGCCTTTTTTTCGTATTAGGTTTGTCTACTGTCGAGATTGGTGACGCGTAAATAATGAATGTCGTCCCTCGGTTAGACTACGGTGTTGGTCTACGGGGATGGTAACCGTGATGTGCATGTTTTTTGTTTTTGTTTCGTAAAGGTATCATTTTAAATCCACATTTTATTTAAACTAAGCTACATTTAACAAGCGAAATAATTAGTTTTTTAAATACAATAGTTTCTATTACCGTTAACGTGCAGGTGTGTTTAGCCACACCAGCAGCATGCTTATTTGCAAAGACAGTTTCTTTCAAAAGTGCTTCTACATGCAATCACCTTTTCTCCATATTTGCCTGTGTTTTATCTCGCGAGCATGGTTCAAAGTTAGGATGTCTGACCCTTTCTAAGCCGTATCTTTGCAATCCTTAACGGAGTTGCAGTTTAGATTACCCATTGTATCTGAATGCACGATTTCGATCAACGATCAACCAACAGCGATGGCAATCTAATTCTGATCTGATGATCGTATCTAATGATATTACAAATCATACCGATAAAAGTATTTTATATCTTCTTTATTTCCTCCTGTCTCTTCTACGTTTTTGGAAACAAATTACTATCACATTTACGATTATTTACTAATTTCACTAACTCTATTGTTAATATTATGCAATAAATAATTATGTTATATCCACTAATGGTAGTGTATTCTGATTTTTAAGTATCCGAATCGTTTATGTGCATTGTTCACGAGGTAACGTCACGTGTTGCAATATAAATTAATAAATAAAAATGTCTTTTTTCAACCGAGTGATCAGCACAAAGTCCAATATGATCCGCCGATCGAATGTACTTTGATCGAAGTTTTGATGTACGTTTAAGCATCAATGAAACACCATACTGGAATCCTCATGTCCTCTATAACCATTTCATGCAAGTAAAGGTGCGTGTCTGTTGATTTAAATTAAAAACTGATTAAAAATATTAGTATTGAAAAGTTGACCGATTTTTTTAAAATCGTTTTTAAAACTGTTCGAAACTAACGACCAGTTTGTGCACCACCCTGTGCCGGAACTGTCATATGCCTTCAAACGTAAACAAACAAGTGCGCCGCCACGATGTTCGTCAAAGGTGCTGCCCGCCAGCTGAAGCAAATAACAAAGTTTGGCACACAGAAGTGAAATAAATCGGTTAAATTTGTTAAAAAAAGTGTAGTGAAGTGTTTTTGCAACTAAAACTGCGATGGATCATCCTCGGCCGTGTGGTTGCAAGGGCCGGCGAACGTGCCTAAGCTGCGAGGCCGAATTCGGTATCGCGCCAATCGATTTCTACACCACATTTCAGGTAATTGTGAAATTCATGTGCTTCTCTGGAGAAACGGTTGGTTTTGAATGATAACGACCAACTGTCTGATGCTTTCTTTTGCAGAATAACGATTCCTACGTGTACTGCCCACGCTGTAACAAAATCTACCCGGGATGGGATTGGGAAAAGGTGCTTGCGGAACATTCCGATACACCCCAGCACGGTGGCGTCCAGGGCGAAGACTATCCGGGCGTGTACATCGATCTCGCTTTTCTCACCACCACCGAGGAGGCAGACCTGCTGCAAGGGTTAGACCAGCTACCGTGGGACGTCTCGCAGAGCGGTCGGCGGAAGCAGAACTTTGGTCCGAAAACAAACTTCAAAAAGACGCGCCTCCGGCCGGCCCAGTTTGCCGGGTTTCCGCAGCTGAGTGAATTTGTGCAGCGACGGTTCGAGCAGGTCCCACTGCTGGCCACTTTTCAAACGATCGAGCAATGTTCGCTGGAGTATTGTCCCGAGCGTGGAGCTTCGATCGATCCGCACATTGACGATTGCTGGATTTGGGGCGAGCGGATCGTGACGGTAAATTTGCTGAGCGATTCCGTGCTGACGATGTCACCGTACCGAGGGGAGGAGGGAAAGACAAAGTATAATCTACACTTTCTGGAGCAATACAGAGAGCATCTGCTCGGGGAGCTGATGGATGAGGAGACAATGGCCGGTTACGAGAATCGGATCGTACGGATACCAATGCCGAGGTAGGCTGACGAATTTTATTACCGTTTAGTGAGGAATTCCTTGTTAAAAGACTTAATTTTTATTTTTAGGCGCTCACTGTTGGTCCTTTATGGACCTCCGCGCTACCAGTGGGAACATTCCGTTCTGCGAGAGGACATTAAAGAGCGCCGTGTCTGCTTAGCGTATCGCGAATTTACACCCATGTACTTGCAAGGTGGCAGTGAATTCGGTCAAAGTGAAGAGATTTTCGAGCGAGCGAAGCAATTTTGGGACCACCGGACAGTTAAGGTTGAAAGCTAGCCTGTCTTACAGCAGAATTTCGGAAGCTGGGATGATTTTTGAGTAATATTTTTGAATTAGACCATCCAACTGCAAAAGAAAGCAGATGTAAAACTCATTTTTTAAATCTAAATTACCCAGCGAATTTGTAAATTATACCGATCGAAAGAAAGTATTTCACCGGTAAAACAAATAATGCTTCACATTTTTTAAACTGTGTCACGCTATTCGGATGTTTTGGAAACATGAAAACGCATGGCTAAAATATGTGCTCAATTCAGTGATATACACAACGAATGTGTTTGAATTTCTAAAATCATCGCTCGCGTATCGTTCATTGCGATAGTAAATTGTTATTTTATTCATAACCAAGTCATCGACCTTCGCCTCGTCCACTGACACGCATCGCGGCTATCGGATACGAAAAAACCATTTCGCATTATTTAGCATTCGTTAGGCAAAGGGGTTTTGACTTTTTCGAAAATTTAAATTTGCTCAGTTTCGGCAAATAAACCCAAGGACAACTAAAAATCTAAAAATATTGATGATATTACCAATTTAATTTTTTTTTAGTTTTTAGTTTTTTTTTCAAACAATTGAATAACGCTTATTTCTTTTTTGCTTTCATTTTTTTATAAAAAACGCATTCCGTCGTAAAATTGATTTCAATATTTTATTAATTAAAACGTTTTAACACATTAAATAATAAACAAGGTAATATGCAATGGTTTGCCAGCTTATGGTGGATATATTAACATGCGTGTTCTTTTGCTATTTGTCTATGCAAACCTGGTAGCTTAAATAGTTGCCGTTAGTAATGAGTAGAATATGCAGAACGGAACTCTGTTGGCTGGTTTGATTGGTTAGGAGGAAGAGATTTGCTTTTCAGTAAGGAGCAGTAGTAGTAATAGTAGTAGTAGTAGTAGTAGTACATGGTAGTTAGAGTAGCTATAGTGTATTGACAGTTTCCTACAAGCTGCACGCAACTGGTTACGATCTACGTTTACGCGGGGTTGTTGTTTCACGCTTCCCCTTGCTTCTTCTAGCTCTCCGTTTTGTTTCGACATACATCATCATCACATTTAAACTCTATAAGCTTGCTTATTTTTCCAATATGGAACAATGTTACATTCTTCAAAGAACATGATACCTTTGCGCAAACCAAAAACCGCAAAACGGTGCCACTAAACGCATGCACGGGATGAGCGTGTTCCATGTTTGCCCGGTACGGATCGGCTGGGGACATCTTATTTTCCCAATCGCGATCGTTTGGTTCGGTTGGTTCCGTTCACACTGTATCGCTGTTCTTTGCGGCGAGGGTTCAGTCTTTTAATGATCATCCCGTAGATCCCCCTTTCCTTTCTTACATATCCTCATCTATCCCTGTCGGTTTCCCCCACACATTACGACTCTCGGGGACAATGGGGGTGCAATCTACAGAAAAAAAAACTCCCCTACTTTCCTGCTTTAACACAACATATATTGATGACTAGCTTCACGCCTTGACACGCGGCAAGAAGGGACCAGCCCTAACAGAAAGACGCCCTTTTAAGATTCGACTAAAACAAATTCGTTCAGCTCCCTATGCGCGTCCCCCCCCGGCGGCTTAAACGTCCGTCGCACGCGACTGATGCCGGACCGAGAAGTGCTGCGTCTGCTGCTGTACCGCCTCCATCGTGCGGATCAGCTCGTCGAACCCGTGCAGCAGGCCCTCCTCACAGTTGCCCATCTGCCAGCGGCGCCGGTGCGTCACCTTGGTGCCGGGTGGCAGCGGCAGCGCTTTGGCAAAGTCGATCAGCCACACGCCCACCTGCTGGTCGTCGTACACGATGAACACGCTGCTGCCGAGCACCTGGTGGCGCTGGAAGAACTCCGACTTTTCGATCAGCGTGCGCATCTGCCGCAACCGCTTCAGGATGTCCTTCGCGATGCTGCGCCGCCCATTGACAAAGTGCCCGATGGTGGTGCGTATCTGGTGGTCGGTTTTAATCGTCTTCAGATCCGTGACGGGCGAGCAGCCGCGCATCCGGAGCGCCTCGATGCGGAACCCTTTCTCCTGCGTGGAGGACATGTTCTCGCGGAACTGCATGTAGCGCAGCTTGGTGATCGCTTGCCGGGCGTGCTCGTCAGCGCTCGGTGCGGACGGGTCGACGGCGATCATCTTTTGGTAGAGATCTTCCCGCAGCGCGGTGTTGCTCACCTCGCTCTCGGTGAACGTTCGGAAGCCCATCTTGATGTCCATCACGTTCGGTTCGGTGAAGCCGTGCAGCATGTTGTGCAGATCGATGAAATGCTCGCCCGCGACTTGATGTACGCCCAGGAACTTTGGCACTACCTTGATGGCGTGCGGGTCTACCATCAGCTGGCGGTAGGCGAGCAGTTCGGTGTCGTTCGGGCCGGAGATGCGCTTCCGTACGATCCCATTGGCTAGAGGGGCGATGCTGCAATGGGGGAATGAGAGGCATTGAAGAGATTAGAGTGGAGTTCTGGATGTTGTTACATGGAAATTAGTTTTCTAGGTTCCTATCAGTCTACTGAAGTCTATTCGAAGTCTTCCGACTCGCAATGATTCACCCTTTATACGGTACAAGTTACTCATCGGTAGTGTTTGTGTGTCGTGCGATATTCGAGGAATCAGTCGAATGAATCATTGAAAAACTTGAGACGCAACTTCTTGACATGTTCTCATCAATATCTTGAACTATAAACACAATAATGCCTTGTCTAACCATCTACCCTAATTGATTATCCAATGACCCGATTGGCTACAAGTTATTATGCACGACAAAATCTCCATCTTTTGTGGGAGACTGAATCGTGACTTCTTCCATCAGCCAATACGGGGAACGAAATTTGAAACTCAAAGAAAACATTCATCTGCTCCAACACCCCGCCGTTCTGCTACTGTGAATGGGCAATGAAAAGAAGAGGAAGGAAGACGCTAAAATGCGCAAACAGATGCTACGAGACACCAACGCACGCCGGAGAGTCTTGGTTGCGAAATTCCAGCTCGCCACTGGGCTGGTCTATGCCCACCATCATCACGCACCAGAGCTTGACGTCATCGGGTGCGCTCGCGCTCGCGGTCCGGTAAGGAATGTTACGTTACACAAAGTTAGCATTTTTGTGACACTTTTGTTATTTGCATTCCTCCACCATACCACCATATACCATATACGCGGTTTGAAAGCCGTACCGCTCCCAGTGGATTGTCGGTACCTCGGAGCGTGAGAGGCCATCGTTGACGTACACTACGGCGTTCGAAGGGTGTACGCATGTTCCCAGAGCCTTCCTTTCGAACAAAAAGGCCGCTCCACTTTCGTCCACTCGACCATACGCGACACACGCGGCTATTTCCTTCCTTGCTCTGACCTTGTCTTCCGAGCCCGGGAGTGATGATTGAGCGGCTCAGACGGCGCCCGGCGCCGAACTCAACAATAGCACGATCACGGCACGTCATAACTGGCTGGAGCAAGTTCAAGCCTCCGTATAACAACACCGATCATCGGCGAACAAGTTATGTCTTCGAGTGCCTGCCCCAACCAGCATCAACCCCGGGAACACCAAATGGCCCCGGAACGCGCGCGGCCCAGATTTATCAGCTGTTTGCATTTGCGCAATCTCGCTCTTTCTCAAAACAAGTCGCGTCCAGTTGAGTGCGCGGTTCTAAATGGGCTCACGATGGCCGTGTATTAAATATAGCATTTCACAATCAATCAATCAAACTTCGAATCGGATTCCGATTCCGAGCAGATAGGACAAGAAATCGAAAATTGCGATGGTGTGATCGTCGCTTACCTTTTTGGATGGCCGGACAGCTGCAGCCAGCCGGGTGGAACGGTTGGAGCGTTACATTCTAGCAGGACGGGACTGGCGGGTGCACTTAGCTCGAGAGCGTTCTGAAATGGGAAGAGAGCGACAAGAAAAGATGATCTTTAGTGGCCTGAAGGGAAGTACATGACAAGTGAGAGATTGCTGTTCACCATCGAGTATCTGAGATTCGTTCCGCTCCAAAAAGATCTGCAAGATCCAACTCAAGATGTGGACCAAGAATGAGTGTATCTGAAGGAAACGCTTCAGGTGCCGCAGTGACTCGCGCCGCCTTAAGATACGGCGATGTACCTTAGATTAGATATGAGCGGCATCCTAATCGTGGTAGATTGAGACTGAAGCACACCACCGCCTCCTTCACTATCTTTGTGGACAACCTATCCCTATCGGGCATCCAGATATTCGCCGTAAACAAATAAGACCCTTTTTTGGAGCCGAGAGTGCCTTACGATGTGTTTACTTGGGCGCGTAAAGCCGTGAGCATAAAAATGTTCCTGAAATTGTAGTACATCACGCGGACGGCATTGGTGGCCTTGCTGATATCCGGTGAAGCGGTGTACACTTCAAACTCTGCGGCACGTGTACGGCTCTGGTTCACTGAGCTGGAACCATCGTGGGTTGTAGCTGCTTGTACCAGCCACACCACATGGCAGAAGCATAATATATTCCTCGCTTCAAGGACACACAGTCGAATGCCCTGTGCCAATTCCTAGACCCCGGTGACTCAACTTCTGCATACAAACTGTGGAATCTGTGTATATACAATACATCACATTCACATCAAAAGAACCTCTCTCCACCCCTCCCTAAACCCATATGGATCGCATCAGGTGTAATGGCTGGAACCGATTATTTTCCTCTTGACGCGGGTTTGGCCATATTTTTCCGGGTATATATTCGTGCCTCTCTTTCCTTCTCATTGGGCGGGAAGCTAATCGCAGGTGGATTCAATTAACCAACTCTTAACGATCGCGGCACCGAGTTTATGTGTGTGTGTGTGTGTGTGTGTGTGTGTGTGTGTGTGTGTGTGTGTGTGTGTGTGTGTGTGTGTGTGTGTGTGTGTGTGTGTGTGTGTGAGAGTGCTTGTGTGGCCGCAATATAAACAAACGAACCCGCGGTGCCCCCTTAAATCGGAAGATGGAAGTGTACACCACGCGCTCAATATAACACACAACAGCGTACGGTACACCCCGGAGGTTCATAATTTTTGTGCTCCGCCTGCGACGGCTAATTGCTCCCATTGGCAAAACCTAACGGACAGGAGGTGACTGCGCGTGCACGCACAACGACGCAAAAGGTGAAGGTGTTTTTATGAGGAAAAGTGTGTGTTCGTGTGCGCAGCTTGTTCTTGCAGAATCTTTCGCTTCAGTTTCCAACGGCAACTTTTCCAAATCGTCGAATAATTTAATTGCCCAGCTCTCCAGATGATGATAATGGTGGCGTGTGATATTATGGGATGAATTAACAAGCAGCACCAGCAGCCGCAGGAAACTGTGGCACATTCCGTTTCCAGCTGTAGCAAGGTGGAGCAAAAGGCTCGGAATCCGCTACACCATTGACGTCATTGCGGCTGGCTTGTTGCTACTGCGCCGGTATGCTCGGTATGCCTCGCCCCACACACGCCGGGAGCGCAAGAACCTTCTCGGTGGCGTTCAACTCCATTGATAGGAGTTCAGTGACATGTTCTACTTCCCCGGCGGCAATCATGGCCCCCGAAGATCTTGGCCCGAAGATCTTCCAAGAAAGCGCTGATGCACCAGTCAGCGCTCATCCCTAGTCGATGACGAGCCCCTTCCTCCGGAGTCACGCTTTTTCTGCTGTGCATTTCAACCGTGCAACCCAACTGCCCCCACGGGGTGCAATCTAACCATGTACTTAGCGCTATACACGACCGTGCCATGTAGAAGCCGTCGCGACCTAACCTTTCGTGAGGCTTTCGCAAGACGCAGCAAAGGGGGCACACCGCAGAGGCGCAGGGTCTCGTTCCCGTCTGCGCTCTTATACCCTGTTTGCGTGCGTGGTGTAAACGTTTCTTGGCAGCGGTTCCGGAGCGCCCGATCGCTTGTCTCGCTCTACCAAAATCACTCCACTTCGTCGGAGCCGCCGCAGCTCTGCGATTGACGTCAAACCGAACCGTTGCGGACAGCAGCGGCTGACTGTATCGGTGGCATATAAAATGTCGTATTCGATGGTGGTGTGTTTTTTTCTCGCTGCTGTTGTTGCCCACCCTGTGTTGGCTGGGTGTTTGGTAAAGCAGCTCACATATTCTTGTCTGTCTGTGGCCATTTTGTTCCTTTCCAATCCTTCCAGCAAAACAAGCAGTGGGAGATAGAGAGGTCTGTGTGTCTGTTGTCTTCGTCTGGGAAGGATCATGCGTCGAGCAAAAGGGCCTCTAGACGTCTCGTAAACAGGTTGGAGCGGGAAGAGAAGGAGTGGTGAATAAATCGAGCACCCAATGCCCGCGGTCCGAAGCTCACCCCGATGGTGAGGTAAGCGTGAGTGAGCCACTTCACCCGTACCGGCGTTTGCTCCCGACGATCCTGAGAACATCCGGCAAGTGCCTTTTTTGTGCTTACCAAAATTCCAACCCTATCACTCCGAAGAGCCCCATTCCTGTTGGCTGTTGGTTATTAGCTACTGGAGACAACACACAGGCAACAAAAAAGAGTGAAAACAGCAGCGTGTGAAGCGCTCTAATGGAAGTGATTTATCAATCTCGGAAGCGCTCGAGTAACGATGTCTTGTTCAGGTGATGATGAGCGATACAACGAGCGGTTGTTATTCATGTGTGGCGTCGCTTTGCACCACCCGGCGGCCGCCCGGCTGGAATATAAATCACCTACACTAATTGTTCAGCCGTAGCATCATTGAGGGGAGCACAAGATGACGAGTCTGGATGAAATGGTTGCTTCACGCAAAAACGGATCTGTGAGCTTTCTGTGGGAGTCTCTGTTGGATCATCATCATCAACAACTGCTCACTTGTGTTTGGACCTTTTTGGTGGTGAATCGCTTGTGAAATGAATCATAATAACACAAAAAAGTATGGGAAAGTGTTGCGTGCGTTTGTCTTAATCTCAAAGCTATCATCAAGGTATGAGGGAGCTTTTTTTAAGACTCTCAATACAAAGATTTCTGGATCAGGCAGCAGATAAATGCGCTTACGGGGCCGACCTAGAGAAGCTGCTGCGATTTATGCCAGACATACATAGAACTGATAGGTAAGGAGAAATAGTATGTTCCATGCTGCCTGTTGGGAATCGATCCACGACAGGCCCTATAACAGTCGGTTGCTGTACCATTAGACCATCTGGCTGGTTGGCTGTTGGACGTTTATTTCTGTATTATATTTTGTGGAACCTGCCTTAGACGACGCATTTTGATGTTTTTGAGACTTTTCCTGGACATTGTATTACATTGTTGCATTTTATTACAAAGAACTAATTTCTATACATTTAAATAGCGTACTCTAAACGCTTAACAACAGCGACCAACTAACAGTCTATGTGTTTGTGTGTGTCCCGGATCCCGAACGTGCGGTTGGCTACATATTTTAATAGATAATTTCCCAGCCTTTGCACTGCTTTGTGGTGCTTTGGTGGCGGCAGTGGCGGCGACGGTGGCAGCAACAAACCTACACGATGTGCCCTTAGCAACGGGGCACCACGTTCTAGTGCTCGATTTGGGCAAAGATTGATTTGCGTATACGGCCAAAGTGACGCAGTGACGTCGACGACCGGAAAGCAATCGACTCATCCACACACACATACACACACAACCGAAAGAAGATCGGCATTAGCAACGCAGTGGTTAGTATGTGTTTGTTTGTGTCCCTCGTACTGGTTCGAGTTTTGACCAAAACCGTACCACGGGTTGATAAGAGACCGAACGCGCGGCTCACGTTTCGCCAAGTTTGCAGTGCTCGGGGCGGGCTAAACACGGGCAATGAAAAGTCCAAAACTTAAAGCAATGAAACCACACCGGGGGGCCTGTTCGGTTTGTCGTTTGTAGCTGCAGCGAACTCACAACAACCCCAGGCCGGATTGATAACGATTATTGACGTCACCCACTCTGTTGGTTGTTGGGAAATTGAATCAAATCTTTTCTGAACTTTTAATACTGCTGATGTTGCTGGATTGTATCCAAACGTGTGTGTTATGAAGTTGATTCTCAAGCCTTCTCAGGGCGCCCGCCAATCGGTAATCGAAGCAATGGATTTACTCTCACTATCAGGACCGAATCCAACTCAGGATCGCGCAAGGTTATGCACGAGGCGACTGGGTCAGGGCAGGGCCGCTGCTAATGGCCTACTGCCGCCGACGCCGACGGCGTCAGCTCAGTCGATGTTGTGATTGTTTCTGATCTAGACATTGCACATTAACGGTTAATTAAAATGAAAACACACACCCGAGAGGTGATAACTCGCCCCGGAGCACTCAAAGCCGACGTTTGCGGGCGAACGAAGCGAAAGCATCAACGCCCTCTCTATGTGTGTGTGTGTGTATCTCGATCAGACACTCGATCAGCCTTTCCCAAGACGCTTTCCAGACGCATTTCTGCCACACTGGTAAATTACACGCATTTATGCATGTTCGCACCGTACGCGCGCTTCACGTCAATCGCGGATGACGTCCGCCCTCGAATGGGGTACGCGGGCGCAAGATAGATAGTGCCCAACGTGCGCGCTATTTTTAATTAATGCCCTATTGTTAGATCGCCACGCAGCCAACTACTGCACCCGGCCCCTACCTCCATCCATTCAACCACCACAATGCGATAACAATGGGGTCTCGCCGGCAGACTGTGTAACCGTCGGCCCAATCGTCGATCGCTGCCAGCGAGTTGTGTTCTCCAGTGATCATCGTTTGTTTTGATTCCATCCTCCTATTCCTCCAGCAACCGGCGGCTGCGGCGGCGAAGAGGTCGACCCCAAAAGGCGAACAAACGGGTCAGTGCGCGGCCACCGGCGAAACCTCCTCAACTCCGGTTGATCGACCTTAGAGTGCGGTAGTATGGGAAGCAAGGAGTCGCCCGTTTTGGAGCGTTAAATGATCACAGGCAAGGGTTCGTCGCCACCGCGGGCGCTACCGTGATCTTATCAAGCGTGACGATGAATTTGTAGAGGTTTTTTTTGGTTGTGGAAGGGTTTTTGCGATGTATTTGTGGTCTGTTTTTTTCTGTGCCCCAGGATCTATTCGTTATTCGGTGTTTGGGGCGGAAAAGGCACAAAAAGCAAAGAAGTCTTCTGAATAGGTTGTGGGCTATTTTGTGATGTTGTTGGGGCTTTAAATTGAAGAGACTGTTTTCGGTGTGGATAAAACCCCATCGAGCAAGATCACGGCCACTGCCCGTGAGAACGGAAGTGAGGGAACACCACCGCGCAGGCTGAGTGGCCATTAATAAGTTTAATCTTTAAAGAAGCCTCTTTGGTCGTTTTGTTTCAAACCTGTGAAGTCACCCCAATCCAGGAAACTTTTGGAACGATCGATGAATAGCACTCCAAATCAACCCCCGGGCTCGTGAGGCACAACTATCAAAACGATCGTTAATTTGAAATTCAACACAATCGATCAAGGCACGATTGAATTGCAAACAAACAATGCAGATGATCGAGACATGATCACTCTTCTTCTGGGAGGTCCAAGCGTGTCCATAACAAAACGCATCCCCATTCCAATCACCTCACGGCCACACGGGATTAGACGCATCCACACACTACTCCAACGGCAAACACCACTGCTGCCCACGTCAGTATTATTTCTATTAATTAAATCATAACCCGTATGTGTGTTGTCTGTGTCCGGCTGCCGGCTGCCGGCGTGTTAAGGGCAGGTCGCGCCACGTCTCACAACTGCGGACGCGTGAGCAGCGTGCGCCTGCGCGCTCGCTTACGTTCCTCGTCATACGCTCACAAGTGTCACATGCAGTACTGTGGCGCGAACTACCGTCTCCTATGCCCCTTCCCGAGGTGGAAACAATGCACCGTATGCTAATTGAGGGTAATTCAGATAAATTACAACCCAAGGGATTAATGTGCACGGGACCGAGTGGCGAAAAGGGTTTTCGCGTCTCCGGTGTCAATTGTTTTTTGTGCCCGGCCGCCAGCGGCAAGCGCGACCCGAGCGGGGCCACCATTAATCGGCGTGCTTACACGCCCGATATATAGTAGTGTGCACTTTTTCATATAACCTGAAGTCCTTTGGGCTGTGGGGAAGGGTGTAAAGTGAAAGAGCAATTACGTGACCCGCCGGCAGATATGACGTGTGGTGATGATGATGGTTGGCGGCGGCCCTGATGGTCACGTTCCGGTACAGCCACAGTCAGCCCCAAGGGTAATGGTTTTTATTTATCATTTCGCGCGCGTGTGTGTGTGTGTGTGTGTTTGTGCGCGTCTGTGTGGAGGTAAAAATTATAATCATTATTTTCTAAATGATATCTTTAAATCTTGGCCGGTTTAGAGAAGGCTGCTGCTGCGTTTTCATTTTTAGGAGGATGATCATCAAGCACATGACGCACGAGCTTTGACAACACATGTTTGAAATGCCTTCAACACTCACCTGCAACACCTGGAGCGTTCAAAACAAGTACGGGCAGAATGTCAAAGATCGTCGCATTTGCTCCTTTGCTCACCCCCAGGGGTTGCCCACTCGAGATTGGCGCGATTTGCGTATCGAACTGCGGCCGTGCCGGAAACGTGACAGACCGATCTGGTGTGCGTCATGCCTACCGCTCGGTGCATTAGTAAGAGGTAAAAGTTGTTACTTTTCCACAGCCACCACAGCGAAAGTGGGACAGCGAGCGAGCGAGCCCAACCGTCGTCACCGGGAATGCGGACGTTCGTCGTCTGATGACGCACTTACATCGCTCGCTGCCGCTGTGGCTTTGGGGGGGAGGTAAGAGTAAACGAGCGAGCAAGAGTGTAGAGTTATAGTGTGTTGTCACCCCGTGCCGTGTCGGTTTTTGTTTCACTTTCTTCTTTCCCAAAACCGGGACCCATTGAAATGGAAACCGGCGAGAAGAAACTTCCCATCGCGCCGCGGCGTATTGGATCCGGATTGCTGTGATGCATCCGGATGTGCGTGGCAAAAAGGCCTTTCCCGGTGGCATGAAAGCATCGGGAGATAAATATATATATGGGCACTTCTCACCCCTCCCATCCGGTTTGCAATCGGCCAATTTCTCCTACACACACACACCCACACACACACACACACACACACACACACACACACACACGCGCGTAGCACTGGATCGACAAACGCGCGTAGCACTGGGTCGACAAACGCGCGTTAGATTACCGATGGCGACGAACCCCGGGCCATGGTGCATGAACCCTTCTCCTTGACGTCAGTGCGGGATTCGCATACTGGATGAGGGTGTGAGAGAGGAAAGTGGGCAACAATGAAAACCCTCCCATCCCATCGGTAACTGATGCTAACGAACTTACCGATACGAGTGAATCCATATGGTGAAGAAGAGGGCACAAAACACGGTGGTAAAATCATGAATAAGCGGCAACGTAGTAAAAGCATCATATCCCCGCCCTGTCGTAGGTTTGAGCAGAAACGTACGCTGTAGCATTGAAGGAAGCGAGACTTGAAGAGGGAGGGTAGGGAGCGCTGAATAATTAAAGTCCAATGTCTTCGGCATGGCATTCCGGGTGACCCCAACAAAACCCCTTGTGTGTTGACATTCCGCGTGTACACAACGCATTACGGATGCAGCAGAAGCAGCAGCAGCAGCAGCAACACCGTCATCACCTCGCAGGCCTTGCGTAAACGACCTGCGTGTACGGCCACAATGTGCGTGTTGCCTTCCGAACGTGTGCGGGCGCATCCGCACAGAAGCAGCAGCAGCGGCAACAACCCCGAGATCAACGAGCTCTTTTCGCTGGCAATGGTAGCGCGTGAAGCGCGCAGATGACTTATTATGCAGCGCGGCGGCAAAGACGCTTACGCTCGAAAGGTCCGCGATCTAGCGGGCGGTATCTTTCCGTTTTCGGCACTGACACTGACCATAAACGGAAGGCTGTGTGGAAGGGGGAGAGTGCCGGTTTTACAGCGCTCTCTTCTCTCTAATGTCCCGAGAGCGGACATCCAATTTCTTAAAACGGCAAACCAAACGGTGGTGGGCGCACCAGAGCGGGGCATCTGCGTCCCAATTTTGGAAGCCGGCTCTAGAAAACAATGATCAACGCTTCATTTATCGATCGATCTTCGATCTCGAGCCTCGAGAAGATTCTGAACGGTGGACTGGACAGCGTTCATCACTCATCGTCAGGGCCCGCACCCAGGGCCAGGCCACGTGTTAGGGCAATAGAAGACGGCGCACGTAGCAGCAGTACAGAGTGACACTGAAATCCCCCCGGGAGACCATGGGACCGAACGCTTCCGCGACCGTTGGTTGGTTGGCGCGATTGACAGTGCGCGGATTTGTGTTGTGCGTTTGTTTTGCCGCGGCCCGCAACACGTTGCCGCTGGAACGGGCTGTTACGCGAGATGCGAGCGAGAAACAATAAATTGCGAAATGTCAGCAGTCGCGTTCGTCGCACACATGAATTTTAATGGTTTTGCGCGTGGCCATCGCTTCACTGCGCACTGCCACCACCACCGGTCGTCAGTCGGTCGGTCGGTCAGTCGAGTTGCATGTCGGGGGAGACCGAACATGATACCTCGGTCTCGGAGCCCTTTTGTCTCGGAGGAGAAGTACACACGCACACATACCCATAGGCGCGCGCGTTCAGGGACATCCTCTCAGGTCCTCTGACAGGTGAACAGCATCATCATCAACAACAACAACAACAGTGTGGGGAAGGGGAAAGAAATAAAGATGTAAAAGACACTTACGATTGCGAGAAAGCTGAGCAGCGATTTGTTGGCATTGGCCGTCGGCACACCCTGGTCGACCAGATACTCCGTCGCGGTACGTTCTGCTTCAATGTTCTGAAAATGGAAGTTTGGGAGAACGAAGTGTCGGTTAGTTAACCAGCATCCAAAGGCGGGAGATAACAATCACAACGGCGGGATACGCATGGGGACAACTGTTTCAACACACAGCAGCTCTGGTTTCACCATCACGCGTACCATAATAGTGCTGCTGTACAGACAGGAACATGCACACACACACACACACACACATACACCAACGGCAGATGATAACACCACTGCACATGAAGAAATGAGATTCTATCAACCAAAAAACGGCCTTTGGACCGATATGCAAGTTGCTATTTTTGAGCTGTAATATTGAGAAATCACACTCTGCCTTTTCAACACGATCAAATCGAACAAACAGATCAGGGTTAGTGACCCAGCAATCGCAATCGCGACGAGGAAAGGTGCCCTAACGCCGTGTGGCGTCCGTATCTCGGCTGCTCTAATTATGACAGCTTCTTGTTTTGGTGGTTCGAAAAGCTTCGTCAAATCACGTCTAATACACCAATACACAAAAGCGATCACAAAACGATCTTCTTTTTTGTAGGGATTTGCTTTTCTTCCAAGTTGGTTGGTATTTGTGATTTTACGCATGATCGGGCAACGCGTTAATTATTAGAACCGTGTGTTAGTTAGCAACAGACTGCTATCTGCAAAACGATCGTGAAGATCGTGTTTACAGTGCCGGATCGTTCTCGAATTGCACCCACCGATCGGGCGAAAGAAAGCGAACAAGCCTCAATATGTCTAGCCGGGAGAAAAGTCATAACCACTTTAACCACAACCGCCGATCAGTGACTGATCTACTCCCACGTACACCCTTCCCGTGGTTGTGACCTCGCGGACAGTGCAATTAATCGGGTTCTCGGGGTGGTTGTCGATGGAAACGGTCGATTTAGTGGCGACAGCGCACCGCAAACATGATGTAAAGCTGCGGTTTAGAAGGCGATTAAGTAATAAACTCCCCTCGACCAAGTGCTCCGTGATCGATGGAGGATGAGCGATCGATGCCCTAGAGCCGGGACACAGGGACGAAGGAACAAAAAAGTGTGTTGTTCGTGTGTTGGCTACATTGCAAGATCATTAAGAACTACAGAGCTGTGAATGCCCTGAGTCATCATCGTCATGCTGAAGCTGGTCGCTTGAACAACATCGGCCTTTACGCCGCCGGGTCTACCACCCGGCTTTTGCTCCGGAACCCGATCATCCCCCCTCCCCCCTCCCCTTCGATATCCGTCTACCGAGCTCTCAAGGACATGCCATATTCAAATGGTTTGGCGGTGAGATGATGCGGTTGTGATCTGTTAAAATATTGATACTGGCTTGCTTCTACGGCCCTGTGTGGTGTGCCGTATGGCAATTAACACAACCATGCCCGAGGGGAGATGTGAGGGGCTGTATGGTCCAAATGCGTCAGGTTGATAATTAGGCCCTGAAGGTGATGATCATTCCAGCTGGGTTTTCTCTCAACCCATACTTGCTCGGTGTGGTACAGACGAATTCTGCTTCCCGTCTCGGCTCCTACTTACACGTTCGCTACCGTATGCGTGGATGGCGCCTACCATTAGAAGTACAACTTGTTCTAATTGCAAACTCTGGGATCACTAATGGACTGTAGAGTAAAGGCTTTTAGTGCCCCTCGAGAAGAAGAATTTCGTGCTCCTAAGAGCACGTGTTGATGTGATTCCAGTTTGCAAACCTTGGGAAAGAGTCGAGCGCAGCGGGAACTAATTAGCACTCGAAACAAGATCAACTTCCTTGTGTACACAATTCCAAATCTCTTCGGCTTGTGACATGCTAGTTTACAAAACATGTTCCGTTTGCGATTTGCCACTACTCCACAAAGTGTGCTGCAGCTCATTGATTGTTTGGCTTTGGCAGCAGGAACACGCGTCTGGAACAATAAACATGCAATCTGAGCGTAACACAGCCCTGGTTATTGTTAGTACAGCAAGCACGCGAGATGGTTCCGCTCTGCAACGAATGGCACTCAGGCTGTCATTCATCGGGTATCAAAAACCCACCCCAAAAACCGCCCACTGCTCTCCATCAAACGAGGTTAATTTCCAACTGTTCCGGGCCCTTCCCGTGCCCTTTGCAAGAAGCATCCGGAAGAAAATTAAATCCCTCCAATAACCCCCCCCCTATTGTCCTCCAAAATAATGGGCTGGCGTGTGTGCACATGTTGTTTTGCAATCACAGCTGCCCCGCCGATGCGCCCTGCACGTGTGGATGACGTCAATTGGATCGTGTGTGTGTGTGTGTGAGTGTCTGTTTCTGTTCATGATCTTACCGCCACGGGCCACTGGTTGAGTGGAGCTATGTATAGTGTGTTTCTTAATCGCCGCCAGAACAGCTGCTGCTCCTTGCACAAGACACACTGGGTTTCTACAATGTCCAGATCAATGACATACACTTGTCATAACGTCCACCACTATACCGATCATCGGTACGTGTCGTAAAACCGGTTGGAACCGGTTAGTTTTGAGGGCCCCTTCTTTGAGGTTAGCTCTCGATGCCACTACCACCGGCTCTGGGCATGTGTTCAGTGCGGGAATCCGGTCCGCATCCTAATCAGATCCGTCAATAGGCGCCTATGTGTACCGATGGTTTTCGCGGCCAGCGAACAAGCTTTGTCCCAACGTGCGACAAGAAAAGCCCGGGCGCCACGGGAGGTGGGAAATTGAAGAGGATCTTAATAACGGACAATCTCCTACACGTTGTAATGACATCGGAGCCCAAGACGTAGCCATATACCCGTCATCTCACAACGTCATCGGGGGCGCTAATTTTACACCGCGACTCGTTAGCGATTCCGCAATTGTGTGGCCACTACTGTTTGCAGGTACTATTTTAGCGTGAAGCTGTGAATGAATGTGCGGCCCAGACAGGTTCACTCGGGATAAATTGCGTTTCAAGTTTTGAGACCTAAAGCCTTCGGTAGCTTTGCAGGGGGGGAAAAGAAGAAGAATCTCCCTAACCCTTATCACCCAGCTCAGCCAGCCGTGACGAAATGCGTGGCTGGAATGTGGAGCAACATATCGGGGTTGACATACCGCGTGAATGTTCCAATATCCAGCAGCCTGTTGAGGCCCAGTTGAGATTCAGACAACGTAGAGAAACTCCACCTGAGCGCACTGGCAGACGAGAGGGAAGAACATTTGCATATTCTTCATAAAAATCCCTGAACACGACTTGCTGGTTTTGCTGACGTAAACCCGACCCATTCGAAACATGGTGTAGCTCAAAAATGACCGTGAAAAGTGTCATTGACAACATGGGGGTCTCATCCCTCTACACAGGCATCCTCACTCCACCCCCACAACAGCTCGCGATCAACTGGACGATGGGTCAACATTAGATCCCAAGAAGCGAAGACGAGCCCATCATTCGGTGATCGTATCGCATTACCACCAGATACATAATAATGCGAAATCGGTTGTTCGCTCAATAGGTCGACTTCTACGTCACCGCTCGGCTCAGCATCTCACGAACGGTGGATAACTGAAGCAAGAAAACCTGCCACGGCAGATTTATTCAGCCAACGTTGGGAAAATCCCAACTTTCGGCTTAAAATACAACTGGAAAAGAGCATCGCTGACTAGTTGGAGTTCACTTTGTTGCTCAATGATGAGCCCGATCTGTTGTGCGATCGTAAACGGTGTGCCATACCCAAAACACTAGCCCCAGATTCAAGTGTACCGCGAAAAACATAAAACAAACCCCAACCGAGCTGAGGCCAAAATGCCAAAATGTTCTAAAAATTTGGAGGGGGGGTGCAAAGACCCAAAACTACTAGGAAATGAAGTGTTTTATTTGCCTTTGCTATTGTGCTGGAATAAATTTGACACGCCTGAGCAGCAATGGTGGTGGTGTTTTGAGAGAGAGAGAGAAGGAGAGCGGTGGTCGATGGGGAGTTTTATGAGTTTGGTGATAGATACCACCTCCTTTATGACTTCCTTATCACACCCCGGGCGCTTACGAGTGTCCTCGCGAGGGTGGGGGTCGAAAGATATACAAAACGCAACGAGGCGCATCAGTGTACACGGCACAAAGCGGAGATATGAATTGCCTTCACACTTTTATTGGGTGTACTTTGAACTAGAACCATCCCTCCTCTTTAGGCGAGTTCCAAGGTGCAAGAAATGTCTTTTCTTCTTGCACCTGAGTTCATTTGAGACTTGCTTTTCATAGTTGTTGAACAGAAACAGATCAACATGAGATGGATTTTCCAGATGAGAATCCGTCCACGTCCCGCCTTGTATTATCCCGCCCGGTCTATCAATTACGCCACAGAGACACCCACGGATGTGATCGCTTAATCTTATTCAGGTTGTAAGGCGCACGGGCGGCGCTCCCATTTAGACACTTACCGAATTTTTCGTGCCATTGTCCAGTATCAGCATCTTCAGCAGCGTGCGCTTGAGGCCATTGTTGTCGATACAGGAGAGACGAAACTTGTCACTAGTCCATCCTGCCATGGTGAGAAATATGGAAGAAGTCATACCGTGCCTGTCAACAACGCTTTGCTGAGCTTCACGACGGTGTTTCTTCCGTTTCTTTTACGTTGTACTTGTACTGCCTGCCCGGTGTGTCTCGTCGAGCTTGTCGAGCGTTGATTTTTTTTTCTTAAACGATGCCGGCAGAATGTGCTCCGCCAGGAATGTAGGCAGCAGCCAAGCCCCCCCAGAAAAGGAGTTGTTTTTGTTTGCAGCCGATTGTGGAATGTGCAAATGGGGGCGGTAGTTGACCGTGCTCTCGTTAGCTTGAAGTAGTAGACGAAACGCTCCACCCGTAGTGTGTAGGGGTCGGGGTTTCAAATAGTATAGGGCGGGGGGGGGAATAGTATTAGCCCCCGGTGAGAACAGAACGGTGAAACTGGTTTCCTTTGACCGTATTACACAGCTAACAGGGTTTGCTTGTACCTATCTCCAGCTGCAACTGTTTACGACGCTCGCTCGCGCGCGCTAAAGGGAGATGCCTCCGTTTAGATGTGTGAGAGAGTGCAAGATGCAAACAAACAGGGGCCACCCTAACCCTTTTACTCTATCTTTTGCGCAATGTTGCCGGGGCACCGCGAATCGAACTTCAAAGCAGCGGCGCAAGCTCCTCCGCAGAAAAAAGATTTATGTTTTTGTTTTTCTCCCGGTTTAGTCCACTGCTGTGTTGGGTTGAGGGCACCCTAATGTGAGGGTAAATATTTTTCCACCAAAACAGAAACCACCACCACCCAGCACACTAACGATCACCGACACACACACGCGCCCTCCGAAGGGCGGTCTAAACACAGCCCAGGGAGATCTTCTCCACCCGGTAGCGACGATGGGCACCTTTACTTCCACCGCTGGTCGCGCTGGTGGGCGGGCTGCATTTGCATTTGCTTAATTAATATTGATTGTGTAATCAGCACTATTTGGCGTAGCACAACACGAAAAGGGCCGCGGCACAAAACACAACTATTATCCTTTCATTTGCGCCACACTATTGGTACACGCCGTACGCAAATACACAACACTCCCTCTGTTTTATTGCCGCCCGGGTGCAACCTGGTGGCTGTACAAGCACGCTGGCCAAAGGTGGCAATAAGGGCATCACCACATTCGCGTCGCGTTCACTTCACCACCCGCCCGGGGTTTTGTCACCCGCGTCTTGCCCGCGTTGCGGACATACGGACACTTTCACTCTCTTTTTGCTTCACCGTTAGTCCCTCCACGCCTTCCCAACAAAACAACAGCACACAGGCGACACTTCGAAGGGGAAAACTGGTGAAAATGAAACTGCTTTCCCGTCACTTGTTTGTTGGATTTGGATGACTAATTTCATCCGTCTTTTTTTTAAATGCACTGTTTTTTGCGCGCTCTCTCTCTTTCTCTTTGACGCACACGCGATGTAGGCTTCTTTTTTGGCTGTAAAACGGTCGCTATATTACCGCTTTTTCGTTGGTCTTTATTTTACACGCCGTTTCGCACTGAAGAGCACCAGCGGCCTCGGCACGGCAGCAGCAAGAGCTTACCGATGATGGGTTTTTTTTATTTTACGCTATCTGCAGTTTCCGGCTCCACTTCGCCACGGTTCATAACTTCGCGAACGCACACACGCGGCATTCACAAATTACGGCCAACGCGTGTTAAGCGCACCAGAGTGCGTACGCACCTTTTTAAAACTACGCAAGAAAGTCGACAAAAGGGCGAAACGAAAAGTGAAAGAAAATGTGGCTGTATGCTTGCCGTATCTGCTTTTCGACGCTTGACCCAGGAAATGTGCTGATAAACTGGAGCTCTGGGGTGTGTGCGTGTGTTTTTTTTTTCAAATTCTCCTTCTCCTATCACTGTTTCCTTCACTTGAACGTTTTTATTTACGTTACGTGGTGATTATTTCGGTTTGTGCCGCACTGCAAGGTAGCGAGAGATCAGGGCGTCAGCAACTGAGAACACAAACTGTGAAGCAACGCTACTGCTGCTGCTGCGTGTCTGCTGCAAAGGGAGTTGAGCGCGCGCGCGTCCGCTCGGATCGGCGGAACGATTACAAGTGAAGCTTTTGAGCCGCGAATCGAAAGGCGCGAGCGTGCGTTGGTTTCTCTTTTTTCTTTTTTCACGTTTAGTTTTGTTGCGCGCGATTTTTCACGATCGTCCGCTGATCGTTACAACGGCACACTGGCAGGCGGTTGGCGCGGCTGGTGGTCATAAACAGCGAGCAAGCGTAATATTAAGCGTAATTTTATGTATAATTTACCAATTTTCGCTTTATTATGTTAAGCTACTTTTCGTTTTCGATTTAGAAATTGAGTGAGACAATACGTAGTACAAAGGGTACGTCAGTTATTATAAAATGTGCAAAAATAATGCAACATTATACTGCTCTGGTGCTTTTAAATTATTTTCACTATTTTTCGCCACAATTATCTTCTTGAAGATTGGTGTTTTTTCACATGACTTACATACAGTTTAAATTTTGCTTATTCTTTTTTTTGTTAAATCATATTTTCAAAATAAAAAAAACACAATTTTTGAATGTTTTTCAACTTTTACGCGTAAAACCATGTCCCCTTGCAGTCCATAGTGCACCTTTTTGGTAGTGTAGTAGTGCAATGCAACACGCGCGTGAAAGCTCTAAGCCATGAGCTTTTGCGCAAAGATTGTTGCAGCGAATGCGTTGGGAAAAGATGATGCTTCTGAATTTCCAGGCGTGAAAACCGCATGAATGTTATTACAAATTATTTTTAACTATATTGTCACTAATTGGTTATTTAAACAAAATATTGTTGTTTTTAGCTAAAGTGTATTATTATTTATTAAGTACTTTAGTGCAGTTTGAATGTTATTTAATGGCACTATAATTGCACCATTAAAAGTCTGTAATGTGACCCGTACATCCAATAATTCTTTCACACGGAAACAATATTGTTTTAAATTAACTCTTTTCGCTACTAAACTTTAGGCGATAATTGAGGGAACTTCTGGTAGTGCTTGCCATTTCAAATGGGAAATTACGTCATACAGTCATGCAGCAAACTCACCACCTTCGCTAAATCATGAAGTAGTTTATCTGTATTCCATGTTGTCTGATCAATTCCCGGAATGTTCAAAAAAACCATATCAAGTTGATGACTAAAACGTGTTTCGTAAAAGCAGAAGGGAAGCAGAGAGCTCACCTGCAAGCCACGCAACACGACCGATTCGCATGTCCTAAAGCGCAGTTAGCTGATGTCGTATCATCGCGCTGGCACTGACCGATTACAGCCAAGGCAAGTGATCTGGTTCTAGCTGGTTCCATTGGTTCTGTTCGTTATCAAATCAATGCTCCCTCCATGGATAAACGATGCTTTCTGATCAAATGTATGCTTTCTTCATTTACTGGAAACTGGTTTTATTCGCTTCTTTGCGCTGGCGCGTGTCATGTACCACCACCGGACCGGAAGCACCACTGGTAGCGATACGGAACTGCGCCGTACCAAAACTCGTCCATCAATAGATGGGAAAGGACAAATGGCAACGGGTGTTCGCCGGTGGCCGGCACAAGAAGTGCGTCTGTGACGTGTTTCGCGCACTCGCCACACGAATCGCTCACGGCCGCCCGGCGCTTTGACGTCATTGGCGGGGTGTGCAGAAACTGGGGCAAATTGTTTCATTTCTTCATTCACGGTTGACCAAGCTGCCGCTTGATTGGACGAGAGACCCGGCTCATACGCGTCCACTGTGCGTTGATTTATTTGCACTTTTTTTTGTGTTTGTTTGCAAATCGAAGGGAAATAATGCGATAGAGCAGACGGAAGGCATCATTTGGGTGAGTTTTGATAAACGTGTTATCTACACCAGACTGCAGACAGAAGCCTGATGTTTGACGCTGTCTAGAAGAGTTTCCTTCTTCATGTGTTACCGGCACTGTGACTTCTTTTGGGTGCGTTCTTGTAAGCAGCAGTGTTTGCCTACTCGAATCCCACTATCACATCTGCCCGGTAGTACTACTCTGCTGTGTTGTGCAAACACCGATAAGCCCCGAGGAGGCAAACCTCCATTTGTCGACTAGCCCGTGTGTATGTAGTACAATAAAAGACAACTCGAGCAACACAACGAGTCACTTGGGTACACCGAGTCGCGGCGGCAAAAGGGTTGTGGTACATAACCCCATAAAAGAAGTCCCAACCCGCCATAAAATGAATCTGCATTTCCCATCGTGCTGTGCTAATGGTACGGTGACCGACCCGCACCCAAGAGACATAGAGGAAGAGAGTGTGAGAGAGTGTGTATGTGTGGTAGGTGTAGCTAAAGCACAAAGACGGCTATTTACATTTTGAACCTTCAATTATTGGATTCTAGCGCCGATCGGTGTCATTGCTCCGGATTGTTTTCGCGTGCTCCGGTTGGTTGGCTGGCGTAAGGTGCGGGGAAGTGTCTGTGTGTGTGGAGTGTATGATGCGATTTCCATTGTGTTTCTCGGACGGGGTGGCTGAGGGTGATTCCACTGACGCACTGACGCACTCCGGCGGTACTCCGGATTGACGTACGTCCGTTGGAATTGAATTGCTATGGGTTTATGGGCATTAACCCTCAAGCTGGCAGCGATTCCGAAATTCGATGTCGAGTAGGTTTGCGAAAGGAAATCATGAAATCTGACTTAACAGCTCCATAAGAGTGCCGCATAAGGTCTATTTGACGTCTTATATAGAGATCAGCGAGGTGGCTGTCAATATAAATGAGGCACTAATACTTCAAAGATTAAACATGAAATCCCAACTAATCAAATTCTGTACAAATCATACTCTCGGCCTCATTTTTTGGGAACTTCTGTTAGTGGAATATCTATGATCCAGGTTTCTTGCTTGTTCAAGTTAAAGTTCCTCAAGTTCCAACGAAATGTGATACCTGGAAGGTTAAGAGCCCTGCAGTAGGGCGCGCCTTCCCACAAGCGCTTGGAATGAAAACTCCACCAAGATGCGGTGGTTCAGTTTTCCTCTCCCCGAACTCCAATACCAAAGCTCAACTCTGACGTCAATGGGGGAGACCTGAAACCTGCTGCAAAGCAGCAGCAGCAGCAGTAGCTACCACTTTCCGTGGCACGTCCGTGTCTGCGGGTGTAGTGTAAATTCGATAATTTAGCAATCGTGCGCTTCTCACACCGCCAGTCCCTCCCTCCAGCTTGCTTGAGCTTTGCTCTGGCGTCCGTAGGAGATTTCTTGCACGGTTGATTTGAGTCGAATGCGCATGCAGCAGCACCACGACGCACGATGTGTGGTAGGAAATATTGAAAGGGGAGTGTGTTATGCAATTATTTTATTATTTTGAGGTCAATAGCTGGAAATGCGCGCACACACACACACAGCTGGGGCTCGCTACTAAACGAGTAACGTGCGTCATCGGTGTGCCATTGAGAGCGCCGATTGGAGTGGTCCGAACCTGATCAGCAAACTGATCAGCAAGCTGAAGCATTGCTTAATGATCGGTGATCGGATCTCTCGGACTCGGAGGTTTTCTCTCTATCTCGCTCTCTCTTTCTCTCAGAGGGGGAAACTTAATACTCTTCCCCGGTGTGGCCGGTGGACACACACTTTTCCTTGATGGTCCTGATTGATGGATGTTTTAATTTGCTTCGTTCGTTTGCGTTGGATGATTGATCGGTAATGCTTTCCGTTTACCTTGGACCGAAATAGAATTGATGAATATTGAGGGTTTCTTTTTAGTACGCACAAAGAAAGATGTGAAAGGTCCTTTTCGTCCATTTACTACTGTTTATTTTTGTTAGTTTTACATTTGTGTGATTTATTATTATGTGCCCTTGTTTTTATTCTTTCTGTGCCATTTCTGTTTCTGTCTTTTGTTATTATTCCTTTCTCTATTCTTCCTCTTTCTAATTTTCTCCTTCTTCTTCTTATTCTTCTTCTTCTTCTTCTTCTTTCGTCTTCTTCTTCTTCTTCTTCTTCTTCTTATTCTTCTTCTTCTTCTTCTTCTTTCTCTTCTTCTTCTTCTTCTTCTTCTTCTTCTTCTTCTCTTTATTTTTTCTGTATGTTTAGGCTTATGACGTTGGTTATTATTCAGGTTTTGGTTCTTCTCACTATTTATTGACCGTTTCTCATTTACGTTTCAATCGTTCCTCCGATTTATTGCCATTGTCCCAGCATTTTTGGAACAAATGATTCTAACATGTTTTGAAAGGTCCAATAAAACCGTGAGACGAATTCAAACTATTTCAAGAAACAACCAAAAATACGGAAAATAGCCAAAAAAGCCCTAGGAAGCCCTGTATAAAACTAGAAATCATAGGCCTCTTTTTTCCTATTCTGTACAAACGATTGATGTTCCAATTAGATTCTAATGTTCAAACTAGATTGGCTTACGATTAATTACGCTGAAGCTTTCTGACTGGTTTTCCGAAGCCTGATAACGAATGAGTGACATTTTCAAACAGAAGTAGATGATGGATGAGTTGACAGATTGTTATTTATTAGTCCCACAAGTCCTGCAAGTCCTACAACATCGATCAGGAGCATGATGAAATCGTAAATGTATGCCCACCTCCTTAATGCTATGCACACGATTGTGCTCCTAAACCGTTTGATGTTAATCTCGCGATCTCCATTACAGCATCATCCTGAGCAGCAGCACGCTTCGAAGCGTTCGCTTCACCTCTATCAGCAGCTGATCGGAAACGGTCCACTAAACGTGCGAAAACGATCAGATTAAGTAACGGCCGTATCATGCGCACGAATCAACGGCCACGCACATAAGCCACCGCCAACCTCATCATCGATCTCTCTGGTAGTTGGAAATGATCTGACCGGCTAGACTCGACACACAGAAAGCTAGCTGCCGCCCTTTTGCTGGCCGGTTTGATAATGCACACAACACACACACCCCCCAATCGGTCGCCGTTTGTTGTTTCTGTGGTGCTCATTTTGCAAAAATTGACGTCAATCGAAAGGGAGGGGACTGAGGGTTTTGTTGTTTATTGTTTCTTGTGCTTTCTGTGGTGTGTTTTTGCTTTCGAAAGTCCCATTATCTGGAGCACCGAGAGAAAGAGACACAGGGCAGAGCATAAAAACCAACAAACACTTGACAAGTCGCGCGATCCGGGCAGTTCCATCAGCCAGCCAATAAGCATGGATAGAAACACACCCGTGCCGTTGGGGGAAAGCCCTGCCCGTGGCACTATCTCAAATCACAGGGAAAGACCCACACAGCCAAAGCGGGGAATGCCGGGGGCATGTCCCGGGATAATGTCAGCTGTAATCAGAACCCTCTGCTGCGCTGACTTTATAAATAACTGTAATCATTTGGGGGATTGTACCCACCCCGGGTGGGGGAGTACACCGTGTCCAAGGTTAATTATGATGAGGGGCCGGTGTGTTTTTTTCATAGGTCGCGACCTTAATATCAGACAACAAGTATCAATAACAAATGGTGTTTTGAATTATTTATAGATATCCCTTTTTCACCTTCGCGGTGACTTTTCGCCTCATTTCGAAGGTGTCATCCCGATGGAAACGTTACTTTGAGCGTACGAACGATCCGAAAAGATGCAAAAAATCACCTTCAAAGGACTAACGCAACGTGTAATTGATAAGAACGGGGAATTCTTCAAGGCTCGTCCATCTTTTCGTGCCGAATTCCAATGCCGTAGTTGGTTCGGCAAACAGTTGCGAGGGCTTTGCGACATTACGGCCCTTCACGGGTACAGCCAGATCGTGCGCGATGGATACAGCATGGTGGAACGAACCGTGTGGACCTGTGCCGTCGTTGCGTCGACCATCAGCGCCATCACGCTGCTCATGATCTCGTGGTCTTGGAGCGTCGAAACACCGACCGTAACGGTAAGTTCAACGTGGAATTCATGCTTGAAGTTTGATTGCTCATGACCGTTCGTCCTCTTTTTCGCAGGTTACCGAGTCAACAAACTATCCGACCTGGAACCTTCCCTTTCCCGCCGTGACGGTGTGCAATCTGAACAAGATCTCGGCATCGGCCGCCCGGTCCCGCGCCGAGACGATGCGTCGCCCGGGCAACATGACGGTGGACGAGCTGACGGAGCTGTTTCGGTTGTTTCTGCACGTGACCGGTCTGGGGGATCCCGACCCCGTTCGCTACCGACTTCTGCATGACATTATGCTGATGAACAATCTGGAGATACCACAGTTGATGGGTGAATTCACCCCGCCCTGTAGTACACTGCTCGAGCGCTGCATGTGGAAGGGTACGCAGTGGCGCTGTGACAACCTGTTCCAGGTGGTGAACAGTACGGAAGGGTTGTGCTGCTCCTTCAACTACTACGGACTGCTGAAGGACAACTATCCGAAGAAGATTACCGTGAGTGTGCCGAAGGATCCGAGACGTGTGATGGCGAGCGGGTACCAGACGGGCCTCTCGATACTGCTGCAACCGCATGCGGAAGACTACCACTCGACCGATGTCGCCTCGTACGGGTTTAAGGTGATGATCCACAGCTCGTACGACTATCCGGATAACGATGCGGAAATTAAGCTCGTGTTGGCGGGGACGGAATCGTTCATTACGCTCATGCCGACGGCAACGTACGCCACGGACGATGCGCTCGATGTGGCGCCGTCCGTGCGCAACTGCTACAGCCGGCAGGAGCGCGTGCTCGGTGTGATGCAGCGCTACTCGTACGTGAACTGTATGGTGGAGTGTCGGGCGGCAAACATCTACGCCAAGTGTGGCTGCGTACCGTACCATCTGCCGAACAATGGGTCGATGCGCAACTGTGAGATGAAGGACATGGAGTGTGTGGTACGTGCGCGAGATCGCTACGTGACGGCCGTGCCGACGAGGAACGGTTCCGTGGAGCGGCTATCTTACGGGAGTGTTGTGGCGCCCTGCGGATGTTTGCCCGGGTGCGATAAGGTGCAGTACCCGTCCGAGATGGTAACGGGCAGGATGAATCGGTCGTTCTCGTTTAACGCCATATCGTTTTTGTAAGTCAATTGTAGGGGAAGTTTGCGCCCACTTATTAATTTATTGTTTCTCTCAACAGCAAAGACATCCAGTTGCATAATCAAAGCTTGCTGCACATTTATCTGGCCGATCTGACCGCGACACACTTCCGGATGGACATTTATCAGGACTCGTTGGGTGTTTTGGGTAAGCAATTGTGGCACACGGTACCCCTAAAGTGTCTCTTTTAACGTATTGCCTTTACCTTTTTCTTTCCTTTTAGCGTCCTTTGGTGGGATTTTGGGACTTTTTCTCGGCTTTAGTATAATTACTGGCTTTGAAATGGTTTACTACTTCTCCATTCGCTTGCTGTTTGATGCGATTGCGAAGAAGAGCGACAAACGGAATGCGTCCAGCGCGGGTCAGCATTGAAGCGTTTTCGGTCGCTCAGATTGCATACATTTAGGCGTAAACTTTGAAGGTGTGCTTTGGGATGAGCTTTATGAATTTCGCTTTAGCAGGGGACGTTAATTTGATGCAGTTGAATCTCTTAATTAGGAGTGGAAAATGTCGGTTTGATTGCATTAATTTGGTATGTTTTATGTTTGCACATTTACACATTTATTAACCGAATTAAATGATACAAACACAATACAATGCTGTATGGGGCCGCGCGCACAAGCCGCACCGTGAGCCCTACCGGGAGCCTTGCTCGACCGGTAGCCTGTTACACACTCCTGCGTTAGGTGCGCTCTGCACACACTTAGCGCGCATCGCTAAGTGCGGCGTATTAGTGTGCGTGAGCGCAGTGTCGATTCCTGGATGTCGACCAGCAGCAGCGCAACTGCTACGGCGAATCCAGGGCTCGGCACGTCTATCCACAACATCTCCCCCTTTTAATAACCGAAGGGTCGAACCGACGCGGGTGATATTCCACAACGGAATACCAGCGTGGTGACACCCTTCGACCGATGGTACGTAGTGGGGCCCGTGATGCTGCTGCGCTCATGTTCCCGGGCGGCGGCGATGATGCCGCGTTCGCGTTCCTCGGGTTGCGGCTGTTGTTTCTGGAGCGGCGGCGATGAAGCCGCGTTCGCTGTCCTCGGGTCGCGTCTGCGATGATGACCTGTTGTCCCGGGGCGGCGGCGATGATGCCGCGTTCGCTTTCCTCGGGAGCGTCTGCTATGGTGCACCGTTGTCCCGGGCGGCGGCGATGATGCCGCGTTCGCGTCCTCGGATTGTAGCGTCGCTGCTACGCCTGCCGGGAGGTGAGGGTGGTGCCGCGATGAAACCTTGCACCGGCAGGGCCATGACCGGCGACAGCAATGGCCGGCCACAGCGATGGCGTCTCTGGCTGGACGTGCTGGGTTTGCTGCAGGTGAGGCGGAATGTGTCGTCGCCTATGATGCGAGGCTGCTGCGTTGCAGCCGAGGCGACTTACGTGTCGCCGTTGGTGATGCGGGGCTCGAGCCGCGGCGGGAATGCGACCTCGCCGATGACGTGCTGCCGTGCTGCAGTCAAAGCAACCTGCGGGTTGCCGATGATGAGGCGGACTCGAGCCTTGGCGGGATTGCGACCTCGCCGATGATGTGCTGAGGTGCGGCAGCCGAAGCAACTTGCGCGTTGCTGTTGGTGATGCGGGGCTCGAGCTGCGGCGGGATTGCTGCTTCACCGATGACGTGCTGCAGGGCTCGAGCCGCGGCGGGAATGCGACCTCGCCGATGACGTGCTGCGGTGCTGCAGCCGAAGCAACTTGCGCGTTGCTGTTGGTGTTGCTGGGCTCGAGCTGCGGCGGGATAGCTGCTTCGCCGATGACGTGCTGCAGGGCTCGAGCCGGGGCGGAATGTGCCGTCGCCCTTGATATGCGGCTGCAGTGGGTGGTGTGTAGCCGGCTGCCCATTGCAGTGGTCGCCAGTGATGGGACAGCAGCCGGGGCCACGGTGTCTGCGGTGGCGGCGGCCCGATGTTCCGCGGTATCCAAAGGCACAGGGAACCGTGCCATCGCGATGGCCGCTGCACTGACGCTGCAGAAAGGCCAGACGAAACGCGATGGCTGCCGCGGGTTCTGTAGGATCCTCCTTGCGCAAGAGAATCCCATCCTCGTCGCCACTTTTATGTTTGCACATTTACACATTTATTAACCGAATTAAATGATACAAAACACAATACAATGCTGTATGGGGCCGCGCGCACAAGCCGCACCGTGAGCCCTACCGGGAGCCTTGCTCGACCGGTAGCCTGTTACACACTCCTGCGTTAGGTGCGCTCTGCACACACTTAGCGCGCATCGCTAAGTGCGGCGTATTAGTGTGCGTGAGCGCAGTGTCGATTCCTGGATGTCGACCAGCAGCAGCGCAACTGCTACGGCGAATCCAGGGCTCGGCACGTCTATCCACAACAGTATGAATAATTTATTATCTTATTTGTAATTTATGCTACATTCATCGAGCCGTTAGTACTCGACAGTCACGCACTTAGTCTTGAGGTACTCGTTCAACGCTTCCTTGCCTGAAATGCAGAAACAGACACACCAATTAGACACCAACTAGACACCCTCCCGTCAAGCAAGCAACCGCTTACCTAAATCCTTTCCGAAGCCGCTCTGCTTGAAGCCACCGAACGGAGCCGCCACGTCCGTCTTGTTGTACGTGTTCACAAACACCGTGCCCGCTTCGACCCGCTCCGCAAACCGAAGTGCTTTCGCAATGTCCTGTGTGAAAACACCACTCGCCAGCCCGTACTCGGTACTGTTAGCCCTTGCCACCAGTGCATCGAAATCACTAGCGTGAAACTTCGATATCACCATGATCGGACCGAACGATTCTTCGCGCGCAATGTACATGTGATCCTCCACGTCGGTAAACACGGTCGGCTCGAAGAACAGTCCCTCCATTTTGGCCACCCGCTTGCCACCGTACAGCAGCTTCGCTCCCTCCTTCACGCCGATCGCACAGTACTCCTGCAGTTTCTCCAGATGTGCCCGATGGTTTTGCGGTCCATGTGCCGTCGCCCGGTCGAGTGGGTCGCCA
This sequence comes from Anopheles merus, assembly GCF_017562075.2. Classification (NCBI taxonomy): domain Eukaryota; kingdom Metazoa; phylum Arthropoda; class Insecta; order Diptera; family Culicidae; genus Anopheles; species Anopheles merus. The sequence goes on from NC_054084.1 coordinate 35,856,136, forward strand.
ATTTTCATCGTCTTTATGCCGCGGATCACTTTCCGCACAAACTCATCGTGGATGCGGTCCTCCACAAACAGCCGGCCAGCGGCAATACAGTTTTCACCCTTGTTGAAAAACACCGACGACATGCCGAGCCGGACCGCCTTCTCGAGATCGCAGTCGGCGAAGATGACGAGCGGCGACTTGCCGCCCAGCTCCATCGAGCACTTTTTGATGTTGGATTCGGCGCACGATGCCATGATGCGTTTTCCAATAGGAGTGGACCCGGTGAAGCCCAGTTTGCGCACGACTGGATGGTCTGCAAGAGCCTGGCCGGCCAACGAGCCCGTACCCGTGACGACATTGATCACTCCCGGTGGAAAGCCGGCCCTTACAGTAAGCTCGGCAAACTTTAGTGCCGTCAAGGGACATACTTGAGCCGGTTTAATCACAACCGTGTTGCCTGCGGCAATGCAAGCGGCCATCTTCCACGAGAGCATCATCAGTGGGTAGTTCCAGGGTGTAATTAAGGCGCACACACCGATCGGTTCCTTCTTCGTGAACGTTAGCACACGATTCGGGCGGGCTGGGCTGACCGGGATGGTGCTACCTTCGATCTTGTCCGCCCAACCAGCATAGTAGCGCCACGCATCGATCGACATACCGACGTGAGTTTTCAGTGCAAGCGTGTAAACTGCGCCCGAATCGATCGACTCAATCGTTGCCAGTTCCTCCCGGTGCTGCTCCATCAGCTCTGCCAATCGGTACATCAGCTGACCGCGCTCACGTGCCGAAACGGACGTCCATACGCCACGGAACGCTTCATCGGCGGCTTGAACTGCATCGTCAACGTCCGCTTTGGATGCATTCGCTACGTCACAGATCACTTGTTCGTTGGTGGGATTAACGATCGGTATCGTTTTTGCACCTTCCGCATCCACAAACCGCCCATTGATGAAGAGCTGCGTTGGGACGGCTATCTGTCGTCGGTTTGCCTTCAACACCACGTGTTTGAAATCCAGCGGAATGTTCGTTCCACGATCGCCATTGCTTCCGGAGCGCAACCGTTGAATAACTTCCTGCATAAACTCCCCATACACTGGCGCCATGAAGAGCGTCTCGTTGTCGATCGGTACCTCGAGCGTGTCCTTCACCTCCTCCACCAACCGCACCACATCCATCGAGCCGGCACCGCACGCGAAAAAGTCCGTCTCGGGCCCAATCTCCACCTTCAGGATCGATTTCCATATGCTGCGCAGCAGCGTATCCTGCTCCTGCTCCTTCTCCGTCAGCACCAGCGGGGTCGCTTTTGTCGTCCCCATCTGCTCAAACCACTCCCCGGTGGAATGACACGATTGCCACGCTTGATCCGCCGCACGCGTACCAACGATCCATCGGTTCCGGTGATGAAAATGCCTTCGCGCGTTACAAAAGCAGACCCGGTGGACCCTTTAAATTGGATTGGCTTCCCATTGACCATGCTGCGCCGGGCACTGAGTGATGCACCGTACAGTCGGACCGGTACTTGCTCGCCATCTTCCATCTGCACTACAGCCAGCGCTCCGGGAACCGAATCCAACCCACGGATAAAGTTGAAAATCCTCACCGCCGGTTGGTTCAAGTTTAGGTACTGATTCTCCTCCCGAAACAGGGCCGGATCGTAGCTCGCACCAATTTCAGTTTGCGGGATCTTGGGCGCAGTACCCGCAGCGATCATATCCACCGCTTCCGCCATAGCCGTTACACCCTCCGGGTAGAGGAACCGCTTGTACAGTGTGTCGAGCGTGTCGTCCCCATAAACGGGGCACTGTTTCTGCAGCAGAATCGGTCCAGTATCGAGCCCATCGTCCGCCCAGAAGATGGAGAAACCGGCCCGCTCGTCCCCCTCGATCAGTGTCCAGGAGATGGCACTGGCGCCTCGGTGAAGTGGCAGTATGGAGGGATGATAGCAGATGCTACCGTAAGCGGCCCCATCGATCACCTCCATCGGGATGAACTGGCTGCAGAACGGGAGCACGTTCAGGTTCGCACCGACCGATCGGTACCGCTCGAGCACTTCCGGTATAGGGACACCTTTGCGACGCCAGGCGGAGAATTTAAACACTGGAATGCCATGCTGGCGGGCTACGGTAGCCAGTACGTCTTCGCGGGCGGCTTTGTCAGCGATCGTGAACACACCGACGATGAGATGATCACGCTCGAGCAGCAGTTCGAGAACTTCGGCGGCAAAGTTGCTCTGCCCGATGATGGCAATTTTGAGCTCCTCTTGCTGCTGTTGATGATGGCCATTGGTGGCTTTCTGCAGGTGAGTAACAAAAGCAAAGAAGATGTCAAACTGAATGATCGGAAGCACTGCACTCTAGCAAGAACTGAAACTCACATGAAAGCCGTTCGTTTTGGCGTCACTTTTCACAGGATCTCCCATTTTTATAGCTTTTTCTGCTCACTTAAATACGGATACACAAAATCCTTGCCACTACATGCAACAGAACGAACCGAACTGATTGACCGATCACGATCGGGACTCTTATTTATACACCAGCAGAAGCGGGAGCAGCCCGAAAAGGCCACAATCACTTATCAACGGATGCTGCATCAGGCCACAAAAGCAGAGCAGAGCAGAGAGAGAGAGAGCAAGAGGGCACGCATCTGTCTTGCTGTTGGATCATGTGTACCGCTCCCTGCCTGTGTGTTTGATTAGAGAAGGTGCCAATCATGCCGATCGGCTTTCGGAGGGGCATCGTCGACTGGTGCCTACTTAATTCATGCGATAATCAGCTGCAGGAGTGTAAATTGCGCTGACTGTTGGCTTTAAATTGCCCTTTATAGAGTGTTTGTGTAACACGAACACAATGCCGATCGGTTGTGGTTCTGCCGCGGGGCCCCAAGATCGCGGGTTTGTGGGTCGAGAATAAGAAGCGTGCAATCTCAGCCCCGCACGGGTCAAACAGACGGGCTATATTTACCAACAGGTCTGGCACATGGAACCGGCGCTAACCAGTTCCACGCAGAGAAAGTTCGCCGTCTAATCGGTTCGTTATCAGTGATAGCGTGTGCTGATCCGATGACGCGGAAGAGCAGCGTTACAACAGCAGCGTGGTGTTTGAATCAGCTGCGGTAAGCGTGTCCAGGAGCCGACATTAAATAAGCTTCGATTAGTGAGATTCTGTTTTGCTACAGCCAACAGAAGCTCGCTGTGTCAACGGGCGATTTCCGATCATCCGGATTGTGCCGGTTGGTAGTTCCTCTTTTCTTGGTGGTTTAATTCCCTGTACGGCTCGGTGTGCTGCAATCGATACGTTTACATAGGGCATGACCCCGTGTGTGTGTGCTCTGATAGGCCGGCGGATGCTTTAACCGGTTATTTCTTGCACTGCATGTGGAGCAGTAATGATGATGTGTGGAGGTTTTGAAATTTCCAGCATTTGCGGTCGGTGGTGACTCCCGGCCACCATGACGCTGCGAGTTCAGGTTGATAAGTAATCTGCTGGCTTTATTTTTGGAAACAGGCGTGATCGTGTAATGAAAGCGAATACACTTTTTAAGACACACGAAAGGCTGGCACGAATTTGTTTTTCACGACTTTCTCTAGTCAAAGCTGTTTACAAACCTTCTATAGGAAGGGTTCCTGTCCTTCTTGAGATTATGGGTTTAAGAGCCATTGCTGTGAAATTGAAGGGAATATTTAATATTCAAACACAATACGATCTGATCGTTAAAGCTAGTCAAAAAACATAATTAGCAATAATGATTAGACATCCCAGTTAAAGGCTTGAACGAAATACCGATCGTTCTTTGAGTCCTTTTGTTGTAACGATCATGGCAGTATGATGTGATGATCTCTACGTTCTGATCATGGATTAGTACAAATGCTGATCTTCTTCATAAAATTGATTGGTCGAGGACGTGTCTGGCTGACAGGACCTTCCAAGTTACTCCATGTCCATGGCAACATCCTTCATGCCGACTCTGCATCCTGAGCTTTACAACTGATCCTCTGATCCAGTTGAACTATTCCGGATAAGCTAGTGGGCTATCAACTTGATCCAGTCACTGAGAGCTCGTTCATTCTTCCTTTTAGGCGCAATATAGTTGTTAGGTTTGTAGGAATTGGACTAGGAGGCATGTCATAAGCCACTGATGCGCTTGACAATCTATGACCGATTAGTTCTATACGCGGCTAGTACTCATGACGGACATGTTGCTTTGTTATACGTGTTGATGAAGAATGAAAATAGAACCTGTCAAGTCTCGGATCTGATCAATCGCTCAGAGATCCTCTTGTTCATTCCTATATTATTTCTTCGTCTTCTTGTAAACAACCGTTGTCGGTCAATGCTTGTACCCTTTCAATGACTTTTGGAATCCCCCCCATAGCAGGATAGTCAGTCCTATGTATGGCGGCACGGTCTATTTGGGGCTTAAACCCATGACGGGCATGTTGTTAAGTGACACGTAATGATCCAAACAATATCTTGGCTAAAGCAGATCGTGTCCTGTTTCTTTGAGAGACATCAATAACCTACAACATTACGTGTGTCTGCAAGATTTTGAGATTAGTTCGTTAAGCAGTTTAGCAGGTAGTTCGTTGAGCTAACCGGGTAGTTATGTCAAAATCGTTCCAAATTCAGTGAAAACGTGTAACTGTTGAATATGTGAACAGCATCGATTACCCCTTACAACTTCTCGTTATTCTTTCAACCATTCTTTACATCCTATTGGATAAGTTATATGATAGATTCTCGTATTGTCTCGAACATGGATTTCTTCTTATCTTTACTACCAATATGAGATTGTTTGAGGACGATTTAGAATGAGCCGATTTGTTGTTTAATACATGACTGACGACCAAATTCCTTATCTATTACTGCCAATCCCCAATCAAACGAGACACTCTCAGGTAGCACTTTGTTGATCGGGTTTGACGCAAAGCTTGAAGCAAGTTCTTGATAGAAATTAATACACACGTAAATAGCTTCAACTATAAGCACTGTATCATCGCACTCTGTCATCTTCGGTAAAGCCAATAAACCGTCTGCTAAAAATATTTACCCAGACAATCGTACGGAATTCTTCGCCCTCAAGTGTCACGATTAGCCCGGAGAGTGGGTGCAAGCAGTTCTATTTTATGCATTCCCCCACTCGGAAGGAAAAGCCCCTACAACCGAGCCCAGTGATGAAGTGGAGTGGAGGCACACTTACGCCGCCCGATACGCAGCTCGGAAGCAGAACTGTTCTGTGCCGGTTTGGCGCAAACGATGAATCCGTTATGCGTACTGGCAATTGCGATCGCGGTAGGTTAATGAACGAGCAATAAACATTGAATTTATCTCTCTCTCCCTCGATCCGGGGCGGTGTGTAATTAGCATTACACTTGCGCATGCTTTTCCTACCATGATGTCTAGGCCCTCGTCGCACTCCATTTAAAATAGATGCGCGTTCTGTACACGTGCCTCCCCGCGCACCTCTTGAGTGCACTTGAGACCTTCGGGATCCGGTGTTATCGATTGTCGGAAATTCTCCGCAAAGCGCTCAAGAAGTCGTGCACTGGGTTAAGCTGGGCTCGTTGTGAGTTTCTTCACGTTCTTCCCAATCCTCTTCAAGCGACACATTACTTATCGATTATCATCAACTCAGCTCAGCCCGCAAGGCCGTTAAACCTTGTGCGCGCGCGTTTTGGCCCGCATCGCCAAAAGGGGTATAAAAAGCCCACTCCAGCAGGAACCACCCGATACAGTTCGTGCAAGCAAGCGGTCGATTAAACATGGTGCGATTAAACAGTGCAGCCGGCTCCCGGTGGTGGGCCCCAGCGATGGCCATCCTGGCGCTGGCGCTCAGTGTCGAAGCGGCCGAGGTCGCACGGTACGATAACTACCGGCTGTACCGGGTGACGCCCCACAGCGAGGCGCAGCTACGGTCGGTGGCCGCCATGGAGCAGGCGAGCGATAGCTTAATTTTCCTCGAGACCGCCCGCAAGCTGGGCGATCGGTTCGACATCGTCGTCGCGCCCCACAAGCTGGCCGACTTTACCGAAACGCTTGAATCGGACTACATCCCGCACGAGCTGATCGAGCAGAACGTGCAGCGGGCGTTCGATGAGGAGCGCGTCCGGCTAACGAACAAGCGCGCCAAGGGTCCGTTCGATTGGAACGACTATCACACGCTGGAGGAGATCCACGCCTGGCTCGACCAGCTGGCCAGTGAGCATCCGAAGGAGGTGGAACTGCTCGACGCAGGACGTTCGCATCAGAATCGCACCATGAAGGGTGTGAAGCTTTCGTACGGTCCCGGCCGCCCGGGTGTGTTCTTGGAGGGTGGTATTCACGCGCGTGAATGGATCTCGCCCGCCACCGTGACGTACATTCTGAACCAGCTCCTCACCAGTGAGGATGCGAAGGTGCGTGCACTGGCCGAAAAGTTTGACTGGTACGTGTTCCCGAACGCAAACCCGGACGGGTACGCGTACACCTTCCAGGTGAACCGGCTGTGGCGCAAAACGCGCAAAGCGTACGGTCCGTTCTGTTACGGGGCCGATCCGAACCGCAACTGGGACTTCCACTGGGCCGAGCAGGGCACGAGCAATAACGCCTGCTCGGACACGTACCATGGATCGGAAGCGTTCTCGGAGGTTGAGACCCGTTCACTGGCTGCGTTTGTGGAGAAGCTGCGCGGTAAGCTCGGTGCGTACATTGCGTTCCATTCGTACTCGCAGCTGCTGCTGTTCCCGTACGGTCACACCGGGGAGCATTCGCCGAACCATAAGGATTTGGACGAGATTGCCGAAGCGACGGTAAAGTCACTGGCGAAGCGGTACGGCACGCAGTACAAGTACGGCAATGTGTACGATGCGATCTATCCGGCGAGCGGGTCGAGCGTTGACTGGAGCTATGGAGCGCAGGATGTGAAGATTGCGTACACGTACGAGCTGCGTCCGGATGGGAACGCCTGGAATGGGTTCGTGCTGCCACCGAACGAAATTGTGCCGACGGGCGAGGAGACGCTGGACTCGCTCATCACGCTGCTGGAGGAATCGTCCGCCCGGGGTTATTACGATGAGAAGCATTGAAGTCTCTCAAACCGGGGCGGGTTGGTGGCTTAGCGCTGCTTTTAGTGTGTGATTGATGAATCTAAGGTGAATAAACCGAACAAAAACTGTAAGAGTGCGTCGTGTGTGTGTGCAATTGCTTTATTAATCTCTCAACTGGTGATACAAAAACACGTTCTCTACGTACACAATTTGTGCTTTTTGTGATCGTTTTTGTTCATCTACGATGCCACCTCAAGGCCATCTAATGATCCCCTAGAACATCTCCCAATGGTTCCTGCATTCCGACAACTTCAGCGCTCTTCAAAGGTTCTTCCTCCGGTTTCGATTCTTCATCCTCCAGCTCATCATGCTTAAAATCTCCAGCCTCGTTCAATGCCGGGTCTTCCTCCTCATTCAGTTCTTCCAACTCCTCCACCGGATCCTCACCCGTTTCCTTCAAATCCCAGGCCGTTGCGCGTCTACTTGTGGATGCCCGCAGTACATGCCCTCCGTCCAGTTCGACCAACTCCAACTCCGTTGCACTCGACTCTCCCCCGGTGGTGGTGGCAATGCTAGCCTTACGACTCAACATCAGATATTCATCAAACAGATGGTTTGAGAGACGCCGCTCGTACCGGTGGTAAGCATTTTCAAGCCGGCGCACGTGTGCCTCCGAATCGGTATCGTCCGTATCGGTGCCCTTGCATTCGATGAACCGCTTGAAGCGCTGTACGATCGGGTGAGCATCGAGATTGAGATTGCGCCGAAAGTCCTCCAGATCGGTGCTCCAGTACTCATCGATGGCGTCGTGGACGAGCTTCGTCTCGAGCTCCTCCTCCTGCAGCTCACGGGCCGCCTCGGACAGGGCGGTAAATATTTGATCCTCCGTCAGCTTGTCGATCTCGTACTGAATGTCGATAAACTTGCGGTATACCGGATCGGAACCGAACTCTTCTGGAATAGATTTGGATGTGGTTGGATCTTTCGGGTCGCTCGGACCAACTTCGACTTGAGCATCCACGTGTTGGTTCAATTCACCCAAATCTACAGCAGACTCGTCTGAGGACAGCTGATCAACAGGATCAATGGTAGCATCGGACGCCTTGTTGTTAGCTTCAACGACATTCGGCACCTGTTCTTTGGTCATATTCTCAACAATTGTTCTGCAATGCTAACAGGCTCCGATTCCTGGATAACCTCCAGACAGGCCCTTCCTTTTCCTGATGTACCACCACCTCATCTCCAATGTTCTGTATCATATCGTCAACCTTCCGAAGCTTCTCGCTAATCTGCCCATAGTCCTCCATAATGTTCGCCAGCTGATCGTGAATACTATCAATGTGCGCATTGTACTTCTCCTTCTGTGCCGTCACTCGGTCGATCAAATTCTGCAGCTTTTCCTGATCCTGCCGGAACACCTCAAGACGATACTCGTTAAAGTTGTGCTGCTTGCCACCGATCGATATCATCTGCTGCTCGATGTTCATATCAACTTCAGCGTGACCCTTCATCAAGCGCTCCAGTACCGCCTCCTTTGCAAGGCTACGCTCGTTCGCTTCGAAGCGCTCCTGCCGTGCCTGCTCAATTTTTGCCCCGTTCGAGTTGTGCTCCATCGCCTTCAGCACACCCTCGTACACGATCGGTTCGGTACGCTGAGACTTGGCCGTCTGGGGACGCACAATCTTGTGGCGATTCTTCAGCACACACTTTGGATCGCGCAAGTCAACCGAATGGAAGAATCGTTTGTACTCGTCAATAAACTCCGTGATCGTGTTCTGACGATCGAGCTTACTGTCGAGGATGCTTCCAGCTTCGTCCTCCGTTTCACTGCTGCTGCTGCTGCTGTCGCTCAGGGACACTTCCGGCGCGCATAGAACTGGCTAGCTTGCGATGTTTCTTCGGTACAATCTTATCAAACATATCCTCACTGTCGGAAGTGTCAGAGCGGAGGTGCAGGCACGGCTGCTGTTCCGCACGCAGCTGTCGCAATCGGTTACGAGTGTTGGGTCGGAGTTGGAATCGGACCCGGTGATGTAGTCCACGGAGTTGGTAGAAGCTTTACGCTCGTCAGCCAACTTTTGGGCATGTTGTGTATCGCCCTCTGTGGAAGTGATCGAATCTACCGAAGCGGTTGATGCTTTACGATCAGAATGTTGTACGGCAGAGCCATCAGGATCTGCTGGGAATTGGTCAGTGGTACTACACGTTGGTTGCATCGTGATGGAAATCTCTTTCGATTGGATGATGACATTCAGCGTATCATCCTGCTCGGCTGAGGCGATACGGGCCTCAGTTTTTCTATTAATTTCAGGAAGCTTCGTTGCTTCCACAGTAGGTTTAGGTACAAGATCTTTGTTAACATCTTCACGATTTGTATCTTCTTTACCTTCAGTTGAGATCTTTTCTTGTTGTACAACTTCAGTTTTGTGGCTCTCTTCAGGAAGTTCATTCTTGTCAAAAGAATCATGTGCTTTCAAGTCATTCTTCTGATCAGATACACGCATATAACTCTCATCAACTTCTGAACCTTGCTCCAGAGATTCTGGACCATCTTTGGCTGCTTCTACGACTTGCTGTAAAGCTTCATCTTTCCTTTCCTTCATATCTGCGTACTCTTTTGTAGTAATCTCTTCGATGAGTGGTTTGCCGATACTTTCGCTCAAACGTTGATCAGTATTTACTCTTCCAAAGCACTGCTCAAGAGCTTCACATAGCTGTCTGGGTTGGTCAGCTGCGGGAGTAGCTGCGGGAGTAGCAGCGGGCTTAAGTGCACTTGTGTGTTGGTTAAATAGAGCTTCCATCTCCTTCCACGCAACGTCGTTCGATTGGTACTTCAGCTCTTCGAACTCTCCTTTACTGGCAGCAGAACCTTCCTTTTCTTCCTCCTCCTCGTCGCTGCTCGTTTTAAGCTGAAAACAATAATTGCATCTTAAAATGGGTCAAGTATGGAAGATAGCATTTTGTTTCTCACCAATTCCGGTTCGCCGTCTCCTCGGTGGCGCAAGCGAAGAGTTGCTGGAGAAAATTGAACAAATGATTAGCTTTTTGTCTTAAATGAGAAACAGGAGATGAAAATTATTACCATTGATACTGCGTCGCATTTTGCGTTGTTCCTCTTTCTTCCAGCGCTGGTGTTCTTTACGCTCCTCTTCGTAACCGCCTCGTTTCCTTTTTTTCCAAGAAGTACAATACAAAAATGGTAATTTTGATAGCTCATATATTGAAATTGATTCTTATTACCATGCCTCAGCACATGCCCGATCTTTATCAAACACTGGTCTCGAATCCAAATAGGTCAGAGATTTCTGAAAAAAATAAGCAATACGATACAACAAAACTCATTGTAGACTCATTTTGCAGTAATTGTCCTCAAAAAACGAATTCTTACACATTCCAAAATGAGCGTTTTGCGATAAGAAGGAATATCGTTGACCACGGGATTCCCTACCAACGTCAGTACGCGCAATCCTTTCATATCCGCAAGAACCTTTCAAAGCAAATAAGTTGAAGTTGACGGTCGAATAATATTAAAATAAATAGAGAATACCTTCACAATCGCAATGTCCTCGATTCGGTTGTGAGAAATGTCCAAAACCGACACGAAATCACATTTCCGCAACTCCGCCAGGCTTTCGATCGATTTCAGATAGTTGTGCGAAATGTTGAGCGTGTTCAGCACGGGCAGAATGTCTGTTGAAAGAAATAAACTTCAATTTCATTATCGTTTCCTGTTGGCAGGCAGTTTTAAAACGACGGAGAAAAGCGTTCCCTTGCTCCCTTTCTTCCTTACCGCTTCCACAGTTTTCTATCTTGGCGATGTGATTATGGGAAAGGTTCAGCGTGTCCAACTGTTTGCAGTGTTGCAAGTTTTCGATTTTCTAAACAAATGCCCCAACAAGCAAGAGACCAAGTGTGAGAAATAGGGGATGGAATCAGATGTCAGTCAAGCAAAGAAATCGATAAGGGTACAGTCTGCCATCATAGGAATGGGAGGCACGTGCACATGGTACTGACCTTGATAAGGTTGTTGTGCAGATACAGACAACGCAGTTGTGACTGGTGATCCAGCCCGGAAATGTTGGAAATGGCGTTGCACTCCAGCCAAAGGCATTTTAATCCTACGTACTCGTCCAGCCCATCGATGGCGTTGTATCCTGAGAAAATAGGATGAGAGAGCAACAAAATCTGGAACATCTTGTGGAGGAAGTAGATCGGGAAGTTTCTTTTACCTGAGTAGTGCAAATATAGGACATCGTTAAGGTGTGGCGTTAGGTAGAGCTTGTTTTTGCGACACGATGCTTGAATCGTTTTCTTCGTCATTCTGCGCCATTTTGCGGGAGGAAATTAAAACACCATTAGCGTTATGCAAACTCTTACACATCAGGGTAGTGACTCACTTTTTGGGCCCAAACTCTTCTTCGCACTGTTCGCGCACCATCTTGGGGCAGAGAAAAAAACTGAACTGCGTGCTCTATCCGCTGGAAGAAAACTGGAAACTACCAAAAACTTTGCCCCTCCGGTGGAAAATAACAACGATGACACCGAGTAGCAACGGTTGCTATGTAACGTGCATTGGTTTCAAACGATTGCCACAGTACATGTGGGGGTTTGAAACGAAACGAAGTGCGTGTGTGAAATATTTCATGCGCCGTGAAAGAATTCGTTATTTTGCAGGGTTGGTAGCCTTAAAACGTCAGTTGAAATTATTTTTAAAATATAAAAATCGTTTTGAGATAAAAACTATGAATGTATTTCTAGTTTGAAATATAAGAGAAGTACAAAACAGTGTAAAAAAATAAGCAAAATTTAAAACATGCTACGTGCATAAAAACATTCACTACATGCACAATTGCAGCTGATAGCAAGAGCAGGATCTCTACAAACATATTTGCAAACTGTTGTCACTTTTATCATACACCCCACGCCAAAAAGCGGTGCAAATGTTGATCATTTGCAAAGGCGCCGTCGCCACGGTAAGCCGCCCCACTCAATCAGCCTTCAAACAATTTAACTGCTCGCGGTGAAAACGTGACTGACAGCACACATCACACAACACACAGCCCCCTTCCCGGAGGCTCCTCAAAAGAGCTCAGCTATCAGCCGATGGGCGTGCAGATTCATAAGCATGATGCGCTAATGATGCAAATGAATTGTGATGCCAGCGTTAAAGTGATACTACTAATATGACACTTTGTAAATGAGTATATAGGGTTAAAAATACCACCTTCTTGCTCGTTCGATATGTCGGGTGGCCCAGGGTAGGGAGCCTGTGCAAAGCTGTGTGCAATTTGCAATCGGGCATTGCAATAACAATAATAAAGGCTGGCAAATGATGATGTTGTTACAACAGGTGCCAAGTGGTGGCAGCCGGGGAGAGGTTGTAATTTATTATTTAACATGCCGCTATTTTGTAACCTCTTGTGGTGATTGTGTTGTTCGGGCAATAGTTAAAGTTGACACGTTTTTCACAATAATTAAATTGAAAGAGAATAAGCTTTTTGTGGTACGATTGATGCAGGAAATTCAATAATATGCTGGTTTTTGCTGTTAAGCTGTTATAAAGTATCTGCGTTTGAGATTGTAACGAAGCCAAATCTGCTTACACTCAATCGAACAGTACGTACCGGGATGATGTTTTGCCATTTTCGCGTTCAAATGATATGTTATATATTTAAAAATGACACACGTGTGCCAATAATAACACAGCCACAAATGTATGACCATCACGTGACGTACCTAACGCCCCGTGACGTTCCACCCGCCATGACGTAGCAGGGTCGCTAAACAACTGTTCAAGGGGGTTGTTTTTCTGTTTCCTTACGATCCCGGACGATGTACCGACATCTCGCGTGATGCCACTTCTCCCGCCAACCTCGCAGACTCTAGTCCTTGAAATGCTGGATGTTAAATGTGATGATCCGCTAATTATTCCCAATCGTCTGGGAAGCAACGTCTGATTCTTCGGCCGAAGGTGATAAAATTGACACTCTTGGTGCGAGGCGTACGATGTCCACCATCGGTGGACGCACAACGCAAGCCTGGTGCGTGATCGATTATTTGACGTACCGAGAGCGTCGGATTGGATCGAGTTTGCTTATACACACCGGCACGGGTAATCTTATTTAGATCGTTATTGAAAATCACAGAAATGTAGATTTTGGACATGCTTTTCCATTCTTTCCATTTTCTTGCCATTTTTTTTTCGTACATCTAATTCGTTTATAATGGCGCCCATTCGAATCGTTCCTGCAGATGCGATCAACAAAAAATGTGCTAAATATTCAAATTTGAATTCGGAGTCGCACACCGAGGTGCAATTTCCGTGTCGTCATCGGAGTAGACGCGTGCATGTGTGCGTGTTTGTGTGTCTGCTAATTGATGAAGCATGTGCGTTGGAGTACGTCTAGCGTGGTTTATTTATCGCTGATGATCACGATCCGTCACACACACCGCCCTGTGACGTAGATGTGCTGGGGAAGCGCTTTGCGTGCTCAGTTGTGCGAGACGTGGTCATAGCCGTTGCTAACGACGACGACAGTACATGTGAAGCTAGAAGGGCTTTACGATGGGTTGGGGGAGTGTAGAAGCGCCAATGGAAGGGGGATTTTATGTGCTCAATAATGACAGTACGCTGTAACACTAGCTGGAAAGCAAATATTGGAGAAAGCAAAGCATTGCAATTGATAAACGGGAGGCAAACAGAATGATAAGAAAAATTACACACGTTGTAATTCAAATAGTTTGTTGTGGAGACGATTCTAATGACGAGTGTGTTTTATGACTGAGTACACCATTTAAATAAGACACTTTTACAACACCTTTAAACGGGTCATTTATTTGCTTTTCACTTTTATAATCTACACACTTGTGGTGAGTTCAGTGTGTTATTTTGCTGTCGAAATGGAAAAAAGCATTTAAAAAGATTTCCCTATAATTTAAAATTGAAAATTAAGTTTGATTGTTTAAGGTTAACTCCCAGTTTATTTACGATAATAAATAAAATAAATATCACGAAATATCCAAAACTTCTAGCAAACCCTGTAAAATTCAAAGCCATTATTAATCCACTCTGGTTTAGCAGCAATCTAAAAAATCAAATCTCTTATAAAAAAAGGTCATAATTAAACACTATCTAGCCAAGGTTGGGCCTGTTCCTAATCAGGTTAGCATCCAATTGTCGTGCTTTGTTAATTGTTGCCAGTTACTGTCTGCTCTTTACCATTCTTCTTTCCATTCTCCTATCCATTGTCAACACCCTGCGCGCACCCTCACAGACTCATCTTATCCTGAGGGCAACCTTGATTGTTAGTTTTCTGTTCAGGGGGATTTTGCTTTTTTTTTTGTTCAAGTTGTAGCGCTTCATCCAATTTCCTGTTCACACCTTCCTGAATACATTAACGTGGCTCGTATGTTTTTTTTTCACCTGAAAAGGCCCACCAAGCCTGAACACGGTCGCTTGGAATGACCTCGCCATGGATTTCCGGTCTTCGTTACGGGCTTCGAGCGATGGAAAACGAACTTATCGGGTTACGGGAGCTCGTTTTACATTTTTCTATCTTGCGCCATTGCACACAACACACACAGACACACCCACAACCATTCTGCTAAGCTGTAACATCCTGAAAAAATGGGGGGAAAAGCGAAGGCACGGCCTAGGATTACGTGAGTGTGTCTGTTCTGTGAGGGGCAGGTTGAATAAAAAATGCTGCTCTGTGCAGCGGAGCAGAAGCAAACCGGAAGTGATGACGCTGTTCGTTTGGCGAGCGAGAAGAAAGGAACACAAAAAAAGAAACAGCTTGGAAGAGGAAATTAACACTCACCACCCTCGCTTCGAGATGGCGGACAGTGGAAATGATTACATAATTGGTGCATGATTGACAGACGCGGAGCGGAAACGAGACAGTGCCGAGCTTAGCGCTAAAGCTCAACAGCTACGAGGATGATGGCGCGTAGGCAAATATTCGACCACTACTAGATGCAGTGTCTGAGTTACAGTAGCCATACAAGGGGAGAAAGAAAAAACACAGAGCAACCCGGGAAAATAATAGAATTCAGTAAAGCTAAGGCTCAAGGACAGCAACGAGCCTTCCTCGTTGATAAGGAATGGGCGCTAATCCAGCCACAGCAAAAGCCCGTACCCCGTAGCAGCAGCAGAAGCATTTGCCTGCAGAGAAAACTAATGGCGTAACAGCTGAGGTATGACGTAATGGATTTTGACTGTTTCCTTCCCTTTCTCACTCACGCTCACTCTCTATCTCACCCATTGAATGAGGTAAGATGAGTAAAAAAAAACAAAATGGAGATGTTCCTGCTGAGCTCCTCCACACGTCAGCACACACGGAGCGAGCATCCTTGTGAGTACCCGCAGCGTATTTGAGTGCCAATCGCTGTGAACGCGCGCGCAACGTGAACAGAGAGGGAGAGAGAGAAAGCACTCACCGAAACGCGATGGAGGCGCACGGTGTGTGCGTCAAGAAAATGGAAGCAACTGATGATTACACAATCACTGTACCCCATCGTACGACGCGGAGTGATGGTGGACGAGAAAATTAGAGCAAACCCTTGCTCCGTCTCTCTCTCTCTCTCTCTGTCTCTCCCTTCAACGAGAAGTATCCCTTCGTCCTCGGGCAGTAGTTTTTCCTGGAATATAATTGAGAGCATGAGTGTCTTTTTGGGGGTTGAAAAGAGCGTGTGTGTGTGAGAGAGAGAGCGAGAGAGAGCGAGTTTGGGAAAATGACGACCAAATCCAGAGAGGCGCTGTGCGGTGGTAGAACACCCAGTGTATGCGCGCCTTGCCCCCGGAAGCAATCCTTCGGTGCCGTGGTACGAGACCACTTGCATAGAGTATTCGGTTCTATGTGGTCATAGTAAGAGGTACGCCTTTTTTCCACAGCGCCTGTGGTCTGCCTTTTTCCTTGTGTGTGGTGCAAAAAGCACTAGATCGGTGGTTGTAATTTTACGGGGGGCAAATTGGACAGTATCTGTGTGTATGTGTGTGTGTATGTGTGACAGTTAGGGTGTTGAAAGGTGTGATGTAACTGAAGCAATTACTTGAAAAGGAACACTCTTCTCAACTCCTCCCCTGTGAAAGGTGTTTTTCGAGGCCAAACCACAGTGGGAGGGTGGGGGAAATTACTCTGTCCAGTGTCTGTAACCTATGTTCCGGATTTTGTGCGAACTCGATCACTAACTCCGCAGGCCAGAAACGCAATGCAAGGACAATGTGTTAGAAGGAAAACCCGATGATAGCAGAAAAACCTTCCAACAAGGAACCCGTTTTATCGATCCCATAAGTGTCATAATTCGTCCTAAAGAGGGCAGTAGGTGTGTGCGTGTGTGGTTGTGTGTATGTGAGAGACTCACTGAGTGAGTGTGAATTAGGAACAGGGACCCGCGCCGTCGTTTGCAAAACGGCCATCCAGAGTTGGGTGCACCAATTTAGTTTCGTCCCCAATTACAATGGCATTGATCCGATATGGATGTGGCTCTGGCTCCAGTCCGTCTACAGAACGGGCCCCTCCGAGCCTTGTCCCTTCCCCTTTCCTAGTGCTCCGTGTACCGCCAGTACTGCCCTTCGGCCGACTTTTCACCCTTGTCGATGTCCTCCAAAACTTTTGTCATACGAATTTCTCCCTTTTTCTCTCTCGCTCTCTCCAATACACCAATTCCTATTGTATGTATGTGTGTGTGTGTGTGCATTAGGGAGCATCTAAAAAATAGGGAGATGGAGGTGATGGTTGTCCTTGTGTTCATGGTGTATGTGTGTGTGTGTGTATTTCAGGTCTCTGCAGCGCGCCGATCGAAAGCGACAGGCATGCGCAGGGAAGGTTTGCGCGATTTTTCCCTTTTTTTTCGCTCCCTCCAACTCTCTTCATATTCCAATTTCTTGTGCTCAGTTTTTCCTTCACTGGACGGCACACGGTCTCCAACGGATCCACATCTTTTGGCGGAGCATCCGAGAGTACGCACTCTCACGTTGGAAAACACTCTCCACGCGTTGGAGCTCTGACTGGAGAGCTCCAAAGGAAGACTCGACTCGAAAAGAGAGAGAGAGAGAGAGCGCGCGTGAGAAATAACTCGCCAATACACTCACGATATCCCCTCCCTGGTCTATTACGCTCTCTCTCTCTCTCTCTCTCACTCTCGCTCTCTTTGCGGTGGGGCTTTGGGGTGGATAAATAACCAAGGCAGTTGGCAGCGTGCTGACTCGTTTTCAGAACCTCACTTGAATCGGTTACAGGCGTATCGTAGCTGCTGGTCGAGCGCGTTTCATTACGCACTCCTCCAAACCTCCGCCACCCTCCCCACCAGAAACGTTGTGCTCTACGCCGTTGTGTGGGTACGTGCTGCTGGAAAGTGGGGTGAAAAAGAGGGAGGGAAGGGCCTCCAGTTACTACTAGGACTTGCAGTGTAATTTGATCATGTGAGGACGTGCGAGAAGTTGAAGCGCATTCGATGGACAATTGATGGAAAATTCCGAGTGCTGTAGTGGGAAAAAAGCCATTAAAGTGCGGATGTGATTTTCCGTGCGAACCAAATTGTTTTCTGATTTTGTAAAACTGTGCTTCAAAATCTCAAAGTGTGTGTGTGTGTATGTGTTAGTGTGGAAAAACTTGTACAAGAAACTTTTCTTTACCGAAGCAAAAGCTAACCAGCAAATAAAAAGTTGGGAATAGAAACGGGAGAGTCTTAAACCGTTAGAGAATGTATATGCGAGAGAGATGTAGATATGATTATGAAAAGAACAATTGTGAAGATGTATAGAGTGTCGAAGTTTTCCATAGATTGCTTTTCAGAAAAGAGTTTAATATTTAATTTCAATCCAAGTGCAATAATTTGCTTAATAATGATGGAACAATTCCTACAGGATTCATCCCACCTGAGAGACTGAACGGAAAATTGAGTGCATACAGACACACACACACACACAAACACACTGTCAAATTGGACGAGGATATAGATTGAGAGAGGGTTGGGTGGTCTAGGGGGGGGGGGGGTCTGTGAAGGGACTAGTATGACACGATAAAGACGTGCGCTCGCGCACATTGCCTTTCGCTCGACGAAAGGTGGTTACATAAAAAAGGCGACTGGTGGACATCCCGGTTTGGGGTGGGGGAGGAGTTGGGTCTACACGAAACAGGTCCTTCCCTTTAAAACGGTTGGAGCAAAGAAGCCGCTAGTTAAATGAATTTACATTACTGAACTGTTTTTGAATATTTTGTACATGAGAATTAAAATAATAACGAATTTTGCTTCATATTTTTTCTCTCTTCCTCCCATTGTCCTGTTCCTCCCTGTGACACCGTGTGCTGTGGATTTTCCCCAACCTGCCATTTCTGCTCCGTCGATCAACGGACACACACGCACGCACGCACGCACGATACGCGCACACAACTCAACTCGCGTGCACACACGCGCGTTTTTGCGTTCCAGTTCGGGGATCAGAGAGAGAGAGTGAGCGAGCGAGCGAGCGAGCGCTGGTGCTGGGAACGAGTTTGCTGCTGTTTGCGAGTGTGTGCATGTGTGTGTGAGCGTTCGCGCGCGTGTTTGTGGATAACCGAAAGCGGAAGCGGAAGCGAGAGAGCGACCGAGCGAGTGAAGTTTGGTGGCGAGCGAGAGAGCGAGAGCGGTGCATCGAGAAAGCAGAAGCAGTAGAGAGAGAGAGAGAGAGGGAGAGGAAAAAACAAGTGCTCGTCGTGTACCTTGTGCGGTGCTCGAAGGATCAAAGATCGATTGCCTGCCTGGCCCAGTAATACGGGCGTGTGTGTGTTGTGTGGCCGTGTGTGAGAGAGTGTGTGTGAGTGTTTGTGAAGAAAAGCTGCGAACCAGCACAGGTGCGATCGTCGCGCGCGCGTTCGACAGGACTGAACGGACCACTGCCAATTCAGAGTCAGCACAGCATTAGACAGAGTCAGCAGCAGCAGCAGCAGCAGCAGCCATGGCCGACAAAAAGGTAGCGGAACAGTACTATGCCCCGCCGCCCAAGCTGGGCAAATGGGAAGGATTTAGGACGTTCCTGTGGAACAGCGAAACCAGCCAATGCCTTGGCCGCACCGGATCGAGCTGGGGTAAGTAAAGAAGGAGAAGGAACTGTAGTGTGACAGTAGTACGTAGTATTAGTAGTGATGGCGGTCGTGACACTTTTCCATTATCCTGTGCGATGAAATAGGGGCGCAGCCATGTTGGATTTTTCTCCGTGTGCTCGCGTGCGCTTTCTCATGGTCCCATTTTCACGAGATTCGGTGGGAGGAGAAGGAGGACGGCACAAGGGCACACTAAGGCACACACTGTGTGGCGATGGTAGCGCCATCAAGTGTCCTTCCGCGTTACTAAACCGTGTGCAGAGAACAGAAGGAAGAATGCGAACACCGTGCGCGCGACAGAGAGAGAGAGAGTGAGAGCCTTTTCTTGTGGCTGTGTGTGTGTACGCGCGTGTGAGTAGCACTGTGATGAGGGATGAGAAAATCTACTACTCCGAGATACTTACCCCTTGAAACGCTCATTGCGGGACACAAATTAGAATTGGGGAGAAAATGGGGACACACGCTCTCTCGCTCTTTCTCTCTCTCTCATACGTTTGAGGATTTTCTCCACTCATCTGTTTTTTCCCCCACTGAATCTCCTTGTGAGTGTATGTCTGTGTGACTGGTTCTCGTCGCTTTTCGCGACGAGTTTGGAAAGCTGGTTACATAAATTTTTACTTTTCCCAACAGCCGTTCCGATTGTACTTTAGCTCTTAACCGCTTGGCGTATTAATCGTGCTATTTTAAAATAATTCAAATCGATGGCAAGCGTGCATCAAGCATTTTGGAAATTGATTTCAGTCAAGGGAAGCCCTAGAGAGTATAAATTATGTACAATTTTGATGTGCAGTTGTACTTTAAGGATGGACAAAAGAAAGAGACATTAAACTAATAGACCAAACCAACACACCCATGAAGCAAATTACACGTTACGTTCGGTTGGGTGTGATGGATTATTCTAGCCTTGAAGTTTCTACATTTTTATTGGAGCTACCTCATTGCTTCCAACACTCTCCCCCCCCACCACCCCCTCCACCGACAAGCAAACAAGGAAATGTATGAATAAAAGGCTTTCGCTGGAGCTTGCAGGATTGCGCTTACGCAATCGTCCAAAGGTGTGCCAAGGTTTGGGAGCGCCTTGAGAGGCTTGCCGTGTCTGCTTTGTGTCTTCACTTGGCTAGTAGCTTGTTTTTATTATTAAAAAAAAATGCACAAAATGATAAAAATTGGCATACAGTACATTGCTTTTTTACATTCAAAACTTCTCAAAACACCAACAACCCAGCAAAATCCTTCAGCATACCACTATACAAAGGTTGTGTATGATTGACGCCGTCTCGTTGCCGTTGCCGTGTATGTTTGTGCACCCTACCACCCTCCCCAATCCCCCCCCCCCCACGGAGTACGAAAGGCAGCGGTTATGTAACGCTGTCTTCACAAACAGTGTTAGCCATCCTGGTGGACTAGCCTGGCTTCACGGTCGTCTGCAGTCTTTGCGGGTGGTTTCCTTTTCTGCCTTCTGGTAAGAATTTAGCTACGGTTGGGATTGTAGCGGGAATATAACAGACAACTGAACAGCAGTAAAGCAAGCACACGCACTGTTTGGCGGTGTAATTTTGCTGCCAAAGCTTAACAATTATCGTAATTTGTATTTCCTCCACGAACCTTCCTGGAGCGTTTCCAATGGCATGGAAATAATATAGTGATGGTTAGGTTGGTGCGGCGGGCACTGGATCATTACATAAGCGAGTTTTCTTCGTCCAGGTAGTAATGGTTGATTCGGGAGGGTGAGCACATTGAAAGGAGATACGTATAATTTGATAAAGCCAGGGCCACGCGTGGATTTGTGGTGTCAACTTTCGGAAGGTTGAAATGGGTTTTTTTTTGTTGTGGGACATGGGACCAATTTAACAGAATTTGGACTATTTTGACAGCCTAATACACCCCACAAAAAGGGAGGCAATACTGTGCACGGGCTCATTAAGCATGTATCATTGCAGCCAGACGGACACACACGCCAAAGTGTAGAAAAAAAGGGAAAAAGAAAAAAAAAGGGAGTTATGTAACACATGTAGTTTATAGCAAACAAAGCAAAAACCCTTTATGAATCGAAATTCTGCTGGCATTGCTGTTTTATTAGCACCATAAAGTAGAGGGGTTTAAAAATTCAAACTTGCAGCAGCAGCAAAAAAAAAAAATTAGTATACAAAATTTCGATCGTTATGACGATGAGATGTGTGTATGAGTAAGCAATTGAAACCATTGGGAGGAAGAAAAAAAAACGTCTCGTACGCTTTGACAATGTCGTGTAAAAAAACGTCAACGGTGATACGCAAAGCCACCCATCCCCTCCCACTTGGAATCGTGTGGGAGGGGGAGGACGGCCTCCTAGTTATGTGCACCGCAAACATATTTGTTATTTAAATTGAAGTGAATTGAATTTCAATGCCTGCCCTCGAGCAGGGAACTGAAACTGTTACACATTGCGGATCGAAGATGGTCTGGTCGTCCTCGCGCTGGAGTGGAGTTGTTTGTTGTCTCGCTCTCTCTCTCTCTCTCTCTCTCTCTTCTCTCTCTCTCTAACTCTCTCTCTCTCTAACTCTCTCTCTCTCTTTCTCTCGCTCGGTGTTGCTGACTGGCGCAACATTGCATTGATGAGACAATTAAGAAGGAGTATGTGTGTGTGTGTGTACTTTGGATCGATTTGTAGATGTAAGAATTGTGACATGAAGTCTGTTTGCTCTAGTAGGACAAGAAGAACCAATTAATGGATCCAAAAATAAAAAAAAGAACAGTTCCGGTGTTATGTAACTAGTACTCCAGAAGTCGGCGTGTTCTTCTGCAAACCGCATTCGCCATAACCTCGAACCCCCGAATCCTATTAAGCGCGCACCGATCAATACGGCCCAACTTGCATCATGCAGGCTCGTTAATCTCTCAGCCCACCTCCACCGGCCGTGGTCACACACACACACACACACACACACACACACACACACACACACACACACACACACACACACACACACCTTTGGCATAGGGATTTTACCGAGGAAGCACCTCACACGGCCAGGAATGTGTATACGTACTTCTAAGCCAAAAAGTCCAAAAACCGCCAAGCAGTGGTGGCAGAGATGAAAAAGGTTACGCGGGCATCAATTGCTAAATTTAATACTTTGGTAAACTTTGGTACCGCCCGTACCCCTGCCCACCTGTCCGGGGCGGGTCCTGCCGTGACACTGCCGTCAGACGGTTTTACGACCTGCCTGCCTGAACCTGTGTGTGTGTGTGTGTGTATGTGTGTGTGTGATTGGTATGCCTGGTGCCGCATTGGGGGCTGTTCGCTCCATAAGAAACACGGGTGTGCGTCCCGTGCGCCTGCGCCCTGCCTATAAATAACCCCACAACAGACTTTTGGGGTGGTAGTGGGTTGGTTTTTTGCTTTTTCCAATAAGCGATATTTACCAACCATCGAACACCCTCGGTTCGCCAGAGCCAGTGTGCGCTGTTCTTGAATCATCTCGTGTAGTTTTCCGCACCCCCGTGTGTCTGTCATTGCGCGTGATGGATGGAATTGTTCTCCGACTTGCGGGACGGAGAATTATTGAGTCTACCCCCAATGGAGTTCGGATTGTGGTAAGCCCCATTGCCATGCCGATCGAACCGGTTTGATTGGGTATTTAGTTCGGCCGTATCATACACCCTGCCACTTGTACCACGTGCTTGCTTTACAGCGTTTACAACCCGCACCCTCCCCCCATCATTACGGGTTGTTGTAGTTTGTTTTCTCCAATTGAATCAATCGGCTCTAGACGGACCAGCGTTGCGATACGCTGTTCCGCAACACTACCCTGACAACGGCACACATACAGCAAAACTGCGCAAAGGAAAGAACGCAAAAACAAACATACCCGAGGTTTGCATGTAAAGTAGGCTCTCGCTTCGAAGGTGAAGTTGGCTCGCGTAACCAGTTTTGCAAGATTCGCAGGTCGCGGTGTCTTGGGCGAAAGTCACCTTTTCGGTTGGGACTTTTTTTATCGCATTTGATCGTACAATCCAGTTATTCGACGAGAAAGAGAGAAAAACTCAGTGTGTTTTTCTTCTTCAATATCTGCACCTCAGGCGATTCTAAATCATCATGCGTCGTTGGATATGACGGCTATACTTGGCGCCTTGAACCCAATACTTGCCCAAATGGACAGTCAACAAAGTTATTAATATATTACGTCGCCCAAAAAACCACATGACACTCTACTGTCTCGTTCTCACTAAGCAACGCGTTTCTTATTCCCCTGTTTGCTTGTCAGCTGTTCCGAATGCTCGAACGTGTTTGATGTTCCTTTCTGCCGCGATCCAGACGGCAAGAGCAGTCGACGGCCGCGCAAACCGCGAAGCGCAACATCGCACACTTGTATAGTGTACGGCTGGTTCAGGTTAGCGTTCGCCACGATCGTTAAACCGTTTTTGTAGGGGGAGCGAGAGTCAGCGATCGCGCAAATGTGGCGATTGCGCTTTGGTGAATGTATGGTTTTCATGTTCTTCGCCAATATTTCTTCCACCAAGACTACGAAACGGAAACAGCGGCTCTCTTCTACGTAGGTGTTTCTGCTTCATCCGGCGGCGTAAGGGCAAAGCCAAAGTTGAGGCACCATGTGTGATGTTGTGCTCAATTTTGCAATGTTTGTTTTACTGAAGTGTCTTCTTACCTCCACAGTTCGGTTGCGAGCGGAGGAACGGAAGCCTTTATGGCTGCTCTTGCCACTTCTTCGCCCACAGACCTTATTCGTTTTGCGCCGATGCTTCTTCACTTCTCGAGTTCTTTCACGTCGTTCGAGAAACAGGATACGCCGCTCTTATCGATCGAGAACTCTTTTCTGCTGACACCGTACACCGGACGCTGTATGTGGAGCGAGGCTAGAAGGCGAAGGAAGGTTTATTTCCTTTCGGATGCTCTAGTACTCAAGTCGTTCTCCCCTTTTTTTCACCCATTTCATGCGCATTATGCGGAACTACGAAGTACGGTTGGTGACGTTGATAATGACGATGATGATGATGATAATGGTTGCAACGTTGATGTTATCGAATGTCGAAGACAGATAGGGAGGTGGGGAGTGGGACCGTATTATCAAGAACACCCGTCTGTTTGCTCAGCCTAACAATACGCCCGCCCTCCGGGTACATGTATTGAGCCATTAGATATGATTTGTTTCCCTTCCATCTTCCCTTCTAATGCAAATAGTTTATCCTACATAGCCAACCGGAACCATTCGAAGCGTTCGATAGGTTGATAAGGTACTAGTGGCGTTGAGAAAAAAAAGCACACAAAACAACTACTGATAAACGCAACTTGGTCGTCGCGATTCCGTCCACCCTCCAACCCCACAACATGGCGTCAATGAATACCATGACCTCATTCGCTACCCCGAAGGTTGTCGCTACTTCACTTTGCGAGCGAAATTTTTATCAGAAACTCATCGTGCTTCTGGTTGTGTATGTGCTGCCAGTTCGGGTTAGGTTCTTCTATGTCCCTCCTTCCCTCAATTCCCCAATAGTTAGCCATAACTTTCGGCTCGGAACGTGACGAACGTTCTCAATGATTGTATGGGAGAAACGGGCTACAGCAGTTTTATGTTCTTGAGTTGTGCAAACAAACACACAAACAACAATGTGTTTGGACGGTCGCTGAGATATTGTAAACATGGCACAGAAAATTGGTTGAATCGCAGAATGGAAAAGAGCGCGCGAGAGAGAGAGAGAGAGAGAGAGAGAGAGAGAGAGAGAGAGAGAGAGAGAGAGAGAGAGATAGAGAGAGAGCGCGAGGGCGTATGTGAGAAGAGTATTGCTTATGTGAGTAATTTATTTGTTTGCTTCATTATCAGCTTTTTTTATTTGTTCACAAAATTGCTGATTTTGTTTTTTTCCAGAACTGGATACAATGATTTTCTGTTGAAGTTGGTTTTTTGTGACAATTTTTGGGACTAGACAAGAAGATTCTATTTCTAGAGCCTATCAAACCTTAGTCTCTCGGCAACAGACGAACCAACATGCTTTATCGATCCATACTCCATGCTCCAAAGGGTGGTATTGCGTTTGCTGGACACTTCACTAGACGCTCCGTGACTTATCGCTCCGACCGCACATGACCGTCCGAGCACCAAATTGGAAATTCATGAGCTCCGGACGATGTGAGAGCCGTCATGCGTCACACTAAGCGCGATGCCTTCTATTGAGCATGTTTCGTGGATCGTTGTTGAAGGTTCGTCGCGTGCTCACTGGGCGATAGACCGTCGTCTCAATTTAACCGTACCGTTGCATATCAGAGCCGTGCCCCAGTCGAGCAGTCAACTCGCACGCACGCAGCACGCAAAAGCAGCTCGGCCACAATTAAGCATTGGCTTGGGTTCAATTAATTCTATGTAGAAACAATCAATAAGCATTAATTTCAATTGATCTCCATGTGATATGGGGTGGGTTGGTGGTCGCTTGTCGGGGCCGCTTTTCAATAATCGATCCAGTTAAGTACGATCGGTACTGGACATTTCACCCCCCCCCCCCACTCCCCCTCCCGCTTTTGCAGCCCTCATCGGCGGCTCACCACGTCATCAATCACGACAGGCGGAAAGTATTGCCGTACATCAAAGGGACTCGTGATCGTCCGTGAAGCATTCGGAATGATTTATGAACTTGGCTCTAGAATATATTTCTCATTTATGGCACTTTTTATTAGATTCGCTGACCAAGAGAAACATTGCTTATTCACGCTACAAAGTATCTGGGTTGAAGAAACAGGTGTTAATGATAGAAATCCCCGTTTGATCAGTCGCTGGGGAAGTTTCACAAAAATACCCCACAATCTTGTGGTATTTTCAGCTGGGAATTCTAGTCTGCCCAAGCAGATCGCTAATCCTCACCTATTTACTCAACGGACGAGAATAATATAAAAATTCCAAATTCCCCATTCAAACACGTGCTGGTGCTGCTGGGGTGCCATTCCGTGACAAGCACGGGCTCTGTTTTTTCCCTCGCAAAGATCACGTCCTAGCGACTGCTGATGCCGATCGCCGTGTGCGATCAGCACGCGTTTGTGCTCAAACTATCACTAGCGCTTATTAGCACAGAGTTGATTTGTGTACTAGTGTGTCTAGTGCTCAGTTCCAACCCTCTCCCCTGTACAGTAGTAAATTTTCGTCGTGCGCTTCGACCTTCTGTGTCTGTGACGAGAGATTCCAGCATTGCAACTGGAATCCGCCGCCAAGCATTCACGGCCACATTACCATTAGGCGACCTTAGCAGTTAACTAACGAGCGAGAGGGCACAGCGTACGTTAAATCGTTAAACAGTCGTCACGAGCGGGCGCCTCCGAGCAGTCGGGCTTGGGTGGTGTTAATTGCTGAATAATGATTGACGGTTATATCTTGTAGATGAAAATTGATATTTTGGGACGGGTTGTGAGCACGGGATGGGCGTTAAAGTGGTGGTAGGTTTGTTGTTGTCGTTAGTTGACTAGTGTATATGAAAAAAAGGCATGGAATTTTCCACACAAGTTATCATGGATCAATGTTAGCCTCATTTTGCTGTAACCGCGTCGCTTCGTTTGCAGGGAACAGCCACTGTTAATAACATTCTGTCCTCAAGGCAGAATCGGGCGCAGTGGCTTATGCACGCAGTTGCTGTTTTTATGTCTCACATTCCCAAGAGCCCTTTCCTTCCTCTCTCTCTCTCTCCCACTGTTAGTCTCGTATCTCAGTTTAGCTCCCCGCGGGGATATTCTATTCACAAACATCGCGACATTCCCGGACGCTGGTTGAATAGGCTGGAAGTGGCAGCGTCATGGTCAGTGTTTTATGCAATAGTGGCAAACAAGCCTGCAGCTGTCAGGCCGTATCGTGCACGTGAGTCTATAGGGGCTAGGTGGTTCGAGCATGCATTTACGCGGCAATGTACGACAGGATAAAGGACATTATACGATATAAATTCAGTCCGTTGGTGGAAGCATCTTGCAAGCATCTCTCATGCTGCTGACGTGTTAACAGTGGCCCCAGTTGGAATTGATTTTCTCACATTTTCTCAAACCCCTACTGATGGGACACGCCGTCGCTGTACAAAGTGCATAATGAATGAATCAGTACAAACCCTTTCACCAGGGGCGAAGTGGTCCGTTCAGATTCAATTACGCACTGTGCAGTCTTTGCGAATAAGACGTAAAACTCTTCGTACAACCGCTTTGCAGAACTTTTTTTTTGCTGGTATGTGTCACCCATAAAATTCGTGACGTAAATGGTGCTAGATAGAATATTATACGTTCCATCTGGCTGTCACATGCAGCCGCGTCTAAGACCAACCCCGTATTAAACACTGTGTAGCCGTGCGAAAGGAAAACTCGGTTATTTATAGAAATTCAGTTCACCAAACTGATGAAACACGGGTTCACACAGCTCAAGGCAGGCAGCAGCCGTGCAGCCGGAGTGAATGCGACCTCGCGTTAAACGTTTCCAAGTCCCTCCATAACGCTCGTATTATATGTTTGCCCCTATGAAGCATTTGCATAGAATAAATATACACATTAGCGTGCGTCATCGGCGGAGCGCAAAGAAATGTCAACACTAATGAAGCCTTCATTAATCATGCAATCGTGCTTGTGTTCTTGTCTATCCTTTCCGCAGCGAAAATCCTCTTCTTCTATGTGTGCTTTTATGCTGCCCTGGTCGGATTCTTTGCCGCGATGCTGGCCGTGTTCTGGCAGACGCTCGACATGCAGATGCCTAAATATCAGCTTGACAGTTCGCTGATTGGATCGAATCCAGGTAAGATCTGAAGGCCCCCCCCCGTCGTCGTCGGGGGCGACCTTGGTGCGATACGGGCTGCCGTAATGGACATGTTTCTGTGTTTCGTCTATTTTCCTACCAAGGTCTGGGCTTTCGACCAACACCGCCAGAGTACCAGAATGTGGAGAGCTCGTTAATCTGGTACAAAGCTTCCGACAATGGAAACGTTGGGATCTGGACCAAACTAATCGATGATTTTCTGGAGCGTAAGTAGTAGCAAATTTAGCTGGCAGCACGAGTGAGAAGAGCCTATTGCATCCGAAGTCTAACGATCATTTTGTTGGCTTTTACAGCTTACACGCTAGAGGAAGACAACCGCGTCGATTGCTCGTTCGACAATCCGCCGCCGGAGGGCAAGGTTTGCAAAGTTCCTATGACTAACTGGTCTCCGTGCGTCAAGGAAAATCAATACAACTTTAAAAAGAAGAGCCCGTGCATATTCTTGAAGCTGAACAAGGTAAGTTGCCTGATGGTGGGAAATGGTACGAAATTGCTGTGAAATTTAACTCTCTCTCCCTCTCTCTCTTTCTGTTTGCTTTGCCGCCCATCAGATCTATAACTGGGTCCCAGATATGTACAATACCTCGACCAACTTGCCGGAGAAAATGCCCGATGATCTGAAGGAGCACATCCGCGGAGAGGAAGCCCGAGGAAACAAGAACGTAAGCCACTGTGTTTTCGACTCTCGGTGGTATATTTCATTCTAAACCCGTTTCTTTTCCAAATCCACCCATACAGACCAACGTGGTTTGGGTCTCCTGCTCCGGTGAAAATCCTGCCGATAATGAGCACATCGGTGCCATTCAGTACATCCCGCGTCGCGGATTCCCTGGATACTTCTTCCCGTACAAGAACGTTGATGGATATCTGCCACCAGTAGTAGCAGTCTACTTCGAAAAACCAAAGAGTAAGTATTGCTCATGTAACGACCCCAAAAAAGGGAAGATATCGTTTGTTGCTTGTTACATTTATTTGAGATAAACTACGATACGAAAGGATTCGTTTCAGTCTTACAGTTGTGCAAGGTAGAAAAACTTCCGAGCCTTATTGAAAGTAGCGCTCGAATCGATTTGTTTGAAGTCACGCTTTGAATTAATGTATGCCAACCATTCCGGAGGAGTCCGGGTAGTTTGTTGCGGTTTAAAGTTGAAAAACACGCTGGGAAACGTGATTGCAGAACCATAATCGCTCTTCGTTGTTATCAATGTGTTCAGTGCAGTGACGGGAGGATCGTATTTTGTTGTAGTCGTAACGGAACGAGCCGTGGTTGAGGAAAATGGGGTAATGGTGGGGAAGAGAGTCACTGTGGGTCTGGTGGAAAATGTGGATGGTTGGGAAGGAGATGGTGAAGATGGCATTGAATTTGTGGTTTGAGTGCTCATAGTAGAGGAAGATAATGTTGTTGTTTGTGCTACCGATGTAGTAGGAGCTGTAGTTGGCATCGTGGAGGTTGAAGATACAGTGGTTGTTGGATTAGATGAAGATGTCCTGACTGTAGGAAGAGTGAACTGACTTGTTGTTCGTGGAGTCACAGGCGTTGTTACTGATGATGAGGAAGTTGTTGAGCTGCTAGTTGATATCGATATCGACACTGTTGAAGAACTGGTTGTAGAGCTAGTCATGTCAGATGTAGAGAATGATGTCGAAGGCGAGTGAACTTCAGTAGAAAATGATGTTGGCAAAGTAAAGGACTCGGTAGAAGAACTAGTAATATCTGATGTTGTCGATGAAGAAGTGGTAGATTCAGTTGTAGAGCTGGTAGTAGATTCGATGGCAGAACTAGTAGAATCTAAAGTCGTCGATGAAGCAGTTGTAAATTCAGTTGTAGAGCTGGTATCGGCAGGAGTTGTAGTTGACTCAGTTGTAGAACTGGTGGTAAAATCAGTTGTAGAACTGGGGGTAGCAGGAGTCGTCGAAGATGCAGTGAAAGATTCAGTAGTAGAGCTAGTAGTAGCAGGAGTTGTTGAAGCAAGTGTGGTGGATTCACTTGTAGAGCTCGTTGCAGGAGTCGTCGATGAAGCGGTAGTAGAAACACTTGTAGAGCTGGTAGTAGAAGGAGTCTTCGATGAAGCAGTGCTAGACTCGGTTGTAGACGATGTAGGTAATGTTGTTGGATTAGATGGAGATGTTCTGATTGTAGGAAGAGTGAACCGACTTGTTGTTCGAGGAGTCACAGGCGTTGTTACTGATGATGAGGAAGTTGTTGAACTGCTAGTTGATATCGATATCGACACTGTTGAAGAACTGGTTGTAGAGCTAGTGGTCCCAGATGTTGTAGGTAATGAGGTCGAAAACTCGGTCGACGAAGATGTTGAAGACGAAGTTGTTTCGGTAGAAAATGATGTCGGGAGTGTAAAGGACTCAGTCGAAGAAGTTAAAGAATCTGAAGTCGTCGATGATGTGGTGGTAGTCTCTGTTGTAAGAACAGGAGTCGTCGGCAAAACAGTGGTAGACTCAGATGTCGAGCTGGTTGCAGCGGGATTCGTGGAGGAAGTGGTGGTAGACTCAGTTATAGAGTTGGTGGTTAGAGGAGTCGTCGATGAAGCGATGGTAGATTCAGTTGTAGAGCTGGTGGTTACAGGAGTCGTCGATGAAGCAGTGGTCGACTCAGTTGTAGAGCTGGTAATAGCAGGACTCGTCGATGAAGCGGTGGTAGACTCCGTTGTAGAGCTGGTAATAGCAGGACTCGTCGATGAAGCGGTGGTAGACTCAGTTGTAGAGCTGGTGGTTACAGGAGTTGTTGGTGAAGTAGGAGCCGTCGGAGAGGTACGAGTCGTTGGAGAAGAAGGAGTCGTTGGCGATGTAGGAGTCATTGGTGAGGTAGGAGTCATCATTGAAGTAAAAGTCGTCGATGAAGCGATGGTAGACTCAGTTGTAGAGCTGGTGGTTGCAGGAGTCGTCGATGAAGCTGTAGTAGACTCAGTTGTAGAGCTGGTGGTAGACTCAGTTGTAGAGCTGGTGGTTGCAGGAGTCGTCGATGAAGCTGTAGTAGATTCCGTTGTAGAGCTGGTTATAGCAGGACTCGTCGATGAAGCGGTAGTAGACTCAGTTGTAGAGCTGGTGGTAGACTCAGTTATAGAGCTGGTGGTTACAGGAGTCGTCGATGAAGCATTGGTAGACTCAGTTGTAGAGCTGGTGGTTACAGGAGTCGTCGATGAAGCGGTGGTAGACTCAGTTGTAGAGCTGGTGGTTACAGGAGTTGTTGGTGAAGTAGGAGCCGTCGGAGAGGTACGAGTCGTTGGAGAAGAAGGAGTCGTTGGCGATGTAGGAGTAATAGGTGAGGTAGGAGTCATGATTGAAGTAAAAGTCGTCGATGAAGCGGTGTTAGACTCAGTTGTAGAGCTGGTGGTTGCAGGAGTCGTCGATGAATCGATGGTAGATTCAGTTGTAGAGCTGATGGTTACAGGAGTCGTCGATGAAGCGGTGGTAGACTCAGTTGTAGAGCTGGTAATAGCAGGAGTCGTCGATGAAGCGGTGGTAGACTCAGTTGTAGAGCTGGTGGTTACAGGAGTCGTCGATGAAGCATTGGTAGACTCAGTTGTAGAGCTGGTGGTTACAGGAGTCGTCGATGAAGCGGTGGTAGACTCAGTTGTAGAGCTGGTGGTTACAGGAGTCGTCGAGAAAGCGGTAGTAGACTCAATTGTAGAGCTGGTGGTTATAGGAGTCGTCGATGAAACAGTGGTAGACTCAGTTGTAGAGCTGGTTATAGCAGGACTCATCGATGAAGCAGTGGTAGACTCAGTTGTAGAGCTGGTGGTTACAGGAGTTGTTGGTGAAGTAGGAGCCGTCGGAGAGGTACGAGTCGTTGGAGAAGAAGGAGTCGTTGGCGATGTAGGAGTCATTGGTGAGGTAGGAGTCATGATTGAAGTAAAAGTCGTCGATGAAGCGATGGTAGACTCAGTTGTAGAGCTGGTGGTTGCAGGAGTCGTCGATGAAGCTGTAGTAGATTCCGTTGTAGAGCTGGTTATAGCAGGACTCGTCGATGAAGCGGTAGTAGACTCAGTTGTAGAGCTGGTGGTAGACTCAGTTATAGAGCTGGTGGTTACAGGAGTCGTCGATGAAGCAGTGGTAGACTCAGTTGTAGAGCTGGTGGTTACAGGAGTTGTTGGTGAAGTAGGAGCCGTCGGAGAGGTACGAGTCGTTGGAGAAGAAGGAGTCGTTGGCGATATAGGAGTCATTGGTGAGGTAGGAGTCATGATTGAAGTAAAAGTCGTCGATGAAGCGGTGTTAGACTCAGTTGTAGAGCTGGTGGTTACAGGAGTCGTCGATGGAGCAGTGGTAGACTCAATTGTAGAGCTGGTGGTTACAGGAGTCGTCGATGAAGCAGTGGTAGACTCAGTTGTAGAGCTGGTTATAGCAGGACTCATCGATGAAGCAGTGGTAGACTCAGTTGTAGAGCTGGTGGTTACAGGAGTTGTTGGTGAAGTAGGAGCCGTCGGAGAGGTACGAGTCGTTGGAGAAGAAGGAGTCGTTGGCGATATAGGAGTCATTGGTGAGGTAGGAGTCATGATTGAAGTAAAAGTCGTCGATGAAGCATTGGTAGACTCAGTTGTAGAGCTGGTGGTTACAGGAGTCGTCGATGAAGCGGTGGTAGACTCAGTTGTAGAGCTGGTGGTTACAGGAGTTGTTGGTGAAGTAGGAGCCGTCGGAGAGGTACGAGTCGTTGGAGAAGAAGGAGTCGTTGGCGATGTAGGAGTAATAGGTGAGGTAGGAGTCATGATTGAAGTAAAAGTCGTCGATGAAGCGGTGTTAGACTCAGTTGTAGAGCTGGTGGTTGCAGGAGTCGTCGATGAAGCGATGGTAGATTCAGTTGTAGAGCTGATGGTTACAGGAGTCGTCGATGAAGCAGTGGTAGACTCAGTTGTAGAGCTGGTGGTTACAGGAGTCGTCGATGGAGCAGTGGTAGACTCAGTTGTAGAGCTGGTTATAGCAGGACTCATCGATGAAGCAGTGGTAGACTCAGTTGTAGAGCTGGTGGTTACAGGAGTTGTTGGTGAAGTAGGAGCCGTCGGAGAGGTACGAGTCGTTGGAGAAGAAGGAGTTGTTGGCGATGTAGGAATCATTGGTGAGGTAGGAGTCATGATTGAAGTAAAAGTCGTCGATGAAGCAGTGGTAGACTCAGTTGTAGAGCTGGTGGTTACAGGAGTCGTCGAGAAAGCGGTAGTAGACTCAATTGTAGAGCTGGTGGTTACAGGAGTCGTCGATGAAACAGTGGTAAACTCAGTTGTAGAGCTGGTTATAGCAGGACTCATCGATGAAGCAGTGGTAGACTCAGTTGTAGAGCTGGTGGTTACAGGAGTCGTCGATGGAGCAGTGGTAGACTCAGTTGTAGAGCTGGTTATAGCAGGACTCATCGATGAAGCAGTGGTAGACTCAGTTGTAGAGCTGGTGGTTACAGGAGTTGTTGGTGAAGTAGGAGCCGTCGGAGAGGTACGAGTCGTTGGAGAAGAAGGAGTTGTTGGCGATGTAGGAATCATTGGAGAGGTAGGAGTCATGATTGAAGTAAAAGTCGTCGATGAAGCAGTGGTAGACTCAGTTGTAGAGCTGGTGGTTACAGGAGTCGTCGAGAAAGCGGTAGTAGACTCAATTGTAGAGCTGGTGGTTACAGGAGTCGTCGATGAAACAGTGGTAAACTCAGTTGTAGAGCTGGTTATAGCAGGACTCATCGATGAAGCAGTGGTCGACTCAGTTGTAGAGCTGGTGGTTACAGGAGTTGTCGATGAAGCGGTGGTAGACTCCGTTGTAGAGCTGGTAATAGCAGGACTCGTCGATGAAGCGGTGGTAGACTCAGTTGTAGAGCTGGTGGTTACAGGAGTTGTTGGAGAAGTAGGAGCCGTCGGAGAGGTACGAGTCGTTGGAGAAGAAGGAGTCGTTGGTGATGTAGGAATCATTGGTGAGGTAGGAGTCATCATTGAAGTAAAAGTCGTCGATGAAGCGGTGGTAGATTCAGTTGTAGAGCTGGTGGTCACAGGAGTCGTCGATGAAGCAGTGGTAGACTCCGTTGTAGAGCTGGTAATAGCTGGACTCGTCGATGAAGCGGTAGTAGACTCAGTTGTAGAGCTGGTGGTTACAGGAGTTGTTGGTGAAGTAGGAGCCGTCGGAGAGGTACGAGTCGTTGGAGAAGAAGGAGTCGTTGGCGATGTAGGAGTCATAGGTGAGGTAGGAGTCATGATTGAAGTAAAAGTCGTCGATGAAGCGGTGTTAGACTCAGTTGTAGAGCTGGTGGTTATAGGAGTCGTCGATGAAGCGATGGTAGATTCAGTTGTAGAGCTGGTGGTTACAGGAGTCGTCGATGAAGCGGTGGTAGACTCCGTTGTAGAGCTGGTGGTTACAGGAGTCGTCGATGAAGCAGTGGTAGACTCCGTTGTAGAGCTGGTGGTTACAGGAGTCGTCGATGAAGCGGTGGTAGACTCAGTTGTAGAGCTGGTGGTTACAGGAGTCGTCGATGAAGCAGTGGTACAATCAATTGTAGAGCTGGTTGTAGGAGGAGTCGTGGATAATAATGTAGTTAAAGTGCTGCTAGACGCGGTACTCGAAGAGGATGAACTAGAAGCATTCGTCGTTGTCGTTGATGTGATTGAGTTTGTAGACATCATAGTTGTGCTCGTTGAGGAAAACGTTGTCGTCGGCATGGTTACCGTTGTTAAGGGAGGCAAGCATTTAATTACAACTTCCACATTGCTTCCTATGATAAAGGCTCGTTTAAGATCCTTCACTTCGATGGTCACGTACAAATGGCCAATGCCACCACGCACAACCCGTACAGCCAGCTCAGTATTGTATCGATGTGGTGGCGCTTCCACACGTATATACTGTATAAGGTGTGGAAGAGGCTGAAATTAACATAAGGACCGAAAACAGTGATTTTTTGTTCAATTCACTTTCACACAACCTAGGTGTATACCAAACTATCACTCACATTATCGAACGTAAACACGAGCGGGTTGCGCAAACCTTTCAGAATGCGTTTTTTGTAACAAATTTCCAACTGCACATCGGGCGTCCCGAACGTCACCACATTAGCAGAAGCACAAACACAATACACGGACAGCAGAAGAGCTGTAGAGCAAAGATGCAATTGCATGATGATCACACTCGCCTTGACCGTAACCGACTGACGGGCAAACGACCTCGAGCACGATTATATCAGCGGTTCCGAAATACAGCGAAATTTTAGAACCCGAAACCGGTTTCGTACGAAAGTTGCATCTGCAACGGGAATTGCATTCCAGGCCGGAAGGAAAGTAAGCCGAGCCTTTATTTTTGGACCTTTTTGCAACTGATCCCGCTATGCAACCGGTGGGGAAAGGATGTCAATGAAACCGGTTTTTTTGAATTTTTGGTCACCAAACCGGTTGCCACGGGTGCCGAAAACGGCCTTTTACTTTTTAGGATAAGGCTGGAAGAGTTCAAGGTTTACGATTTGTTTATGATAAGCAGCAGGTTAATGCACTTTCTGAAGGGGAGAGTTGAAAACAAAAAAAATGAAATGAATGGGGAGGATGAAATGTATTTGAAGTACGGAAATTTAGGTGAACGATAACTAATCGTTTTTTTCATGGTTTTTATTTACTTTCAGCTGGCGTGCTGATCAACATCGAATGCAAAGCCTGGGCCCGCAACATCATGTACGATCGGGCTGAGCGAAGAGGGTCCGTTCACTTCGAGCTGATGATCGATTAAATCGGTGGCTCGTACGCACCACTTTAAAGCAGCGAACCCGGGGCCATCCCGGCTCCATTTCGCACATTTCGCCAGGCGCACGTGTTATCATCGTTTTTTGTAGGAAGGAGACGAGCGGGCAAAGGAAGAGAGCAAGCTGCACCGAAGTCCGATCGGTCGGTGGCAGCAGCAGCAACAGAAGCAGCAGTGTAGTAAGGGCAGCAGGCACAAAAGCAGGCCTAGAAGTATCGAATGAGTTTACGCTAGCGTTAGGACAACCGCAGAACAAGCAGCCAGAAGCAGCAACAGCAACAGCAGCAAAATGTAGTGCGCAAAAACATTTGTTGATCGGAGATCGGAGATCGTCGACGTTGAAATATTGAGTCAAACAAAACAAACCAAACAAAAAGCAAGCATACACACGAGAATCCCAACTACGAGAACGTGCGAAAACATCCATTAAAATCAACGCGTTATGAGAAACGGGGAGGGAGTCAACATATGCGCGCGCGAAATCAAGGGCATATATTAAAAAAAACAACCAAAAAACCACATTGTAGTAGGCGACGATGCGTGCGTGCGTGCGTGTGGCGTAATCGTTTTTGGATCATTTGGGCTAGGCATTTTATACTTTTCACCTGTAACTTCAGCTACTATCGGTTGGTGAAGATTGTTGTATGATTTTGTTATTGCAATAGTATACATAATACCCACGTTAAAGCAAAAAAAGAAAGAAAGAAAGAAAAGAAAATGAAAACAAACTAATAATAATAATAATAAAAAAACAAGTAAAAGATTTAAGACCATCGTAATAACTGTAGGTAAGTTGTACAGCTAATTGCAGAAGAAGAAGAAGCAAAGGGGGAGAAGAAACAAAAATTAAACAAAACCCAGAGGCATTCCGCTCTCTGCTTCAGTAAGTCAGTAAGTAAAAAAAAGGGAGCCAGCAAAGCAAGAACGAACAAAACAAGAATTCGAGGGAGAAAAACCATTAAAAAAACGACAACAACAAACCAACAAAACAAATAAGAAACCGGCGACACCGATATTCACGCGGTTTATTAGTAAGGCGAGAGCGAATGTGTTCTATTTAGGTGCAGCATGCTAGAATTATAGTTGACACAACACAACACAACTTTCCGTAATATAACTCCACCTTACACACACCCACTCTTAAGCAGCATAGCAGCATGATCTCTCGCAGTAAAAGAAGATAACAAAAAAAGAAGAATGGAACATCGTACTAGACGAAAGTAGCCAGCAGCAGTAAAACATGCATCAACATGAGGGTGACACTACCGAATACGCATGATATAACCGGTCATTTGGGGGCAGTCATCATAGGCCGGGCAGCATAGTCAGCATAAAGGTCCCTTTGGCCCCACGCCGGTCGCTGTTGGGGGAAACCCCAGCATTCACTGTCGATTCGCTTCTCGAGCTCTCCTTACTCTCCCCCCCGGAAAATATAGTCTGCAAATTGTAGATCTAGTTGAAGTATTTGCGTCAAAGCGTCGCCGTACATCAGCAAAGCAAACAAACAAAAAAGGCAAGGCCAGCATTCAACCATTGGAGCAATGTAGTTTGTATCACATGCTAAACTTTCTTCTCGTGCCGTACACTTACACACATACACACCCACACACCCACACAAACACATTCACAGATACACTCAACACAAGATAAATGCATAACGAGGCTGGCCGGAAAGGGTTGAAAGGGGAAAAGAAGTTTTCGCATCACCCTGTACGATGTACTAGGCAGCAGCTGATGAAATATGAAATAAAGGAAAAAGCCGAAAAATACACTCACAACAACAACAAAAAACACCGAACGAAGAAGTATGATTTCCTTTACATTTGATGGCAGATGGCGTTTGTGCGGTACTGTCAAAGTCTAGTAGCTGCGTTTGCGCGAACAAGGACAGCGTAGTGTGGTAGTAAGTAGCCTAAACGAGAAGTGTCGTTGATTAGTGTCAGTGTGCATCAGTGTGCACCAGTCACGCATTGCTTTGCTACGTTGGACATGAAAGACATGGTCGCTAAGCATTTTGCTTCTGCTCAAATGGGCCACTGGTGGCAACAAACCACCGCAAATGGTAATCTTGCCAGTTTTGCTAGTGCATCATGTGTGTAGCGCTACTGAGGTGGGAAATGAGTCTATTTAGTACACCGAACGAACGTGACTAAACAACACGAAGGGCCTCTTTCTATTCTTATCACTCACTGCCCACTGAATAAGTTAAAACAAAACAAAAAATTGCAGAGAAAAAAATAATAGCGTGGAACAAAAAAGATAGAAAAATACAATGAATCGAAAAACCGATCTGAAGCATGTGGAAAACGAAAGCAAACACATGCAGAAACGAAAATGACACGGAAAGCATGTCAAACACAACACACAATGCTCGAGAAGCGCGAGATATTAGCAAACAGAAATAACATAACGAACAATGTTAAAGAAATAAAAGTAAATAACTATAGTCGACAGTAAAACCAAACGAGCCAATGTCTTCAGTGAATTTATTGTTGCAAATGCGTATAACAACACAACACAAAAAAGAATGAATTCAAACCACACTGATACAGAACAAAAGTTGAAAACAGAAGTTGTTAAAAGAGCTGAACGCTCAAATTGAAGTTGAAAACATTCTATCAACTGTTGAAACGTTGCCATTGGAAACTAAACATCGTTGACAGGTGTTTATCTTCACTGATTGAATCGCGCGCCTACTGCTAGACGAATTTAAATGATTCTTGCACTTTGCTAGAGAGGCCAAGCCCTGCTCCCGAGGGAAAGGAAGACAGTAGAATACGCATAACGAAAACACAAATGTCCTGCACACCATTGCTGTTCAAACCTTGATCTTGATAATCTTAACCTAACCCATACTGTGTAAACACCGTGTCTCGTAGCTTGCAGCCACGCGCAGATATAAGTGTGAGCATGTGTTTTTTCGCATTGTTTGTCAAGCTTAAGCTGCATCCAGCATGCATCCGGCTAGGATTATCATTTTTTTCACAATAATAATAAACAAAAACTTTTACAAAAGGGAAGGAAACGGAACACCCGAAACGTTGTGTTGGTTGATTGATTTTGTGTGATGTGATTCCTTCTGTGGTGGAATTTTGAAATACACGATAAATATTGTACAGTGGTGTGTCATTTAAACTACAATCAACATGTGAACTTTGTTGCTAATTGAAAACAAATTTATTGGTAATGGAAGAGATGGTGCAAGGATAAGTGTTACCATCTAATTGGAAAAAAACCTGGAAAAGATCTTGAAAACGTTGGGGAAGATTTGAACTTGGGGCCAGTCGCTCATGATAGTTCAAAACGTAGTACAACGCAAAATATCGAAAAGCACCTTAATAAGATCAGGCAAACCACACATACAGACATTCAAAACCGGCATGCAGCAGACGTTAAGCAAGTGTCGTACAATAGAACGTATATACTTTTGCGTGGAGCTTCGGGCATCTGTAGAAGCACAAGCATGATATTAAATTTACGAGTTATAAGTATTTTTTAAACAATAACAAATTATAAAGAAATCGATCGTGGGTATAAGGAACACGCGCACAACACATACACACACACACACCTATACACAGCTACAATCCCCGTTGCAAGGATTGCTTTCACGCGAAAAGCTCCTTGCGCGTGCGTGTTGGTGTACGGATGCGTTGCGTTTTTGTTTTTGCTGACGATAGAAGCCCTTTTGGTTAGGTAGTTTATTATGAGCGGCATCCTCCCCCAAGGACGGTCTGGTGGGACAGCTCGAAAGCTGCACCGGACATCCGGCAGGCTGTCAGCTTGACAAATTATTTATTTAGGATAGCGTTTATCTCGTGTCTTTGTTAAGTTTTTCGGTGACATTCAATGGCCACCTTGTGTTTTCGCTCGTCGTCGTCGTCGTTGTCGTCATCGTGTTCGTCGTCATCGTTGTCGTCGGTCGTTCGTGTTGGTACGCGCGGCACGCTGCACGCATAAGCGCATATATAGAGGTATTACATGTTTTCACTGCGTGTGGTAAATAGGGATTGCCCCCCCCCCCCAATGTTACTTTTGTGTTTTGTGCATTTCGCACCTTTACTAACGCAAATCGGGTGCAATGCGAGCGACGCGTACGTATCCTTTTGTAGCTGCATCCGCATTTTGTTCAGCACTCTAGTAGCAGCAACCCACTGGAAGCGATGTTTTGTTGCGATATACAAAACGCGTGGGAAGAAAAGCTCGCAAAAGAAAATAAATGAAGAGAAAGGAGAAGAAAGGCGTTAGAGAAAGAGAGGGAGAGAGAGAGAAAAAACAAAGAAACAAAAAAACCCTAAACAGAATATAGCGCTAAATTTTAATTAAAATTAACGTTACAAATGGTAAAAGAAGAAATAAAGAAAACCAACCCATACGAAATGGTGGGAGGGAATAGAAATCTCTAACTTAGTGACAGAGATGCTGAAAATCTATTGTTAGTCGAGAATATTTACTAGGATACCGATGAGTTAATGGCATAAGTAAATCACAAAACAACACATACACATACACACACACCTATACACAACGACACATTAGACACGCGTACATCCCCAAATACACAGATGATAATGAATAAAACCTTTCTAGTTATAAAACAAAACAAGCAGAGAAAGCCATGTCGTTGAATAATAAAAGTAAAAGTAATACACACAAAAATGGAGCAGAACAAAACATCAAAGGAATAGAAAACAGCTGAGCAAATGAAGTCGCGTACACAGCATAACGAAACACCTTTCTTTGTGTTGCAATACTTCACAACGCAAGCACACGCCTGAACCGTGTGGCGCTTTTCACCTAACATCACCCCATAATCAACACACAAACGGCATGCATAAGGCATGCGAACACATACAACAGAAAACTTAGTTGAAATACCTGTCGCAGGGTAGTGTCGCTTTTCGAAGTCTGTTTAAAAAAAAGAAAAAGAAAACCAAACACACAAACAAACACACATAAACAGATCACGCAATACAAGCAAGATTTGCAGCAAGAGAATAAAAAAAAAGAAGAGAGCAAACAAACATCCAATACCACATTACTTAATACTATAAACTATAAAACAAAAGAAGCCCAATAAAATTGCAACAAACAAACAAACAAACAAATGATAAAACCAACGTTAGAAAAATTCGAGTAACAAATGAAACAAAAAGAAAAAAAACAAAAACAGAAAACAAATAAATGAGAAGAAAACAATTCGAACGCTTTAAGCGGGTGGCGTTTGTACTGCAGCTTTCAGTTTCTTTCACACTCCGGAACAGGAGCCGGAAAAGGGGAAAAATGGAGAGGTAAAAAAAAGTAAAAGAATAAACGGACAGAGTAAAAGATTAGAAAGAAAAAGAAAATAAAACTAATACAACCTGCTACTCGAGTCGAAGACTTGAATTGAAGATCTATTTAAGACAGACCACCCACCACATTAATAACACAAGAAGTAATCGAATTCGAGGGCGAAAGCAAAAAGGAACGAAAGTAAACCTTAAACAAAAAAGAAACAAGCATAAACAATTGAGAGAACAAAGTAAACATTTTTTTTTCTGTTAGAACACGCAACACGCGAGAGATCTAGCGATTGAATGATTGGAAATGAGGACGAGGAAAGTGGGGCATGGAATGACCGAGTGGATGGTTCAGAATTGAGAAAGCTTTGCGAGAGAGAAGAGAGAGAGAGAGAGCGAGAGAGTAAATGGCGGATGGAGGGGAGAGAGAGAGAAAGGGAGGAGAGAGAGCGAGCGATAGAACGAAGTGGGAAGGATGGATGAAGGAACAGAAGAGAGAGAGAGAGAGAGAGAGAGAGAGAGAGAGAGAGAGAGAGAGAGAGGGAAAGAGAGAGAGAGAGATATAGAGAGAGAGAAAGAGAGAGAGAGGGAATGAGAAAGAGAGAGAAGGAAAATCACATCACGGTATGGTGTAGAGTGCACGGCGAGGATAGAATCGGAAAATGGAATGTAAAGCTATTAAATCTTTTTAATAAACCAATTATTGAAATAAAGAAGAAAAGTCGGTAGCGACAAACATCTCTGGATTCTGTACGGTTGAGTTGGAGCAAGCGGGAGGGCCAATTGGGTGCAATTTTCAATTCTATTTGGCTGTCATCCGAAAAAGAGAACCATAATTTCGATGAATTGCATATAAGACTTTACAATGTAGGTGTTTTTTTTACTAATAAATGTATATTGTTTATTAAATTTTTTAATTAAACCGATCTGATAACATTTTACTACGCCTTTCTACCGTTGTGGAGTACTTACTCTTATCTATCATCGTTACCGCCTTGTTAATGTCTTAAACATCTCGTATAACAAGACTGTATCCTGGGTTGTACCGGTTCTCCCAATACACAAACCATACCTCTGTAGTTTAGCTTTTTTATGGTATGCAGCATCCCATAACACAACCATAATGTTTTATAGCATCGAAAAACGCTCGCCGATGCTTCATGCGGTGAAGGAATCAATGTACATTTCATACAAATTAATTTGTATTTGATTGCTCCACCTAACTACAGTCGGATCGTCAGGATGATGTCTATTTTAGATGAAGTTTTCGATAGTTAACCCCTTACTAGTTGAGTCGTATAGTCAACCAACGACATTTTGAGGATGACTTTTTTATAGACACTTTGTGCCTCATTTGTCTTGTGTTAGAGAATGTTTGTCAAGGAAGTCTTACATATAGTCGTTGTACTGTATGTTTACACAGTTGTTTAAGCTTATATTATCACAGTTATAAAACATAATTTTACAATTTCATTTTTAATCACCCTATAGCAGCTGTGTCAAACTCATTTCATTAGAGGGCCGCAAGTACAGATTTTCAATGATTCGCGGGCCGCCATGTTGAGAATAAAAAATATACCTCAATATTTATATAAAATACTGTTTTCAATCATTATTGTTAAACAAATTGACTTTTTTTTACTCCTCGCTTCAAATCTGGAATCGTTTCTTATTTAAAAATTTGCGATGTTATTTTTCGTTGAGCTTTTTTTTTATTAAAAAAATGTTTAATATACTTTTAAAGTCATATACACTTTCTTTCATATTATCATTAAAATAGGACATTTTTCATTTGTCGCGTTCTCACACGGCAGTTCTGTTAGAAAATATCGCTCAAGCTCACTTTTTCACTGAGGTAGGTGAGATGCAAATAAATTAAACTTGGCTACAAACGCTTTCGATAAGTCGTACATATTGGATATTAACTGATTTTTAAGATGGGATGATTATGAAAAAAACAGAAGTGGATCGAATCGAATATCAAAGATGTAACATACTAAGGTCGGAGCCGTGCAGTTTTTTTTCTCTCTTTTTCTTTTTGGCTCAACATCCGTTGTCGGTCAAGGCCTGCCTGTACCACTTGTGTGGGGTTGGCTTTCAATGACTTTTGGATTACCCCCCATAGCAGGATAGTCAGTTCTGCGTATGGCGGCACGGTCTAGTTGGGGCTTGAACCCATGACGGGCATGTTGTTAAGTCGTACGAGTTGACGACTGTACCATGAGACCGGCTTAAATGTACCATGAGACCGGCTCCGTGCAGATACGTTCAGAGTAATTCGGAGCCGACTGAAGCCTTTACTCGGCAGTCAGAGGCATTAAGATCGGTAGGACCGACCGGAGCCATTTCTGGCTGCAGACAAGCCGTTCCGTGAGACAACCGATGACTCCAACGGTTCCGAATGACTCTAGACGGCTCTATAGGCTTCGGACGGCAACGAGCGAAACTGTTGGTTTGACAATCCATCACTAGTTGTTGCAAAGTTTCCAAGTGTGTGTATCTTGTTATTTTCATTCCTATTTCGTTTCTAGACAGTTGACGCGTATCTGTTTTTCCATATAGAATGTGGGATCAAGTCTGCACAAAATTATGCTAATATTCAGAATTTAATCGAAACATAACACGAATGAGTTTGCCTTCGATTTAATGTTTCTTAAGGGTCACGGTTGTTCTGTACGTTTGTGTAGAATAAGTTTGTTAGATGTTATGGGAACATTAATGTTAATTTAGAAAAATATAGCGACACAATGATTGTCCTGCTCTGGAAAATTGAAAACACTTTGACAAATAGTAATAACAGATTTTTGATTTGCAGTGCTTTCAGCACTTCTCAAAATATTCTCGCGGGCCGCATACATTATCGACGCGGGCCGCATGCGTCCCGCGGGCCGCCAGTTTGACATACCTTTCCTATAGTATGTTATAATATGTGCACCAATCAAATTCATACATAATCAATGCTTCTAACTGAATAACATTCCTGTTTTGGTTTTGGTTTTGGTAATCTATGCCATTTTGATTAAAATGTTCTCGATTTTTAATACACTTTGTGGTAGAATACTTTATAATCAATGATTGCTTTTTTTTTAATTTTCTTATAGTAAAACACATACACTCATTTCAAACTGCCAGTCGGACAAAACCAATGCATTTTTAAATGAAGATCTTTCACAAAAAATAACTGCCCTTCATAGGTCTCACATTTCCTCGGAAACAATATTTCCATAATTGCTCTATTTCCACTGGTAAATAGTACGCCCACCGCTGTGAGCAAATAAAACGAACGCCCTCAAAACCAACAACCAGGCAACCGATTAAAATGTTCCAGCTCAGGGTGAAAGAGTGAGGAACGATACGGCGCCAAGCTCCGAGCGTTATCTTTCGTTTAACCTCTCACTAGCCCACACACCCAAGCCAAGCCCACAATCATCTGGCCCATTCCCTTCCGCCGCCGCCTTTCCCCAACGCAGCTCTCAGGTAGTAATTACCGACATCTCTAAACTGAACGCAATCTTCGCCCTATCTCCAGCACCATCAAAGACAAACGAAACACCCAGCCCAGTTAGTTCCTATGCGAGGCGATTGGTGCGAATGAGAGGATGAGTAAAAAGGTTGCGCACCAGTTTTCTTTCATTTCCACTGGTCACTTTTTTGCCTGCATGTTTTTCATCAACGCTGTTGCTTTCTGCCGTTTTCTTGCCTTGCGGGGAAGCGCGCGAAGAGATGGCCGGTAGGGGAGGCATGTGCATCGAATTGAAATCATTAATATTTTATTGAAAGCATATTTGTTGCAATGTGGTAGCGTGGGAGCGGCAAAGAGAAAACAAGCAAAGGATGCAAAACATAAGGAAAAGCCCACCCGGTAGTCGGAAGTAAAACATGTGCAGTGCATTAGAGATTTATACCCGGCTACGGGCCCCTGTGTGTCTTTTAAGCCAAGTCCAGCTCTCGCAGC
The DNA here is from genome assembly GCF_017562075.2 of Anopheles merus. Lineage (NCBI taxonomy): Eukaryota > Metazoa > Arthropoda > Insecta > Diptera > Culicidae > Anopheles > Anopheles merus. The sequence continues at coordinate 35,900,916 of NC_054084.1, forward strand.
CGGGTGGAAATCTGGGCTTGGATAAACAGCGCACCGAGTGGTAAGTATTTGCACAACAGTCGGCCAAGTAAATACCGCCAATGATTAGCTTGTCTGCAAATGGAGAAATAATCCTTCGCTTCGTGTGATGGGATGTGCTCCTGTTTGCTGCAGAGACTAAGGATTGAGCAAAAAAGGAAAAAAGAAGGGACTTTCCACCGTCCACCTCAGGCTGGACATGAGTACTGGGCGTGGGCTTACCACGGGGGAGCAAACATTGGTCCCTGCGGATATGCTGGGACCATTGTTTTAATTTCAATTTCTTTCGTCGCATTGCAAATGGAACGATTTTTTTCTGATGTTGTCGTGCAATGTTTCCTACACAACTGCAGTGGTCATCATAGGTGATGGCTTTTCACTAAAACGTCGTTGTAAGCTTTCTTTTACCATTTACATTAGTCTTTTCCTAGACCTGCAGGACGTTTCCATTGAGCGTTTGGATGTGTAAGATTATTATTTTAGTTCAAAGTACTTGGTACTCAAAGTCTTGTGTGTGTGTAATGAAATGCTTGAATAATTATGTTTGATCCTTCTTCCATCCATTAATAGTGAAGTGAAAGCCAGAAAAGATAAATCATTTGAAGAAGCAAAAGGTTCCATTCAAATTGAGACTCTTAGTTGGAGTCTCTTAACTTTGCACCATTATCCTTTTATGCTTTTTTGCGATATTCCGAATAACATCATTTTAAATTACAATCGATTCGAGCGAATCTTCCAACCGGTTCAAATCTACCTAAACAAACCGCCTAAAGGTATGCAACGCCCAGTACAATATGGGCTGTTCAAAGCTATCGATAGTATTCTATTTTTCTTTCCGGTGAATCTGGAACTTGAATCTTTCTGGTACGAACTGCACAAGATGAAAAGAAACTAAAACTTTACATTTCCTACATGCAATGTGTTTTTGAGGAAGAAAAAAAATACAAATGCAACACACATTTCTAACGGATGCGATTAGAGAATAGGTAAACGAAGAAGAAAAAAACACACACATATCTCGTCAAAAGACGCCGTCTATCTTCGACACCATCAAACGACTTTGACGGAATGCGCAGCATGAAACCAACTTTTTTTTCAACTGCTCCAAGCTACTCAACACAAGTAAGGTTTGGTGTGGAGTGTGGTACAATCTACGTGGCAACGGCCGGCGACGACTGAAGAAGGGCTACAGAAAGCCTAATTTTACCATTCTCCTCCAGATCAAACGCCATCCACGGTGTGCACGAGGAAAAACATGTGCAGCGAACGGTTGGTCGACTGCGGATGGGTGAAGCATCCCTCTCGCTACCGCACGGATCGCTTTTCAAACAAGCAGAAGTGCAAAACAGAAACTTCCTTCCGTTTGGCGTGTGTTTTTCGTTTGCGTTTTATTTTTCTTTCTTTTTTTTTGTACTCATCCTTTCAATCCCGAACCGGAACCGGAAAGGGTCAAAACTGATGTTGGTGAGGATATTCATTAGCTAAGCGTGAACCTGCTCGCCTCTGGCGGAACCCGTCGCGGTCCGTCCGCTCACTATCCGTTTGGCTGGATCTTGTTTCTTGTTCTCTGCCAACGGGGCAGCGGCAGCCTTTGCCTTTGCCGATGTAGTACGATGATGTGTTTACTTAAGACCACAGTTTGCGCCGTACCTTCCACCCGTGCTATTTACACAAGATGGAGTGAATGATAATTTATTTCCAAGCTGTGTGTGTGTATGTGTATGCGTATGATTGTGAAGTATAGAGTGCGCTTTCGTATCTTTTTTCCCTGGCGGGGAGCTTTTTTTATTTACTCCGTTTTCCCTTCCCGCCCCTCACTATAGAGTGGGAAAGAAAACACCACCAACGGCACGGTTACGGTGCAAATGAGTGTGTTTGCATACCGGCTTTTCCTCCTGCACACACCGGTCGGTGGGGGAATTGAGTTTCGCTGCCTTCTTGCATCAAGCATCCGTTTCGCTGATGCACCGTTGCTTCGTGGGACAGTGTTTGCAAGGAGAATTTTTTTTCGCTCTCTTTATCGTTCCCCTCTCTCTCTCTTTCTCTCTCTTGTGCCACCGTTTTGTACCGTACCGATTGCCGTACTGTCACACACATCGAGGCTTCTTAATCACTGGAATGCGCGCTTAGATGCAGCGAACGGTAAAGTACAGCACGAAAGCCTCATTGTTTCCTCGGGCCCGGTTGAATGCTGCTATGGTACTGATTCTTCTTTCAAGGCTTTTAATAACAACCGCAACGAGACAGTGCGCCAGGTCCATCTCGGTCCCGGAGTCAGGTGGGAATTCTAATCAAAAAGAAACTTTTTAATCAAAGACCTCTCTCAATGGGATCGATGGTGAATAGAGAGCCGGTGGTCGTGGTAGGCTCCAATCCGGCTCGTGGGTTTGTGTTGTGGAAAAAAACGCGAACTGGGCAAGGGAATCAATAGCTTCGATTGTTTAATTGAGGGAATGCATCTTACAAATGAGTGCAGTTGGATTGTTTTAATGCGAAATAAATCGTTTGAGAAAAATATGTGTTTGAGTGATAATGCCAATGATTTTCATTCGTCGCTCTTATTTTGTTTGTTTATCTTGTAGTCCTATAGCTTTACATAAATTAATATACCAATTTTCACAAAGCATATTAACATTTATTGAAAGCATCAGGATAACAAACAATTCACATCTTATTTATTATTTTTAATTTAAATTCATTTTATTTTAAAATGTTAATCATAAATAAAATAATTGTTTCTTAAGCTATGTTCTCATAAATGAAGAGTGTAACTGAACTTTTGTTTGAACTGAACTGACATTTTGTAATATATTATCGTTTCTTCTCAAACGCATACCTTTAGTGCCTAAAGGTATGCAATATATTTACTACTTCCACATAGCAAACGCCTGAATGCATGCAATATGTTAGAATAAGGCCCAGGAGTTCATATAAAAGATAAAATTGCTCTATTGAATGTTACAAGCTACACTATTTGTTCATCTAATTTATATTTTACACTGGTTGCAAAGTTTGTTGCAAAGCATGTTGGAATATGAATAAGCACAACAAGACACACAAAAAAAGTTGTCGCCTTAAAACTACTAGCAAATTCATGTGATATGTAAGGTAATACAGTGTGACGAAATGTAGCAAGGTATCATACAGATTTGATTTCCCCTCAGAAAAATCACGCTGCTAGGCTGTAGTTCATGTGACTATATATTAAAAGAATCATGGGAGAAGAGATTCGTTTAAAACTCTGAGACACGCAACGAGTTCCCCGACGAGTAAAAGGACTGTATGCAGTTTCCCCTCGTTGGTTCATCTGGTTAACAATTTGAAGTGTCGCTCTAGAAGGGAGTCATGCGTTATCCTGATACAAAACTACCATTCATTTTCCCCCTTGCTTGTCGCTTTTGTATTCATGTATTCATGCAACTCGTTTTAGGATAGATGTTGCTGTTCGTCATTGAAACACTTCCACACGCCCTACTAGCTCTACAGCAACGTGTTCACTTCATTTTCACATCATGACGCAGCATTGATAGATACAGAAAGAATTTAAACGTTGCAGGGGTTTTATATACTGTTGCAGAAATTTTCCTTAGAACAAAACGTCTCTCCATGGTACGACACAGCAACATAAGGGGATGCTTGGTTTGAATCAAATCACAGGGGAAGTATAGTTGAAGCTAAGCAACAGAAAAAATGAACCACAATTTTTACGGATACATCTGGAAGGATACTTCATGTATGGGATACAGGCGACAAACGTAAATATTTGTTTCCTTTCAAAGATTAATGTGATGTTCTCCAAGTAGTACGATATTTTATTATATTTTTAAGTAGCACAGCAAAGTGTTTATGAGGCATACAGCGTTGTATTTATCATGTTACTGGACGTGAAGCATGCGTTCATGTTTCACACTTTCCACATGACAGAAATATGTAACATTAAAAACCTTGTCCTTGGTGTTACTTTGTGAAGGGAGTGCCGTGCAATTGTAATTAACTTTTCATATTGTGGTAATAATCGTTATGGATTGTTTACAGACTCAATTTCGGACAACAATCTGTAAAAAAATGTTAGCATTTTGTTTACATTGAATATATCCGTGGTATTGTTCGCAGTGTGATTTTCCAGATATGGAAGTACAAATTGAATTATGGATAGTAAAAGCCATCCTACAAAATCATATGTCAAAGAATGGATTCGTTTTCAGATATTCGTCATTGAAAACGCGCTATCATCTTGAATATTCCGTCCAGAATAGACTGGATTTGAGCAACAAATGAATCATCCTTCCCCTATTTTACTTTCCCCTTATTGTTTTCACCCATTTGCTTCCCCATCGAACCGGTTCAAACTGATTTCAAATCGTTTCAGAAACATTTCAAAACATTTCAAAATTTCCCATGCATCGCTCAAAATTTTCCTTGTATCTCATCATCCTCGCGAAGTTGACCAGCTCGTATCTCACTCCGTACTCAACTTAATTCCACACTCACCTTCGTTTCACACTCACTAGAAATCCAAAACGCTCTCACCAGCCCCTGCCGTATCAATCCACTTTCTCTCAGTTTGCTCGTGCTCGTAGCCACCGAACACCGGGTTCGGGTTTCGTACAACCATCGTTCAGGTCCGTCAGGACACTCTGCCATCGCCAATTTTCCACACCGTCCAGCCGAACACTGGCCCGCAGAGTCGGCACTTTTCCACCGGCGCACAGGCACAACACGCACAACAGCAATCGTGTTCGCCCGAGATGCGACGGAAACGAAGCGGAAAGGAAAACAGCCAGCCAACTCGCTTCGGGTGGCGAGACCGTGCTCTGGGGCACACCGTGCGTACCGTCCTCAGTCGCGAACCGAACCTGCTCGACGTTCGACACGACACGTGCGGGAGAAAACGCCGTCGCGCCCGTTTCTCGATTCCGTAAGGGGTGGAAAACGTTCGCAAAACACGGATTAGGAGCAAATACACGTTTTTAAGGTGCGTAAATGTGTGTGTGTTTTTGTGTGTCGCCCACGACAACACAAGGAAGTGGAAATAAGTGACCGAAGTGAGTAATCCTGGTTGGAAATTAATCGGTAAAGGTAAAAAAAAACAAAAACATCGCATCGATACTTTGGGTTTTGGAGCGCGTTGTTTGTGTTCAGTGATGCCACATTAAAGATGGGTCTACGTTTTCTACCCCAAAAAACGGAGCAAAAGGTGTGCCAAGTTCATCCTTGTTTTCGAAAGTGTTGGGTGTACGTGTGACAGTGCATTTGTGCGCCGTATTTTTTGTGTCGCTTTCGCTGAAGCAAAGCAGCAAGAAAAGGGCATCGAGTAACGCGCTCAAAACAAACCCCTTCAGCTCAGCCAGAGAGCGCACACAGTAAACTTGAACCCGAACTGTATCGTCGAGAAACTGCAAAAGCCATTTTGCCATGGTTAGAAGTTCTTCTCCCTTCCACCGCCACCACCACCACCTTCAGCCGGGTACACCTTCCATCAAATTGTGTACAACCGGAGGCCGGAGTTCGAAATAAATGGAGGAAAAAATATCGTAAAAATAAAAAAACCCCTCGGTAGCTTGCTTGCTTTCGCTGCGTGAGAACTTTGGGTCACGCACGCATATCCTTCCGGCAACGAAGGGTACACACACTCACATTTGCGAGTGACTGAAGCGCTGGAAGAAGAAAATTGAAACGAAAAAGAAACAAGCTCGTTAATATCGACAGGAAAACTGAACCACACACACTCACACACACACACACTTGTGACCGCTCCGTTCACGGGTTCTGCAATTTCAGCCCTTTAACGGGACCTCATCGTCCGGGACCACCACTTCACTGCGGCAGGACGGTGAATTGCGGTAAAAATTGAACCACGCTTCCCCACCTTCCCTTTCTTTTCCACCTCTCCTTCTTCTCTGACCTACCAACCGAAAATGTCCTTGTCCCTCAGTGCTGCTTCTACCGCCATTTCCCGGCACAAGTGGTTCTGGTTCCGGTTCGGTATTTTTCCCAGCTTTGTGTACAAGTATTTGTGTAGTTGCGTTAGTGTGTGTGTGTGTATGTGTGTGAACGAAACTGTCGTGTACGGTGTGGAAAACAACAACAGCACAAAACTATGCCGAGGGAGACATGTATTTTACGGCGACAGTGGCGTGAAACGGAAGCTTTCTTTTTTAGTTTCTTTTTTATTTTCGCTAGCATAAAAAACAAATCAGAAAAAGCGTCATTTACAACATTCTAGTGGCATATTCGTAGTGGAAAATAGTGTGAAACTGACACAGTTACACACACACACACACACACGCTTCCATGTCGTGTGAATATCGTCCAAAGTATTGAAGATTAATGATTGACCTGCTGGCTCCTGCCGTCCTGACCAAGGTCCTTGAAAGAGAACAGGTCGAAGCGCTTAGAGTAAATTGACAGAAAGCCATGGGAAAATTTTGACAGTTAAAGTGAACATTGTTTATGTTTAGCGATGGACGTTGCTATGGAGTGAATGAGAGTTTTGTTCAGCATTTTACATTCAATTTCTGTTAGAATATTTGAAGAATTAGAATCCAATTAGAATATTACATGACTGATACAATCCAAGGATCTCATTTATCATTCGTAGCCGGGTTATAAGTAAATGATGGTATGCATATTGTACCAGTGTGTGTCGATTGGATGTTTCATTTTACTCTCAGTGTTCAATTGAAAGTAAAAAGGACTTCTTTAACCCAGTTGAACATGTTAAACATTTCGTTTTTCCAGCAGGGCCGTTGCAAACGGTAGTGGTTTGTGGTCACGGAATGGCAAACAATGAAAAAGGTTATCAATGTTTCTGAATACAGAGTAGACTGCAATTACTTCTCCTTTATTGTCCAGAAGTGATTGACCGCAAGAAATTTAACCAATATAACCTTCCTAATAGTAAATTCGTCCACTTTTGCGCGTTAACTATTAGCCGTTTGTTTGTAAACACTTTTTCATGAAACTGTCAAAAGCGAGCTGAAAATGGCAACCTAGCAACGGGCTTTGCATCGACCTGTTCTCCTTAATAGATCTTGGTCCTGACGAAGAACCCGTACGTGCAGCAGAAGCAGATTGCAGCATTTCAGGCGCAACTAGGAAGACGAGCCGCATTGTGCAGGTGTTATGATACCAGAAGTAAAGTGCACAACGTGCTTCCACCCCGATCGGAGCAAACCGTGAAGTGAAGTGAACGCTTTTTATGCCTTCTTAAAGCAACCGCAAGCAATCGTGGGGCTCGTGTGTTTTGTGTGTAGTAAGGCAGGTTGAATATCGTTTCCTTATTTCTCCACAGTTTCAGAACTCGAGAAGAAACAGGTTTCCCATTTGTAAGCGCAGCACAATCGCGAATGAATCGGTTTCGTCAAGTAGTTGCATAAATCTTGCTGAATTCATCGCAAAAGTTAAGTGATTCCCAACGCTTGAGCGTAACGATTACGCGCCTTTTGCGTCTGTTTTTGCGTACGTCAACAGTTCCAGGCGTGGCCCCAAAACTTCCAGAAGCACCGGAGAACAGCAAGGCCGGGCGTTAAGTGGGTAAGTTTGTGCGGAGAGCACCGTTGCTGGTATTTCTAGGAAATGGTTGTTTGTTCAGCCGCTCTGTTTACTATCGGCAGAAGCTGTAAATTATCTTCCGAACGGAAGTTCTCTCGTTGACCCGTTGCGCTGGAGTGGACCTCGCTGGTTCGGCCTTTCCCAAACTGGACCGTTATTAGACACAGCAAGGGTGTGTGTGTGTGTTTTGGTTGCGCACAAGTTTAGGCTGACTTGGTGTTGAGGAGCACGTGTTGTATATTTGAATGCCAGAAATAAGTTTCCGCAAGAACCCTTGTAATAGAAGTTTTACATGACCGTGGAAGAAGTGGACTGTATTTGGTGGCAAAGTGAATGCTTACTCGCCTGGGGTAGGGAATGCCTCAAATTTGAACGAGCTTTATGCCATTATTTAACAAACGGCTATTGAAAGCAAAACTGAAAGAAAAGCTTTCAGCAGAACCAATTACCAAAGCGACCAAAGTTGGTAGTAACAGCACGAAACTGCCATTCAAAACTGTCCAATCTCTCTCTCTCTCTCTTGCACTTTTTTGACATTTTTTTACACTGCTTCATTTTAGGTTGGGATGGATTCACATTTGAAAGGATGCAAACATAATGAAAATGAGTGGGAGTAAAAAATGAAGCGAAATTTTTACAATAAAACATTAAGAGAAGAATGAGGCCGAACGAATGAAGCACGATGATAGAATTTAAATAAAAATTACCACCAACTCCTGCGTCCACTGTCAAATTGAACGCTGCGGGATTGGTCACGGTGAGTTGACAGTTTTAAAGATATATTTTCTATGTTACCCTTTGACATTTTCTTGTTCAGTTCAGGGAAGATGGATGCGGTTTGTTGGAGGGCATTGCGATTGTAAAAAAACTGCGATAAAACCGTTGGCAATGTAAGCATTAACAATTTGTGTTTTTTTTTTTGTTTGCTTTCCTATTGTAACACGTTTCATTCAACCCGTTTCCTAGAAGCTCAGTGTTTGGGAAACATAATTGATGAATGATCTGGGGATTATTATGGGTTTTACCGTAACAGATGCTTTGATTGGCTCATTTAGAGCGGAGATTAGCATCAACAAAAAGGTTTTTTTTTGTTTTGGTATGATATCAAAGCATTTTTTGCATTTCTTTTTACTTGTACAGAGATTTGTAAGTGTAATTAGTAGATGTAACACTAATGACAGCCTTTCGCATTCGTATGGGGCAGTTTTTTTTAAATTAATTATAATAAATGATTCTGATTCTGGTTACAATAGATCCCCTATTTAGAATTTTGACTATTATTAAACTGTAACAACTCGACGAATTTGTTGCATTTTCCCCTCACCATAGATTAAGATGCATAGCGCCAAAATGTATGCAATATTTGAGATTGTAAAGTGCCCGTATTCATAGCCCGTTTTCATAGCCTAAACTACGGAAAGTTTTGCATTTTGCATACATTTAGGCGCACGTTTTAGGCGTGTACGAGGAAAGCTGTAAAGTTGCGCTCAGACTTCTAGCAATAGCTGTGCCAAATCTTTTGTTATACTCGACCTTTATGAAGGATACAGATTAAATGTATGTAATACATTTGAGGTTATTAGCCAACTTCCCAAACAATCGATCACATAGCATACTTACAACGGTGGTCAAAATGAAGGTTTCAAGGTTTGTACGAACAGTTTACATTCGCCCCGATAACGAGGCTACCAACAATCCTATCTCGCAACTGGAAAATAGCAGAGAGAGAGGAAAAAAAAACAAAATACCGCACTAAAACCTTTATTCACAACCCATTCCAGCCCACAGTGTCGGGTGTCTCACATGGACCCACAGCCGGACTCGTAAAACCGCACCAAACGCCAAACGCCGGTAATGAGTGCTCCGTTATTATGTATGAATTCATAAATTCAATTACAGGATTTGCGACATTTACGGCGATTTCATAGACCGATTTGATGAATGTTTGCCTATCCCCTTGCCCACCCACCGTTCACTATCGGCAGTGGCAATGGCTGCAAATCTTGAAACCGTTACCGTTTTGGAATTAATTGCCATCTCGAACGCTGATAGGAGCGCTCCATAGAAGTGTGCTCCTGTGAACGGATTTCTCTGGCGCAGGACGGTGGAGGAATGAAATAATTTATGCACTCGGACGGACGGAGAGCATGGAATTTCGTCACTGACCAAAAAATGCGTCCACCGGTTTAGTGTCGGCCTTCGACTCCGAGCCTCAGACCTCGAGCAGCAAGCATTAGCGCAGAAAGAGGAGCCCGAACGCCACGGCCCCGGTATCAGTTAATTAAAATGAAACATTCAACTACCACAATTCGAATAAAAGTTCATGTTTTCTCCATTTCGGGAAAAAGCAATTTACGATCCAATGGTCCCGGCCAGCGGCACAGCGTCCTTCCGGACCGTTGCCAGAGCTTTCGGGCCCGAAATTTCGGTCACAATTTGATAAACTAACAGCGACTAACTCCAAATGTTCGGTGGACGTGGGCAGCCAGTGTTGCCAAAAATGCGTCCTCGTCTGCCCGTGGTATGACGCTACCTAGGGCCATACACACACACATACATGGGATAGGCATATGGGCAGCAACTATTACATGAAACGGAGCGGAGTCAAAACCGCAAGCCACGGCGCAACAACGGCGCTCGGCAGAAATTGTAGTTTAATGTACACGCCCGTGTTGGACCGAGCTGGCCTGTGCTGTACCCGCGAACGCTTGCGAAACGAAACGTGTAACGATCGTTCGGTTTCCCAAACAAGGCCCAACTCGCTCGGTAGGCGCAACGTTTTTCGGCACCAATAAGAGAAGGATGAGGCAGGCTAGTTTTTCCCTCCTGCAGAGCCTATAAAACCGTTATCGCAATTTAAATAACATTAGCAGAAATCCATACACTCCGGGTTGGGAAGAAACCCGGCCCAGGCCTTTCCGGTGGGCCATGTGGTTCGAATTTCCCGCACCACAGCGCCGTCGGTGTTGGAGTTGTTTAATATTTTGCTGCACGTTTGTGTACATCTCCGCCTCACTGCTTCGCGCTTTGTACCATTTTGAAAACTCCATGTTTCTGTTACGCCCTGCAGAGAAGCAGAAGGAGGAGGTTGGTTTTTCTTTCTTTGCACGACAAATTCGTTGCTGCCTTTTATTTTGTTTTGGACCAGAGAAGGAGCGTGTGGCGCGTTTTGCGCGTTTCCCACTAAAAATGGCCCATACGTGGTGCTGTTGGCTCGACTGTTCACTTGCACGGCACGCTCGCTTTCTTGAAACCAAGTGAAACCTGACCTCTCCATGGTGGTACCATCGTATCCCCGAAACTCCGCCTCGTACCCCGGCCATTAAAAGTGCGAGTTCGGTTATTGCCGTTTGGGGAAGTTTGATGAATTTTTGATGGCGTTCTCTTATGCGCCCCGACTTTAACGACGCTTTTCGGTGGGAAAGGGAACCGAACCACCCGAGCCCGGGCCAGGTCATTCCTTACACCTTAAGGTTAGCTTTATGCTGCTGCCTGTAGGTCAGCCGTAGTTTTGTGTGGTGTTTCCCCGGGCCATAAAGCCGCAGCTTCTCAAAACGGGTCCAACATCATCGACATTAGCGAAGCGCCCGGGCGCACGATCGGCAGTGGCGCAATTTGTCTCGTATTCACTTTGCCCTCGTGCTCTCGGACGGCTTTAAAGTGGCATCATCAACGTTTGTCGTGGTTGAGAGGAGGGTGAGCTAAAAGGTTTAAAGATGTGTTCTTTGGCTTCCCCTTACCTTAACACTTCTCTTTGCCACGGGAAAACTTCAAACAGCGAAAGGAGTTTTGCTCACACCCGAACGCTTGTGTTTGCCCATTTAGGGTTCATTTGGTCGTCATTTGTAATGTGCCGTGGCTGCGTCTTTACTCCTGGTGAATTTGCACATCCAATCCTCTTCCCTGTGAACTATTTCACCTCTGGTCTGGTATCGACCGCAGCCACAAAACCGACGTAAATTAAAACTTGTGGAATTGGGCATTTTATTTGCCACTTTCGTGCAACACGCCGCACCCCTTTTGTTTTGTTTTTCACTTCTTGCTATTTATGTTTCATTTTGCAAGCCCCCTCGAACTGAACAAACAAACCCGATAACGGTAGCCTAATGAGACGGAGACTGAGGGCGAAGGCTGACAATACGCATTTTTCAACGCATTAACCTCGGCACTGGTCGGCAGGTTTCGCACGCGTGATTAACCGATTTGCGCGTGGAAAAATGAGCCACCGGTTCGCAGGTTCGCTTGCCCGTGCCAGTGCGAGGCAGACAGATTAATGAGTGCGAAAATCAGGGGAAGATCAGAGGGAGGGTGGTAAAGTGCAGCTTAATCGGATAAGGTCGTTACGGTGCGTTTGGACACATCAATAAAATATACCAATTTGTGTAAACACTTCAAGCGAGGTTAATGCATGATGAAGGTAGATTACACAAACGCAAACACACACACACACACACACACCGACACACGCGCGGCGCAATACAATCCGATTGATGAATTACCACCGCTTTGGGCTGCGATTTTAAACATAAAGCCGATGATTGCAGACAGCGAGATAATTCTTTTCCAGCGTAATTACAGCTTTACGATGTGGGATAATAATTTCGTGCAAAAAAATATAAAAAAATACCGGGAGGTTACGATTGCTGAAACGCTCTACGGTTTATATATCGCGTGCGAATAAAACTTTGATCGTTTTACACATTTGGTACGATGATAATTGCAAGTTCGATTGGAAAGCGAGTTCATACTTATCATTATTTGAGGGGCATTAATTGACCATTTTGTATAGCGTATTGCCCACATTAAGGAGTTATTTTACAGGAAGCTATTAAATTTTCCATTTTTACTATGAAACGCCTGTTTGTATGCAATTTTAAATGTTTGATCATGGGTTTGGATAGTAATTTTCAAACATTGTGTAATTTTGTAATTACAGTGGAGTGCCGTTTATCCGGGCTCATCGGGACTAGACCCCACCCGGATATGCGAATAACACGGATAATGAGTCAATGAATATATTTAAGCACAAATTCTTGATTTTTGTTTGAAATTTATCTTATGTTTTGATATAAATTAGCAAATTTTTTATTAACTTGATATTTTTATAATGAAAATATTTAAAATTTTACGTGAATTATATTGTTTTTTGTTATGACAATGTGCTCTGATAACCGCTTTTTCAAATATCCTCCTCAGAATGCAATGTCACCTTTGTATTGAGTTGTCATTTCTCAACAGCACGGATAAACAGATAGCCGGATAAAAGGTACCTGAATAAACGGCGCTCCACTGTAGTTGCCTTTTTTAACGCATATGCTTTTCCTTAAGGTTATGGGTAAATACACATTGCATACCTCTAGGCACTCTTCATTTTAAGCTTAAAGATCATAAAGGTCACAATATTGAGAAGCTCTACATTGCCCACAACCATTCGCCTCTTCTTTAAAGTTTTGCGATCATATTTAAATAAAGCAAATAATCAATTGAGGTGTAGTGGGTATGTTTCGTAAAAAAAGTTTAAAATATAGATTCGAGAAGTCTGTAAAATTCCACCCCAATCGAACTGATTGCCACTTTGAAGGAAGAATGACAACGCTACCGACAACCACCGAGAGCATCAATTGCAATGATTGTTCGCCATTCCTTGCCCACGCTCAGATAAGTTTGCGTTCCATACAACCCACCTACCGAGCCGATCAAGTCGAGCCGACACTTCAGACAATTCAATTAACGAAAAAGTGCGTTCCCATTTCAACCATAACCTCACACGCTTTACGCTTTAGAGAAATTCCAACCAGCGCTTTGTCATGCCAGGTGCTCGTCGGTCGGTTGTGGTGAAACACAATCAATCCTCCCGTACACACCTGATCGATCGGTCCGTGTGTGGGCTGGGTTTTACAAACTTTCCACCCAATACCCCAAAACACTCCTCCTCACTCCGCCCCGTGATCCCGTGATCGGAACGTAATCATCAAAGCAGCAGGTCGCGCTCGAAGCGCTTTGCCGCTTTTCGCATTCCCGCAATTAATACCGCATCAGGCTGGAACGGGGCGAGAGGGCGAGAGGCAAGGACGTTCTGTTGCTGCCCCTCCGGCACGTTTTGGTGGTAAGTGAAATAATTCCTCAAATCAAAACAAGCACCCAACCGTGCTGATTAGTTCGTTCGAAATCAAACACCCACCCGCAACCGCCAAATCACCTTCCTCGGGGCGGTCTTTGGGCTCCGTCCTCGGTCGACGGCAAGGCTCACAACAGGCCGGCGTTGGTGTTGATAGAGTGGTAAACTCCGGTTGTCACTCACGCGGAACTACACCTGCAGCTGAAGATCCTTGGAATGCCTCGGGAGCATCGGTTGCCCCGCACTCACTGCCGGGCGTGTCACTGTTTGCGTTTGTTAAGAGTTCGTTAAACAATCGTTGGCTTCGTGATTGGAATTGACGCGCGGTTGTGGCAAGGCATGTGAACCTGTGCACAAAAGGAGTGTTAGAGCGCTTGAGCTGCTCAGAGGCACTCCATAAAAAGCCCCACTGGAGGAAAGAAGCAAGAATCGTAAGTAATTCTCGAATTATCAATCAATTTAATAATTCCTCGCATGTCGCCACGGCACACCGGGGCCAACCTTGCCTTAATGGTCTTTTGTCCAAGCAAGTCTGTAGCCCACGGTACGGGTAAATAAGGCAAGACATTCTCAAGATTGCACACGTACTCCATCGGCGAGCCACCGCCGGACGGGCAGGCGGCCGTGCTAACTCGAGAAACGTGGCACACGTTGGCCACGAAGGCGATCGCGTTAAAGGGACACACGGTCTCCAGAGATACCTTTGCACAATATGGACCCGGCTCGCCGGACAAATGCCCAGAGCCTAGAAAGGTGCACACGCGATAAGCGGCGCATGAAAAACGGTGTCCAAGCGGTCGATGCTGCGGGCACAAAGCTACTACCTACACACATAAGCGCACTATAATAAACTGTGCATGTCCGTGATTGCATTGCCCTTTGCCTGCATGCCGGTGTGCCTTCGCCACAACCACAACACGCCACCTGACCTGATTCCTGGGAACGTCCTGTCCCAAGCCCGGAAGAAAATAGTCAGCAGCGTTCCAGCAGTTTCCAGGGGACAGTCTTCGATGGAGGCGCTATCGGAGAAAAGAAAATGTTTGAAAACATTTGCGATCCTGTCCCCGCGGGGACGGCGATGCTTGTTGAGCTTGGCAGGTCCTGGCAGGGAAGATGTAGGAAGAACACACACACACACACACACACACACACACACACACACACACACACACACACACACACACACACACACACACACACACACACACACACACACACACACACACACACACACACACACACACACACACACACACACACACACACACACACACACACACACACACACACACACACACACACACACACACACATACACATACACACACACACACACACAGTTTACCTTACGTTTCCTTCCCAATAACAAGCTGCCGTTGCGAAGGAATCGGGTCGGGCCTCAATACGGTCGGTGGAATCTGAAGGGATCGGGTACACGATTCTTTGCAGAAATTCCCCGGCGAGGAGGCGAGCCCTGGGAGAGTCAAATTCGATCCCGTGACCAAGACCAAGGGATGATAATGCAATCCGACAGGCACGGAGACTCGGGGATTTGCTCAAACACCGTTGTCCTGGCTTTATGTTTGGCTCTTGCTTAAAAATCTGCTGCCTCGAAAAGAAAAAGCACAAAAAAGGCAGCAAAATCGACCACCATTTCGACGTTCTTCCGCTACTGTGAACGACCTGCCAGAGCCGTTCCTTATCCCACCCGCCTCCCGGCGCTAAGTATTGCATTCGATCGTCTAAACGGACGGGATCGTAGGCGAATTATGGCAGGCGAGCGCGCAAATCGCATCGGACGTGGCTCGAGAGCGGAATGACCCACGGGCACGGGCACGGTCGAAAGCACGTCCCATGGCTCCGCCAGGGAGCGAACGGACAGCAGCGCGGTGCTCTATTTGGTATTTCTCCCCCTCCGCTAACTTCCTGGTTCCTAGTCCCTCTTTCTTTGCACCCACATCCATCCATCGATGCTTGAGGACGTCATTCTCACGTACCACGGCGTGGGTTTTTTCCCTCTTATTTCTTTCCTCATTCTCCATCAAACCGATCCCGAGTCACATGTGGACGGCGCTTTAAGCGCTGTCCGACGAGGGGGATACGGAATTTGTGGCAGCAGCTAAACTAAACGTTGCTCTCCTCGTCTCGCCGTCAACAGCAAGATGGAAGGCATCGGCCCTCTAACGGTTGACGACGTCCGGCGATCGAAGCATTTCGGGTGTTTGTGCCACACACGAAGACGGCTCGACAAATTCTGCTCCCCGACTCCCTTTGAAAGTGAATGTGTGTGAGTTTTTCTCCCTCCCACTCCAGTGTATTTGTAGCTGTGTGTATGTGTGTGTGTGTGCGGGAAGAATGTTTTCCCTCGTTTCCCGATCACTGCGAAAGCGCTGGGGGAAGCTTGGATGGATGCTTAAAATTTCAATCACGTAATATCGTTTCAAATAGTGTGGATTTTTTTTTATTTCGTTCGCTGTTGTTGTGTTTTTGCCGTTCGTTTGGTTTCGTTTGGTTGCCACATTTTGCCCCGTTCCGTCGTGATGTCCTTTAAAACCTTATGCCTTCCCGCAGGCTGGCCCGTACCCCTTTTGCGAGAAGGGCTTTGGCCGCTGTGGCACGTTCTGGCCTGGCTAGTGATGGAGCTGTGCGGTGGCCTTGCCCTCCTACCTGCCATCCCAGCCAGGCAGAGTTCGGCGGAAATATTTATTAAACCTTTTCCGAGCCAATGGTCCATTAAATATCGAACGAAATTGGTCGGACCCGGTACCAAAGATGCGACGGTCCCCGGATCGAGTGTGTCGAACCCGCCAGGACCAGCGGACAGCTTCTTTGGCTCGCTGCCATCAAGGACATAGCGCCAGTCGGCAAAGTACAGCGAAAATGACCTAACACAACCTTGTGTCCCAGCGTGTGGGCAACGAGCGACCTGGCAAGAAAGAGAGCGACCGGAGACGAGAAATCCTTAATCGTAGGATGATGATTTCGAGCGAAAGTAGGTGGAAAATAGCTCCAAACTGCTGTCGACTTGACAGTGCGGTGGCCGGTGGCCGGTGGCAAGGGTGCTTCGATTTTTTATGATGATTACTTCTGTCGTTATTTGCGGTCCACGAAATACGGTGTGGGCACTGATTTGGCAGAATTTGATCGATCATAATAGCACCGGCGTAGGTTCGCTCTGCTGCGCTGCGGTCAACGGGCTGTTTGCTGGTCTTCCGGGAAATGGGATGAAAATCACTGCTCCGTCGGTATGTGCTCTGGCGTATTTCTGGGCGAGCAGGATAGCTAATTAATGATTCAACCAATCGTGAACTCGTTTCCCAGGATTGGGAGATTAGCAGAGAGATAGAGAGAGTGTGTGTGTGTGTGTGTGTTGGTTTAAGCACGGTGCGCTAGTAGAAACTGAAATCGGAAATCACTAACGCAGAATGGTTTATAGTGGCAATAGGAAATCGATTGAAAGTTTCGAATGGCAAAAAAATGGAATTTGAAAAGGCATGATTCAACATTTCAGCGGTGCTGGATTGCAGCAATCAGACATTCGTGATTTATTTCGAAGCTTTAGTCGTTTTACTGCATTCGTTTCTGCAATTGGGTCGATTTTGTTCTTCAGATTGCATATTGCGCTTTTTGTACGTAGTACTAAATTGTTGTATAAAAACGCCTAGACTTATGCAATTTTCATAACAGACAATCTTTTGAGGCATTTCGTGAGTTTAAATTTTAAATCTTTATTTTCAATTTTCCTGCATAAGGTTTAGGATTATGTAAAACATAATTGTCAAAAAAGGCGAGAACTCGATATAAGGAAAAGGTGACTATATATTATTGAAAAATGTTTGCTCAACATAATATTATTCATCTTGTTAAAAAAATGATGAATTAGTATTAATTTCAATTTCAAGGTTTAAAACATCTACCAGCAACAGCTTTAAATTTTAAATCTTTATTTCAATTTCCTGCATAAGGTTTAGGATTATGTAAAACATAATTGTCAAAAAAGGCGAGAACTCGATATAAGGAAAAGGTGACTATATATTATTGAAAAATGTTTGCTCAACATAATATTATTCATCTTGTTAAAAAAATGATGAATTAGTATTAATTTCAATTTCAAGGTTTAAAACATCTACCCGCAACGGCTAATCGTCCTATTCCTTTCTACTCAACTTCCCGCCGTGATTGTCCAGGAAGCAGAAAAACGATCGATAAAATCATTTCTCTATCTCGCCGCAGTACAACCTCAACAAAGATTCATTTTTCACCACCACCACCATCACCACCACCACCATCACCACTACCAACTACCATCATTACCATCACCCCAAGCGCCGTGCCGCAATCATTACGGCTACCATTCGTTTCGTTTCGCTCGTTTCCAATTATTATTACGTCCTTCACGCATCGGCGCTAACAAAATGCAAAGTTATAACAATAATATCACTAATGGTTGCCGCCGTCGAAACTGAGGGAGGGCGAAAACACCGGTGCCCGTTGCTAACCTTTGCCAACGCACCAAGGCGCGTTTTTCCGGGAAGCCCGCGCCTTTCCTTTCCAGACGGTGGGCAAAAATTGATTTTGAAGATTTTATGCTGTGCGTCTGTCACAGTAGAACAAACAACCGTGGCACGTGCACATGGTGGAATGCTATTTTTTGTTTGCGGAGTTGCTACTTTGCAAAGAGAAATGGCCAAATGCGGTAACGCAACGGGCAGGAAAACTTTTGTACGTGCGAATGGTATGCTTTGGTTGGCGTTGTTTAGCAAAGGGAGCTGAAAACTGGAAGCTTCCTAACTTGTTTACTTGTTTTGGCTGTAAGGTTGGTTTAGAACATTTTTCATCCTGCATTGGCAAGCTTTTTTGCATTCACTAGAGTTCCGTTTTACCTTCCCTTATTAATGACCTTAGCGGATAATGCACGCTTTTCAAAATCGAACACAAACTCCAAATCAAAGTCACTACTTGATAAGCTGCATTTTTATGCATTCGGCAGTAAACAAAATTTGAAGTTAACTTTGATGCTTTGTGGCGAAGCGTATGCAACAACGCAGGCACAAATATTAACTAAGCCGATTAAGGGATTAGTGCTGGTAAGCTGCTACATTAGCAGATTGCAAAGTTTGTTGCGTGCTAAGCCGGCCAGGGCTGGACATTCCATCCAGCGTTTGGTTATTTTAAAGCTTCCTGGAAACAGCAAACAGATCGTGTGCGAAAAGCACTCGATTGCTAAAGAAACTGTTTAAAAAATCACACACCCTGATGGAACCATAAATAGCTAATGCTTTAGCAGAAGCAAAAGTGCCCCTGCCCTCCACACCGCTATGCTAACGACCGTTGCATGGGACGCTTTAAAGTTCGCAACGCAACAAACTGTTGATACGAATCGGTTATGATGTAGAAACGAAAAGAGAGGGAAAGAGGGAAAAATGAAGCAAAAAAACGTTTCTAATACAATGGATTGGAACAGTTTTTGGAGACTAATCGACCAACCCGTCCTCTGGTCGCGTCTCTGAATCGAACGAGTCGAAAGCGACTGGGTACAGGCAGGTTGTTGATACCGTAGCAGGCAATAATCGCTGTTCCGTGTCCTTACCCATCGAGGGGATGCAGCTTGGCGCTCGTGCGGGAAGGAAAAAATAAATTACCACCACTTTAGCTAAAACGTGCAGGGTGCGTGTGCCGGCTATTTCCGTCCGTTCCGATCGATCCAGCGCTCTAGTGTGCTCCAATCGGCTTCAAAGCTTCCGAGGTTGGTCCATTCTGGTACGCTTTCCAGTGCGTTGCGAACCATGAAGGATGTAGCCGCTGGATAAAGTCTGGAATAGAGAGAGAGAGAGAGAGAGAGAGAAAGAGAGCGTCAATCAATAGGCACCCTGCAGGTCCCTTTTCTAGTCGCAAACACACACACACACACATACTCACACAAACAGACACATACGGCGTGAGACCAGACTCTCCGGGGAACACGCGGGCAACAACACCGTCTGGCACCGTTCTGGGGCGAGGACATGAACAACAGGAGAAACCAATGATGAATTCTAAGCCGTACAGCGAACTAATCGCCCGTGACGGCACGCAGTCGACCGTCATGCTGTGCATATCCGGCCACCTCGAAAACACTGCCCCCATTCTCCCGCCGCGTCGCTGAAACGGCCGGCAGGTATTTCCCTCGCCACGGTAATTGATATGCCCGAAGGATGCACTTGCACCGTTCGATTGTAATGGAAATTAATCCCTCTCCACGTTCGCGTTGGGTCTTGCAACTTGAGGGAGGTGCTGGAGTGGGGTGAGGTGGTGTTGATGTCGCTGCGCTAGATGGCGCTATTTTAAGCGGGCAGAGCGCGCCCTCTGCAGGCAAACCACTCGAAGCTACGTTTAGTCCTCTCTTGCCCTCTTGGAGTTGGAATTGGAGGAGCGTTTTTTACCCCGGTGTGTTGATTGCCCCCTCCATCCCCTTGCCGATCGAGTGGCCCAATATTCGGACGTGCCACACGACGGGTCACGTAGGTGTGGTTCATTATGATTTACAATTACCATTGCACCTCCAGCTCCGCTTCCCCCACACCAATCCTCCGTAAAGCTGGCAAACTTCAAATTGCACCTTTCGCTCGGTGCCCACGAGCGAAGGAAATTAATCCAGGAATATGGTGCCGGACAAAAGAATGGCTGGCAATTTCCGGATGGTCGAGAACCTGATGGCGGAAGGTCATCGAGCGAGCACACACACACACGTACGTACGTTCGTTTCTTGGCACCTGCCACCTCGGAGCCCGCAATATTTAAATGCTACCTGGCAAATGAACTCGGACACGATCTGGTTTCGGTGCTGGTTCGGTTAGGTGAAGACACAAGAACAAAAAAAAATGGTGGCACTCTCTCACAGCTATTATTTGACCAAATGAGTGAACCGCAACGAACCGATTAAAGGAATGCATACAGCCTTCGAAAGCGACAAATGAGAGGGCAACGGTGATGGTGTGTGTGTTTGAACCCGATGGCCCCTGTGGGTTTCCGTCTCCTGCAAGCATTACGTTCGAACCGGTGTGTGACCCCGAAAGCGCATTATTCCCTACTAATAGCACTCCCTTTTAATGGAGGGGCTGTATTTTTCGTGTACTTTTTCTTGTTGATGTGCCTTTTCCGCTCGCTACTGCTGCAAACTGGTATTTGATTCGCTGCTAGGTTCAATTCGCCGCTGTTTTTGTTCCATCGCGGACGTCCTGACGCTGTACCGAGATGTGGTTCTTTGAGCACAATTCTGGCAAGATCTATTCAGGTCGCCAGCGGCTTCCGTTTTCATGCAAAATGGTAAATATTTGATGTCGAATGGTCGCTGGTGTTCATGGAATTAAAAGCGGAATAAATAGAGCCGTAGTTGAAATTATGTGCCCACAACGCTTGGGCCTGCAATAGGAGTAACAAAATTGAGGGAAAAACGTCATGATCATTGCTTGCCGAGGCACGAATCGTGTTGATGTTTAACGGGTACATGAATTGAACATTTCGCAGGGAATCTGTTGCAATTTCGAGGAATCCGTTGATAAGTGGAACAATGGGAAGCATACAATGACGAGAAGCTGTTAGGATTTGAAAATGGTGCTTTTATGTGTAACTTTCTAGGTAGTGTCGCGGTAGGTAGGTAGAGTGGTTGATATGGTGTTAAAAGCATCAGTTTTAGGAATGACTATTAGCATTAGAGCGTAAAAACGGCACTTCGATCGTATGTAAGTGTCGTTTGTAATGAAAATTGCATACTTTTAGGGGGTTTAAAATGATTAAATCGAGCACCTCTGATAACAAACAGCTTTTTAGTTGTGTTGTTATTTAACTAATTACACAACAGCTTATGCAGAAATGTTTTGCTAGTAAAAGGTGCTGTCAATTAACGAGCTGCAAATAAACTCTCTCTCTCTCTCTCCCTCTCTTTCTGTTTCAATATCCGGTCATACGACTTGGCGGCAGCCAATCGAACAATCAAACAATGCTGCCAGCTATTCCGGCGATTGTATTTATTGTACAGTGCCAAACCCCTGTTTTCAACATTTTTTTTTGTGTTGTACTCTACACGCCACACAAACATACACACATGCTCGTACGAAACAGTTCTAATTGGTACGTTACAACTTTACCCTTTCGACTGGCAACTGACTAACAATATTCGCAGCAAAAAAAGGATGGAGGACAGCAACAACAAATTAAATAAAATAAAAAAAACTCTCATATCCTCACCATCAGTGTTTACAGTTGTACTTGTTTTTTGTTGTCGTTGTTGCTATTTCTTTTATTTTATTGTCGCTCATTTTAATCAACCCGTGAGCGACAATGAACGATGGACAACTCGGCGAGACCAATCACAATTACCGGTCTCGAAAAAACCCGATCATCCCTCATCCATCCACATCCGCTCGGTTTGTATAACTCTATCTGTGCGTGTGTGTGTGTAAGTGCAAATGGTCACTATTCGGCTTCCGTTCCCATTGGCACCGGCCGATGGCCCGGGAATTCGATTTTGTGCCACAGCACAGAATCATACACATGGTCGAGTTCGCATAATGAGTAAATTTTCAATTCATGAAAATAATGAAATAATGATTTAATGCGCACCGTACACATAATCAAGCCTTTGTCCATCCATCTCTCTCTGGATGCTGGACTGAATGGTGCTGGGGATGTAAAAAGGCACCCGCCCGAGTTGTTCGGTTTTTGTTGCTGTTGTTGCTCATGTTGTCCAACAATCAGCTTTTGAGAACGTGTAGCTTCTGCGTCCGTTGGATGGATTCATCCCGTAATTTTTTGCCCCGTTTTTCGTGACGGCGCTTCATCGATGTGTGTAGTAGCTTCACTCTACAAATGGTTGATTATTGGTTGTCCGGATCGGATATATATTTTTTTGTTCGTTGTGCATTTTTTTTGTTTCTCGATTGTACTTGATTGTACCCCATCCCTGCTGTGAGCCCCTTGCTCTGCAGTGTATTATTGCAATCATGCACTTGCGTGCAATTGATTTCGCATGTGCATGTAAATTAGTTTTGGATTAAAATATAATTTCATCCATAAATTGATGAAAAATCGTCCCAAACCGCACCGACACGAGGTCAGCAAGGGTTTATCGATGAAAAGAAAAAAAAAAGCTCCAAATTTATGTGAGCGGTTAGCCTGTGCATGCTTTTGTTCTTTTTTGCGCATGATCTTTTTTTCCAGAGTTTTAAATGTTAGAACGTCTCGTACGGTTGGTTGCAGTTTCAATGGTATTTATTGCAGCCTGACCATGTCTTGGCAGGGATGGAACTCCTCCGCTGTTTGTATGTTGACCTTGCTGAAGCTCTTTGCTCTTCGTTTGTGTGTGTGTGTGTATTTGTGTGTGTGTGTGTGTGTGTGTGTGTGTGTGTGTGGTGTGTGTGTGTGTGTGTGTGTGTGTGTGTGTGTGTGTGTGTGTGTGTGTGTGTGTGTGTGTGTGTGTGTGTGTGTGTGTGTGTGTGTGTGTGTGTGTGTGTGTGTGTGTGTGTGTGTGTGTGTGTGTATTTGTGTATGTCTGCGGTGAGAAAGGGGCTTGAGGAAAGCAATATTTACTACCGATTTAACTGCCCTTGCACCTTGCATATCGATCCGGAACTCACCGCCAGTGTGCAGATGCGGTGGAGAAATAATCGATACCTTTATGAGCTGGCATTGAACCAGAACCCAACAGGCCGAGAATAGCTGATAGGAAGTACGGAAAATCTTGGGTTTCATCGAGCTTATAGGTAGACATGCCAGGATACATCACACCATGATTAGCCTCCACCATAATGGATAGAGCGATGGGAGGATGAAACAAGCAAACAAACAGACACCGACAACACCAGCGTATCGTATAACGAGCTGGGAAGAATTTGTTCAAGTGCAATGTTTTAATTAACAGGCTTCTATTTTGCTATCGTCTATCGCCAACGTATGATGCTTACTTTGCAAAGAGTTGAATGTGATCATATGACGTGAAAAAATGCTTCAGTTATCAGAAAACAGATATGTTTTATAGCACATTCCATACAATGTGCTTTTTATGGGATACAGATGGAATTTCATTTTGTTTTATTTTGAGAAATCTCCTTGAAATGTTTCTAAAATGTTTTTGTTATGGCATTTTTTTAACGCTTTCATCGACTTTCATTCTCCACATCGTTTGCTTAAAATGATTCAACCCTCAGTTTAACACAATTTTACGGCAATTAGTCAAGCTGCATGACAAAACGCCTAAATGCATGCAACCCGCAGCAACCGTATTTACTTCTTAATTGTGTAGATAATTGCCCTCCTTACTGTTGACAATCTGCACTATAATTCACGTCAAAATAGTTTTGCATGTTATTTATGAGACATCAGCGTTGGGTTGTGTAGTTTGTACACTGAGTGACTTGAACTCTACGATGAGTGTACTACGCCTAAAGGTATGCAAACGGTCTTGTTACCTTGTTGATAACAAGAAGTGCTGCATTTCACTGTTGTTTTTTCAAATCGAATTCAATGAAGAAGTTTTCTATATGTCAATGTCAATGTCTATACTGTAAGCTCAAACATTAAAAAAAAAACTCAGAAAGTACACGTGTGTCTGTGTGAGCTTAACAATCAATTGTTTCCCACCCGACAACAAACCATCACTTTCGGCAAATAATAAAGCGCATGGGAATCTTTAATTAAAAAACTAAACAACATACATAACCCATTCGAGTTCGAGCAGCTCTCGCTTTTTGCAATGTAAATATTCCCCAACATGCTTGCTGTTCGCCAATTTTATGTAATCTACAACCGCTACTACCAAAGACTTTACACTCGGTGCACTGTTGCGTTCCACTCCGCACACCGATCACTACCACAAATATATGAGAAGTCGGTTATTCTCGTATCGTTGGTGATGCGCTCGCTCGCTGCCTCTATTGTCAAATGTCGTTATGAATAAATTTGCTACCACCGCCAGCTACCGCCAACTGCCACCGGATTGGCGATGCAGTTTGGTGCGGTCGGTGCTGGAGCGCGTGGCGGTTTTAATAAAAGTGTTTCCCATATCACCACCACTTCATTTCGCCCGTCCGCCAAATGCAGCAAATGTGCCGCTTCAACCGCGACAACATTCCATCAGCGCATCCATTTTGTGCTCGGGCATGCAATGTAAGGAAGCTTGGCTCGGCAAGCCCCATTGCCTGCAAGCTGCACGCTTCAAGTGCAGGACCATTCTTTGGCAGCGACACTGCCACTGCCAAACCATTTGTAGACGACACCAGCCAGCGATCCATCCACCCCAATCCATTCGCAGGGTCGGAATGAAACTGGGCATACACATACACACACACACACACGATGTATCTTGTTCGCTGCATCCCTGCTGTACACCCAATTGCTGACGTCATTTGGTAGTGGCACGGTCTCGACCTTTTGCTCGCATACGACGCCGTCGCGATTGGGCTTTTCCGACTGCTACAGTTTTGCAGCCGCTTCATTCCAGTCGTTCAAAACGGGAAACTGGAGCAATCGAAGGGATGCAAACTCAAAACAGAACGAACGATGTAACCAGTCCCAAACTAACCGCATCCATCTTGATACTATTCTCTATCCGCAGGTAACCTGTACAGTCGTCAGTATTGCAGCAAGGGGCAAAAACGTCAGCCAGCCCATTAAAGGCCCGTAGCCGTGGCAATGGTCCGCTCTGCTCCAACCGTCGGTCGGTGAGGAAATGGAGCGAATGCTGCCTCGGTTCCGGTGGGATATGTTGACGCGCCGAATCATCATCACCATCATCAGCCAGCACCAGCATCGACATCATCGCCACCGACGTCATTAAATTGAGCATCGACCGGATTCATCACCCGCATCGCACACTCCAAGACCGGGGCAACAGATTGGGTCCGGCCAGGTTGTGCGTCAGATCGCCCACAGGCGCTTGTCGCACAGATTGTGTCGCAAGCAGCAAAACAACAGCCTAAAAAAGGTCCACACTCACCCGTCCAACTGGACACAGCGTGCGTTTCGAGGAAAAGGCAGGCCGAGCAAAGGAGAGAGAGAGAGAGAGAAAGAACGCAGCGAGCCATCCCAACGAGCGTGACCCAAAGATAGCATCAGGCGGAAGCGTTGGGATACTTGAAACAACAAAAAAGAAAACATGAAAACCGACGGTTTCGTACGCGTGCTGTGGTGGAAATTGGTGCTAATTATAAATTTAATAGATGGAAAATCGATGCACGAAAAGGACAAACACGGTAAGTCAACAGGCAGTATTGCACGATATTACCATTTTGTTGTAGCGATTTTTTTCCTGTGCTGCCTCTAGAATCTTGTCCCGATGGTGTTCAGTTTGAACTGGCAAATGTGTTTCCCTTCCCAGAATCGTTATCTTGTTTGAAGCGCTGATTTAACGCCGGGACAGCATAATGCGTTGTGTTAAATTTTAATAACCCCAGCGTGGGAAAATTACAACCAATCGGGTACGGCCGGGTTGTTTGCGGCGCTATTATAATCCATAATTGCGTTACACTGTTGGTTATTGTTTACATGGTTTAGTACAAAACAAGTATTTTCGGAACAATGCAGGTTTAGCTGCCTTCAGGTCTGTTTTAACAAAAACGCCTAGAGTTATGCAATTAGCTTGCCAGTGTAGCCGTTGCCGGCTGGGTGTAAGCTTATTTTAAGGCAAAATGAGCATACTACTGTAAATGAACAACATAATGGTTTATAATAGAGATTTTGGATCATTTTTGAATTAAAAGAATACACACAAAGAACCCCAAGTTCATGGAGGAATTGTAAACAAATTCAAGGATTGCACAACACAAAACCCAAACTCTCGTGGAAAGCAAGAAACGGAAATCATTGCTGACACTGTCGGAAGTGTCATCAAGTCACAATGATTCATGAGACTTTCTACTTTACCTTTTGGTGTATAAATATATATGTGTGTGTGTGTGCTCTGTCAGCTTAAGAACGCGCTTAATGCCACTCCAAAAATAAAAGAAAAAACAGACGGCTCATTTTCATTCAACGCTTTTAGTCCTTTTCTTTTTTTTTTTGTCAATTTGTGAAAACAGTTGAACTTTAGCAAATGTGCTATGAAAAGTGCGCACTGAATAGGACAGCGTACACCCAGGTACCGCCGACCAGGTATTTACCATTTAATTGGTGTGAAGGCGAAGGCTGCTACAAAGAGGTGCCTTCAGATGCCACCCCATGAACCGGTCCAAAGTGACAAAACCCGAGCGCGTCAGTGGGCCATTTCTACGCCGGCCCGCACGTCGGCAAGAAGGTCAAAAAAATGAGCCCCACCCTGCCCCACGACACCTGCTGCACCTGTCGCATTGCACGCCACTTTGCCAATGATTATGAGATTATGCTCTTTAGAAAATGTCTTTTCAAGTGGCACCGGCAAAAACACAATACCGAAGCGATGGTTTTGTGTGTGCTGCTGTGCTGCTCCCCACGTGTTCGTCCTACCATCCATCCCAGCGACTCTTGCTCGAACTCCTCATCCATCCGGCACCTTGCGAGCGAAGCCGACGAACTCCAACCCGAGACCCTCTCCCCCCCCCCCCTCTTGGGTACTCTGCACACCATAAAGTTGGTAAAATTAATGAACTCCTTGATGAGCTGAGTTCTTGAAGGTTTTGGATGCCCTTGGTGTGTATCCATTACACATTGGAGCCACATCACCTGGTGCCAGCGTTCGGTGAGGGAGGTGGGTTGGTTATGCTGGCCACCCCGTTGAAACTGGCATGGTTTTACGTCCAGCAATGCTGCTCCGTTGGCGAAAAGTGAAACTTTCCAACAATGGCCCCCGTCGGTTGGTTGGTTTGCTGCTACCTAATTCAGCTAAGAGCATCCAGCTACGTTCTTCGGCTGTCCTCAAACCCACAACTGCGTGCTGCAATACTTTAGCTGGCTGTATACGAGCAGGAGCACTGTTTTGTGACGACAGTCAACCAACCTGCGCCGAGAGTGAGAGATCAGCAAGTTTTTGACCCCCAGGATGGATGGGAGCTCCGACGTCAAGAAGTTCCGACCGCTTTGTGCCGCTTTGTGTGACAGTGGTGGTGGCAGCACATAACATTAAAACTAAATAAAGAATGCCTACCGCGGTTTTCTTTGAGTTTTTTTTCTGTTTGTGTCGACAAGAGGACGGAAGATGGATAGAAAACTTGTCCACACGGTTCGTGCTGTCTTACACCTTGTTAGCGGTGTGCAGATGGAGCCACAGTTGTACAAGCGAGAGAAACAGAGAGAGAAGTACATCCAAAAGGACTAGTTTGGGGTGTATGTGTCGGATTTAATTCCAATCATTCGCTTGAAGCTCCGTGTGTGTGTGTGTGTGAGAGTTCGTGTGCTGGAATGCTTTTTTCTAATCTCAACAACCAGTCAACACAATTGTGTCTTGCATTCTCTCCCCCCCAACAACTGCTTTGACCCACCGACCTACCGACCCACCGAGCACCTGTTTGACGAATGCCAGTTGCTGTAATCCATGATTCCATCTGCCTGCCACAATTCCATCTTCAGCATCGTTGCAATCGTAGCATTCATCGTGGCTTTTGTAACACGATAAATTAAACTTTTAATATCCTCCTTGTGCCCCCTCTGTACACTCCCCCAGACCTCCAGGATCTGAGCCACGCAACCCTGGCAACAATATCATCCTGCTCACCGTTCCATTCCCATTACGGTTTCTTCTTCTTTCACCATCGGGCGGATAAGTTCACGTGGTTTTTGGTGGTGAAAATCTTTACCGAAAGAATCCATCCCTCCACACAATCGCACACACTCTCGGCGTTGCTTTACGTCTCGCTCGCTTTTGGCGCCAACTGTTACCACCGCAAGCATTTGGGCGAAGGAATGCTCTCGCTTACAGATGGGTTTTGTGCGCCGGTGGCCGCGTAGATTCGTGGATATCAGCAGCAGCACAATACGCACACGCTACGGCATAAATCACACATAACGAATTAATCTTTTGTTGTAATCACATCCGGGGCACGAATCCTCCCGCTCCTCCCAGCGCACGCTTCCGTCGCTCCAATCTCGCGGCAATCTCGCCATCTGTAGCCTTCCGTTGCTAGTTGCTGTTGGTGCGGGGGTGAGAAAATGAGTTTCTGGTTGATTTTTCACCAGCACCGCCCGCCACCCATTAGGCGTTGCTTTCTGCGGTCGGGTACAAGCATTAACCTTAATACAACAAGCGACCTCATCCCGCGCCGGTTACGAGGACACACCGTTGTTAGACAAGAAATGAAGCCGTTAGCTTAAACGCGCGCGAAAGCGTTTGCTACCAAACCGATGTAAGCTTTCGCCACGAGAGTGGGCGTTGAATTGTGGGCTTGTAGCTGGTGGCGGGGACATCTGGAAAAGTTTACATACATTTTCTCGCATTATTCAGCCAAGAACTTGTGTTTCGGGACCAGCCCGCTTGATGGGGACCTTAACAAGGTGGTTTTGTTGTAACGATTGCATACTTTAAGGCGATTTTATTTATACAATATTATTTGGTTTTGAAACATATGCTCTGAGACTTCTAAAATTGCCAATTTACTGCCACTTTGCTTTATAATTTGGAAGAAAGAATTCAAAACATACTTTCCATACAACTGTTGGCCCAACTTTTAACGCAAGGTCACTGTGAAATCTCTGATCGTAGGTTTGGTATCTGCGTAGTATCCCACCTGTCGACCTTATCCCTACGCCCACACGCCGACTGGATCGTTTCGTGGCGAAAGGAAATTGCCACACCAACTGCTGGAAATCCGGATCTTCTTCCTTTCCGTTTCTCTCCCTATTAATTCACCCTCCGTAATAACTACATACGCTCGTACCGTACTGCGTAGCGTACGCTTACACACACACACGCATACCCGAGGTAGCGCGAGGAGGGATGCACAACCGGTTTGCCAAGGCGTAATGGGTGCTCAAGATAAATAAATTTATCTCCAACATTTCCGCCGAAATTTGTCAACCATTTGCATTGCGGCGGGCGGGCGAAAGGGATCGGCGAGGGGAGAGGAATTTAAATTTCTCAATTTTACATGGCAGGTAAGGGGGGCGGGAATTTTGACCCGATTTTCATCCGACACGAGACGCCAATCTAACCTGCAATGGGAGCAATGGGACGCATTTTTCGGGCTGACGAACTGGAGAAAAAGCGAATGGTTTATGTTCTTCAATTTTTAAATAACTCACAGCGCACGCACTCGATGAAGCGATTGTAACATTTATCATATGGTGAGCGCACACGGAAGAAATTTGAAAGGGGAAAGCTGTGGAATACGAAACAGTTGCGAAGCGAAATGGGGTATCTATGAAGTGTGTTTATTGCAATGGTTTGAAGTCTGGTTTTAAAGCGTCTATTAAATATGTTGCCAATTGATTGGACTTTTCCGAAACCTATTTTAAAGCTACTCCTGTACTTGGCACAACTTCCAGGAAGTAAACATAATATGCGCACATATATATTTGCAACATCACTTTGCATGAGAACGGTTTCCGAAAATGTGCAAAATCGATTATTCGTTCCGTTGAATCAGCACCGTCCTTTCCCCAGATCAAACATCTTTA
Source organism: Anopheles merus (assembly GCF_017562075.2). Lineage (NCBI taxonomy): Eukaryota > Metazoa > Arthropoda > Insecta > Diptera > Culicidae > Anopheles > Anopheles merus. The sequence goes on from NC_054084.1 coordinate 35,931,163, forward strand.
AGCCGTTTCGATGTTTCTTCTGCCAGTTCTCATCTGATCTTTTCGCTATAAATTTGCGCTCTTCTTCGCGCAACCACAGTGTTTTCCATTTTCCTCGCACAATTCCACCGAGCTTACCGAGCTCGCCGTGAAGTAGTATGCTAATCGGCATCATCATTTTCAACGTTAATGTTTTCTCCGCGCTTTCGCGATCGATACGCGACGCTGCTTTTGGAGGCAGGGATAAAGCACGCCACACATTGACATTGAAACAGCATCGACACGCATCAGCGAAAGAGAACAAGTTCTCAAAAGTCATTCTCGGCGAGGGCAAACATCACTCCGTACATCGGAGAATGGATGTATAAAACATCTTTCCGCCGAAATTGGATCGAATTTAGCAGAAAGACGCGTACACCGTGGCTTATGCGCACACACGCTCACACAGAAACACACACACACATGTGCCACCGGTGAGCAAAACTTTCATCTTTCTGCAATCCGTACTCGGAAAACAGCCTAATAGTACATGACAAACTTTCCCATTAACCTTCGCACTACGCGGCAGCGGATGACACGAGGAAGCAGTATCGGTCGCGTGCGTTTCATTTGGTGCCGTGACCGGGATGCCGGAGTGCTGTGTGACAGTAGCGCAAACGAGCGAGAGAGAGAGAGAGAGACGCGCTTCGCGTGAACAAAACTTTGCGCAAATGGGAAGCGTACGTACGTACGAACTCCAGCGCTTGCTGGATCTTTGCCGGGGAGTCAGAATTCATTACCACCGCTGAAGGTTGATGGGACGGCTTCGGCTGCCGCGCTCGCAGCGCTGCAACACGATACTCCGTCAGTCAGCAAGCAAGCGGTGCGAGTATCTGTCACTTTTTTGTTTTTGGTGTTGTCTGTCTGTATGTGTGTGTCTGTTGGTGCTCTCTGTGTTTCCATCTAAGCCGTCTAAGAAGCTCTCGGGAGACGCTGCACCAGCCCAGCGTCCCGCCTCCCAGCCACTAAGAATGATATCTTCATTAGGCAAACAGTCGCCCGCGGGCAACGGTGAGTGAGGGCTAGCGGGTGCTTCGGGGCGCGGTAGAACAAACGAAGTACCGGATAAAGCTCAGCTAACGTTGACCTCGTTCAACTTTGCCCTCCTTCCTTCCTGCACAACGCCAGCACGGCGGTACAAAACAGCCCCAGTCCCGTCCCCATGCCAATGATAACACCCCAAACACCGGGTCCCCGCCAATCGTCTAGTTATTTCTTTTAAAAGCTTCTGCAAATTAATGTGACTCGGCGCTCTTATGACTTTTGCCAACTTTTTTTTGTTTTGCCCGAACCATCATTTTTCATCTGGCTGCGCTTCTCCCGCCGCTCCATTTCGTAGATTGTTTCGATCGCCCGGCAAAGCCTACGCGTGCCTTTATTTCGGGGGAACCCGGGCAAATTTTAATGAAGCACCTCGTTTCGAAAGAATTGGCTCCACTTTTTTGTGGAGCCCCGACAACTACTCGCTGACATATTTATGTAGGTTTGTTGTTTTGGGGGCGAAGCACATGTGCGTTGTTTGTTGATTGATATTTGTGTTGGGCATAACGTTTCCACCAGTTCCGTTGCACCGGTGAGTTGAGCGCGATTCGAAAAAAAAAATAATAAAGCAGGTACTAGAGTATGTGTTAACATCTTTATTTGGGTACGGTCGCTTGGGTGCGGACGAGGCGTTTAAATTTTAACCAGAAAATATTATTTAACATCAAAATATTTCCCAGACTCTGACTATATCAAACAGTTGAAATATTCCGATTCTAAAGAATCCCGACGTTTGTATGTTCGCCAGGTGTAACGCACAACAAGTAACTTGTTCATATTACCAGGAAGCTTTGGGCGCTTGGAAGTTTTTGTCTGATTTCTCTGAACCAGAACGATTTTGAATTGAGTTTGAGAATATAATTACCTTCTGTGTCAACATGCACTTTCTGAAGTATTTTTGCTGTGGTTATTGGTGTTCTTAACGATGGTGTTGTTGTGACCAAATGTGTTATTATACTTTCCTTATATGGACCCTTTTCCTAAGAACCTCCAACACGCCATTGCAGGTTTTAATTTCCCGTTTATATCATCATGCATTTTTCATCGTCCCGGCATTTGGACCGGGTTCTTGTTGAATGTTGAAGACGTCCTACGCACCCGAAAGACCGTTCAGTGCCTCAAGAAATGTTACCCAAAGCTGTAATGCTATCATTCAGTTTGTGGTATCGATCGATTATCTAACGCACGTTTCCATATGAGATATATTTAGACCTATCAGACAGTGGGTTTTGAGCTTGATAACTTCTTTTAGGGTAGAGTAGAATACGTGCAACTACATAAGCTTGAGCAAATAATAACTTTTGAATAACTTTGAAAATGTGATCAGAGCACCAACAGCCATGGAAAGTTATTCAAGTCTAACAAACGTTGGACGATCGAATGAAGTTTTGATGTCTAAATTAGTGACGTAAAAGTTCCATGGGCAGCAACTTCTTTCTGTCCCGTTTTCTCCCCCGAGCTAACGCTGCACATTAAAAACCTTTCGTTCACTGTAGCGTTAATTAAAACTAACCCAACTAATAGCCGCACGGTAAGTGTTTGTTTTCGACGGTCGAAAAACTTTCACCCATCTGAGGCGTTCCTCGACGCGGCCCAACAGTGTCCCATTTCAGCTTAACGCTTTAATAGTTTCCGGTGCCATCACGGACAAATGCTTCATCGATTACCGTCCAACCTAACCAACAAAAAAAAAAAGAAGCATAGCCCATCCTTTCGTCAAACAAATAACGTCAGCAATAGGGCGGGTGTTCGAGTTAGGGTTTCATTTAAGATTTTTCGGGGCTAACCGTATAAAACCCCAATCTTCTTGGCAAACATCCGGTGCTTCGTTCGGGCTGGCTTGGCATGATGGATCCCGATTGGCCGGGGCAATGAAACTAGTTTCCATTTCATGAGACTTTCCACCCCCTAATGAGGTCTCCTCCTCGCGGCCCGGGGGCGTGGAGGAAATGGAATTAGTTTTTCCATTGTCATCGGATCAAGCGGTTAGGAAATTGCTAATTAACTGTTTCGGTTTGCAGAGGCCTGATTCACAGTTTCACAGGTGCCAACTCCTGCTGCTTCTCCTCACAGGTCGCCTAATGACTTATGGGTGTGAAAATAATCCATCGCCTCCCGCCGGAGCGAGGCGTCGGAATTAAGTGACTGATATTGAGGAAATAAAACGGAAGGCAGGGTATCGATTAAACTACCCCACGTTGAACGGACGAGCGTGTGGGCAGTGGGTGTAAAAGAAAAGGCAGATTAAAAGGTTTTGTGTACACTGCCAGGGGTAGTGTGGGTAGCTGTTTTCGGGAATGAGCAGATATATCATGGTTGGATACTGTATCGAGCGAAAGATAATCATGAAAATAATCCATTCTATATTGTGTAGGTGATGCGTTTGTTCAGTATCGCAACAGAAAAAGAGAGAAAGAGAGAGATAGAGAGAGAGAGAAAGAGAGAGAAATAGAGAAAGAGAGAGAAATAGAGAAAGAGAGCAAGAGAGAGAAAGAGAGAGAAAGAGAAAATACTTTGCAGTTTACCTGGAAAGAGCAATTCAAAAGTTAAAAGGAGTTTTCCACACAAAAGGACAATGAAATGAAATTCTAGAATTTCACAACAAAGCAGGAGTGGATTATTTTTATCATTTGTTTTGCTCGTGTTTTTATTACACGTTTAAAAATTTATTTCTATCATCATGCGTCATATAGTTGTGACCAGTACAGCGCCTACCACAACTATATGGACAGTCGTTTTTCGCGATTTGCGAAAAACCCATAAGAGATAGATAAAAACAGTGAATGTATGAGTTGTGCAGAGTACTATTTCACATCTCTGTTTCTTCTTCTTCTTCTTTGGCGCAACAACCGATGACGGTCAAGGCCTGCCAACCCACTTGTGGGGTTGGCTTTCAGTGACTTATTGATTTCCCCCCATAGCAGGATAGTCAGTCCTACGTATGGCGGCACGGTCTATTCGGGGCTTGAACCCATGACGGGCATGTTGTTAAGTCGTACGAGTTGACGACTGTACCATGAGACCGGCATCTCTGTTTATATTTTTCAAATTTTTCAAAACGTTTTTACGCGACTTATTATGAAAAAACAAATTTATGGTCAAACAAATTACATTTCGAAAAACAGGTTTTTTGTGCTAACTAACGCATTCAAAAATCGTTCGAAAATATAAATAACATATTCAAGAAATGTCATAAATAAATATATTTTTTAACGATTTTGTAAAAGTGATTTTATAACATTTTTTAATGTTTTATAAGTTTTATAACAGTACTTATAAACATATAATTTTTAAAAATGATCAAAACATTTCAAACAAAAAATCCTCACATGTAATGATTGTTTTGAAAATGCAAACCAAAGTATGTAAAAAGATTTTCAAATTTTTTTTTGAAATTGCCATGAGACCCTTATCAATTTTGTGACCAACGGTTCAAAACTGATCCGATCAAACAAAAGCGACACAAAAACCTCAACAACGATGTTTCAGCAGAATCTAAATATTTGCTGCTGTTACATACATAGTAAAGGAATGTATTCCTAGCCCGATATGTTTTTCTTCCCACCACCCACTTCACCATCGATGTTCTCTTAGACCGCTACAAAGGCACAACTCATACATTCACTGTTTTTGTCTATCTCTAATAAATTTTCCGCAAATCGCGAAAAACGACTGTCCATATAGTTGTGGTAGGCGTTGTATTTTCAAACTACCAGGCGCCTCCATGATGGAAATTTGTTTTGTTGCAACCACAGATTTAATTTATTTTTAAAACCTATGATAAATTTATTTTATTTTCTTTTTTTATTCGTTTACATTATATTTACAGTACCTCTAGCCTGAAATATATTTTTACTCTACTTCTAAATCGATATCTAATCTGATAATCTGATATCTATTCAAATTAAACTTTACTAGGGTAAATGTACCAATAGTGGTGCAATTTGTAGTGGTACATATGTGTTTTAATGGATTCAAAGTGCAATGGCAGATCTAATGGTAGGCGGACTAGGCGGTCACCTGGGGCCCCGCCGATTTGGGGCCCCGTATATCGCTAGTCTTTGGTATGCCGTATGTATTACATGTATGCCATAGGGACAGAGTACTAGCGACAAAGGCCCCTGGAAGGATGGACGTTGGGGCCCCGAGGCTGGCGAATCATTTGCCCCACCCCCACCCCCTCCTCGCCAGCAAAAAAATTTAGAGTCTGTGACTGATTATCGTAGGGGCCCCTCGACAACATTTCAAGTTTACTGTTCAATCTTAGTGATGGGCGTTTCGGAGCGCACCAACGGCTCCGGAGCCGGCTCCGGACTAACGGCTCCGGAGCCGGCTCCGCACCAACGGCTCCGGAGCCGGCTCCGCTCCGACGGCTCCGGAGCCGGCTCCGCTCCGCCGGCTCCGGAACCAGCTCCGGCTCGGACGGCTCCGGAGCCGGCTCCGCACCAACGGCTCCGAAGACGCACCAACGGCTCCGAAGCCGGCTCCGCTCCGACGGCTTTAACACAATGGACCAAAAGAACTTTTTCAATGAAGTTTCAATCGAGGAAATCCGTAAATAGCGGAATAGGTCATGTTTAATAGAATTTATATGGTAGGCGGACTAGGCGGTCACCTGGGGCGGAAATTGTCTGGAGCCGGTCGGAGCCGGCTTCGGAGCCGTTTTGCCCATCACTATTCAATCTCCCTACAGCCTACAGTTCAGTGCCAGTTCAGTTCAATCTCCCTACAGCAAGTAATACCCCCCCCCCCCCTCTCCGCTAAAACACTAATTACCATTTACAGGGGGCCTCAGCATGTCTTACTGCCTAGGACCCCCGATACCCTTAATCCGCCACTGTTAAAGTGTCAGGAAGGTAAATTCATGAATATTTTAACAAATAGCTATTGGAATATGTTTTATCTTTGCAATCACAACCATTTTTACCATGAAAAACATCAAATTTACGAAAAAATATATATTTTTGTGACTGCTTCGTTGTACCTATAATGGTGGTATGGTTCCTATAGTCGTCGTATTGTGTTCCTATAGTGGTGGTAAACAAAGAAACATCCAAATCAGTGTATATAATCAATTAAACTTAGTTTGGAAGCTGTTTTCGTGTGAATAGTAAGGATTGCTGCCATAATAATGATATCTTGCGTAAATTGATCGAAAAAAACTGTATAAATTTGATTGATAAAACTATTGGCTAAAGCACTGCATCACACCTGTCGTCAATCCACACCAGAATGAGTGTGCTTGATTTTGAGTCAATTTTTCATTCAACGAAATAAGCGAATGTTGGCCTGTTTTTTGTAAATTACCTACATAAAACTCATTTCTGTTGCATGTTTTAGTGAAAACAGTACGACATGTCAAAAATATCCTCAAAAAAATCTAAAACGACCTATTTTTATTGATTTTATAACTATAACCACTATAGAAATATGCCTGTTTTGTGTACCTATAATGGCACTATGGTAAAAAAAAAACACTTCAAAATGCGTAAATATGCTCAAAAGGCAAATAATTTTAGTGGAACAATAATATTTCATAACATTTATGTTGAAAAACTAGTAATTGCGTTGTTGTGTGGTCATTTAGAACGTTAACAGAAATATGAGTTTCGTTATGAAATCCTAAGTTGACACATTTCACAAAATGATGAACTTTTCGATCACTAAGTAACAGAATGGCCCCATTTATCTGTTAAACCCCTTTTTAAAAGGCTAAATACGGTACGTTTACTCTAATGAAGGATATTACAATATTGTCATTTCACATTTTCGATTTCGAAACCCGTGAAGAATGGGAAAATAATGAAAAATAACTGTGACCGAGCTAAAACAGCAACTATTGACTCAATTGAAAAATTCAACGATCAGTCGTTTGAAGAATGAACAGCGTATGCAAGCTCATCTCAAATAATAACCAAAATTTTCAAATTTCACGTTTCCTACTATCGCTGCCTTGGCTACCATACTGTACAATATTGCAAGCTACATTTATTGCTTCTATAATCTCACGTATGTGCAGTTCAGCTTCATGCAATTTCTATGAAAACAAAAGCAACTAGAAGATGATATTGCAACTTGCAAATTCTTTTGTAATTCATTTGTGTACTTTTTTCCCTATGTTCACACACTCGAATCGATTGAATGTTTCCAGCTTACTGAAGATACCTTTTTAATAGCGGAGGAAAATATATCCCACAATTTCCCGCAACTCTTCCGAACTATCAACAGCACTCGCTATCAATAGTTTTTTGTCTTCCATATTCCCGTCACCCGGAAGCCATCCGGGTTTCGAAACCGGCCGTGTGAAGCGTAGTGAGTTTTCATGGAAATTCATCGAGCAATAATTTCCACCTCACTCGTTACGGTCGTTGAAAGCCCGCTCGGCACCACATCCCGATAACTGACCGCTACGCTATATCAACAGTACGCTTCCCTGGCAGCTGGCAGCGATTCTGAAAGCGACTCACGGTAGCGGCAACATCACCGACCAAGTAGAAAAAATACAACAATAGAAAACCTTTAACAATTTTATTACCACATCCAACCATTCACTACCACCGTCTGTGTGTGTGTGTGTATCCCATCAAACCATTTTTCTCCACAGTGAACCCATTCTGCTAGCCTGCATTCCCCGTTTGGAGGTGTTTTGTGAGCCGGAATTGATGGTCCATAGTTATGACAGTAGCCGCAGAATAATTAATGTGGACTACCTCATCCCCCCCCCCCCGGGTAGCTGCAGTACCACCAGTTCGTGGAAAACCGCAACGCCTCTTGGGAGGATTCGGTAAAATGCCGTGCCTGCGGTGCTCATCAAACTCTAATGCTCTCCAGCGTCAGTGTCTTGCCATTCACACACTCACACACCCTGAGAGAGAGCTGGCTTGATGAAGGGGTGTCCACTCTACAGACTAACTCTACACAGACTAACACACACACAGGTGGTGAGAGAAAAGCCACTACACACACGGCCATTTCCAAAAAACACCCGTATTATGTTGTAAAATCCGGCGCACAAACGCAACGGTGGCTCCACGGGGCGTCCTGTTCCGGTACGAAGCGGGACCACTTCCGGGATCTGGTCCAGCCGCACGGTTGACCGGGCACGTGATGATGATAAATTATCGCCACCGCGTACCGCGTGTTGCGACACTTCCTGCTTATCTCGAACACGGCGCCACAGCGTCCGCAACCGTACCGTGTGTAGCAGTATCGAAATCGAACCACCGCCGCGACCACACGGTCCTCTCGGTCCAGTGTCTATCTATGGCGAGGCGTCGCTCAAATTTGCCAACGGATGATCTGCTCGTTATTATGACTATGACTGCACAGTGAAGTGGAAGCTGCCCAGCCTGAGCCTGAGCTGGACCGCAGACGACGGTGACGAGAAACACCCGATGGCTTCGGGTGTACACCATCGCTCGGGTGGACTTTTACGAGGCAACAATTAATCACTCTGATTTCTCGCTTCACACATACTCACACACACTTACGCATTCTCTGTCTCTCTCTACCACACACGCACGTTTGTTCGTCTTTTCGTCCTCACAGCACGACTACCGGATGCATGCATGCAGTTTGACACTAAGCTAGTGCACTAACGCAGGGGCAGCTGTTTTTCGGGGGTCGTACCGGCAAAGTGTTTTTGAAACACTTTTGGAGTTTGCTCATGAATATTCAGGGTACTGCAGGACAAAAATTTGCGACACACGGTGGTTCGTGGGTGTATTAATTGAAACGGCACCACATTCGGTGCAATCTGCTCGCTTACGTCGCTTACGATCTCCGAAGCGATCGGGCCGACCGTGAGACGCGAGAGAGTCTCCCTTCCTTGCCTTTCTATCGGGGGTTTCTTCCTACCTATTCTGTTTTGTTTGCCAACGCCAGCCAACGTTTGAAGTGGGGTTTCGCTTGTCGCTCATTTACGAGCGACCGGCTGACAGAGCTTATCCCAGTTATTAATGATGTGCACGGGATGCTTGTTCACGGATTTGTGACTAATTCTATTGGACGGCAATTCGGCGAACTCTGGTGCGTCGTTTTTTTGTCTTGCTTTGTTTCTTTTAGCCTGAAGCGAATGGAAGAGATTTGAGACGTTTTTAGTGAAGCCCAATAGGGCGTAACAAAGGGATGGATGTAATACAAGGGTAGAGGATTACGTGTTTCTTTAATATTAAAGTAACATATTTTACTTTGAGAAATGGATTTCTACACTAATAAGGATTAAACATTTGAATGCATAGTACGCATGCATTGGAGCCGGTCTCGTAGTACAGTCGTCAACTCGTACAACTTAACAACATACCCGTCATGGGTTCAATCCCCAAATAGACCGCGCCGCCATACGTAGGACTGACTATCCTGCTATGGGGGGGAATCAATTAGTCACTGAAAGCCAAAGCCCACAAGTGGGTACAGGCAGGCCTTGACCGACATTGGTTGTTGTGCCTAAGAAGAAGAAGAAGTACGCATAAAAGTTAATTCTCCATTCTTTCACCTTTGATGTAAAAGTCTATAAATGTGGAAGACAATAAAACAAAGTTAATATTACTTTATTAATTTTTCCTAAAATATCAAAACACAGTGCAACATGCAACACGACAAAGTGCCAAATTTTCCATGGATCAGGTTTTAATGATTTTATGAATTCATTGAAGTGATTGATGTTGAATGTTAAACTCGATTCAGCTTTAAATAATTTCACAGAAACAATTCAGAAATGATTCAAATAAATAAATTAAAGTAAAACAGGAAGTGAAGAGTGTTTCTTACCTTAATTATCATCCTGACTGTACCTTATTTCACTGATATTTTAAACATATAACAAGCATTTAAATGAATTCGTATATTTCTACTGGCGTGATCGATGTGGCACGCGAGTAGAAATAACAGCTACTGCCGCTACTACTGCGGCACCAAGTGCAGAACAATCGCCGAAATTGCACCGACTCGCGCCTATCGACCGGCTGCATAAATCATCTCACAAATCAGTATGCGTTGTATCGCTATGGTGCGTGCGGGTGAAACATTTAAATTCGATAGCTCACCCAAACATAATAGCACAAACACACAAACACACACATACATACACACTCGTGTACTTACGTGATCGACCCCTTCCTTCAGTTCTCCCTCTCTTCTTGGTGCACATCGTGTGCTTCATAAAAGCCGAACTGTTTATCATCGACCAGACGACGAAATGCTTGCATTTCGGCCATTTTGGGGCCACACTGGGCCACTGGATCGATGTGCCATCCTCGGCACTCTGCCGCGCCTTCTCTCGCGGCACTTGCAGCGTACCCAGGCGCTGTTTTATTTTTAATTTTATTTCCGTAAGCGTTAATGAATTATTATTGAAATAATACTGTACCGGTGGGGATTAATCCGGGTCGCCCATAAACCAGAACAACCACCTCCCAGCCTCCCAGGGCGCGAGTGGGACAATTGCTTCAACTTTGCGATGGACACTTTTGAGCAGGGTACACACACAATTCATGGCGGCATGGAGAACGGGTCAGAATCATTGATCAAAAATTAAAACATCCCCAAACGATGGGTGCTTGGGAGATTTTCATTATACACAGACACACGCACCGTCAACGCTATCAATGCCTCCATCACCGTCATCATCACCGTCATCATCATGAACGACAGCATAGTTTATCTGGCAGTGGAGGAAAAAAAGCCGAGGCACTTCGACAATAACCTCTTTTCCAATTTCATTGAAATCAACGCACAATGAGTGCGCGCTCCTTCTGGGGGTTTATCGTTTTCATCGCGTTCCGTTGCGTCGTACGCTGGCTTATTGTTGGGTGATTTTTCAGCTTTACACACACCCAGATACTCAGACACAGACTCTGGTGGGTTTCCGTTTATTTTATTGCCGCGCTCGGGCGCATGAAAAATGGATGCAAGTAAAAGTGGAGCGAACTTATCTCCAAGCAAGCGGGAATCGAAAAGCCGGGGACACAAAAGGACATTGAATTGCATTACGCACGCATACAGACGCAAAAAACCCCGAGCACAGCGATACAGCAATAAAGGGTTTGTTGAAAAAGGATACATCACCGAGGTTGGAATGATTTCGCTGATAATTTTCCGCTACCCGAATGGGGGGTTTTAAAGTAATAGTAAACATTGATTGTTGATTTTTATTGCTGTTGGCGCTTTTAGTGGCAGACAATTATATATTGACCGTTATTGACCTGATTGTAATATTGATGAATATTAGGAGTTTTCTTATAATTCTTTTCAAAACGTTTGCTTAAACTGCATTATCTTTACTTTGAGAGAAAAAAAGCTACGGCTACGCATAAAAAAAAAGCTCAATACAATCACAAAACATAATTTTGTTAACATGATTGCATACCTTCAGGCGCAATTGCTAATAGCTTTCACCGAATGTACCATTATGGTAGCTTTCGTTTGATTTCAAGCAAGCTAGAGACCAAAGTGCTCATGTTCTCGATTAAAGAAGGGTTTGAAATTGTGCTCGCTGTCTTTGATTCATAAAACGGGCTTTGTATGATGAGTGTTCCATAAAACCTCCATTGTGGATTGCACACTTTACGACAATTGGACGTAGATATGCTTACTTAGAATTAACATCACAAATGATCCCAATATGTGCAGCTGTCCGAGCTTATTTATCGTACTAAGCAAATGCATTTTCTCGTCAACAGCAATTTTCCCAAAGCATGCGACGTATTCATAAAATATAATCCTCCCAAGAGGACCCCCTCCGGACTTCCAATATTGATTAAGCAATTTAAGAAATGCACATTAGCTCTTTCGTCTCCTGCCAGCCAGCCCACCACTTGACTCCTGCACTCCAGCACGAGCGCTGCACCGGAAAATACATTTCATTATCCCGTTCCACTACGTCGAGTAGTCGTCGTCGTCTAAGTCGCTTTCCAGCTACCGCCGGAAAGTTAACAGGTGCAGAAATCCCTTCCATTCTATCTCATTCTTGAGAATGAGAGAGTGCGAGAAAAAAAATGCTACATACAATCAGGCAAAAACGTAATATTGCTACGCCACGGTACAGCAAAAGCCCACACTTTGTCTCTCCATTGCTGGCTTTTTTGTTTGCCTTCTCCTGCCATGGCACTACTACTCCAGTGCAATAAATGTAGATTGCAATGTCTTTCTGACAATTTTACCCGTCACCCGGGCAACACTCTCGCCCACAGACACATGCCCGTCAAGATGCATCGTGGAGTGTTGCACCGTGAGGCAGCCCCGTTACCCCGAGATGCAGGCGTACTTCAATGGAAATTTTACTTTTTAATATTGTAAAGCACTCGCACCATTTCTGTAGTAGTGTATATATAGTTTTTTGCCATTATTGTGTGTACTAGTGGGGGGAGGGGGGGTGAGGAAGACTACCCACACAAAGCACAGTGCCAGTCGACAGCGTGACCAGTTGCATCGCAGCTGCTGCTAACAGTCCCGTCCGGCACAACCGTGCTCGCGGAGAACGGCACAAAATGCAACGGCGATGCTGCGGAATGTTTGGCCCGTAGTGGTGCGTATCGAATGCCCGCATCTGCGGAGCTTCTGTATGCAGCTCGTGCGCGCGATAAGAGGAAGATGGTTTTCACTTGATTATAGTGCATCTTCGCTCGGTGGGTTTGTTGGCTGTACGAGCCGCTGTTATGCTGCTGCTGTTGTTTTTTTATGTTTCCCTTTCCGTATTCATTTCTGCACGCTTTTGCGCCGGCCACAGCCCACAAATACCGAATCCGATTCCGTAACGTTCTGTCAACAGTGCACCGCACGCTCTGCAGCCACAAACACTTGCCCGTGTGCCAGCTGCACGAAACGCTCCCGGACCAAGCCGGTTCGGGATGAAAATGAAACATAACCGAAACAACAAACAACAGACCATCCACCATGCGCCTGCCTTCGACAATGGCTTTTCCTTGAAAAGCGGGAAAGGAAACATAAAACCACACACAAACACACGTGCGGAAAAAGAATACGAGGGGGTAGGTTAGACGAGGGATGCTACAAAAAACATTGCCCGCACGGGAAGATTGCACAATCCTAGTTTTGGAATTATCAGCCACGGGTATAGGCGCCGTCCATAACATCCCGACACATCCCGAACAGTGGAAGGCTTCAAACAATAATGGAAAGTGAAAAAAATGACACACAAGTCGAGGACAACACGGACACACACATACACCACTATCTGTACCGCAGGCCAGAAAAGCGAACCTTCACGTCAGCATCAACCAAGAGCTCACGCAAGAACAATAAGCCCAACAGTCCACCAGCCGCCCGCTTCAGTGAGACCCCTGGTGTCCAAAAAAAAAAAACTATAGTGACAGTGAAGGAAAGGAAAGCAGGAGGCTGTAGGAGCTTTAAAAATTATCAACCCCAAACACAGCCGAGCACATAAATCTTAAACAGCCCGCATCCAATCACGGCGCGAACCGCAACCGTCGCGGCGGCGCAAGTCGTCGCGTTTGTCGGTTCACGTCACGGTCACGGGGTTTTGCGGCAATAGGACCTTTTGTAGCCTCTTTATGTGTATGTGTGTGTATGTGTTTCCTTTCCTAGATGGGGTGGATGGGAAAGGAGCGGGAGGAAAGGCCATAGGCAGACCGGGCTGAGTGCGATTGCCACATGGTAGCAAATTAAAAACTGTCAACGGGTTGAACGCGGGCTGGCAAAACCAAACCAACACAACAAACAAAGGTAGCAGCGGGGAAAACAGGAGGGAAATATAGCAAACTGATCCCGATTCAAATTGTGTGTGTGTGGGTGGGTGGGTGGGTGTGCGTTTTTCATCTCGAGTGGTTCGTCCGAGAGATTGCAATCGGGTCGGTTGGGGCTGCCTTTTCCCATTATTATTTCTATCGGTTTGACGTGCCACAACCGTACCCGCGACACGCGTCGATCGTGGAAGGATAGGGGGAAAAGGCTTTTTAAATTATTTTATAAGAATACTTATTGACATGTCTTAATTACTTTGAACAGTTTTTTCTCTATGTAATGGCTAAGTGTTACTGTTTTTATCGTTTGTTATAATTGAATGAATATTTATAGCAGGTTGAAACTGTCTCACTTTATAGTTTTGTAAATGTTGCACGTGAACATGCCCACCCCGTTGCCCACTAACACTTACCTAATATCTAATCCTAAAACTAAACTTTTGAATTTAATTAGGTAAAGCAGTCAGACACATCAAGCAAGGCGATACAAACGCTAAAAATTAAAAGCAAAGAGTAGTTAAAAAAATAAAATATAAATAACAGTTTCGACAACAGATTAACCAGATGCATTCATAGCTTAAAAGAGCCGGCAATGACAACAGTTAAAACCGACAAGAGAGACAACCAAAGAGGCACCAAAATCACAGAAAATGAATGCACTAACAAACAAGTCAACAGATAATATGGCAAATTATGTCAAAATTTGGCTATCCATAATTTGAATCATTGTTATTTCCCCTTTTTGCTCGTAATGTGTTATGTATAGTGCAGACCTTTAGGCGTTAACATTACCCACAACGTAAACCGGAGCAATTCAATTGAAGTTTTATCTACATTTAGGCGCACAACCGTTGTGAAAAAGTGAACAAGTTATTAGACTTGAAATCTTCACGAGTACCAGTCAGTACCTATTCATTGCAAGTAGAACATATTTCAGATCTATTATCCCATACATAACTCATAACTCTACTGATGATATACTAACACTACTTCACCCGCGCGCAATGAATACAACATTTTGCGCGAGACCGGCATCGCGATAATTGAACCTCCTTTGCTGCCCTCCAGCCTGCAGTCTGGACCATATTTCACACACATTCCATCTCGCTGCAGTGCAGTTCACCAGTTGAACGGTGTGCCAATGTGCCCTGTGGGGTCAAACATTCGGGTAAATGGGCAATGGAAGGTCTCAGGCACAGTTTTACGTTCGAACCCCGCTCAATCACTTCTTTCCAAGCGAGTAGAAGAAGAGTGACTCGCACTTTCTACCCGCTCGAAAACCATATTTTCCAACACAAATCACTAACACACGCCCCTAAACAAGGCCATTGCACAGTGTCCCGGTTCCCGGTTTACACACACACACTCATCCCGCACCTGGTTGCCGTGGGATGGATTCTGAAAACTCGGTTTTCCGCGCACAAACACAAAAAACCCTGCCCTGACTGACCGGGCATATCTCCCCCTGTGGTGTGTGTGCTGTCGAAATGGGATTGATTTGAATGTTGGTATGGCAGGGAAATTAGATTACTGTCAGCACCAAACACGCGCTGTTTCTGTTCCACTTTCGCACCGGTGGTCTACTGTCTGGTGCATTTTGGGGTAGGGAAACGGGAAACAACCCACCCTTCGAACCGTCCGTAGCAGAAAGCGGATCAAAAACCGAAGGTGACCCGAGGTGGGTGGCTGGGAATGGAAAATAAAAACCGATGCAAGAGGAAGAGAGGAGGGCCGAAAAATTGCACATCACATCCGAGTGCTCCGCAAACGCAGTCGCGTAGTGCGGGACGCACGCGAATAGTCATTTCATGCGCATCGATGGAACGCGTGATTGCTGTTTTCGAGATCATCAAATATCTCATTCGATGTTTTTAGCCGAGTCCCGTGACCGACTAGTGTGGATGAGTGGAATGGCAGGCATTTTGTCTGCACACTCCCCCACTCCCCCATTCTCCCACTCCACCTCTGATGCGCTGATTGTACTGTGAGGAACGGGGTTCGAAGGAGTACCGGATAAACTGGATTTCCACTCTTTGGCAAAACGGTTCGAGCGACCCGGGTGAACGGGTTTGAAAATTGGACTTTGGAGGTTCCATTTCGTGTGTGTGTGTGTGTGTGTCTCCCTCACCCAAAATATCCATCATCCATTTTCATCCATTTCATCCTATGCACTCTTTTGCAGCCAGTTGCTTTTTTGTGATTCCTTTTGCCGTTGGATCGTTTTTAGTTCGGGGTTTTTAAAACACACCGTTACTCCGCGCACATGGGGACGAACCCTCTTTCCGGACGAAAACCGATGAGAAAACGATTTTCACCGCCTTGCACTCTCTCCATGGCTTTCCCCAACGGTACACTCTTTAGAACGATTTTCCCATCGGTTCGCGTTAACGACAAACGCGAAATGGTACCGCGATGTTCGATTTATCGTTTTCATCATTTCGGTTTGTTTTAATCCCGTTTCCGGTCGATTCCCGGTTGCGTGTGATTTCTACACCCCCCACAACCCCCCTTCCCTCCCTTTATTTTTCCTTTCAATTTTCTGCGTCTCCATCTGTCCCCACCGGATGTTTGTTTGCGTACGTGTGCATGCTGCGTGTGCGTATTTATCAAATTCACTCGCCACGATTGCGGTGCACCAACTGGCGGTGCAGTTTTGTGATCTGTGCGTTTGCTGGCGTACAAAAGCGGCAACAAAAAACACGTAACATATAGAGGGTCGCTTAGAACTGCAATACACACAGACACAAACACACACACACACACACACACACACACACACACACACACACACACACAAGCGCGCAGACTAGATTGCATCGGAAACGATGAAACTAACCGCCACGCTGTGACCCTCGATCGCACGAGAATGGTGGCCACTAATTGGATACGCTGATTTTATTTATAGCTTCAAACTCTTGACCCCTTTACTGGGCAATTGTAATCTGGGACTTGTTTTTTTTTTGTTGGTGTTTATGTGTTTTGATGAAAATGGGAAAGATTTTGGTTTTGCGGTGGGAGGTATTTCAACTCATTGGTATGGGAAAAAAGGAAGATCAAAGAATTGTAAGTTGACGTAAGTTGGGCTGTTGAATGTATTTTGAGTTGAGGAGGATTTGAATTTCATTGTAACAACGATGGATGATTTGTTTAATCATTTAAAGCTGCATTGAAGGCGCCTTGAGCTACATTGAATTATGCATAACTTTAATACTGTAGTTTTATAACATTGTCAATTATCAATTGCTCCGCCATCACATTACAGCTATTGAACAAACCAGATGCCTCCTGATTGGAAACTCTTAATACTATATGTTGATTAGCGCTTCTGTAACAAGGTTTGGCCGGTCTGGTGGTACAGTCGTCAACTCGTACGACATAACAACATGCCCGTCATGGGTTCAAGTCCCGAATAGACCGTGCCGCCATACATATGACCGACTATTATGCTATGGTAACAATAAGTCACTGAAAGCCAAGCTCACTTCACTAGTGGGTACAGACAGGCCTTCACCGACAGCGGTTGTTGTGCCAAAGAATAAGAAGAAGAAGAACAAGGTTGCAGGTATTGCAACTTATTATGAACTCATACTAGCTCTGGAACTCATTCAGAACCCCTTTTGCGTTTGGGAATAGGTCACATACTGGTCTTGAAATTGAACCCAGACCGGTTCTGAAACTGACGCTTATCTCGGTCTTGAAATTGATTCTGAACCCATCCCAGTCCTTGAACATACTCTGACTCACTACCGATCCTAGACCTGGTACGGAACCCAATGCTGGAATTAGAATTGAATCTGAGTCTGCAGGTCTTACAATACATACTGGACCTATACAGTTCCTAGAAATTAACCCCAACACTTTAAAAATCTGGAAGCTTTTACAGAATCGATTCCATTCCTAAAACTCATCTCCATCCATCCCAATCTTGGAATTGATCTTCAGTTCATGCAGGTCCTTAAATATTTCCTGAACCTATCCAAAACCCAAAGCGGTTCCAGAATTATGCAGAATTAATTCCTGGCCCTATAACTCATTCTGAATCCATCCTGAGCTTGGAAATGATCCTGAACCTATACCGGTCCTGGAACCGAGCTCTAACCTATACCTTCAATGATCCATCTGTCCTGATCATGAACCCATATCGGTCCTGAAATTAAGCCTGGCCCGTTTCTCTGGAGCCTAGTTTGAAATTTTCAAGCCAAGCAAAATCCTCCAGGTTCAAACAGTTCCACTCACACGAACAACATCCCAGCCACTACCGGCTGTTACGAACCGTCCTCACCCTACTCTAAACGATTAAAACACCATCGCCCGCAAGCTGGCGTACCACCAAAAACCATTCCAGCTGGTACAAACTCTCCCCAAAATGCGTACCGAATGCTTCCCGCCACTTAAACACTCGTTAACTTAAGAGACCTTCGCCGACTTCCCGTGGATGTGGCGCACGCGGGAACTTTGTTCGGGGACAGTAGTAATGATAGTAATATAATTCGCAATTTCCTTCCATTCCCATTCTCTCTCTCTCTCTTCGTTTGCAGATGTGTTCAGCGTCGAGGGCGTCGAGGGACGCAGCGTTGAGCTGCACTGTCCCATCACGGTACCACTGTCCCAGGTGTACATGGTGCTGTGGTTTAAGGATAATGCCGGCATCCCACTGTACAGGTATGGTCGCTCGGCCGATGGCAGTACATCATGCAGCGTGATATCATATCGTTCATCTTACACTTCTTTTCTTTTCTTCTCGTTTATTTTTCGGGTAATGGTTGCCGCTGTAATCTCTACGAAATGCGTCATCCCCCCCCCCCTCGAAATGTTCCACTCACACAGTGTCGATGTACGTGACAAAATTTCCCGCCAGCCGGCACACTGGTCAGCGCCGGAAGTATTTGGATCACGTGCCAAATTCAATATTGATAAATCACCGGCATCTTTGCTGATCAAGGTAAGTTTCACCAGAGAGGGGAGCGATAGGAGTTGGACAAACTTTCCTTTGCACCACATTCCATTACAAATTTTAATTACGATTGGGATGGGACGGGGACGACCTTTGGGCATGATGGCCGCTCTGGCTTTTTTGTGTTTGAAGTTTATTTTTTTCGATAGTGTGCGTTTTAGGAGGGAAACATGTAGGTATGTTTGCTAAAGCTTCGTGTTAATTACTGCCATGTACTTCATATTGGAAATAAAAAAAGGGAATATGATTTGATAAATTATTAGCAGTTTGGATTTTTTTTCTAATCACTACGACAGTACAATTCAATATCCATTGTCTTTGACGGAACAATGAGCAAACTAAGGTTAAATGTGGTAGTCGTTTCAAGCCAAAATTTGATTTTTACAGAGTTTTGTTAGTTATGAAGAGGTCAGGTCAAAGGTCATTGTTAGAAACAGAGAGTAGAGGCTGAATTCATTAATTGCTCTTCAATGTAGCGGAATTTGGGCCAAGAGTGCCACCATAAGCATTTCATGTTATAACTCACTAAAACGTGTTTTTCAAAAGCCGATTTAAATCTCATAACCATTTTGCATCTATTTCCTCACTTATAAATGAGTTTCGCTTGAAAACAGTGCAAACAAAACTGTTTTTGAGGCGTTTTAAAACAGGGTCCAAAAAGACGTTGTGTTTTAGGCTATGGGGCAAATAAACGTATTTCTTAGATAATTGGAAATAGTTACGTTTGTGGCACTAGTGTATGTATTCCTACATGTCTTGAGTCACCAATGAACCCTTTTTCATCACTAACTGTATCGCAATATGGTTTGTTGCTGGTCTGTTTTTTCCGGGGTGGAATTCTCTCGTAATTGCGCACCATACCGTTGCACGCTACAACAATGTTTACATTTTTGACAGCTCGCGCCTATGAAATATGGTGGCACACTTGCCCCAAATAGAGATGGCTCTTTTGCCCGAAAAGTTGTAACTTTTTTGAAATTGAATTTTCAGTGACAAAAAGAAAGATTTTTTCAACTAACCCCACAAAAAATTTCACGTTGTCTCAGCTTTACGGTGGTGTAAATATTTTCTAGGTTGAGTGTTCGCATGATTTTTGAGAGCTTTTTTGGTTGGATTAAAAAATTATAATATTCCGCTCAATTTGGAACTCAACATACATCAATTTAAATACCTAGTCATTGGAAAGCAACCAACTGTATACACAATTGATCATTTAACTAAAGTTTTTAAGGAGAAAATGCTTGGTGGCACTCTTGCCCCTATGGCACACTTGCCCCAAATTTAAAACCATAAATAAATTTCCCCATAAGCCATGAGAATATTATTTTTATTTATCGCAAACCAGCTGTTGCCATGGACTCGCGTTTGCATTGGTTGAACTGTCAGCCAGTTATCGGACATCTAACGAAACTGTACGCTAAAAAAAGTATAAGGTTTAGGATATCTATTTCTTCAACCATCGGACTGACAATGTTACAAACAATAAACAATAAACGACACGCTTACTAGAAAGCGCTCAACAAATGCATTCCTTGCAAACAAGCCTAACAGCCAACAACAAAGCAGTACGTGCAGAAATGCACACAACTGGAAAGAGCATGCGGGTTTTTGTAATCGAGACGTTTGCTAAGACCAAACAGCAACATTGACTACATCGACCACCCACCGAATTCACGGTCATGACGTAAACATTTCAATTAAAAGCCCTCAACAAAGCATGAACTTTAAACCCCTACACATCTGGACCGTTGGTGACGCAAATAGTAAGGTCCGCGGGATTAACGTTTGACATTTTGTAAACAGCCCACTAGTGGTATGGTTTTTGTCTCGCGCGAAATGCATCCACTTGCTGACATGCAATCCACACCACCCTCTCAATCACACCACCCTAACGCGACATGCACACTTTTTCAATCAAAAGCGTGTGCCACGCGCAACAATGAGAAGCTTCTAATTTGGTACTTCAAGCAGCAAGGACACGGACACTCGCAAACCCGCTCGTTAAGTAAGCACCCCGTTGAAGCTAGGCGGTGGGTCGCTCTGACGTCCACACGCACGCACACACACACACCAAGGTATTAGCTTTAATAGGGTGTACAGTGCCCATTTTCACTCCTCCTCTGAGCTCACATACGCTCCTGTTCGCGGGGTGGGCAAGAACTATGAATGGAAGGTTAATATAAATATCAACCATAAATGACTCATAAATTCTTGCTGCTCTACCTGTGCCATGCTACTAGCAGCGACCATGAACGTGTGTTTTAGGGAGGTGAACGTTTACAGCGCCACTTCTGGGCGACGCTTCCACCCGATCATGGACCCCACGTGTACATCCAATCGGAACTTCCGCTATAAACACACACACACACACACACATAAGTCCGGTCGGTCACGCTCGTGTGTGTGTGTGCATGTTCTTTTACAAGACCAATAATTTGCTACAGATTGCTCACACCGTTCACAATTCGATAAGATTGCCGTTTTGCACGGGCAGTGGCGGAATCTCGTAATCATAAAAAACAGCAGCAACAGCAACAACACGCTCCCGTGACACGCATACCGACCAGCCAAGAAGTTGTAAAATTAATGAACAAAATAAAATGGATGACAAAAAAAAAGAAGAAACACAACATACACACGCGTCACTAACAACAAACTTCAACCGCGGGTTGCGAGCTGCGTCCGCAAACCGGGTGTAGGCCCGAAAGCCGAATTCATTACGCGGCAAATGTGTATTGAAATTTAATGTCACCCAACCACACCACACCAGGTGTAGTACGGCTGCAATACAAGCACACACTTACACACACATGCCACCCGTTACCCCCTTTGTGTCCTTGTTTCGTCCTCTCTGCGCCTTCACTGAGCGTCCTTTGACGTATTCATGCATGCGGTACGCTACGCTTTCATGTACTTATATTATGCTCGCGCAGTGTCGATGAATCGTGCACACGGTCCACGGAGCTGGCTGGCTGGCTGGACATGGGAACAACCCATGCTTGATGAAAGCGAAGGCACCGCAGGGAGTCAGGTGGAAAGTAAAATCAATGTTTAACCAAAGAAAATCGTGTTTGCGGTTGTAGCCCATCTGCCAAGTGTTTGTTTCACAGCTTTTTTTTTGTTGTTATTGCTGGAATCCCTCTCTCTCTCTCTCTCTCTCTCTCTCTCTCTTCCTCTCATTCCCGGTTTCTCTTTAAAAAATGCAAGAGTAACGAAGAGTATGTTGGCACCGGTTTTATTTGTGTTGTGATTTTGC
Source organism: Anopheles merus (assembly GCF_017562075.2). Lineage (NCBI taxonomy): Eukaryota > Metazoa > Arthropoda > Insecta > Diptera > Culicidae > Anopheles > Anopheles merus. Next base: position 35,953,151 of record NC_054084.1, read on the forward strand.
TGTTTCGGGGCTGTACTTTGTTCCTTTTTTTCACCCCTGTTTTCCTTTCCCTTCGTGTTGCGGCGGGTTCGTGTTGCTGCGTACTGCAAAATCATTAAGCGTTTCTGGAGCCACCGTAGCCACTCGAATGGTGGAATGTTGAAATTCACCAAAAAAAAGGAGCAGAGTTTGGTTCGAACACAACAGCGCGAATGTTTTCCTGCGCGTGCGGGTACGTGCGTAATTAGTGCGAGTATTCGATGGTCAAATGATGAGTCGACTTCGTGCGATACTAGGATCTTGTGCTGCCGCGGGGTTTATCAGCGCACTTTCCCGAGGATGGATGTATTTTTTTTTTGTTGTTGGTGTTTTGTTTATTCAATGAAAGAAAGGATACAGCAGCGCGCCGGCACGGCACGAAGGGGAGGGGGAGGTGGAGGCATACTTGTAAAGCAGAAGCTTTGGCACTTAATTTAATTAAAAAAATACTAATTGCCGTAATGATCAGTGTGCGCTGTACTTCGGCCGCCGCCGGGGGAAGCTTTCGTGACGGATGCCTAGAACGCGCTAGACTTAATTAGCCGCATTGCTAGGCAATCATGGCAGCAAGTGGTAACATATCGTGCCGTGTAAGCATTGCGAGTAATTTTACTTTATCGGAATACACATGTTTGGGCGGAAGCAGTGGAGCATTTTCAGCTTCAGTATGTTTTTAGCTTTTCAAAAGCATTCGCTAGCGTTTTTTCGACTCGACAGGAGATGTATATTTCGACAGTTGCAAGTTTTGTAATCGAAGCAGGCGTTTAAATGATGTTTTCAAAATAACCGTTAATTATTAGATATGATCATTGTTATGGAAACAAACATAGTGTAAAAGAAACTAAAAGGAAAAGCTCAATAAATAATTTAAAAAATCAAATGTTTTGCCTTGTTTCCTATCCTAATGATTACAAAGCAAGGTGTAGACTCTCACATTGGTCATTTGGCATTCTAAGTCACTTTATTATTTATCAATCAACTTAACCATTCATTATTCTTAGAGCTTTTGGTTCAGAAAAGCCAGTACCTGAACACAGCTTTCTCCTATCAGTATGATGGTGCTATGCTTACTCTACACGTCATTCTTAATTGGTAGTGTTCAATTTCAAAACTGCAAAAAAATAGCACATCCTCTGTGATAAAAGGGTCTGTAGTTTACCAAACGCTCTGTGTGTAAATACCAAAGACTGCAATAGCTCGTGCATGTTTCACGTCGATTCCAGCATCGATCAATGTTCGGTAACTCTTCAAAGAAAAGTTACAATTTTTCGGATCAGTACAGCCACTCCCTACTCTCCTGCACACAACTCATCGACGACACATCCTTTCGCCAAACAAACAGAAACAAACATGCAGGAAATAGTGCATTATTTATTCACTGATCTGTTCAGCCTTGCCCCGCCTTGTTTTAGCCAAATGTCTCCAAAGCATAGACAAGGGGGCTTCCATTTTTAATGATGCATCTTGGGCCCGATGGATGTTGTTGTCACTTGCGTCCACTTGTGAATTGGTTGACTCAAACAGCAAAAGTCATTGAAGGTGCATTGAAAATAGCACAACAGGGCAAACGAATGAAAAACTGAAGCTAGCTTTTTTTTTTGTTTGCACGAAAATGTTCTGAACAAAAACATGTTTTTCTTTAATTGTACATTTTCTCCATTTTCTCGTTCTGGTGCAGAATTTAAAACGACACGATCAAGGAGTGTACCGGTGCCGCATCGACTTCCGCACGATACAGACGCAAACGTATCGGTACAACCTGTCCGTCATTGGTAAGTAGTAGTGAGCGGCATTCGAAATTGTTTCTCCTGTGGGAGAAACATGGAAAGTTGCAAACGTCTTTACACATCGCGTACGTTTGTTTGTGCATCCTGCGTCGCGCACATGGATGGATCGCACGTGATAAACTGCACACACACACACTCACACCACTTGATGTACGCGACGAACCCGCGCGAAACCATAATTGTCCCCCGAGCAATGGGACGTCAACTGCTTCGTTGCTAGCGTCGGCGAAACACATTCAGTCACTCGGTGCTTTACGCGCCATTCCACTTCGACAGCTGCAGGCTTCCCTTTTGCAGCAGCCACTTGATGTAATTGATGCACTTAAAACAAGACAATCACTTGTCATTGGCTGCTAATGTGTAGCTAATGCACCGGGGGGAAGGACGTCGACTTGGGAGCATCGCATCTCATTATGATGGGGTTGTGTCACCATCGCCACCGCCGCCACCACTTTGAGCCAATTGCCTCTTTGGGTGATTCTAAATGCATTTTCACCCTCCCATACCCACAGCCTCGTCACGCAGGCTGCACAGTTCCCTTTCATCTTCCCTAATACACCTGGCCCATTTGGAGAGTGTAATGCTGTGGAAGCCTTTCAGCGCCACTTAATGCTGCTGCTGCTGATAGTGCGATGAAACGAATCGTAAATTCATTCCCTTAACTTGCTTATTGACGATATGCAGTCGTGTGTATGCGTATCGTGTCAGTAAATTGGTGCGCCTTCGAGGGTTTCGTTATCGGCGGGCGATGGGATGGTTTGAATTTAATGAAATGGTTGTCTGTGCGTTTTGGAACTCACACAAAACCATCGCTATTGGTGCTCGAGCAAACGCGTACCTGAACTGCCATTCGGTGCAATTACTAATTAAGATTTTGGATAGTGACTGGTTGGTGTGTTCCTGATGGGGATGAATAACGGTCAGGAAATTAAATCAGAATAAAATCACGTTCAAGGCTCGTTCACGTTTTGCGCCTGAAAATAGGCAATACACTAGAATACTAGAATAGTCTGTTAACTAAGGTTTATAGATATTTGTTTGATTTATTCATTTATTTTTTGTATTTTTTAAATTGTTTTTTAAAGGACTCTTGATAGATTTCGCAAAAGTTTATTTTATTTCACCATCTATTGACATTGACAACGATCTATAGAATAGCGCCATCTGTGTGAAAACATGTCAAACTAAGATACGCACTTATTTATTTGGTGCACTTAACGATTTCTTCAAATATTACAATGTTGATTTACTTTCATCATTCTCATCGCATCCTTACCGTGCTCAACTTTATCAAAAGAAAATGAGCTTCAGCATCAGGAATTATGCCACAAAAACCAGGCCGGCAAAACCCTCCGAATGCGGGCTCGGTCGGCTAATGAGCCGGACGAACGGACACTGGTCCGAAGGGAGAGAGAGACAGACGCTCTGCACTGCCACTGGCACATATTAAGACACTACTTACACCCGGCACTACTAAGCCCCTCATTATCTATTTACAGTGCTGCCCGAGCAACCGGTGGTTCTGGATCGGTGGGGACGCCACCTGAACGGCACCAAGCTCGGACCGAAGGAGGAAGGCGATGACGTCGTTATCACCTGCCGTGTTTCTGGTGGTAAGTTTGTCTACATCCACATCCACAAACACACACACACACACACACACACATCGTTTGAAAGTCGGGACAAGGTTCTGTCGCCCTGGCTTGTCATTAGCTGTCAAACCCCACGGTCCCGGCTACCGTTCAAAGCGGCTTTCGGTGGGTGGTTTTCGGATCGGACAGCGTGGGTCGGTTGCGACGTTTTCAAGGCGTCCTTTAAATCCATTAACACCACCACCGTCGCCACCTGCGTGTTAGCTTCACCGCGTCCGTCCCTTTTGCCACTTTCCACACCCACGTTAAGCAAATATTCGCTCCCTCTTCCCACTAAGCTCCCCTGCCAGTTTTTGCATCAGTCAAACCTCAATCAAGCGACTCCACAATGGCGACCAACGCTTAAAGTACACCCTTTCAGCAAGTCTTCCTCTCGCTCGGTACAAAATCCTCCGAACCAGAATTCCACCTGGGTCACATCACCACCTCACGTCACCTTGTCATAATGGTCGCCGAACGAACACACCCAGCACGGACCCGGACAGCAGTGAAGCAAACATAATGGTTGCATCTCGGGGCCTTGCAGCACGACGCTGTAGCATCCCGACCGAGCTGCAGATCGTTCCGGTTTCCATTGCCAACATTCACCACCCCGGAAGTTAGCTAAAACTGTACTCTCCAGTGCCATCCACTTAGGAAGGAAACTTTTTCTTTCTTTTTACACGTGCCTCGCCCTCTCGTCCGCGTACTTTGCGCTGCGTTTCGTCCATCAACCGGATGGACGCTTTGCACTTCAAGCGTCCCACGGACTCATCAAGCTAGATGTGACCGGAGCGAATACTGTAGGGAAGGAAAAGCTAATAATCATCACAAGACTACATCAAACATACTCTCGCGCTGCGGAACAAACTGTGCATCGTCCATCAGTGGCTGCCATCTTCCGAACAGCCACCGCCGACCGGAAACATCGGAAACCCCCCGTACGACAACATGCGTCAATGTTTCTGAAAGCCTTCTCGTACCAACTTTGTCAGTGCGCGCCAGGGGGGAGGGTGCGTTTCGGGCGGCAATGTAATTCCGTTTCAAACGCACATCGAAAGGCCCGTTATCCCGATGACGATTTGATGTCCCGCAGTGACATCACCACCACTAAGCCACCCGTTAGCCCGTTGGAAGTTAAATAAAAATGGGGGGAAAAACATACACAAAAGTGGTTCCTCTCCACTGTCACTGGAATATGACGAGCAGGGGCGAGGGGCGAGGGAGTAGAAATGATAGTTAATTTAAAAAGTTCGCGGATATTGGATAAGTTTCGGTGCCGTTTTTGCGGTTGCTGCGGGTGCGCTTTCGACTGCACTTCCGGCGCGTAAAGGCTTCGCGGTGGCGGCGACCGGCGGCGGATGTAAGTTCGATTTGTGTAACTCGTCGCGTGTAGAGGGCAGAGAGAGAGAGAGAGAGAGGGAGATGAACAAAACATTTGTGACAGATACTACCATCACCTACCTCACCACCGACACCCAGCCTCACCAGCGCATCCGGTTGCGGATTTGCTCGCTCTGCCCAAAACCCTTTTCACTTCACGTGCCCAGGTGCCGGGGCAATGATTGACGGACAGCAAGCGGATCGAGAAAGTTCTGGTTCACTTTTCGCACGCTCCGGACGGGTTCGGACGGGTGTGGGTTGTGATGAATTTTTAATAAATTCACTGCCGGATGTAGCGGTACATAATTAATTTCAATACAGCTTATCGGCATCAAGGGGGTGTTTTTTCCTTCTTCAAAAGAGAGAGAGAGCAGGAGAGGAATCGCAGACTGAAGAGTTTTTGTGAGACAGATCGTTGGTAGCAGACGTATTTCGCAGATGAGATGTGTGTCTAACTGGAAGGTTCTGGGAGGAAATGTTTGATGTATTTGCGAGTGGTGTGGAAATTAAGAGTGATGTATCGGAATTACTTCAAGCTTTTGTAATTGGACTGATGAAGTACAGATATAAATGGTATTTTACATCTCTATTCGCCATCGCGTTTGTGGTACAATCGTCAAGCCGTGCACCCTAAAAGTAAACTCGCAATGAGTTCGAATCCTCAACGAATTAATGAGTTATCCTGCTTTATCCGTACTGTTAGCCTTAATCTGTGTGGACACTACAACTGCCAACAATTTTGACTGGTAATGATAAAGTTCAACGAGCTTTTAATCATTCGTAGTAGCATTATATGAGAAAACTGTGCTATTATTCATCTTTATTACCAATTTCAAATAATGGGGCCCTTTACGATTCTAGTCAGTTTTTTGTATGGAGTTTGACAGTTGGAGGCTGAAATCATGTAAACACTCCATACAAAACCACACATAAAATTAGCCTGCGATTTTTAGTCCACATTATTCTAGCCTCAAAGCTAGAATTAGATTCGAGTGCCTGCTCAAAAAAATGGCAAAACAAGGTGGTGTTTACATTCATCCCAAGGTGCATAAAAGAGATCTGGTTATGGAATCCAGAATCAAAGTGTATGTAGTCTCATAGATTGCTTTTTATAACTAAATTTTAATATAATTTTTTGACAGAATGGGTGAAAACTTTTATTCAAACAATCTTTCCAGAGGCTTGACAAATACTCAAAACACTCTTAAAAGCTTCATTCAGAAACAGAATCGATAAAAATCAGCCTTCTAAATACATACACCTTGGGATAAGCCCACCTGTATATTACCGTTCAAATAGACATAAAACGACAACGTCGCGCACGACAAAAAAAGCTCAAAATTTCACTTCGCGTACATCAAATTAGCTCAAAAATTCGATTATTTCGGATGAAGCAGAAATGTCGCGCGTGACGTTTTTGCTCTATGTCTATTTGAACGGTTATACCGACTAAAATAGCTGCTCGAAAACTGCTAAACAATGCAAACAGCTGACATGCTGAAATTTCAGCCTACCAACTTAAAACGGAAAGGGCCCCAATAATGGAGTTCATTGAAACGTTTTACTAAGCAGCTACTAGCATTGCAGGACAAAAACGCTTGAAACGCTTCACAGTTTTAGTGTCAAACTTTAAGCGTTACCTGTCAAACATTTCGCCTGTCTATTATATGCAATTTTGCAGTGTATTTCGCTGCGTCAACCCTCCATTTCACCCAGTCTATCTGCCTTTCATAACACTCAAATTCTTGTTAGTCGCTGCGTCTCCATCGTATTAAATTCAACGATAGCGGACTTTTGCTGTTCCCAGTACGAAACAAAACCACTCAACACACTGCTGTACATGACAGCCGACGGAATAATTAGCGAACTCGTTGAACACAAGGCTGCAAATATTGCGAAGCGGGTAGAGCAACGAACACACAAAAAAAGATTGTGCCGGTCCATAAAGTGTCTGCTGTAAAGGGGTTCATTACCAAGATGCGGATAGTGCTTGTCGTTGCACACAAGAAAAAACAAACACACACACATTTACACTCATTTTCCAGTTCTGAGGCTCGTTTGTTTGCACCTCACTGCGGGGTCTCTCGTTTTTTAATTCCATTTTCCACCAACATTGTGTGTTGCCTCATTTGCCCAACCGACACCGGAAAACATCTATTTTCCAACCCGTTCTCACCTTCTAGCACGCACTGACGCATACACACACCAATTCATAACATCTACTTGCTTTCTCTTCATCGTTTCTGTAAACACACTCGTACACACACACACATACAGGACGGCCACAGCCCGAGGTGCGGTGGCTTATCAACGGCGTAATCGTGGACGACCAGTACGAGCAAAACTCCGGTGATGTCATCGAGAACCGGCTGCTCTGGCCGACGATACAGCGGAGCGATCTGAATGCCATCTTCACCTGCCAGACGATGAACACGAAGCTGGTCGAGCCGAAGGAGACGAGCTACGTGCTGGACATGCACCGTAAGTACTCGCCGCTGCGGAACGGGTGATATTTATTGTAAAAATATTTGCACACCCCTCACACGGGGCGTTTCCCTTGGGGATGGAAACCATCCCCGGGATGTTTGCCGGAATTTGAAGCCTTTTGCATAAATGTTCGCTGTGCAAAGGAAGGTAGCGCAATGAGCGCTGCCTGTACACGCTGGGCGTGGGAAACATGGCCATCCGTTTCGAGGGATATAAAATTTCATCTCAAAGCCCCTCCAAAGCAGGAATGCATCGTGTCTCCTCTTCCGTGTTCCGTGTGCTGGCATTTACTTACCTACCGGGTCTACCTTTCTCTCTCCCCTTCAACACACACACACACACACGTGGGTACGCAGTGAAGCCCCTGACGATAAAGGTGATCAATCCACCGGCCACGCTCGTGGCGGACAAGCGGTACGAAATCGTCTGCCAGAGTACGGGCTCGCGCCCGAACGCCATCATCACCTGGTACAAGGGCAAGCGGCAGATGCGGCGCACCCGGGACGAGACGGTCGACCACAACACCACCACGTCCACCCTAAGCTTCGCGCCGACGACCGAGGATGACGGCAAAACGCTCACCTGCCGGGCAGAAAACCCGAACGTGAACGGGCTGTTCCTCGAGACGGACTGGAAGATGAATGTTGTCTGTGAGTATGCCGGGAGGGGGGGGGGGGGGCTGGAACAACGGTTCTTACCCTGCTGGCCATGCTAATGGATCACTCACGATTTGCCAGATCCGCCGATGGTTACGATCCAGCTGGGACCGACGCTGGTCGTCGACGACATCAAGGAAGGTGACGACGTGTACTTCGAGTGTCACGTACGGGCGAATCCCGACTGGAAGCGGCTGCAGTGGTTCCACAACGTAAGTACCATCACACAACTGCTGCACGCGGGGGGAGGGGGGGGGAGGCTGCAGAAATTGGGGTCCTACGGAAAAGGAGAGGTTCAGCTGCGCCAGCAAACGTAACCTCTTCTCGATCGATCAATCAGCTGATTGTGTGCCATTAGCATCGCAAGTGGAGGGCCGGATGGGAGGACGATTGCTTCGTCCTACGATGCTCGGAACTTTCGAGCTTTTCAACATGATAAGTAGCACCATTTGGCTAGCATGTGTGTGTGTGTATGTGCGTGAGTGACAGAGAACTTGTCTGCGACCGGAACGCCGGTCGATGAGGGTTATTTATCTAGCGCACTGTTGATCGAATTGATGTGGTTCGAAATTAAGAATTTACTGAAAGCCCCAGCCGTCGGTTTTAAGTGGTTTGGTAGATAATTGGTAGATGCGGAAGCATTTGATGCTTCTATGTCAACTGTTACTTTGATTTATAAACAACAGAGACAAACATTTAATAAATCTGTCTTTATTTTGTGTCTTAAAAATGTTTTTTTATAAAATAATTAGTTAATTATATTGGTCCACTAAGTATTTTTTACAATTAAAGATCATGTGCAACCAAGTGATGGGGTTGGATAACTACATCTGTCCAATATTTTTTTTTTGCAATTCCTTCGTTAGCTAAAGTTCGTAGAAATCCTCACCGCGACACACACAGTGATCTTCACAGTAAATCGAATTAACTGACAAGCGAACTAATTGGCAGGAAACGCTTCAAGCCTACCAGCTGATGTTCAAAGTCAACAAATGCTTCATACAAAAGCGTAACATTCAAACATGCTTCAAACAAGCTTTTTCTTGAAGTTAAATAACATTCCGCCTTCCGAAAATATAGTCTTTTTTGAGATATAATCGAACGTACGGATAGTGTGCTTCAAACCATTATCAAATCATTTGACCGTAGAAGCGCTATCCGTCAATTATTTCACATGCCAATAATTACGTTTGGGTCAGTGTGGCTACAGGTATACTACAGGTGAGCTTATGGCTCTGATATTGTCGGCCATGATGGATGGGAATTGGTATGAAGATTGGCAGGAAGGAAGAAACAGTTGATGAGGACTTTGTATGAAACTTTCAAATTCAGATGTGTCAAAGAACACTATGGACAAACTAACTGGGAGTAATGAATGGACCTTGGTTTATCTATGCGTGTAGCTTTGTGTTACGATGAGGTCATGGACCGTTTCTCTTCGTCTGTCAATCTACATAGAAATTCACGTGCATCATGGCAACGAAAATCCTAACCAGTATCTATCCTGTAGTCGACCTACTCATAGTGGACATACACTAACAATTGTATTGGACGCCTGCAGGTATGCAATACGATGTTGCAGCTTTGGGTTTGACAATTATTTATGAGCTAGATGAAGGTTTATGATGTGGAGTTTTAGGCAAAAAAAAACATATCTTTTTATAGTTCTAGAAGAGTCTCTAAAGAAGTGAAACCAGTAAGTGATTACCCTCTTAGCTTCCTCTGTGAGAAAATGTTTAAACTACCTCAACACTGGTCTACTGTGCGACCAGTGCGATCTACCAGTGCGACACGGTCTAACGCAATACCTTTCTATTGACCAAACCTAACCCCTCTATCTCATGTATTACATCGTACAGATCAAATTACATTACACCGCTCGTTTAATCTACTCTCCGTTTTCCCCCGAACCAGGACGTCCTGTTGCAGTACAACGGGTCCGCGCGCATCATCCAGAGCGGCCAGAGTCTGGTGCTGCAGAAGGTGACGAAACAATCGGCCGGATATTACGCTTGCAGTGCAATCAACGCCGAAGGCGAAACCGTCAGCGACCAGCAGCACCTGCGAGTGAAGCGTAAGTGTGAAAGTTCAAGACATTTTGCTAGCATCCGTTTCCTGCCACCGCCCGGACGCGGTTTTGTTTCGTTGCGGCAGCAGGAGAGTTAGAAATCTTGACCAAATTATAGCCCCGTTCGTCATCAGTTCACCCTTGCATCGTTCACTTCCTTAATATGGTGCCCGGCGTGCTGGGAAAGCTCGACCGGAAATTGATAGTTGATGGATTTTTCTCAATCACGAACAGACCCGTTTTCTAGGGGCTTTTGCGGGGCAGTGAAGGTCTTCCCCAATTTCCGAACACCGACCAGGGCACAGGGGTACCACCCTTTAATCGCTACGCATGATGGTCCTTTCTGGCTGACCGGTTCCCTTTGGCCCTCCGGTGGCGGAAATCGATAGTTGATAGAAATGAAATTACATTTAATTGCCGGCTTCCCAAACACTTAAACTCCCTTCCCCACCAGTCCAGCGGGCCGGAAATTTGCGGTCGACATGGAATGATACCCTTGTGAGGGCTTCGAGGGAGGACGAGAATGTAACCATATTGGTTCAGATTGTGGGTCAAAAGTGTACGCACAATATACGGCTGCATGATGTTTCCATATGATGCAGTTTGTTTGCGAAGTGGTCGGATGGTTTGGATCTATCTGATCTTTACATCTATACAATTCACATCCTGCCCTAGTTATGCGCCTAAAGTTATGCACTCTGCACAACAAAACGATTTTATTACGGTCTTAATTGTAACGCAAACAGCTTCCTTAGTCACAAATAACTAGAACTACAAAATCTTTACCGAAAAAGCGCCTCCACACGACCATAATGAATATGTTTTGCCAATCTCGTTGCTCTCGGAATGATTCAAGCGCTCTGATTAAAGGAGCACTTCTTACAGAACAAACAAATTGGCAGTTGCCAGGGCAACGGATGTCTGCTCCTGTAACAAGACACCATGAATGTTTCATTTAACCTCTTTTTAATGAAAAAGTAAATGCCACCGGGCCGCCAGGTCTCTGCCGGTGACGACTACCACCTAGTTCCACGTCAAGACAGTCACAAGTAAGAGTTGCACAAAAATAGCTCCCTGATCTTTGGCACCCAAAAGCTAATCCAAACTCTGTGTTTTCCCGGAAAGCTAATAAACTCCTACGTTCGAGAAAACCCCAGCCAATTGAGATTATTCCCCCCCCCCCCCACAGACAAGTATAGCCACCTCAGCCCACACATTTCAATGCCAGAACGGCAAATTTACCGTACTACTGAATTGAATTACTAATTTCTTTTAAAAAAACATTTTCCGGGAAAAGGGGGTGCAAAAGAATCTGCTACTGCCTTTTAAACCTGACAGTAAGGTGAAAATATGAGCGGAAATCGCTTACTCTCTGCTTCTTGCTCCCTCGCCGAACATCTTGTTTTCTTGATAAACACTTGCACACATACACACACAAATCTAAAAATCACACACACACACACACACACACACACACACACAAACATAGATTTCAAAAACACACACACCAAAAAAAAATTACTCTAATGAGCCACAGCAAGTTCTACGAAAACCGGTACCCGGCACAAAAAACATTCAGCGCAGCTCCGGTGCTGGCGGTACGGAACGGATAACTAATTCATACGCCTGCCAAACCCTCCCAGCCACCCATCACCCAACCGCCCACCCCTCCTCCCCAGCTCTCCAACGATAAGCGGTTCGCGGTTCTTCCTCTCAAAAGCAAAGACACCATCTCGTGTTTGGAAATATGATTATACCATACGGTTTGGCGAACCATTTGTACCACTCTGTGTGTGTGTGTGTGTGTGTGTGTGTGTGTGTGTGTGTGTGTGTGTGTGTGTGTGTGTGTGTGTGTCTGTGTTGACTGTTTACCACGTCGGTTACGGTTCGAGGCGCACTAACATCGTGCCATGAACCAATGCCACACCATGCCCAATTACAACGGTTTGAAAAACGGGCAAACATATAATTTGCGCTGCGGATTTATAATGAAACTAATTATGCATTTGTACGTGTGAGTATGTGTGTGTGTGTGAAAGCAGGAAGTGCAGTAAAGGACGCGTTGTTTGCGGAGTGACAAGAGGTGCAAGGAGGGGTGCGTGCGCAGCAATGATTGTACTGCCGGATGACCTACGGCTGCCGTATGGCGTCGAGATGGTTTACGGAAAACAAACACCTCAGCGCAGCCCATTTTCCGTTCATTATGCTGCTGAACAGGGTTTGAATGGCTGGCAGAACGGCTTGGGCACACTCACAGACCCTTCTACCACCTTCATCCCACCCCTTGAACGGGCAGTAAAGTTGACTTGAGCCGCCCATGGAACGTACGATTAAATTATTTGTCAAGACTGGCATATCACGATGCTGCGGCAGTGATCGTACCACCACTACCGTTGCTCACTGTTGCCAAACGCGCGCGCTAACCGGAAACCTCCGCTGTGACCTGTCCCCGCATCCTCCCATCCCCCCGGGAGATTACCATGAAAGCTTTCCGCGTTTTGAAAGACCGCGGACACGAGCGTATTAGTTTTTCCGCTGTAAGAATGGGCAAGAACGGATGGTGACAAATGCACCGGAACGGCGGCGCCGTGGCGGCCAGCTAATTTGACCGATGCTGTTTTTCGCTTCCTTCACTCCCTCCCTTCCTACCCTCTCCCCTGGACCCTTGGACGAGGCCGTCGATGCGCAACAAAGTGCGTAAAATGCAACACACTCTGTCCCGCGTTGCGTTGTGGTGCAGCAGAGTCCAGCGAACCGTGCCCCTCACGGTGGCCTAATCAACCGGGCCAGCTTATACGATTTTCATGCACGAACTGTTTTGCTGCTGTAACACCTCTACGAAAAACCGCCGCGAGCGACAAGCAGCACCATGCAGCTAGGGGTCTATGAAAGAGGATCATTTGCCGATGGGAATTTTCGTTGACACCCGTGTGCGTGTGTAGATTGTGCAGTGTTGTTCCTTACTCCCTTGCACGCGCACATCCATCCCTTCAGCTCCCTTGCTCTCGTCCGCCTGTCTGTCCCGTAATGGACCGCACGAAGCAAACGGTGTGCTGCTGCTGCAATACGTCGAAATTGGTGACACGCGTTCCAAAACTCGCTCGTTGCCCGGACCCGGACAAAAAGTTGGCACCACTCTGCTGCCGATGATGATGATGATGATGATGATGATGACCGTGAGCTTTTCAATGCACACCGCACGACGCACGACCCTAATGTGCACCAAGTCCGGTTGCCGGCTGTTAATATGTCGGCGTCCTGTTGTTAGCGGGTGACCGAGGAGGCCCTTTTTCACGGCACAATTTCATAGCAACACCACCCATCAGGCTGACACCATTTCACCCGACGCGACACACATGTACGAGAGAGAGGGAGAGAGAAAAAAAAAGAAGGCGCAATATATCAGCCATTCACCACAGCTTCGCACCACGATCGATCATTGCAGTCAAATGCAGTGGCCCCATTTCGCACTCGCAGCAGTAGCGGGCAGCATCCATCAAATATGTGTCCAGTCGTTCTTTTTTGTTGTTTTGTGTGTTGCTGTTGCTGTTGTATACCGTAAGTCCTTAACTACATTTTCAACCCCTCGATCATCCACTACAGAATTGGCAGAATGCATCATAATGCATCCACTAACACACACACGCGCGCGCCAGCGTTTGCCTTTTTGCGCTTTTGTGGTGCGATGCTGGGTGCGCAAATATTTGGTGCGCGCTACGCTTCATCAAAATATTATGAATGTTAAGCAGCGGTCAAGTATTTCCACGGTTCATTATTTTGCCGATCAGCTGTTTGCGATCAAAGTAGCTTTATTTTTAGGAATGGAATATTTTGCCAGCAACCGGCAATAGAGTGGCCACTTGGGCAATTATTTTGCGTTGTTCAATGTATTGAACACTTGAGCATAGAAGAGCAGTAGGATTATTTTAAGTTGTTCAATGTATTGAACACTTGAAAATCGATGAGCATTAGGATTATCGTTCACCATTTTGGTCCGGATCTATGTGCTCAAATGAGTAAAAGATATGAGAAAAGCGTAAAGCTTCTAAAAGTAATATACGACATTGTGTACTTTTATTTGTCGGCCATTTTTAATCAATTAGAACCAATATTTAAAAAAACAGACACAAACAGTTTTAAAGCCAATCGCAAATGGGCAAATCACTACAAAAGCGCTCAGTAGGCTCGGGCAAACCACTGAATGGGATAGCATTCAGCCGTACCGGCGAACTCGTACGTTCCTGGGAACGTTCGCCGCAACGCTCATTTTTACTCATTTCATAGCCCTCTTTGATCAAAAATTAGAAAACCGTAGGGATTTTGTCCTGCCTAACCCAGTGGTACAACCCTGACCACTCATGAGCAACGAATGTTTAACGACGAACGAGATCGCTGATACGGCTGAATACTTTGGTGCATTTTAAAATATTGATTCGAACATTTTTTAACATTTTTAATAATAATGTGAAATAATTTAGACTGAACATCTGAGGCTAGTTTTACGTGCGATTTTGTACGGAGTGTGGACATGCTTCAAGCCACCAAGTCTCAAACTTCATATAAAGAGCAGGTGGCTAGTATCGTAAAAGCTCTCATTGTTTGAAATTCTTATTTTTGACATCCAATATGTGCTTTATGACAGGAAGTCGAATTTCCCAATTGTATACGTAATACCTCTCCAACAGTGTGCTTTTCAAGATTAGCTAGCGTAAATTAGCGCAAATGTTTTATTTCCACGTACAAAGGCACCAATAATTAAGAGCATTTGCCAAAAAAAAAGAAAAAGTGCACACAATTACCAACACAATCCGATTACTGCCATACATTTACATCGTTGAGCGCTACCAGCGTTCAAACGATCCGCATTTTAACCTCAAATTTCAAAGAGCTCACTTCAAACGGCTGCTTGCTGTGTACACGTGGGTTAAAAATGCTCTACCTCAAATGTCCATGCTCAACTTTGATAACAAAATTACGTTACACCATGAACAATGGGCGCTCTTTCTAATTCAGCCAATGAAATGAAACATGAAACATAATGCCCGGCACGGACCACCACCACCACCACCGGGGGTATAAGCCGTGGTGCCGGGTGGTACCGTGGCAATATATGCAAATTATACATCCCCGGCAACGATTTATTCTATCAAAAGTGATGAAGTGACCACCACCTGCATAGGCTAATGCCCACGAACCGTATGCACACGATCCCGGTCGTGTATGAGGCGTTTTGCAGGGTAGGGTGAAAAAATACTACGCTCCCTATCCTCAACACACACACACACACCCCTAGAGGACGATCCCATACCAGCACCCCTTCGTACAATCGTTTCGATTAATTATATTTAGCATATTATTGAAATATGCGCCATCGCCATCGGTTTCGGGGCACGGGAAAACGCTCGACATCTTCTCCCCGCCGCAACGCGTAATCAGATTATTGCTAAATGCGCTTTTGCAATATTGTCATTTATGGTTTGGCGCACATTTAGAAGGCTTACGTGACCGAATCCGGGCCGCACTGTTGCGTGTTTGCTGCTGCGCACACACGGGCCCGGGCTGGTACCGATACCTTCCGGTAAACAGTTAAAAATGAAACAAAATAATTGCCACCCACCGGATCCGGGTGGGCCACGCTGGTACAGTGGAAGCGTTATTAGAATGGCAAATGCACACGGAAACACACACACACGCTTCCACGCTCTTCCCTTTCCACAGGAAACCGACCCGACCATGAAAACCAAATTTTCATTCCGATAAACGGCTTTTCGCAAACCCGATATATTGGCTTACAAATGAAACGAACAATCGCATCGGGTTTGGTGTTCGTCCGTGCCGTTGCAGCTCTTCTTTCGACTCGCATTTTTTTTTTTTTTTGCATTATCCTGAACGTTCAAATGCCTACAGACGCGACACGCAACTCTGGCTGGTACACCTGGCGTGCAGTGCAACACCACCGGTGGGAGTGTATGGGGAGTGCATTTAACCGGAAGCCTAACCAATCACCTCGCCAAACTGGAACTAATTCCGCGATTAGTTGGCCACACATGAAACAGGCCCCATCCGGGTGTATGTGTGTGTGTGACATCCCCCGGGAGGGAAAAAAAAACAATTTCAATGCGGTCTCGGCGATGATGAAACACATTCTGTATGTCAATGTCTGTATAGAAAGAGAGCAGCTATTATTTTACACCGACAGTCACAGTACGAGCATTCTGCTTCAAAGAGTGTTTATTACACAAGAGCGTGTGTTTAAATTATATGCATCAATGAAGTGGGAAAATGTATTTGATTTCATTATAAATACACTTTACTTCATTTCCAGAACAATTTCATTAGAGAAAAATTTAACCTGCAAATTGCAAGTTCGTTTTTTTGAATTTAGAATGCAACAGGATGCGAGGATAGCGTTATCCGCCTAGAAGTATGCAATACGGCTAACTTACAGGGTTTTCCATTCGAATTAACAACTGTCCACAGTCTACTAGCAATCCTCGATTTGAAAAACACGATTGTCTACCACTTACAAACAAGTCAAGCCGTTTTTGGTACACTGTCCTTTTCAATTTCACAATTGTCGTCTTCGAAAACACACGTCAGATGCGGTACGGTTTGTTTTGGTTTTGG
Source organism: Anopheles merus (assembly GCF_017562075.2). Lineage (NCBI taxonomy): Eukaryota > Metazoa > Arthropoda > Insecta > Diptera > Culicidae > Anopheles > Anopheles merus. The sequence continues at coordinate 35,969,808 of NC_054084.1, forward strand.
CTGGAACGTGTATCACTTGTCTGTAAGAATTGAACCATGCTGTAAACTTGATTGAATATGGCAGTATGGGAAAGTTGAGCAATTTGGACATGTTAAGCAGTTTTATCATTTGGTTTTAGTTATTCTTGAATCGTTACAGTTTTTAAGTTATTTGGGACGTTGTAATATTTGTTTCATTGACTACCAATAAAAGCACCGATTAATGTAAGAATTCCTGCATTGTATTGAAAAATTAAAGTATAGATAAAACTGCCTAACATGTTCGTGTCCGCATCTGACGTGTGTTTTCGAAGACGACAATTGTGAAATTGAAAAGGACAGTGTACCAAAAACGGCTTGAATTGTTTGTAAGTGGTAGACAATCGTGTTTTTCAAATCGAGGATTGCTAGTAGACTGTGGACAGTTAATTGGAATGGAAAACCCTGTAATGCGGTTTAATTATGATGGTGGTAGACATGTTGCAAGCCAGTCTCGTGGTACAGTCGTCAACTCGTACGACTTAACAACATGCCCGTCAAGTCACTGAAAGCTAAGCCCCCACAAGTGGTACAGGCAAGCAGGCCCTTGACCGACAACGGTTGTTGAGCCTAAAGAAGAAGTTCACAGAACAGCAGTGCTGTTTTCAACACTTTTTGCAGTGTTTTCCCTTTCTAATGCCCTTTACTGCCACTGCCCTTGATGTTGCACCCTCTAATTTTCAATTTTTTATAAACAATTTGATCGTTTGATAACTTCTATCTGTCAAACGCGACAGAGGTTCAAATTTAAAGATTCGGTAAGAACGTGAAAGAATAGTTTTTTTAGCGCAAACGTTTTTTTTTTTAAATTTGATATGCCTAACCATTCTCCTAGTTGGTCTTAAGTGGCGTTATAAGTTGGCAAAGCCGTTTTCGCAATATTATGTAACGAATTACTGATCGGAATTCACAACTCGCTATGCAATTCACAGTGATTTGCGAGAACGCGCGAGGGCTCGCATGCCATACAAGTTCACAGCTCTAGCGCCCTCACATTTAATAGCTTGCGAGCCTAGTTATTTTTTTCGCCCCTAGTTTTAGCAGTTATGATTACAGCACTCCGAGAGCAGGTATGACAGTGCGATTTGTAGTATACTAAACACTAAAAGTACTAAACACTTAAAGCAAATATCATAAGATTTCGTACAGATGACACTAATCGCAACCCTCGCAATTTGTAACGGGAACTCTCATCATATTTTATTTAGGCACTAACACTGCAGCCTAAGCTTCAGATGAATTTAGAAGGAAGTTTTTACACAGCAACTTTTAGTTTCACCAGAAGGTTTATCCTCCCAAAAAAGGCCAAAATTCTCGCCCATTTGAAAACCACTGCCATAGAGTAATGGGATGCAAATTGCCTTACATATTGATGATTGTGAATGCGTCGCAAAAAAAAAACACCGTCATTAGCTTTGATTGATCCACTATCACACTATAAACTAATAGCAAATTATTCGCTTCACAAGTATTTAACATTTCGCAGAAACATCACTTTCCTGTAAAGCGTTACAGCTACATTATATCAGTTTCGGTACATTTCAGCTGTAGTTGTTTTATTTTGTTTCAGTTTTTTTGTCGCTTGTTTGATTTCAGCTGTTTCTGCTCCTGTTTGGTTGTTTCCACTCATCAATTTTCTGTTCCATCCATTTTATAATTGGCTTCACATTCGATCCAATATAATTACAACATCCTGTCCCACTTAAAATGTAGGTGAAACGTTTCTGTTCCTCTTTTTCTCAAATTCATTATGGTTCATAACTGACCCGCACTGGTAAACCGCTGAAAGGTACAGGAGTCAGACCTCGACAGCGGCACCTTTCGCGGGGACTTTAAGCTCAACCGATGCACTTTGATGATGATGTGTGCACTCTACAGTAGTGGTGAAAATACATACACACACACATGTGTGTGTGTGTGTGTGTGTGTGTGTGTGCGTGAAACAGGAGCCGTGGTTTCGCCACGTGTGCAGCACGAAGGGCACGTGTTGATGAAAGTAATTAACGGTCGCTCTTTTCCCCTTCTATTGCTGCTGCTGCTGCTGCACTCTCATTACAGACGTTCCCGTCTGCGCCACGGAGCGGCACGGTGGAAATGCACCCGGTGGTAACGTTACCGACCCGTCCGGCAGCAACCGGAATACCATACTAATTGGCGCGTCCCGGAACGAGAATGTGGAAATTCCGTGCCACATATTCGCCGACCCGCCGGCCAGGTAAGTGTATTTTATTGCGCTGCTTTACCCTTTTGCTTTTGGCCTTTTTACGTCACACTACTCGTTCAAGACGACCAGCATGGGTGTGGGAATAAAAGGGAGTGCAAAGCAGGTCAGTCGTGCCAAGTAGAAGAGATTTTAAAGCAAAAATGAAACTCCCACACAGGATGGATTTTCTTTTGACTGCGTTTTTTCGTTATGAGAATAAAGGGAAGGGAGTCTTACTATGGTCTGGCCTCAAGCCAGCCATACACACAAACACAACGTAAGGAAACGCCTTGCGGGAAAGCAGCACCACCAATGGTGTACGTGTGGCCGCTTACAGTCAGTTGCAACGAAAAAGGGAAGGATTTCGTTCCCTCCCAATTCACCTGTCCCCGCCCAGATTCCTCGAGGTAAATCAACGCAACCCCGGCGAACAGTGGTTGTGTGTGGTTGGTTCGTACGGTCGAGCTTTAACCCACGATCGTTCTGCAGGGCGGAGACCTGAGCGTTGTTAAGCCTACCACACCACACCGCTGCTGCGTGCCCATAACGGAATGATTGAGGAAATGATTTAATTGCGTTACCCCTCTTATCATTGTGTTTTTGCGCTTCGCAACGTACACGTTCGGATGGAAAAGTAATCACTTAGGTGGGAGCCGTTTTATTATTTTACGGCACGGCAAAGTACATGTGGCGGCTGCATTGCCCTTCCGGTAATTGATTAAAGTGTTGTGCGGAATGATGTGTGCGCTATAGTGGTACAAAACATTAACCTATTAATTAGCAGCAAATGTTGCATTAGAAACAAAGCATTTTGCAGCTGGGCAGATTGCCTACCTTCAGGCGCTTTTCGGTTGAACTTTCCGTAGCAACCGTGCGCTGTAAGCTTCGTGCGTTCTACACGCTTAACAATTGACCATCTGCATCATCATCCAAAACACGGTCGGCAAAACACACACACACACACACACACACACACACACACACACACACACACACACACACACACACACACACACACACACACAATCTATTAGCACAAGCGCCCAACTAGTCCTGTGTAATTGCCGCAAACAATAGTATGCCTGTGCCTCTCCTGACATATCCCTTGCGTTCGTCGACTTTAACGGCAGAGAGTCGGTATTTAACACTCGGTACTACCATGGACCATTAGCCAGCCTTCAGTCGAAGGTACACATGATAACACCAGCGCACAAAACACAAACAAGCATCATAATCAACCACCCGAATCATTATGAGCGCTGAAAATACACACAAGGCGCTCTCACACGTGGAAAACGAGCTGGTGTGTGTGTGTGTGTGTGTTTTGCCATTTGATTTGAGTTCCACTTTCTAAAAGCAAAACTTGCTCCTGTTGCAAAACTTGCTGCTCACTAAGCTGGCATGTGTGGGATGTACAAAACATGAAGAAGAAGAAGAAGAAAAAGACACCAAGCACTGTCCCTGGATGTATTAAAAATAAAACCTGTGTTGATTACAAGCAACAGCAAGTGCAGCGGAAAAACGGAGCATGGGAGTAAGAACAACAAACAAAAAAGCATGAGACAGGAAAATAATCAGCAACAGCAACAAAACAAATACCCACACATTCCGTAAAGCTCCCGAACAGATCGGGTAAAGTATTTTACAGACAAACACACACACACACACATGCACACACACACACATGCACGAAACTACAAAAAACCCAACCCACACCCGTTGCGATGAGTTCCACAACCTCAAGCACACGGCCCGACATGTTCCGAGCTACAAAGCTTTGACGTGTGTGTGTGTGTGTGTGTGTGTGGAGGAATTTGGTGCAGCTTGAAGGTACTCCACACAGAGAGTAAGCGAGACAGAGCGAAAGTAACGCGCACGCCAAAAGTTTTGGACCATTTTTGCTGCCACAACAACTTCAGATCCCCCGTCCACGATGGTTTCGTGTGGGAACCACGGCAGCAGCAGCAGCAGCAGCAGCAGCGTTCGGTGCAAGGATCCGGTGCATGTTTACTTATTAAAAAGTTGCCACATTACCGAACCCAACCAGCCCACACACACACACACACACAAAACGCGATACTGCCATAGGGTTGATGAAGCGCGGAGCGCGGGATGATAATTTTGTTTACAATGGTCTCGTTATTTTATTAACATCCATTTTGTTTTAGCTCTTTGTTTCTTTTTCTGTTGGTGTTTTCTTTTTCTTCTTGCCCATTGTTATCTGGTCCCATGCCTGCTCTAACAAGGTAAACACGGCTACGAGCCGCAGCCGGGCAAACCGCGGACTCGAATGTTTTGCGCGCCGTACCTGTTGTGCCACGGCCTGCTATGTTGTTCTTCCAAGAACTATTTAATTATTGACCAACCACAATCGGGTGTGATGGGGTACCCGCACCATCGCTCCAAGACGAAGCGTCTGGCTGGGTCATACATACCCTTTTTCGGGGATGGAGGGAGTGCAGATGACACCAACCAGGCTACGAAAGGCTAGAGAACGTTCCTCCCCCTTTTTTTACTCCAATTTCGTCCTTAGGGAGGGTTGCAAGTGTCTACGGAACCTTCTACGAATGGAATTGGAGGTATGAGACTTTAGACTTGAGAGGACTTAAAAGCCTTTTCCCAAAAACAGTGAAGCATTTGATTGCATTTGATACTTAGAAGAAAGTTCGTCTTGTCGGTGTGCAAGGCCACCACTTTCTCCTTTTCTCCTGTGAAAAACCAAACAACCAAATAATTCCCTTTTCACATGCATCACCGACACCATCCCGCACATGCACATCAAAACACCTTTCTGATTGTCAACTCTCCATCTATTATCGATCTTTATTCACAGGTCGTTTCACTGGCGGTTCAACAATTCCGCTGAAATACTGCCCGTCGATGCACATCGCTACACCAGCCAGGGCAACATTAGCATACTGAACTACGCGCCGGTGACGGATCAGGTAGGTCAGGCAGGGCAGAAACCAGTGGGCAAGTGGGCAGTGGCTGCTGTGCTGCACCGTTCGCCCACCGTCACACCGAGCGTCCAGCTCAAAATGTGGCGATTAATGTTGCACACGGAGTGAGCACCGGTGTGTCGCAAGTGTATCGCACCACATTCGCCAATAACACATTCACGATGGAAAGTGGGTTAGCGTAGGGCGGCGGCGTGATTCTCGCCCGGGTGGGCGTGATTGGATCGATTTCGGTTAACCTTAAAGGTTGCGCCATCCCAAATTGAGGGTTGCTGTCCGTGTGGGTTTGATTTTATTTGCACATTTAAGTAGCTTGTTTTGTCCGGCTGTGTGTGTGTGTGTGGGTGAGTGCTATGAATAAAAAGGTCTGCATAAATGATTGATTGTTCGATGACAAAATGCAGGACATATTTTTATTCACTTTCTAATCGCTACGTTATCGGCAAATCGATCGGTTCTAATTGCTTTTAAATTTTAAATGTTGAGCTTTTTGTAAAACTGGCCGCAGTGAATTGCGATGCAAATCTTATTTTTGCTATGTATTTTTTTTTTTTTTCAATTGAACTGTTACATCTTAATTAGGCCATACGGTCCGTTGAAGATTAAATAAATAATAATAATAATAACTCAAAAGAAAAAGGAAAAATATAACAAAATGTTTAGTAGTAGCACCGGCAAACCGACGTGACAATGGCGTTACAAAAGTGTCCCACACGAAAGTACTGTCATTTACCAGTGAGGCGATCACTTCTGTCAAAGTAAGCTCTGTTTACTGCTGCTTCGATTTAAACAACTTTTCTAAATTAAACTTAATACACTTATAAACTAAATAATCTTTTTGCAAAGGAAGTGTGAGGCAAGATTTTGTGAGAATTATCGGACAAAAGGCCCAGGAAAATCATTTTATAAGTTTCCGAATCAATGCAAAAGATATGGGAAGTACATAAAACAATGCGCATTGGAATTTGCGGAGAAAAAGAAAAAAAAGGTACAGCAGATTCTCGTCTGTGTCAGTGTAAAAAGCAATTCATTATACAGATGGCGCTAGTGTGTAACTTATTTTCATTCGAAATAAGGAGACAACTTTTGAAGCTCATTTTGTTCGAAGTGTCACGTCAGTTTGTCGGTGGTAGTAGGGTAATGTAACCTTAGTACCATTGTAATCATTTTATACAAACATTTATGCTTTGGGAAAGAGATTTTAATTTAACAGCAAAAAACACATTTTCAATTGGCTTCAAAAGACGTAACACGATTCAATACAGAAATATTATTTTAAAAACTATTTTCAACCTTTTTTTGACAAATAATCTCTCCTTCTGCGAAAAAGCTCAATGATACATGAGCTAACCTTAGCAAGCACGCAAAGATTTAACTTTTCTCTTAGGCTACTATGATGCGCGCAATTCTACGGAGTTTTGCTATCAATTCAACCACCAAATCTCAATCTCTAAGTATAGAATACAGTAAAATCTCGTAAAATCTGCGTATGTGGTTTATACAAAAAACAGTTGACTACAAATGGATTATGTTTTAAGATTATGTTTATGCTCTAGTAACGATTGAGCAATGATTTTAATTTTAATATTTCTTTTCTTTTCTTTAACTCTGTATCCTTCATTTGTTACAAGTAACTGTCAAACATTTCAGGCCAAAAAAGCACATCAAATCTTCGCCTAACGCGAAGCACAATTATTGTAAGAAGCCACCACAAAGGCGTTCACACTTTTAAACCCTCTAAACCCAACCAGCGACAACGTTTTACGTGCGCCAAGGCTCATTTTGCCGCGCTCTCTTTTTCTCTTTCTCTCTCTCTCTCTCTCTCTTGGAAAGCACTTCACCGTCTCAATCTCGTCAATCGGGATGGGCTCATTCCTGGTGTGGCACCGACTGTCGTATAACCCGCCAAAGCACCCAAGCACTACTCGGAAGGATTACGAAACCGTACACAAGCGCGAACCGGTACTTTAAATTGCCCGCCGGGTGTCTTTTTTCCCTTCCTTTCTTTCTTTTTTTGCTCTTCAACAGGCATATTTGATGTGTGTCTGGCTGTGTGTTAAAAAATGGTTTACAATACATGCAAAAGAAGGGGGGGGGGTCGAAACTCAGAATCTAAAGGCTTGAGGCAGACTGATTTTTGAAAGCTTCGCCAGTCCCTCGATGGTGCTACCGCTGATGGAGCCACTCCTTCAAGGCCCTTAGGTGTGCGTGTACGTGTGTGTGTGTGTGTGTGTGTGTGTGTGCGCGTGCTTTTCGATGCGTTTTAAAGCAAGGCTTAAGCATTATCCACACCGGCAAAGTGGTTGCAAGAAATGTCTGCTTTCTGTTAGCTTTCCCTCCGCTACCATTATTCACCTGACTTTTCTCCTGACCCCAAACACAAGCAACGCCCCACCCCAGGGGCAACACGCAAGCGTCCGTAAAATTGGTTTATGGCGTACGGCACACGAGTATCGAATTATGCATAAAAGTGAACCGATTACTCTGCGGTTTTGTGTGAATACGTGAATATCCAAAAGCCCGTCTGGATACTACTACCATTCACCGTACCATCGTCAACGAGGAGGGTTTACGGGGTTTACTACACGTTCTATCACTTACAGTGGCCGGCAAAATAAAGTGGCCACTACTTACATTTTTACATTTTTCTAATTTTTTTCGTTAAAAGTGAAGCTATCTTTGTGTTATATTTTTTTAAACAATCTTCATTCTTTGCTCTTAAATGTGCAATCAAAATTTATTGAAAAAATCAAAGGTTTACCAGTACCAAAAATATTTTTAAAAAAATTAGTCCAAATCACACTGACAAAAAAAAGTGCCCACATGAATTATTTTCAACAAATTGATTTATTAAACACAAACAACAACTATTTAATATTTTATGTGCCCCCCTTTGGATCTTAGGACTAACTGCAAGCGCTTTGGCATACTCTCCACTAGATTTTCTATATGATTTGGGTCAAGATTTTCCTAGGCGTTCTCTAGGGCTTCAAAATATTTATCTTTATTAGTTACGCCAGTTTTTTTCACTCTATCATCGAGAATGGCCCACAAATTCTCGATGGGATTTAGATCAGGACTTTGTGGAGGCCATTCAAGCGGTTTTATGCGACATGAGTTGAAAAAAGTTTTTGTTTTCTTCGCGGTATGTTTGGGGTCGTTATCTTGCTGAAACACAAATTTATTTTCTAGACCTGTTTTTATTAGAGATACCTCTAAATTTTCTTGTAGGATGGTAATATAAGTATCAGCTGTCATAATGCCGTTGATTCGCACCAGGCTTCCTACCCCTCCCCAAGAAAAACACCCCCAAACCATAACATTGCCCCCTCCATGTTTCACCGTTCCTTGGATGTTGCGCTCTTGAAGCTCCTCACCTGGTTTACACCACACATGGGACCGCCGTTTTCGGTTAAACAGTTCAAATTTAGACTCATCTGTCCAAAGAACAGTTTTCCAAAACTCGAGCGGCTTATCCGCATGCTCTTGAGCAAATTTGAGCCGTTTTGATTTGTTAGCCTTACTGATGAAGGGTCTTTTCTTGGCTAATTTGCTATTGTACCCCTGTTCTATGATGCGACGGCGAATCGTTCGATCGGATATATTTAACTGAAGTGTATTTTTGATTTCAAGGACTGTTACTTTAGGGTTTTTCTTCACTTCGCGCACGATCCTGGTGTCTGTTTTGCTATCTGTTATTCTCTTCCTACCTCGGCCTGGGCGATCTACCACTGAACCTAACGTACTATATTTTTTAAAGATTTTTCCAACTGCTGATTTGCTGATGCTATACTTGCCAGCAACAGCTCGATGTGATTCCCCGTTCTGAACATCGCGAACAACTAATTTTCGGACAGCCAGAGGAATTTGTTTTGTGTTGTTTTCCATTTTGTGCAACTGAGCCAAATTGTCCAAAATTAAAGTACGAATCCACTTCAATGCCAAATGCTAATGCATGCAACCGGTCGCTTGCCTAAACACCTCATGTCAACAAAAAATCTGTCAAAACAAAACGATAAAAACGATAAGTTTGATCGATTTGCATAGTGGGCACTTTTTTTTGTCAGTGTGATTTGGACTAATTTTTTTAAAAATATTTTTGGTACTGGTAAACCTTTGATTTTTTCAATAAATTTTGATTGCACATTTAAGAGCAAAGAATGAAGATTGTTTAAAAAAATATAACACAAAGATAGCTTCACTTTTAACGAAAAAAAATTAGAAAAATGTAAAAATGTAAGTAGTGGCCACTTTATTTTGCCGGCCACTGTACTTTCGTTTGCTCACCGAAAATGAGCAAAAGCGTCATTGGCGTATGTGTGAGTTGGTAAACACTGTGCTCCCACACCGATATCCCCGGTTGGTGCCACAGTACCTCCCGGAAAACGGTTTGCGCCAGTGATTGGTTGGGTGGAGTTCGAGACATCGATAGCAGCTGTATACGATGCCGGGAAAAAGCTTAATGTTTAAGCCCCCAACTCATTGTCAGTTCCGCCTTCAAGGGGTACATAAAAACGTACCATACTTTGTTGCCGTTCGAGCTGTTTACTGTCTGCCCACGTGCAACTTGTTTTTTGGAAAACAGGCTCGTTCGCGCGGGCTGTCCATTATTGAGTTACAACGCATTCAACGAATTTTATTGTACATTAAAAAGCTAACAAAATAATTACCACACAACTCATATTAAGCGATGAAATATCTATGCTGAGCTGTTTTGCTAGCTTCGGGTGGTCGTTTTACCATATTGGCAATGCAACATAGTTGCAAAAGCAATTAATTATGGGCCCTTTTTGAATGAGATACCAGGCGCCTCCATGGAGACTAACGCATGAAAAGCACTGGGCGGCTCCATCGAAAGTTCTTAGCAGCTTCATGTAAAAATCGATGTTACATTGTTGAAAACAGAATAGAAACAAGAAGGATTTTTTTCCTTCTATAAAACAAACAAATAATAATGTAGTAAAACTCTTACTTTGGATCGGTTTACTTTCAATATTCAATTACATTCGAAAGTAATCTGTAAAATCTTCAATTTCTTTGCACATTTCCACACACAAAAATGGCATCATTTAATTATCAACCAACCTTGTGGTTAGACACACTGCCAGTGTCCTCAATTAAAAGGAATGATAAATTAAATTCAACCTACCACTCCACGAACACACCCTCAAACACACACGTGTACCAAATTGATGAGCCGGCACAATCCGTCCCAAAATGTCGCCCACCTGTACTCTGTCGCCCCGGGGACATGTTTTGGGGAAATGAGCCACAATGTGCCCAAAACAAAAAGAAGAACAAGAAGAAGGAGAATAACATGGCCCCCTTTCGCATCCCGTCATCGATTTGTCATCTTCAGTTTGTGTCTAGCGCACCCCGATGTAGATTCTAGTACCATCCTGGCACACTTTACGACACGATACACTAACCAGTGTCTTTCTCTCTTTCTCTCTTTTATTCTCTTTCTCCATTTTTGTCTCTCGCGATTTATGCTATCTTTGCAGGACTTTGGCACACTAACCTGCTGGGCCGTTAACGAAGTTGGCCCTCAAAGTCAACCGTGCACGTTCCAGCTCGTCCTGGCAGGTAATGTTTTTTCTTGTTTTTCCTGTTTTTTTTTATTTGCAAAAGGCCTTTAGGTAGAGGCACGTGAGACGAGAGCCTGGGTGAAAGGAAAGGGGTCCGCAAAATCAATATCATCCCACCACCTACGAAACCCTAACCTAGATTGTGGATTCTTCCATAAAACCCGCTTCCTCTTCCAAAGTCGGCGGTAACACATTCACCCCCTCCTTTCCCATAGCGAAAACTCTCTTCCAAGCCTGCCCGACCGACCGACCGACTGGGGCATTTGCCAATCGAATCGTTACCCCCCTGCACACTCACTTAGACACACACACACTAGCAGCGACCTATGTGAGACAGACACATGTGTGAGTTCTGGATGCATGGTGGTAGTTTCGTTTGACCGCATCAACATCACGGCGCTCTTCACGGCCAGTGCAAGGGAAAGCAGCGTTCCCCACCATTCGACTACGGCCTGTCAAATGCAGCTACGCAATGCTGCACGCTGCGGTAGCATGGCAATGGATCGTGAATCGTGAACGGATTAAATGGGGGAAACAAAAATAACACCGTGCCCACCGTGTCCCTGCGGCGGGCCTTTTTCCCGCACCATGTCTACCACCGTTTCACGCAGTCGATTTCGATCTATTTTGCTCGTTCTCCTCGTCCTAGTCCGGCCACAGCTCGCACCAGCTTGCAAAAACAAATAAGCACAAACCACCTCCATGTTTTGCCGGCTCGAAACCGACCTCTCCTCTTTCCCCCTGCGACACGCTTCCTATGTTTTCACCTCCAATCCCTCGTTGATGAAATGAAGCCCCAATAACAAATCATCCACACCCCGCGCGCGAGTGTGTGTGTGTGTCATCTTTAATACTTCAGCCGGTTGTGCGTACGTCTCCGGGCTTCTAGAATCCTTCCAAGCTTTTCGACCTTGTTTATCCGCATGTGTGTGTGTGCGTGTGTGGCGGAAAGAGTATTGGTGCACACGTGTGATAGTGACAGTATTCCCATCCACCCAACAACAAAAAAACCCGATCCAGCCGCACCAGTGTACCGTTGGGCATCAATCATTTTGCACATCAGGATTCTCTCTCTTTTTTTTTTTCTCTCGGTCTTGGTTCTTTTTTTTTCCTGCCTGTCACTCTTCTCTCACTCTCGACCCTTTCAGAACGGTCGGACGACCTCGCTTGGTCCTCCATGCGCTTGATACTGGTGACATTGGAAACTGTCAGGATCGTCGTTGCCGGCTGGGATTTTTTTTTTTGGTTTGCTCGCCCCATCTCTCAAGGCTTGCTTTGTTTCGTGTCGTATAGCAACTGCCGTCCTCACTGATGGGCCTTCGCCTTCTCATTCTCTCACACTTTTACCGGCTCATTTCGAATTTCATCCACTCCGTTTCGGTCATTATCCTTTCGCTGACAGCACCCGGTACCCAGGTTTTTGCGTGCAATGCGATAGCGGAGCGCCCGAAGTGAAGCGTGTGCAGCTTTTTTTTTTGGTTTGGTTTTGTTTTACTCCCCCCACCCCTTAACCCTCTGGGAAACCGAAAACTGACGTTAACGTGTCTATCATCGGTGCAGCGCCATCTACCGGTCGGTCAAGAAACTATCGCGCTGGGGCTTTTTTCCCCGGTTTCATTCATGCTTTCTCGCTCGCTCTGTCTGGCGTTACGTTTCCAGTTTTTTTTGGTGAACATTCTTTTTTGATTTTGTTTTTTTTTTACAAAAGCTGACCAGCACTGGCCCAAAAAAAACACCAAGAAACCCTTCTCATTCCTTTCTATCCCTATCCACGCAATAGCCAACGTGCGGGTCAGTTTTTGCCACAGAAAACGTGAATTCACACACACACACACACACACACACACACACACACACACACACACACACACACACACACACACACACACGAAGAAATCGTTTTCCATTTCCATTTCCAATCATCGCATTTAATCCGAAAAAGAATATCCGTTCCGCACGCAACATGTTCGGGCGTACAGGGTTTTTTTCTTCTTCTTCTGCAAATCGGGTCCTTTGCTTAACCCACCAAGTGGGTACACACGCACACACACAAACTCAGCCTAAATCCCATCAGCATCCTCCAACGTGTCCTCCCATGGGTAATGTCGTGTATCAAAACACGCACCTGATACTAACGTTGTTTTTCTATTCCTGTTTTTCTTCTCTATATTCTCCTTTTCCCCCACTGTTCCACACTTCCGGTGGCCCGGTGGTTCCAAAGATCTGCCCTCACCGGTAAGTAATTGCAGTCTGCCAAACCGGACGCAACAGTTTGCGGAAATCCAGTGCACACCCGGCTACGACGGCGGCTTACCGCAAGTGTTTGTGCTCGAGCTGGTATCGAAAAGGACCGGAACGCGTCGGTAAGACTTTTTTTTGTTTGCTGGGGAAGGGTAGGGAGGGGGAGGAAGGAGAGGAGAAGTTGCGTAGGGTATTTCCTTCTAGTGAAGGTGTCCCAGCTCCGCTACGGAATGAGCGGAAGCGGTCGATCTCTTCCGTCTGGAATGTTACAAGTAGCAAGCTTTAAGCTCTTAGCGCTTGAGCGAAACAAAAAATGTTACAGAAATGTTTCAGTTCGAGGATATGATTAATTTTAAACATACTTTGAAATAAAGCAAAGAGTGAAGTATTTCTTCAGCTAATACGTTTTGTTCGATGCGGTTTATTTGATTTTTAAGAATTTAGGACAGAAAAAATAAATGAGATTTAATCATCACAAACAATTTGAAATGATTATTTGTAACCTGCTTAACACTTCGAAGTTTTAAATAACAGTCCATAACAAAATGAGTAAAACATGCAAAACAATAAGGAAATATTTAAATTACCTTAGAGTAACGCCTTTAGTTCTGCAATCTGCATGACAAATGTGGCTTGTGTGGATGCTTTTTATCATTTTTTTCAATAAGGCTCTCAACAGACATTTAGAGTAAGCTTAAAACTTGAAATTTAACTACAGTATAGAGCAAAACAAGCGAAGCTTTCACCTAAAAACCTCATTATGCAATCGTTAGTAGCGCATTTCATATAAAGCTTGTTAAGAATAATCAAGACGATATAAAGATAATACAGAATTAAACAAAGATTTCTAATAAAAATTAATTTTCAACGTTAGTATAGCACTGAAAAGTGTTGAGTAGTAGTATCTTTAAAAAATGCTAAAAATATTCAGCTACTGCAACACAAAAAGTGACCACCTTTTAAACAGTGTGATCATTTTATACATTATTTAAACTACTTCTGTTTTTTTTTTGTTGAAATTTTCACCAGATGTTGTAAAGATTTTCTTTTATAATTCCTCTCTCTTATTGCTTTCCGCCCCCCCCCCCCCCCGCAACGTGCAGGTTCAATTTCTCCAACAAAAATGAACCATTCTTCGTGCTGGACCGGCTGGAGAAGCTGAGCGCACTGATGACGCTGGAAAACAATTCGCTCTCCTGCGTCGTGTACGCCATCAATCAGAAGGGCCGCAGCACACCTGTGCTAATACAGGACTTTGAAATTGGTCGCATCCAGCCGTACCGAGCGGGTAAGTGGCCACCGCCTTCGACCGTACCCGTATCAATCGACCTTATTTATTCCCCCTCCTTGCTGTTTTGTCTGTTTTTCCCCCTTTCACCATCCGGCACACCGGCAAAACAAACAAACAAACGAACAAAAAACACAGTGACCGAACGACGAGCGGACGCCATCGAGTGGCTGCCGATAGCTGTTGGCATTTTGCTCACCGTCATAATATTGGCTCTATCAATTTCCACCAAAACATATCTGAACCGCTGCCTCGCTGCCGGCTGCTGCTGTCGTCGGTGTTCCGCCGCCAGTGCAAAGCGGAACGATGCGGCGGCGTCCGATAAAAGTGAGCAGCATCAGCAACAGCAGCAGCAAACGAAAAACGTACTCCTGCCGGATGAGTACGAGTGTGGGACGCACTGTTTGAAGGTACGTTTGAAGCACACGGAGCCACCGTTTGAAGATCAGCACAAACACGACGGCGTATTAATTGCAACCGTGACCTTTGGCTGCTGTGATCAAAAGCAGTGGGAATGTGTGGCTCGCGTTGCTATAGTGTTGTTTGTTGGACGGAAACAACGTGACGATGCGCAATTAATTCCACCATTTTGCTCTCGTCTCTTCGCCTTTTCTCCCAAAACCAGCTGAAAAATGTGCAAATGTTACGAAGGCACAGCTCGCGCAAGAAAAACTGCTCCAAAGACTCGAACGACGACGAACCGGAGCCAGACGTCATACCAGCTCAGTTTAACATGGGTAAGTGCGTGCGTAGCCGTTATTAGAGACATGCAAAAACAACTTTCCCAAATGCTACTACTAAGCACGTTATATTTTTTCATATATTTCCCCCCTCAAAAACAGTGTCCTGCACTCCGCTCATAGCGACACCGCAGCACACCGATACAGCCGCCCGCGACAAGGTACGCTGCGCAAACTGCTTTCACTCAAGTGTCCTCAATATGTCCCACTTACCGCCTCTATCTTTCCTCCCCCCACAGGACGCACACCAGTACGGTGGCTTCACGTCCCCGCCCGCCACATATCAGATGGGAACAATCGTTGACCATCATCCGGCCGTGCCACAACAGGACACGGCGCTCGAGTACCGGACGCACGGTAGCATCGTCGGCATACTGCCTACCGCCCGGACAGCAGCGGCCGAGCTCGATATCAACGTGATCAAGGACCGGCTGCTGACGACGCGCGTACCCGAAAGCTGCGTTTGACGCGTTGCAGCAGCGCCGTTGCATCGATAGAAGTTGTTATAAACTCAGCACAATATACCCTACACCCTATATACATGCGCATGAGGACGGCGGTGGTAGACGGAGGGACGTGCCACTTGACATCCTGCACTGTTCCAACCGGCAGCTACTGGCCACTTGCCAGCGCCAGCCGGCACAAGTGCCCTCTACCCAGTCGCAACGCGTGATGTGACGGGCGACACGCAAACCTCTCCTGGTGTATGTGATTTTATCTGCTGGTTTGTTTTTTCTTTTCTTTTTCGATTCTATTCTATCGAAGGAAGTGAAAAAAGAGGAAATGTATAAAATAAGCAAAGCTATCAAAAAACTGACGAATGTGAAAGAGGGAACCTGTGCATATCTTTGAATTGTCTTCGAAAAGGCGTGAGAGTATTATAAACCCTTCCGCGAGCTGGTTGGGCCAACTTATGAACCTAGAACTCAATAAAAACCGCACAAAACTGAAGTAACTGAATGTTTTCAAGTGAAAAAAAAAACAGTTCGTTTTCTGTGGGCGAGCAGAGAGATGTCTTGTAATTCTATTTCCGTTCATGAAGCGGTGCGTTTTGTTTCGGTAAGCCCTTTTGACGAGAACTGTTTAGCTTTTGTTAGTGTTTCAAAAACCAACCTCTGAAAAGATTTTTAATAAAACAAAGTGAATCTTACTGTATCAGATGTCTTTGTTTGAATGGAATTGTGTTTGGCTGTCGGTTTGATGTTTAATAGCTACCTTTTTCCTATTGGATACATTATGAAATTTCAATATTCTTTCTTCTTGTTGTGCTGCTCTATCGATTGTTGCGATTCAATTGAATATTCATGTTTATTAGTAGATACCGATTTCGTTATTTCGCTTTTGAACCATCTTATTCCCTCGTTTGCATACATACCCTACACATGATGCGTCCCTGTAACACTATTTTGCTTATTCTAATCACAGCGCCGTTCAGCTTACCTAGCTTTTCTTTTTTGCTTTGCTGCTTTTGGAAATGCTCGTGTCCCACTTCATCTGCTCGTACGTGTCCATCCACGAGTCCATCGTTTCAAAATCGCTCGTATCCGGCGGGAACGGGATGCTCCTGTGGTAGCGTGCCTCCACCAGACAGTTGATGGTGGTCCGCAGCAGGGCAATCTGGCGCATAATGTGCCTGTTCGCTGCGATACCCTCCTGCAGCTCATCCGTCACCTTCCGCGATGGTGGTTTCGGTGGTGCTTCATCAAACACAGCATCGACATCCTCCTCCATTCGCACGAGCTGCGTTTTCCTCCGATTGGTGCGGCTCGCTGAGGCGACCGTTTTGGGCGGTGTCTCTGGTATTTGAGGGACGATTATTTTGCTCTCGATTTCCAGCTCCTGGGCTAGCACCGGCACCTGGGCCAGATCGGTCTCCTCCTCCGGCATATCGATCACCAGCTCCCTTTCACTGCCCGACGAACCGTCCGACTGTTCTGCGGCGTCCTCTTCTTCCTGCACGGTATAGCTCAGGGTGGGTGCGTTGTCCTGGATCGTTCGCACGTCCAGTATGCGGAATGGTGAGTCTTTATTCGGTTCTATTAAACCGGGGGGACGCGGTTTTTTCTGTTCCATTGTGGTCGAGTTTTGTTTACGTTTTGATCGGACGGCACTGAAGCGAATGGGCAAAACAGCCAGAGTGACCAGAAATACCGATTTATCTGTATTCCTACCGATTTTTCATATGCCTACCGATTTACAGATAAGCCTCCTAAAACTACCGATTTTTCATTTAACCTACCGAAAATCACAGAATTTTGATTTTTCAGTCGTTTAAGCTTAATCTGAGGCGCCTCATTTGTTACTTATCGCGCTGATGCACGTTTGTTTACCTGGCACTTTTTATTTTTATCCGTTAAAATTTAATGTTCATAATAAGTAGAAAATGTCAGTTGCGTGGATTCCGAGAATTGCTCGTCAAAGAAAATCATTTAAATTTGGATTTGAATCTCGCTGTCGGCGGTTAAAGCTTACCCGACAGACAAAGAGAATGAAATTTTCAGGCGAGGGGAGAGTAGAGACACACGGTGGGGGTCCGGCCCAAGATCGGATCCGAAGTCCGTTGTTTTGGGCTAAAAATTAAAAATGGCGGATGGAGCGCTACCACGGAAAGAATGCGCTCTATTGCATGCCTTTAAAATGCACGAGGCGCTCTCACTGAAAAGAACGCTCGCTCGCGCTGTTTCATTGTATTTTCCTTATACCCCTTCCTTTACACGGACTTGATGCACCCGAATCAAAAGAAAAACTTTAACACATCACACTTGGTTAATAAAAGACGCACACTTTTTCATTCTCTTTGCTAGTAGGGTAAAAAGAAATTGATCGTTAAAATAATGGATTAAATTTAAATGGTTGCGTTCTCAACAGTGCTCCTGCCGAAATCTTCCAATATAATCTGGCCACAATGGTCCGCAGGTCAGGCGAGCTTTTTGGTGGCCACCGTCGCAAAACCGTCGCAAAACGTCAAAACCGACGTCGCATGTACTGCAAACCGACGTCGCCAGCGAGCGAAACTCGCAACGATTTCGAGGCGCTGGCGACGGTCGTTTTTGACGATTGGCGACGGTTATTGACCTTTCGAGTGAGATTTTGCCCTGCGGGCCAGTGTGGCCAGATTATATTGGCAGATTTCGGCAGGAGCTCTGTTGAAAACGCAACCATTTAACCAAAGTGAGTGTATATATCAGGTGGGCTTATGGTGTTCTTTCTCACCAATACATCGACACACAATTTGATGGTTTGCTCCATAACAAAATCTAGAATGCCTTGAAGTTTAAACAAAATATCGCAATAATTTTATGTGGTTTTGCTCAGGCGTAGCACAAAGAAAGAAGCCAAAAAAACCTACGCGACGGCCAGTTCTTGGATTAAAATTCCATCTGCGAAATTCTATCTAAAATTCCAATTAAAAATTAAATCTGAAGATTACTGGATAGCAACCCACGTGCCACAAATCCACTAAACGACCACTAAACGGTTTCTAAACGACTCAAGTTGTCTACGTAAACGGAATATAGAAAGACTTCGTTTAGCAGACGGCAAACGACTCATGCATTCTAAAAATAGCAAAAAAAAAAGCTGGTGGCGCTATCTGTTGGAGGGATATCCCAACCAGTTGAGCTTCATCGCTTGAAGGAGAGCTTTCTCATTTCCTCTGTACTGTTGTGTGGTTTCGCATTGAAGTTATGCATCGCTAAAACTAGAACGGCGATACGATTGCTTAAATACTAAACTCCAACGGAAACCACCAGCACTGAAGGAAGTGAAATTTGAGTAATGGTTGTTGGTGTTGATACCCGCGTATCTGACCATACGACCATTCATATAGATTGTTGCTCAGAAAGTTAGAAGGCTATATTGGTCATGATAAGATGAAACTTGTCGAAACACATTGCAAGAAAAGGATAGCAATATAATGATGAGTTGTAATACGCCATCTATTGATCAAACCAATGAAGCTGTGAAGCTTTCATTTTTTTCTATGAATATTCAATTTTCCAGTCGTTTAAGCTTAATCTGTGGCGCTTGGGAACAACACAGTTCCCTAGCAAATCTGATATATAGGAAACGATTATTGAATCCGTTCAGTCAGCGAGCAAGGAGAAGTGTACCAAGCGAACCAAATATGAATTTATACTGAAAGTCAGCATATGTCCTTTGCTCCTGTTCAACAGACCATCGAAATATCTCAAATATCGAGCAAAATTGTGAAAATTTTGGATAAAGTTAGTAGTGAGTCCATAGAAAATTCATCAAAGCATCCAGTTTGTTATGGATCTAACTGTCAAACCAGGGTTTCTTCCTATTTTCGTTTTTAGACGTCAAATTGCACTGGATAAGCCCACCTGATATATCAACTAATTTTGCATTTAACCTTTGTTTCTATGACCAAAAATACACCCCCATCTTTATGATCACCTACCCGGGTAGGTCATACATTTTGTATGAGAAATTGCTCTTTTGCGTGGTAAATTGATCATATCTTCTGTTTTAGTTATTGAAATAACTTCAAAAAAAAGCTTGAAGTTAGGTGTATCTTGGGGACCGCCTGTATATGAAAAATAATTAGGAAAATCCCTTTTTTATACTGGAAAGAACGAAGTTTTATGCAGTGTTTGAATTTCTATGTATATATTGATTTGAATTATATTATGGCATGACTTATGGGATTATGGTAACGGATTAGAAACAGACAACACTTCAAGGCTACAATATAAACAAGGACCTAGATGAGGATTAACTGAACTAAGTAATGAATTACAGCATGTACAAATGATCTCAAACAGACAAGTGAATAAACATTAGCAAAGTAAAAGTTCAACCGTCTACACTGTGGTGATTTCCGAAATATTTTTTATTAATAACAACTTTTTATTCCGTCCAATCGAATAGTCGCGTCCATCCTTGCTAAGATCAATCACAAGACTGACGATTCTCCTCCTCGCCTCGAAAAGCCTGCTATTTTGACATTTCCATACGAACGGATGTATCTACCCAAGTGCCACAAATCCACTAAACGACCACTAAACGGCTTCTAAACGACTCAAGTTCTCTACCTAAACGGAATATAGAAAGACTTCGTTTAGCAGACGCCAAACGACTCATGCATTCTAAAAATAGCAAAAAAGCTGGTGGCGCTATCTGTTGGTGGGATACCCCAACCAGTTGAGCTTCATCGCTTGGAGGAGAGCTTTCTCATTTCCTCTGTACTGTTGTATGGTTTCGCATTGAAGTTATGCATCGCTAGAACTAGAACGGCGATACGATTGTTTAAATACTAAACTCCAACGGAAACCACCAGCACTGAAGCAAGTGAGATTTGAGCAATGGTCATTGGTGTTGATACCCACGTATCTAACCACACGACCATTTATATAGATTTTTGCTCAGAAAGTTAGAAGGCTATATAGGTCATAATAAAATGCAACTTGTCGAAACACATTGCAAGAAAAGGATAGCAATATAATGATGAGTTGTAATACGCCATCTATTGATCAAACCAATGAAGCTGTGGAGCTTTCATTTTTTTTCTATGGATATTCAATTTTCCAGTCGTTTAAGCTTAATCTGTGGCGCTTGGGTAACCACACGACCATTTATATAGATTTTTGCTCAGAAAGTTAGAAGGCTATATAGGTCATAATAAAATGCAACTTGTCGAAATACATTGCAAGAAAAGGATAGCAATATAATGATGAGTTGTAATACGCCATCTATTGATCAAACCAATGAAGCTGTGGAGCTTTCATTTTTTTTCTATGGATATTCAATTTTCCAGTCGTTTAAGCTTAATCTGTGGCGCTTGGGGCCTCTCGCTATCTCACTCTCTCTGCGATTAGCCTGATTTTTATTTTGAATGCGCCGATACTTTTCGTTAATCGCTATTCTATCTTAACTGTTTTCATGTTTCTACTCAATAAACTTATATTTGTATGTTCTTATCTGATTATCTGATCATTATTAAATGATTGTTACTTGCCTTATTCGAATCTATGATATATATTTATTTTCCTGGCTGCTCTCGATCCCTACATATACGTTATTTTCTTATTCCCAAAATATCACAAGTTTTCCCCCAATTTCACACCCGGTGTAATTTTCAACATGCAGCTTTCCTGAAAATTTGAAGTTATTTCAATTATTAAAACAGAATATATGATCAATTTACCATCCCGAAATGCGAAATGTGAAAAATCCCATACCAAATGTATGACCTACCTGGGTAGGTGGTCATAAAGATGAGGGTGTATTTTTGGTCATAGAAACGAAGGTGAAATGGTTGCGTTTTCAACAGAGCTCGTGCCGAAATCTGCCAATATAATCTGGCCACACTGGCCCGCAGGGCAAAAGCTCACTCGAAAGGTCAATAACCGTCGCCAAACGTCAAAACGACCGTCGCCAGCGCTTCGAAATCGTTGCGAGTTTCGCTCGCTGGCGACGTCGGTTTGCAGTACATGCGACGTCGGTTTTGACGTTTTGCGACGGTTTTGCGACGGTGGCCGCCAAAAAGCTCCCCTTGCCCTGGAGCAAAGTGACCAGAAATACTGATGTATATCTATATCTAGGAGCGTTTCTACATACACCGAGAATGCAATTGAGAAAATAACTGACAGCATGCTTTGACAGCGACTGACAGCATTTTCACTGAGAGAATTCTCCTCGGCATGCAAAGAACGATGGAGCTGAGAAAGAATTAAATAGGCAGTTTATAGCGATCGATCAATTACAGTTTGCATTTTTGCCATCTAATAATCGTAGAAATATTATCAAAAAGTAAAAGAAACTTTTTTGACTTCATTTTAGCGATTAAAATGGATTTTTTCAACATCATTTTAAAAGTCTCATCTCGGCGCTTTTCAGAGCTTCTACACACACCAGCGTGAGAAACCGGTTGTCAATTCTCTCACAGCCATCTCTCAGCTGCAGTCTCGGTGTATGTAGAAACGCTCTAGGGTTTGAAGGAAAAAATCTCAATGTTTTATTCATTGAACTACAAAACTCAGCCAAACAACCCAAGTGCCACAAATCCACTAAACGACCACTAAACGGCTTCTAAACGACTCAAGTTCTCTACCTAAACGGAATATAGAAAGACTTCGTTTAGCAGACGCCAAACGACTCATGCATTCTAAAAATAGCAAAAAAGCTGGTGGCGCTATCTGTTGGTGGGATACCCCAACCAGTTGAGCTTCATCGCTTGGAGGAGAGCTTTCTCATTTCCTCTGTACTGTTGTATGGTTTCGCATTGAAGTTATGCATCGCTAGAACTAGAACGGCGATACGATTGTTTAAATACTAAACTCCAACGGAAACCACCAGCACTAAAGCAAGTGAGATTTGAGCAATGGTCATTGGTGTTGATACCCACGTATCTAACCACACGACCATTTATATAGATTTTTGCTCAGAAAGTTAGAAGGCTATATAGGTCATAATAAAATGCAACTTGTCGAAACACATTGCAAGAAAAGGATAGCAATATAATGATGAGTTGTAATACGCCATCTATTGATCAAACCAATGAAGCTGTGGAGCTTTCATTTTTTTTCTATGGATATTCAATTTTCCAGTCGTTTAAGCTTAATCTGTGGCGCTTGGGAATTAAATCAATCCAAATAATCCAGCGAAATTCAAATCACAGCACGTACGATAAAATCGTACCCAAAGAGCACTGCTGCAGTCCTAAGCGGTCGCGTGGAGCCCCGAGAAAAAAAACTTGTCACCACAAAAAAAAATGTGCTTCTTATCCGGCGCTCTAGCACCAATCGAACACGACATCGAACATGAAAAATGTATGGGATTTGACATGTTTGTCTTGTTTGTTTGTTCGTGTCTGACAGTGCACCTCCATATGATTATATGGGTTTGTTCGTGTCGGATGTCGTGTTCGATTGCTGCTAGAGCGCCGCCTTAGTCCTTCTTTGGCTTAGAATTCCAATTTTCAGATCGACACTTCAGAAAAATCTTCATTTGTGTAACCGCTGAACCAAATCTAATCCATATCCTAAATAAAGGATGCATATTCTCGTGAGATGTGTTGTGGGCAGCCGTGCCGACCCCTGGACTTGCCGTGGCAGTTGCGCTGCCACCGGTCAACGTCCAGGAGGACGACAGTGTGTCACACACACTGTCGCACACACTAAGCAGCGCAAGGCTTAGTGTGTGCCGAGCGCACAGTTAGAGTGTGTTTGCGAGCCGATCGAGCAGGAGCTCTCGGCAGGGGCGCTCGGTGCGGCTGGTGCGCGGCCACCGTACTATTATATTTTAAAGTGTATTGGTTGTTTCGTTTATGTTTTATTTATTATGTACGTTATAAGTGTTTTAATAAAAGTAAAAGTGCAAAACACAACAGATGAAACTTTCATTTTCCGCATTAGCACTCCCTCCCATCCCGCTTAACACTTCTTTCGCCTTGACTTCTTTTAAGTTTCGAGTTTTAACTTACCGAAAACTACCGATAAAATTTTGATGCGCCTACCGAAAACCGCCAAAATAATCTGGCCACATTGAAAACAGCAGAGCCAGCGGTTGTGAGAGGGAGACAGATAGCACAGGAGCTGTCAAGCATTCGGTGCAGAACTGGACTAGATAGCATATACACAATGGGACTGAAATATTTCAATATTGCTTTGCTATATTTCACTGAAATTCAAAATCACCGTTCAAAATGAAATTTCTTGTGAAAAATAATTCATTTTAAAAATTATTCTAAAAAAAATAAAAATATCGCCTTTTTACAATGTGCTATGCTCGTTTGGGGGTTTGTCATCTCGTCCGTGATGCGTTGCAATTCAAACCACTAATTTCATCGTTTTTATTTAATTTATTTGTCACTGATTCACTGTACGACTTATTAATAATAGTTAGTGTTTGTTTGTTTTTTTTCTCTCTTTCTCTCATTTACTCTGTAGTTTCACTCGACTCGCTACTAGGGGCACTTGCCATTGTGTGTGTGTTACCCCTTATTTTCTCTTTTCATGCGTACGCTTATGCGTATTTTTTACTTTTTCCCTTCTTGTCTTTTGCACCTGTTCCGCGTCACTTCACGGCCCAGCTTAAAACATTACCACGCGCTTGCAACGAGTTGATTTACTTTATGTTACATCTGCAACAACTTCAACTGCCTCCTGCTTCGCCACTCAACATTCACACGCACTTCTTTAGCAAGCACAAAAACATAGCTTCCGATAGCGTCCCTCAACGGTTCGCGAGAACTGTTCGGTTAGTGATTGATTTCAGTTTTTGGTATCGTCCTCGTATGCGGATGGCCTGATCTGGGGCGATCTATACATCTGTATAATGTGTGTTTGTGTTTGCGTATGTATGTAGTAGAGTGTTTGTAGTTTTACTTTTTTTGTTTTGCTCAATTGTACACTCAACTGTTTCAAAATGTGTTACTCCAAATGTAATTTTCCACCAATTCACACACTTAGATATTTTTTCGTATTTATTGTGTTGCTAGCCTCAATTACTGTAAAGAGCGCGAAACTCATTCTTGAGCTGTTTTTGCCTCGCTCAGGTGGTTAGTCATCTCTGCATTAGTATTAATTTCTTGCCAGTTTAACAAATGCATAACTCTCTGCCTTAATTTCACTGTTTTTTTTAATGGTGCACTGAATACAAAACTGTTTTCTCGTTTTCTAAATGTCAACTTTTTGCTTGTAAAAACAAGGTTGATATGTCAAAATCAACATGTGCTTCCTGTATTAAGATTGCTTTTTCTTTTCAAGTAATTCTGGTTGCGTTAAAGTTTAAAAGATTTCGTAATTTGAAATGTGTAGATTGCGGATATGTGGTTAACGATCAGGTGGTTCAAGACACACACACAAAAAAAAAACATAAGCCCAAAAACTCAGCTCATCCTGATCAACTGATATGCAAGATTCCTCAACATTGGCTCAACTGCACCATCGCTGTGATGCACACAACCTCGAAAAAACTCAAACAGAACGTTTATCGAAATTATCATCATTTGTAACAACTCTTTCGATTGTTATTTATGGTGTTGCTTTGGTTAAACAAAAACGTTTTATCAAGCATATTGCATACTTTTAGGAGTTGTCATGAGAGATTCTTACAAAGCAAACAGTAAATGCAGCGGAACACGCCCAACGCTATGCAATTCGCATCACAACATGGCTCACTTTGCTTCTTACTTTAAGTGTCACATTGGTGGAAATGTATTAAACAAAAACAGTTTCTTGTTTGCCGTCGTTTAACATTATTTTTCCGCCGAATGTGTCGAAGTGTTCCGCGCAGGAAACATTCATCAAAGTGTTCGATTGGTACGCCGTTTTCATCCTTTGCTCTTCTTGTTGTATCTTCTGTGTTTTATTGTGCTTTTTGTATTCTTTCTTTTTTTTTCAATGGGATCCTGTTTGCTTGTTTGACATTATTTACAAATGTTTTGTTCGCGCTCCAATTTTGCCCTCCTTACCATCCCTGCTCCAGTGCACAAAGTGTATTTTTTTTTTCATTATGTTTCTGTACGTTTATGTTTTCCTTGTTTCTGCTGTTTCATTGTTTATGGATCGTTTTTCATATGTTGTGAAGATTCGTATAGTTTTTTTGTTTAATGTCTGATGGTTTATCTGGTTGGTATTCTTGTTTGATGTTCCTTCGTGTTCCTCCTCTGGTTTTATGTTTTAGTGCAATTACAATATCGAACTATCTAATTATATTCACTTAGTTTTGTTCATTTTTCACTGTTTGGTTTTTCCTTCCATTTTCTTTTCCCTTTTTTCGCTTCTCACACATGTCAGTGTTCACCTGTCCGAACCGCCCCAGGGCTTTCGGGCTCGTATGCTAGAAACGTAAAACCGAAACATATACAGCATTCTTCTTGTCATTTATCAATTTGGTTTGCTTTTTCCGTGCGAAAAAACTTCCTTTTTTTGTCTTTTACTGTTTCAGTACAAACAGCTCAAATCAGTACAAATCAAACAGTTACAAACGTAAACTTATACCACAAAAAAGCAAACCAAGCTACGTGGGAGGAGGAAAAATAATCAATATTACAATATTTTCCACCATTCTCTCCTCGCGTTAAGTGGATTTTGATTTTTTACTCGCGTTCCATACGCCTTCAAGTTGCAAGAACACGGTTTGATCGCAACCCCCACCATTTTCGGGGTTACATTTGTTGTTGTTTGCCAGTACAGAGAGTCAACTATGGTTCCATTTAAAATATTTTAGATACCTTAATAGCTAGCTAGAATGTGTGTGTGTGGCTGTGTGAATTTTTTTATTAGATATTCTATATCTTTTTATGTATATATATGACTGTGTATGTACGTGTGTATGTGTATATATATATAGAATTTCTTCCAATAAACAAACACCGTTCTGTTGCTTTGTCCAATTGGAGTTCTAGATAGAGTTCAACCTACACTTCAGCTAGATTCCGTTTCTCCCGAAAGCGGAACCAGGTCCGCGATTTCCTTAGCGCCCCATTTGATTTCTAGCAGATAGTCGCTTTTCCTCCCTTCGTAGAGCGTGCCGTGTACTTGTAGTTTATAACTATATGTCGCTTACTCTGCATTACATTACAGTACTATATGGAAGACATTATATAAAATTATTTTTCCGGCCCGCTTGCCCTGCCTATCTCGTGCTCTCGCGTCACTCTCTCTCTCTCTCTCTCTCTCTCTCTCTCTCTCTCTCTCTCTCTCTCTCTCTCTCTCTCTCTCTCTCTCTTCTCTCTCTCTCTCCTCTCTCTCTCTTTCTCTCTCTTCTCTCTTGCACTTTCCACCCCTTCATACTTTCACGCTCTTATCAATTTCGATTGTGTCAGCTTCGGTACGATTCGATCTTTCGACCCAATGCGTTTCATTAGCATTCTGTCTTAGTGTACCTTCTCCGCCTCACTCGGAAGAGCTCGCGTTACTACTCGCCCTCACTAATGTTAGATGATTTGCTATTGAATTGTAGTCTCCATGAACAGATTATGAAACGACATGAGAGCATGAAAACTGGGGGGGAGAAGGGGAGATTCGAAGTATGTGAAGTGGATAGTAATGTGATTGCTGGTTTTTTGTCCATCTCCCATTCAAAATGGCACTACCAAGTCTGAACGATGGAATAGATGCTTTAGATAAATGTACAAGCTGGCGTACAACGGTATAAATGTGGCAATGGTAATGTTGGGATGTAAGAGATAACTAGTGATGTGTGTGTGTACGTGTGTTTATGTGTATAGTTTTGGAATCTGTAACTTCCTTGCTAGTTTCGTTTACACTTCTTTCATTGTTTGAGTGGGGGAGGGGGGGGGGTGTTCATTCTTTACCATTCGACCCGTAAAGAAACACAAACATAACTCTATTACACCAATCCATAACATTTCCTTCCCCTGTGTGCTTACCGCTTTCCTTCCACCATAGCAAATTACTACTAATATATCTTTGCGGTCGTTGCTCAGATCTTGTTCACTTATTGCTGCTCGTTCACATTTGTATCGTACGGTTCCGGTGTAGGTCTCTTTAAATTCATTTCCTCAACTCAACACACGCTGCACAGCAGCAGAGCATCCCGAGTGGACGCTCTGCTCTGTTTTTTTCCATCGTAAAAGTATGTTTTTTTTTTAGATTCGTAAAACATCAAACTAAACAGCCAGGAGATTAAATTTCTACGTTTTGTTTTGTTTCGATTAGAATTTTTCAATAGATCAAACAATGTACTTATTTTAAAAACCAACCGAACATTCCACTATTCAAGGCAGACAATAAATCATACAGGCACGTGGCTAATGTTTGACAGACAATTGGGCCTATTTGTTTGTTTTCAGAATTAGCAGCATTAGCTTCATCTCGAACTTGTGAACAAATATTTCAACCTTTTAAATGTATTCTTCCTCTATCGTAGAGCATTGATCTATTTCTTGTGTTTTTTCTTATGTGTTTTTCTTTGTATGTCGTTCTCGTTCACTTTTGCACTGAATTTGCCCCTGGACAAAAAAGAAAACATGCACACAGGCATATCGTAACGGTAACCCAAACCTAAGCTCGTTACATTACTTACATCCCCCGTTCAGGTCATAGAATTGTTCAACTAGCGTAAGCCAAGACACGAAAGTGAAAGTAGAATTTACTAAACCACTCGACTAACTGACAGCAAATGGAACGGAGTTGTATTTGGCTAAGTACTTTTGCACCGACTGCTCGTCTACCGCCCTCGATCGCTCTCTCGCCCAATCTCCAACGAATTATGCAAAGAATTTGTGTATCATTTTGCCTATCATTTTTTTGCTTCCAAACCAAACCGTCACTAAACTCACCCACCCACCAACCACGTAACAGAACGATTTCACTAAGCCCGCCGCCTGTTGTTCCTACTTGCTGCTGCTCACAGTACAACTCGACTTGAAATTCTCAGCTAATGTAATGGATTGTAGTAACACTAACACTAACCATCGTACTTGGGAGGGGGTGGTTGTGCTTCTACTGCTACTACTGCCACTACTGACTGTACTGCTACCTCCTGCCGCTCGGCTATGCTGTAACGGTGCATTTACATTTAGCTACATTTAGCTACATCAACTCAGGAGAAAAACGCCAGGTCAAATAGGCCTTTATCGTAAATCGGAACTTTATACTGACTGCCACTGATACACCTCCCCGGCCTTTGTCGATGCTGCGTCGGTCAGTAGTGTTCATTTGCATGTTTTTTTTTATGTATTTATTTGCTTATCTCCCCCCGTTGGTGTGCTCCCATGGTGAAAATGGGGGGGGGGGAGGGCTCGCAGTTTTCACCCCCTGTTCACCCACCCACCGCATGAATATGAGAAGTTCTAATCTACTAACTTGCCTAAAGATGAATTAAAGTTGATGAATTGCAATAATCTTTGTAGGGGAGCTTGTATTTTTTTTTCTTGGGCTCACCACGAATGTTTTGTCTTATACTTTTGTGTAAATTGTTTTGCTCATTATCGTATTGTCCAGAAAGTTGCTGCTTGCCACGTTGCTGCCCCTACGCCTTCGTTGTGCGCCCAGTGGGTAGTAGTAGTAAGTGTACGTTTGCTGTCTTATTTTTGTTTAATTCAATCAATTTATCCACTTTTCCGGCTCACAATCACACATTGAACGGCATCGGCTTCCCATCCTCCCCCCTGGGGGAAAAACGCATCGGTTCAATCGGTGCGTTTTATTTGACCTATTCACTTATGCGTAAGTATTTATTACTGATCTGTACAGGTAAAATTTGGAATGTATCTTACAGATTTTTTGGCCATATTTTATGTGTTGTTTTTGTATGTAGTTGTGAGTGTGTTTCTATTCCTGTCCCCGCATGTTTATCTTTTTTTTTTTTGGTCAAATGTTACGGAAGACGATGAGAACGAGCTTAACTCAAACATGTTGATAATATGATCCATTAGTTGAAATAATTGAAAGGCAAAATAGATAATATTACAACTGAAAAATATGTTAACAGCTTGCTATTTATCTTAAATTAAATAAATAATAAACTTTGATCGAACACTTCTGCCATACCAACGAAAACTCTGCTCTAAATAATAATTTTCATCGTCTACCGTATACCATCTAGCATTCAGATGTGTTTGCCACTAACGCTTAAAGAATAAGAATCCTCTTTACTCTCGGTTAAACACTGCGTTGAATGCATCTCGGCATAACAAGATCAACATCCAACCGGGTCCCCACACCAAGTGGACACCGTTGCAGTGACACTCCTAGTGTCCCTGCAACATTCTCTTTTTCCACTTCTCACTGAAACGCTTGACGGAGGTTAGCCATTCATCTAATGTACAAAACACCGGGCACATTGCACCAGAATAGTACCGGTCGATGTGCCCAGTGTTGGGGGAGGAATAACTCATTCACATGCCAACTAAAGGTATGTCTGGGTCTCTGTATAGGCTATTTGGAATGTCGTCTTGATGACACTTGCACGCTGGCTTCACAAGTAGCTCTTAGTTTTTTTTTCTGAATTTGAGATGCAATTTTTTGCCACTTTAATCGCTCTCTTTTCAGTTTTTCCCCTGCCACCATAACCGAACTGTATACATTGATAACGTTTGCCTTAGCATTAGTATAGTATTTAGTGACGTCGATGTAACATCCAACACGGAGTGTCTTTGACGCGCCGCGTACTTTTTAGTTGCTTCTTTTCGCATCCCTTTCCCCTTGACACGTTCAGAACTGTCGGAAAATAACGTATCAAACAGCTAACGCACGTGAACAAAACCGCCCTATCGTCCGTAACGGAACAGGCGTAACGTAACGCGGTAATCTCCTTTTAGTTGCATACGGTTACGGTTGCAAAAGTCCATTCATTCGACGAGTCAACGAGCGCTTGCAGTCCACTCAAAATACATGCAGACTGCACAGAAGGGTTTTTTTTCCTTTTCTCTCTTTCTCTTTCCCTCTCTCCCTCTTGGCTTCTCTTCACTTCACTACAACCAAAAAGAGCAGCCCAGCAGCTGCCCGTTCCTTTAAAATGTAACCTCACCGAACACTGCCTATCACGCGCTGGCCAGCACCCATATCACAATAAAGGTCGCTATCGTCGAGTACAGGGACGCATGGAACAGTGAGGTGGCGGTGCCGCACTGCTTAATTTCAATCTCCTCCGGATGGTAGCTGATGCATTTGCCGGGCCGTTTTCTCAGCATTTTCTCCTTGGCCATGCGACGCACACCGCAGGCTCCTGTGTCAAAACAAAAAGATAATGGGGAGCATTAAAGCAATCTGCTAGTGCTGTACGCTTTACGTGTACGTACCCGCACCACCAACGACCTCTTGCGGGTCAATGTCCAACTGCTTGGAGCCGCAGGGACACAGCACGTCCACTACCAGCAGGATGAGATTGCTGTTCGGTATTTTCTGCACACTGAACGGACGCTCACATCCGGACGAGTGACAGTTGGTAAGTTTGCCCTGAGAAATACAGATATAGCTCGCTTAGTACATCAAATAAGACTAAGACACTATGTCACTAGTCATTACCTTTAGTGGATTGTTCTGACCGCTCGAATTCAAGCGCTCCGGTTGCAGCACGTACAGATCCGTCTTGAGATCGCACGGTCGAGCATGGGCCGGATCGGGCACAACGCGTGGCCCTGCCTGCGTATGCGACCGCTGCGGTGTCGGTGTCGATCGCTGATCATAGTCCGGCGTCGTTACGTCGCTATGCTCCGGCGGCAGCTCATAGTCCGGCTGCTCGTAGTCGTACGTATCCTCATCATCGATATCGTCCGTGCCGTCGTAGTTGTAGTTGGAGTTTTGCCACGCCCCGATCGGCGTGGGCAACACCGACAGCCAGTACGTCGCGAACGACACAAAGTACTGCAGCAGCCAAGACATCGGTCGAACAGGTTTCAATGGCTCTCCCGCCCCAGTGTAGGGGTTGTCCCGATCGGAACAGATGCCCTGGTAGTCCATCAGCGGTACCCGCCGGTAGATGCGGTCCTGCACCAGCGAGTCCATGATCGTACCGTCGATTTGGCCGAAGAACTTACCAGTGTGCTCGCTACGCTCGGACAGTATGACGAACCCGTTGTCGTCGAGCAGATAGCAATCGAGCTCGTCCGACGCACAGTTCTTCTTGCAGGTCGTCGAGGCGGTACACTGAAAACCAAGAAGAAAAGCCAGACGATGACAGATGGCGTGCGGATGGAGTGTTGAAAGACGTGTTACCTTGGACGTAATGTTGATGAAGTGCTTGAACAGTGATTCGTGCAAAAACTGTAGCCCAACGACGGCGGCCGGCGCCTTGTGGCCGCGGTGATCGATGAAGATGGCGTGACTTGCAGTCACGAGCGTGGAGCTGTTCTTGCCCGAGTATCTGTGCAAGTAGGAAGAAGCGGGGAAAAGCGTTAAGGTGTTAAAAAGACGAATTCGCCGTAGAGATAATCGTACCCAGAGTTGAAGGGAACGCTGAACACGAATCCTTCCGGCTCGGTGGCATACAGATCGACCGCCCGCTTGTACCAGCTCATGTCCATCGCTCGTGCGTTCGTTTCGCTAAAATGCCTGCAAAACAACAAAACCAGGATTACATTGGTA
The DNA here is from genome assembly GCF_017562075.2 of Anopheles merus. Classification (NCBI taxonomy): domain Eukaryota; kingdom Metazoa; phylum Arthropoda; class Insecta; order Diptera; family Culicidae; genus Anopheles; species Anopheles merus. Next base: position 36,001,864 of record NC_054084.1, read on the forward strand.
AAAACGCAACGCTTCCCGGGGTGCACTTACGGTTCCGAGGAGTCCTCCGAGTGGGGCAAATGGTCAATCCAGCGCAGCAGCCCCGATCGCGTTGCCACGAACGTTGTCTTCACGCTGAACATGCTGAACCCGAGACGGCTGGGATGCGGTCGTGTACAACAGTAGTAGTATTCGTAGTAGTAGTCCAACCAAACACCGAATCCATTGCAGCGTGCGCAAGAGTTTCGGTTTTGGCAAATGGCCAAAGCGTTTTCGAAACAAACAAACCACCAAACAGGAGGAAAAAGAGAAAATGAAGAAACACCAGTTAAAGTACTTGTTGAACACGCATCACGGTGAGCCATAGGACACCCCGATGGAGCATACACGGGTCCGCTATTATTGGATTATCTTTCGGCGACAATCTTTTACCCCCGACGACACTTGCTGGATGACGGTCTAACGGTCTCTCCACCAAAATCCCAAACTTACGTATTACAACCAAATTTTCGGCCACTTTCACGTATCCCCAACGGAAGGGAAGAACGCACAAAAGTGCCCGATATCTGACCGCTAGCCAATTAAATATGCATGCGTTCCAACCCTTGGTGTCCCCTTTCCAGCGACTAAAACACACATACACCCCGTCCAAACAAAAAACTCCCCAAACGTTTACCCGTATCCTCCAGAGAGAGAGCGTAAAAAAAGAAGCACAAACACCTCTCGGTGTACCCTGGACGCGGCTCATCGGCTCACTGCCAATTCATTATCCCGTCCAGCTTGACTAATGATTACGGTTCGCCGCTCGGTGCCTGCGGCGGCCAATCACAAGAACACATCTCCCCTACGGAGAACCCCGTACGGTGGTCGTTTAAAGATTCAAGCTTCCTGAGACTGCGTCCGAACCCGGTGCCACCATGAATCCCTACCCTTCGCCTTCCAGGGGGGGGGGGGTACGGCGACCCCTCACGCGGGGGTTGGTTTAATGGGTGAAAAATTTAAATTAATTTGCCCACCACACCACTTCATTTGCCCGGCGCTCATAATGATCATGATTAGTAACCATCAGGTCCGGTGTTGATGGTGAGAGACAGGACAGTGAAAAAAAGGAAGCATCTCGCCCCCCCCCCTTTTCAGCAGGATAAGCTTCATTACGGTGTGTGTACTGTTCGCGTGTACTTGGGGCAAATCCGCTCCCAATTTTGCGGAAGGGAGAATGAGGCGTTTGTAATGGGTAACACGAGAGAAACACTCACTGGACGATGAACCCGGGTGTGAACCGGGAGGTGAGTTTCCGGTACATCGTTAAAACCTCTCCCCTTCTGATGGAAGGGAGTAGAGTGATTTGACCTTATCTGTTTTTTCAGCATTTATTTTTCTTGGTTTTGCTGTTTTGCTCGGGGTTATTATTTTATAATCTTTCCAAATCTCTTAATATATTTTATTAAGCTGAAGATTTTCTTGATATTTTTAAATTGAGTTTACAAAATATAGATAATTTGCTACAATTTAAATAAATCTTGTTAAGTTCAGTTAAGTTAAGATAAATTAATCTATTTTTAACCCATCACTAAGTATCTCTTGTCCTTAAGACAAGAAGCAAACGAAAGCAGCAAACATTAAATCAAATTCCCCTCTAAAATTCCAGCCATTCTTTCCCATCCCCCTGAAATGGCTCGGACCAACGTGAGAAGCAACGTGAGAAAAGAAACGAAACGCTTTTTGCTATTTTCATGTGGACACTCAAGATTACCTGTGCAGCAAAGCCATCAACGTGGCAATGGGGCTATAAAGGCGGTGAAGAGAAATAAATTGTGTGTGCATATGTGTGCGTGTGTGTGTTTATTTATTTCCACATAATAGGTGCGAGAGTGTATGGGAGAGAAGAAGAAAGGGGACGAAAAAAGACACAAAGAAAAAAGACAAAAACACGAGCCACACAGAAACGGGCGAGTTGCAGTGCAAGTAGAAGAGTGCATTGGTTAGTTAGAGATGGAGATAATTATTCCGTTTTGCTTGTCGTGCGATGTGCGTGCTTGTTAGTAAATGGGTTATAATGTGATTCAATGCGACATGTGCGATCATAGTGAAGATGAGCTACACTACATTTTACACACGATTGACACATGAGCATAATGATGCATAATGGGAGGAAAACTTTCGCTCCCTTTTTGGATTTCCTTGATTACAGTGTGTGCCTATACTAACTTCGCCGTACACCTACCTTCGATCTTCTTTCCGCGACGGATGGCTCGGCGTGCGATCCAGCCCATCGGTTACGATCGCGTCCCGCACCAGGCTCTGGACGAGGGTACGGTCGCAATAGTACGGTTCCGCTTTGCGCGAACCTTGCGAGTTAAAGTGGTGCTGAGCGTAATGCCCGACCGGAATGCCACCGTGCCCGTGGTGTGGCTGAGGTGAACGTGGACGTACCTGTAGGCGGGAAAAGGGAGAGAAGAGTAGGGTGAAGCAACGAGAAAGAGGGAAGAGAGGAAATTGTAACGTTTCGGTTAGTAGTGACATGCTCGCCACAGTTACAGCCCACGTCGTTCCAGCGCTTACCGACATCCATTTCCAGCCGGGCCTGCCGACACGGGCCAAAAAGTGGAGCACCTGCTCTTCGGGCGTATCGAAACTTTCGTCCTTGTCTCGGTAGGTGGACTCCTCCGTACCCTCGCCATTGCCGTCCGCGTCCTTCAGGCTGTTGTACTCGCAGTACACCCAGTCCGGGTGTACCTTCCAATTGTTGCCCTTGAAATGTTCCGTCACTGTTGGGATGAATGGATATTAGGAGGAGATGTTTAGTGATGATATCATTTCCCGCTAGATGGCGCCACTGAGCTAGCTGCTAGGAATTGAGATCTTAACTTACCATTGATATGGGAATGCCTAATCTCCTGCTGGGCATTCAGCTCGTGCACACCGTAGGAATCGGGCAGGGCAATGCCTAATGAAAACGGTGTACCATCGATCGCACCGTAAAAGTATCTGCAGGATAGAATCATGTGTTAGTAACTTAGGAAGTTTATGTGAACCTGCAAACATACTTCTGAAAACGCAAGGACACACGCTTCATCGAGTCCAGATGCGTTAGTACGGTGAGTTCGTTTTCGCCTTCCTTCTGCATAACCATCTCATTGCGTAGCTGAAATTCGAAAGTAAACAGGGCCGAAATGACTTGTTGCTCTAAGCCTCATTAAAAGCACCCTTACCTCCTGAAGCGTATTGGCGTAGCGCTGGTCGTGCCGTTCGTTGATCGTGTTGCTCGGATTGTCCACCTCCGGCAGCTCGACCTCGGTCAAATCGACCGAATTGTACTTATGCTTCAGGGTCGCACTGTACTGATCATTGTCGCTCAGCGGCCGCAGATCCGGATGGTACAGCACGCGCCCATTATTGTCCACGATGAACGCGTACCCATTCACGCCCAGCTTGTGCTGGGGGATCATCTTCTGGATCTCCTCGATCGGTACGTCCGTCCCGACAACGCCGAGCAGATTGGCCGCCCTCGTGGAGTGATTGCGCCGATCGAAAACCGGCGTCGATACGGTGGTGACCAGCTTGCGACGGTTTTCACTCTCCCGCCCAAGTATGCCGCTGCGACCACCCATAAACACCGGACTCCAGTGGACGGGATGGTCCGCTTGGTACAGCACCATCGGACGGGCCATAACGAGCGCGTACTCGACCACCTTCTTCTTGGCCTCCTCGGGGCTGTTTATCTGCACAAAGAAGCCTACCGGAAGCACAGAAGTGGGGTTTTAAATGCAAAACGTCTGCGATAAAGTCTATAAACTCTCAATTAAAAATCACTTTTTCAATTATCCCTCCCGTATGGCTATATTAAAACATTGACACACACAAGCACGTGGCCTTTTCATCGTTAGCATAAGCACACAAAAAGAAAAATTCAACTAATCTCCCTGCAGAATTTCATCTCACATCTTTCTGATGCCGCAGGTAACTCCCCGGGACCCTCACCAGACCTACCTTTATTTTCGCACGCCATTTTATAGAGATTTTTGCCCCCGCTCTTGTCCGTCCCGATCAGGTAGGTGAAAATGCGCACCGGCATATGCGGATGGTTGTAATGCTTGATCACCTCCATGAACGTATCGCTCGGCCCATCGGTAATTAGCATAATGGCCTGATTGCACTGGCTGCCCTGCGAGCTTTGGTTGTACTGTGTGGAAGAAAAAGGCATCTGAAGAACAACTGGAGATGGGAATTACGGTACACGAGCTCCTTACCTTACGCAGCAGCTCGAAAGCCGTCTCAAGGGCCGCAGAAAAATTGGCTGTATTTTCACACTCCACCGCATTGATGGCCGTCTTCACTTCCTTCACGTTGTCCGGGGTGGCTCGTACCTTGAGGAAGGGGAGTTAGTGGTATGGAAGGTAGCATTGTACAAGTCGTTGGAGAGCTTGCAGAAGTTATATCTTACCATCTTGTCCTGGAAGCAGGGCACAATCACCCGCGATTGATCCGAAAATGAGATCAGATTGAAAAAATCATCATCGCCAAGTGTGTCCAAGATGGCGCTGGCAGTGGCAACCGCCAGCTGGTACTCCTTGCCACTCATCGACCCGGACGAATCGAGTAGAATTATCTGCACCCAAAAACACACACACACACACAAATGTGAAAAGGATGTGTTAACATTCCGAACAAGTTTCACCAACTTTAGTTTTAATAGTTCGCCGAGAAAGCCTGAACAAGCCTCCCTGCTTCTTACCACATCCTTCGGCGAGGAAGCCGCCTGTATGAACCAATCCTCCGAGCGGAAGTCGTTTATCTCCTTGCTGCCGTACGACGTCTCCGGTGGCCAGGCGGTGCCCGGAAACCGGCGCAGAAACCCGGTGCTGCTGCCAAAGTACTGCCACGACAGGGCAGAATCGCGCTCGATGTTGTTCGCAAACAGTGGATCCAGATGGGACGACCACTTGATGGCGCTTTGTGTTTCCGGATCGTCCAAACTGACGCCCGCCGGGAGCAGCACCGAGCTGAGGCTGATATTGACGGGGTAGCCCTCGAACCGACGCATATGGCGGAGCAGCATCTGCCGCGACCCTTCCGCCAGCCGGCCATCGGACTGGTACTCGTTGATACGGCGCGCGTCGTAGAATGTGCTCGGGTGCGCTTTGGACGTCGCCGACTCCGGGTCGGACTCGGACAGGGCGGCCTGCTCTGCAGAATCCATTATTCGCTGTGAGTGAAATAGAAAAAGACGATACGAAAAAAACGATAAAATACTCTTATAAAGAGCATTAAGCTTCTTGCGTGTGTGTGTGTGAGAGTATGCTCGCTAGTTGCGGGGTTTTATGGAGCAGAAAGGACGCATTAAACGGATGCCGCTAATCCCTTTACGAGAAACCATATTGCGTCCGAATACAATGTATATGCTTTACGCTTCAATCAAGCATGCAAGTACCTCACCCTCGGGCACAACAAGTATGAAGCATCTTCTGGACGGTTGAAGAATGAGAAAAATCAAAATTCTCCAAACATCCATTAACAAGCTCTAATGGACGGACGTAACCCAATTGGCAGAGGCTTACCCAAGGAATCTACAACATAGTGCCTTCCGACAGCAGAACTAGCTCTTGCACTGAATACCCAACACTCCAGACTTCCAGTGAGCTAGTCAAAAAATTGATCCATTACGATGCTTTACCTCTTCGGGTTTTGACAGAATTCACATGTTATAGTGCCGTCTGCCCAAAGAGCCTGGCTAATGGAGGTTTTTAACGCTGATATGCGGCTGTTTGGATTCGAACACGACTGACTATGCTTGCTTTGAAGTTTGAACCAGACGTTTGCCGGAGGCTAAATGCTTTCGTCTTGTGGTAAAGTAGTAAAGTAGTAATTGAATGTTATTGATTTGATGCCGAGCAAAAAGAGTTTCTCCATGTTAAAGATATCAGTGTAATTTAGCTCAATCTGAGCTGAAATAGCAAATTATCGTTTCAATTCCTCAGTTTTTGTAATTTTTCTGATGTTTTTCGCCTTTTCTCATGAGGAGCTTACAATTTTTACTTAATAGTATATTCAGAAAACGCATCTTTTTTAATTAGCTAAAAAGCAATCCGGTTCGAAGGACCAAAACTTTCGTATTGAAATGCATGGCACTGCTAATATGCTCAACTAATGCTTCCTTTTTAATTCCAAAATTGTTTTAATATGCAAAACCATGCAGTTTCCACCAAGCAACATGCTTCCCACGTACTATTTCCTAGCCAATTAAATACAAGCAATCGCAATCGAACAAACACGCCAACGCGTATTTAAATTCGAACCCATTCGTTAAAACGGTTCGAACGGTAGTACCCGGCGGCTACGAATTACACACTGTTGCACATAAAATCCCATAACACTGTTTGTAAGTCGTACAAATTAATCGAATCGGCGTTAAGCAAATTTTACAAGCGTACGAGCATCCATCGTTGCACAACAGGCCGGCCAAACGTTGCTGCTGCTGGTACCACACTTGCCTTGCATATGCGAACTCAGAGCCGGGAGGAAGATTTCGTCCCCATTGCTCCGTTGTTGCTCCTTAATAGATAACGTGAGCGGAATAACTATTATCATTTTGTACTGGCGTGGCGTGTGCGCGTGTAGCTGCATGTGTCTGTATGTAGCGCACCAGCCCGGCAGGAGAAGGAATCCTTTTCCTTGCCTTTACGTGTTTGCGACGCTTCCAGCCGCATGAGAACGCGACGACGGGCGACGCTTTTCATCCTTTCGGGCTTGGCACACAACTTTCGGGTAACAATAGTAAAAGGATTCCCACGCCCAGTGTCACCATCCCCAATGCTGAGTCGCCCATCGGTATGCAGCAGTGGGAGGAAATGCTGGTGCTGTTGCTTCCTTTCCGTACGATACCATTATTTCCGAGACGCTTCCGAACTCCCAGTTGAACACAGTTCCCGGGTTAGGGTTCGTATGTGTGTGTGTGTGTGTGTGTGTGTGTGTGTGTGTGTGTGTGTGTGTGTGTGTTTTTATTTATTTATTTTTTGCTTCTACCCTGTGAAGCAGCTAGCCCCTAGCTCGCATCGCTCGCACACCAGAAGCGGCTGTTGTATCCATGTGTACATATAAACTATATTTTCCATTTTAATTTAATAGAGAACGTCGTTCCACCGAAGTTGGCATGGGCACGGGTAAGACGCTACGCTACGGCAACGGCAAACTACCCATTCCGGGCAGGCTTCTCGTGGACAGCGCCGTACACTCAAAAGTCAGGCCCACATTATATTGGCCTTCACGTGCAGGCTGGTTGACTATAGTTTCTTTCGTTTCTCTCTCAGCCCGCCTTTTAGAAGACATATTACGCCCAAGAGCCGTTTTTCCCCCGGTTCTAGCACAAGCAACAATCGCACTCTTGCCGCGAGATTGCCTAACCCACTGGGGCGTGTGACCGAATGGAGTAGGGGGGTTGGGAGGAGAAGCTAGGAGGAATCTCCAGCGGACAATAAAAATATCGAAATTAAAGCGTATAACTTACATGCCAAGGACGTTTTTGATATTACGCTTGACTTGGAAATAAATTTCTAAATATGTTTCACGCCAACCATCCACACCACACACACACACACACACACACACACACACACACACACACACAGTTGTCGAAGCGCACCGTGGTGTCTTTTATTTTATCACAAGCTGCAAGCAATGGAATGGTTTGAAGGTTTACACGCTCGATGGCGCACCCTATTTATTACAATGAGGAAGGCGGTAAAATTGCCATTTAATTGCCGCTTTGTTTTCGGTACATCTAATCCAGCGAGGCTTGTACAGTATGGTTTATTCTTTTGAAAATTTAAAATATATGAAATTTAAATTATGATTTCTTAATAATAATAATAACATTATTGTTTAAAATGCATTCAGTTTTCTAATGGTTCGGTCTTTACAGTAAATTACTCTGAAAACATTATGCTTTTACAGCATTTCCGTTGACTGCTTCCACACATAACAATATTTTGTTTTACCAATTGCATAACTTCAGGCGTTTATAATGCCATTTTGTTCAAAATCAACAATTTGTCCTTCAAACTGTGTTATAGTACCATCCGATAGATTTTACACGATGTTTTTTAGCACCAATTTATATATCAAGACTGTTGAAGGTACGATCTGCAATGCCTTTTCTCTTCGAAATAACATTCAATAAACATTATCCTGCACATTAGCTGCTTTAAGTGACGGTTCAATCTACCCGCACATCACATGATATCCTATTTATCTTCCACTTCTCCTACTCAAAATCGTTTCCGAACACAATCCTTTCCCCGAGTTCTCATCCATTATCCCCTACCCATGTTTTCTCCTTCCTCAACCCATTAAACCTCGCTGCAATTAATCAATAGTGGTGGTACCGTATCGCCCACACCAGCTGTATAACATGTTGCCGAATTCTTCTACTGCATTTACCCCACTCAAAACCTCTTTCCCCAAGCAACAACATCTTGCGGTAGCGGTAGCAAACAGTCGAGCACACGAAACGGAAAGAATAAACACGCTACCCACAAGCAGCGCACTTGGAAGCAAATGGAGTAAAAAGTTCCGCGCTCCTGTTGCGAAACGGCGCGTCCAGCCAGAATGGGAGAACGTTGTTAGCATTAGCAATTGCGATACACGTTTGCACACCTAAACCACCTTCCTAGCAGCACGGCAGCGCAACATTTTAGCACAACCGGCACAAAACGGGGAAGGCGTGCAATTCATTCCAAGCAATTCTGTGTGGATGGGAAAAATGTGTTGCCAGATTTCGAGACCCCTTTTTTAGTGGTAGTGCTAGCTCTCTTCACCTGTCCGGATGGATTCGCAGCGACGTTTAAAGTAACACAGCAGTGCCGAGGAGGGAGAAAAATCAGCGGAGTAGAATCGACTACACTCAACCGGTCGCTTGTTTGTTTGCAACGTCGCCACTGTCGGGTGCAACATCACGGTGGTGGCCAATTTCACCAAACATACGACAATTTTCAAACACCGCACCGGCGCACACCCCGGAACCACTGAAAGGGAGTAGCAAAAAGGAGATTGAAGAATTTTTCCCAACTATGAAGCACTGAACGTGAACACACTTAGTTCGAGAGTTTCTTTTGTTTGCTAGATTTTCCCCCGGCTAGGTGGTTGGCGGGGATTCTCAAGCCCGCTTCCAGCAGAGCTGGTTCGAGTGGCCCGAAAAGGAAACAGCTATGCAGGCAAGGGCGGTTTTTGCATTTGCATTCGGGTTTGGAAGCGGTTTGGCTCGACTCTTTAGAATATAAGTACTGTTTTGTTATTTAAATTAGGGAAAATTTCCCTTCTTGTCGTAAATAGTGAACTGTGCTGCCGTGTATAATATCGCTTGGCCGGTGAGTGGATAAGAAGATATGTTTTATGAAAAGAATAATATTTTCTGGTTGTTTTATGTCGGCTGAAATTCGTAATGCAAAGCGCCTAAATGTATGCAACAAAATGCAAAAGGTCGTTCTTAGTGATCTTAGTGAACATTACTATGGAAGTTCTATTTAGATTTCAAATCTGTTGCTTAATAAACATATACATTAAATAGGACAACTACATAAACTAACATTTTCAATTGTTTGCTTTCCTTTAATAAAATGGAAATTTCAGTTCTAATACGTTTGACGAGCTAACGATTCTCGTTCGGTAAGATGAGATACGGTGATTAGGGGTTTCCATTCTTCCTCTCAAACGCAGACTACCACTAACACCCACCCTGCGAGTGAGCGAACCCTACACCCACCCAAACACTACCCACACGCGCTCTCGATGAAAAGCTGTATTTGATACGATTGAACTTACCGGATGCAAACTTCATACGGCTTTCGCCTCTGTGCCACGCACTCACTCACAAAAGCAGTTGGCACAATGGCCGCCCAGCAGTTAATCGACAACCCGACGGGAGGTGAGGGTGTAGTATATTTGAGCATTCTCTGCTTTCCCTTGCATTTCCACCCTTCCACCCCCCCCCCGCTTTCAGCCCACACACGCAAGCTTCCTTTTGCTGCCCACCTTAAATCGCCTCGCCCCAAAAAACGTCCCACGCGCAGCTCTCCCGGGCGCTGTACGGGCGACTTCAATCGCCACAATATGCCATTGACCCTTTGCGAAAGTTAACCTCAATCTGTTGACCCAATAACATTGTGTCCTGGTACTTCACATCCGGTGAAAGGATCTACACCGAAGAGCGGCCCACAGTGGCCCATTCTCAAACATCCGTTCGGTTCGGCAACTGAATGATTATTTATCTCTGTTTTTGTGCACAGACGACGTGGCGGGACATGGGACAGGGGATTTTGAATTTGGTGAATTCAAGGGAGGCCCCCAGCCAATTATACAAGTAGGCTGGTATGTTTGGCGAGATAACAGATCGTCGTTTGACGTTAGTATCATTTAACGTTAGCAACTGAACTTTAGGTTGGAAACTAGAGGTTAAAAACATTTAACCACAAAATTAATAACTCAAGCATCATATGGAACATTAAGTATTTGTGACATAAAATTACAATAATATTTTTAAGACCTTTCCAGCAATGAGAAAACACCAAGGTTCTAATTTTAAAAGCATTTGCAGTAGCTTGTGAGTAAAATTGTCTATAATTCAATAACTTGCAAACATACATTGAAATAACCTGTTCCGTCTCAAGCACATTTCCTAAAATAAAACTCTCCAATACATCTTTACTTCCTTTCTCTTTACCCAAGAATATCCTAATGCACCGTTTGCGCCAAATCCTTCCCATCACATACATGAAACAAATGGCATTATCTTGGCCGAAGCAGAGGAAAAATTAGATGAAAAATCGGTCAAACTTCCCGTCCATAAACTTTCTGTCCCGTACGCATTCCACGCACACACCATCCTAATGTCAGTTCTTCCGTCATTTTCCCTCCATCTCCGCAACACGCACACACACCCGTCACGGCAGCGACATCCATCATCGCGTGTGGCACCGTTCTTCCCCCCTCTCACCGGGGCAGGGCAAAGCACACACAAGCCAACACCAAATCCTCATTAAATCCCAGCTCGGATCGAATAAAAATCGCTGACGCACTATCATAACTCACGCGCTCCCACACGGGCGGGCAGACCCGTTACGCCCGTTGCGTGGGGTGGCATCACATCGCGGCACAACCAGTCAAGGGGCAGCAGGCAACAGACAACGCCGGATAGGAACAACAGCAACAACAGATAGGGGCCATTAGTTCACACACACTCGCAGCGGGTGAGCTTTTAGCGCCCGGAAGGAATCGATTCGATTCTCGATCGATCGCGCACAGGACGGTGACGATGATGGCGGCTGGCAATGGCACGGATGGTAGTGGTAGTGTCGGAGTAGTTTTTGAACCACTTTTGCGAGAACAATTTCGCCTGCAGGCTTTCGCGCATTTTGGGAAGCCTCTTTCTGTCTATCGAACCAGGGGAAGAAAGCACGATTACAGGACGCAGGCCGAGAGAACGATGCGTTACAGCGAGTTTTCGACTAGGGGGGTGTCCCACCATTATCCATTTCACGTTGGATCAATAGACGTGAAGCGCTCAGACTGACAGACCGCGTACATCATCCAGGCCAGTTCCCCATCCGTCTACTACGGTACGCTGCGCGCTAAAGTCAGCAAATATTTTATTATTGCCGTAATATAGACTTTTATTGCTGGCAGATAATAATTCTTGTCAGTAGGGCCGTGCGTGTCTAGCGCGGCATTGTTTTGGCAAAGACATTATGGCGAATCTCGTTGCTCGCACGGCCATAGTGTGACGCAGTTTCAACCTTCGCCACGGTTTAAAGGTCCCATCCCCTCTTAAAGCGTTGACATTTCGCTCACACATACACCACCGACACCAGGCCCGTCACACGAGCACGAGCTTATACCATCAGTCATCCTATCTGTCACTCAACGGAACCATCTGAACAAACCCATAAAATGACCTCAAAACGACACCCAACACATTCACTTCTTTTTTTTCTGGTTGGTGCTGCTGCTGTGGTGACTCTAAACGATACCATTTAGCACCACAAGATCTCGGGTTGGAAAGGAATAGTAGATGTGTGGTGTGGGAGGGATTGTGCAACAAAAAAAAAACACACCCCAAAAATTAGAGCACGTCAACGCCGACGAAACTTTGAACATATTTCCGTCCGGCCACCACCCGTTGACCCTGAACATAAACAAAAAACTGAGCTTTGGGTGGTCTTTGAGGCAAAAGAAATGGCTACTACTACTATGATCACCACAACTACTACTACTACTACTAAACTGTGACCAACCTGCTACTATGGTTCCGTTTTAGAATCAATTAATCATAATCTGTCACGCAAAATGGCAAATCTTTAATTTTGCGCCATTCCCGTTTTTCTTGCCTAGGTCCTTTTGCGTCCTTGCGGCTCAAACACAATGCACGCCGTCGCAATGCACAGATCATTAAAGACCGGCCCTCCATCTCTCTTACGCGTGAGCCTTCCCAAGCCCAAGAAAGCAAGGCCTACAGCGTCTGGTCGCGATGTTTTCTCCCCGTTCGTCTTCTCCCGGGCTTGTATCGACCCTACCGATTCATCCAGAAAAAGGCCCGAGGAAAAATGTCACATCTACCGCTTGGTCCTTTGTCAAACTCGAACTCGAAGAAAGCTTCGCTTTTTCGTATACACTCTAGCGGAACTTTACTTGCGAGCAGGAATTTACCCATGTCTCCTTGCTAGCAGCAGCAACTCCGCAATGTGAAATGTGAGAGGTAACCGACAACAGGAGAATAAACAAAAAAAACATCTCCGGGAAGATGCTCTCGGTGGTGTGTCGTGTCCCTTTTAGCTTTTCACTCTATCTGTGTGCACCCCTACCCTCAATGAAGCGCCCTGACGTAATCGCAACGCGACGAAAGAACAAGAAATTCAGTACATCATCCTTCACCCGAATCACAAAACGAACCCCGAAAAAAGGAACACAACGCTCGAACGGAAGCCCACAGCAAGCAACCAAAAAAAAAGAACGAAATGGTGTATGGGTACTCCACTCTACTACTCCTTGCTTTCGGTTCATCACTCCTCTTCGTCTCAAAGGTCCTTGATGAAACGGCACAACACAACTGACATGATGAATAATCGTCAAGATTCCAGGCTAATGTCTGGGAAAATCATTGCCACCGTTCCGTTCCGTTCCATTTCATTTCGTCTCTCGCTTGGGGATCGGGAGTAAGGAAGAGAGAGAGAGCATCGGGGGGAACCCAAACGCAACCCAAACACTACACCGGAAGCTACAGAGCTAATGCTTTCATCCCTTCTCGCCTCTCGTCGCTCCAGTGCTGGGGCCCGTTGATGCTGACGTTCCGATTGAATTTGCACCAGCAGGATCCAGAAACTGTCACTTCTCTACTACCGATGGAACTGAGACAGTGGAAAGACCACGCACTGGCAGGCACGGCCTGCCTTTCTGGATGAATGTCTTGCGGTAAAGGCGGAAAAGAAAATGTTAATGCGAAAAAGCTTCTTCCTTGTACCAGCCGAGCCACCACCGAGCGAATCGATCGAGACACGGCGTCGGCCGCACTAAGATGATGTGGGCCTGTTGGGCCCCCCGTCAGTGTGTGTGTGCGTGTGTCTTTAGCCGTCCTGTCACAAATGCGCACCAATTTGCTAGACGCACAGCTACAACGTGGTCGGGAGGGCAGGTTGGGATAATAATTGAAACATTTGTCTACTTTCGCCACCTTCCGGCTGGGCAGGATTAAGGACCCCGAGAGCAGGCGATGTGACTGGGCTCCCGCTTTCGGTACCTTCTTTTTTTGTCTTATGGTTTTGTGTTTGTTTGGTTCTTATTTTCCCCCAACCAAGGGCCACCAACAAGCGGGCAAAGCTGTACCTTACCGTTTCAATCTGTTGTTGATTTGCGACAACAATCACATCAACCCAAGCCCTCGTAGTCATGCTCACGAAGTTAATGGGTGGAAGTATTAAATTAGCAGCAAAGTCTTTTAATAGAAAAAATGAAGATTTTTTTTTGGGGTTGGTTTACATCATTTTCCTGCTCGATGGATACGCTTCGGTTGATGAAGTTAGAAAATGGTCAACCAGCCAAACAATTGAAGAACGGTCTTTCTAAGTGTATCAAAGAACAACATTGAGTAAGAAGCAGTTTATTCTTCTACATCCGTCTGCAAGTTATTCTTTTGTTCAATTATGTTTGAAACCTGCTTTTATGAACTACTTGGAAATAAATAAGCAATGTTGTTACTTGATGCCCTTTAATGGGCAAACTTGTCGCAATAAAGCTGATGTTGGTGCGTAAATTGCATACTTCCTGGATGAACATTTAATTGCTAAGCAACACAATAATTGTGAAAATATTTTGTTCAATATAGTAATACAAACGGAAAAAATAAAAAAAAGTCATAAACTACGAGAGAATTTCATTTGGCATTTCATTTCAACATCTTTTTTTGGGACCGTTACAAACAATGTTTGGCCTCCTCGGCCGCTCTTGAAGCATATTCAAGGATGCCCACGAAAATGAAAGATAATCACCTGCTTGATAATGTTATTGAGACGCTGCACACACACAGACACAATAACGGACCCCTCTTGATCCCAAGCACGGATCCAAATTATTCTATTCAAACTCAACAACTCGCAATCCTTCGGTCAAGGACGACCCACCGCGGAAAGGCAACCCCGACCGAAAACAATAGCCCTAGCGCTATTCAATTTGTATCACTTATCCGCTTTTGCTTCCCCCGTAAGCCACCGTACAAGAGCAGCAAAAACAAATGCACAGACACACAGGCCGAACAACAACAACAAGAAAAACACGAAAAATACCATCCTCACGCCCTTTGAAGTGCTCGCGTTTACAAGATTTAAGGGCACGTCTTGCTTTACGTATTTTTTCCGCCGTCCCTAGGCTTTTGAATAGATTGCGAAGGGTGTAAGTACAGCGAGAAAGAGCTCACACATACACATAGCTCCCTGAAGTACTTCGCGGATCATCAAATCAACAGAGCCTGATTCTTGGCGCACAATAGAGAGCCAAAGATGAGCATCGTTTCATCATGCAACTGTGATGAGGGCGAAAATGGAAAAAAACCCGTAGACGCACCCCCAGGTCACGATGAAGGCTCTTGGCGCGCGCAAAGAACAATCGAACAGAATTGAAAATAGAAAACTGATTTCACGGACGACAGCCAAGGAGGGGCCAGCGATGATGACGACGACGGTTTCGGTGCAATTGGCCGTACGGAGCTTACAGAAAGTAGAAGGTTATTTACTTTCAGGTCGGTTTTCTGGTTTACTGTTGCCGTTCTAACCACACACACATACACTTGCACATCACAGTCCTGCGCTCAGTAATCGTAATGGAATGTCAACCGCATCTGGGCGGATGAAAAGCGATCGTTTGTACGTTCACTTTAAAATGAAGGGACTCAAAATGGTTCCTTTTGCATTACTTGCATCCTTCTTCCTTTAAGGTTCGGTAAACGCAATCAAATACCACAAATTTATTTATTTTTCTCATCAAAGAAGAGCTTTTGTGTTACTAGAAAATAGAAATACAAATTATAAGCCAGCAGATAATTAATTACAGTTACTTTGTTGTATATAATGCATTCAAAGCTTTAAAGAAATAACAAACATGCTAAGCAAAAATGTAACAAAACATCAAAGGATAAAATATTGTAAATAAGTCCTTGATTTCGAATCTGCAAGTACGAAAGTATTTCCCCTTTTTGTCGGTCGTGACTTACTCGTGAAGGCCTGAGTTTGGGGCGAATCTTGTATAAACTTAGTCAGAAGAATAAAAAAAAGCCCAATCCCAAGTTCTTCCCTGATTTCAAAAGCAGCTTACAACAGGATGATTTTAGCGACGCCATTCAAAGGCACGCAAACTTTAGATTGCACAAAAGCAGGAAAGGGAGAGCAAAAAGATAGATATGCAGAGAAGAAAACCTAGCAAACGAAACTCTAATTGCTATAGATGATTACTTATAGTAAAACTTTCATCATTAAGCAACGGTACGAGAAAAAGAAAAAAGAAGCTGAAAAAGCCTTAACAAGAACCAAACGATACTGGCAACTGCTAGAAGAAACAGAATCTGATCGATGCAGGCAACCAGAACCACTCGTCCAACCTGACCCGTTTCTTCCTGGCAACGCAAAGGCGGGAACGACTGCAGTTCATCCCACCTCCGGAGAACGGGTCCCTCTCCAGCGGGTGCGAACTACAGTGGACCGGAATCGGACCGGAGGACCACGAGCAACCACGATGACCAACGAACCGGTGAAAATTATAACGAAATCAACCAACAGCAATGAGAGCCCCCACGAACGATGGGTAGCTCCTTCCCCTCCCTCGAGCTTTATGGAAACTTGAAACTAAAGTATTCTTTAACCATGCCCTTGCATCGCATTTTTCTCATTTGCCCTATCATTTTCGCTTTTCCTTGCTGCCATTTTGAGGGAAAAGGCAGCGATGGTCCAGCTCCCGGATGTGAGCACATCTTCTGCCACATTTTTTTTTTTGCCATCGTTTTTTTCTTTGTCTAGTTTTCTCCATTCCGTTTGAAGCGTTTAAGCGGCAGCGCCGTACAAACTTTTGCCCGTTGAAGTACGCTTTCCCGTGCGGCGGCCCCATGGGCTGGCTTTTGCGAGCGGACAGCAAAGGCACTATTTTCCCAACACAATTCCCCACCCGGTAGTAGATGGGCATCTCATCATCTTCGGCTTCTCCGTGGTCCCTGGTAATTGCTTCAAATTGAAAGTAGAAATGAAACCCAACCTCGTGAGTGCAATGGTGAATAGTTCACCGGGCGGGCCGGACGGACAAAGAGCGAAAAACGGAAAAAGGGCAAAACGGGAAAACGGGCTCGCACCAAATCCTTCGAACGAAACGCTCCCTACTCATGGCCGGATGTGATTTTACCGAAGAAACCTTCCACCCAAGATCCCAAAGATAGAGCCAGAGAGCCCGGCCCCGAGCCGAGCTCGAGCAGGGAAAAAGAAGGAAACAAGCATTAAAAAAGTTTCGCAACTTTTACAGATGTATGCCAGCAAATTGGTGTCAAAGTGATTTTAATGCACAGATAAGTTATAGCGAAAGTTTATCACACCGCCTCGCAACCGCCCGTGTCCACCGATAATGGGACTGGCGGCATCACATGGGCCGAAGTGACGTTCGTCACTGGTTCACTGCTGGACGGGACGGAACGGCCCTGAAAGTTGCCATCATAATTGGATCGTGTCTGTTTATGGAAACATTAGGAAATTAGAAACACGATAAAGATGGACGGGGACGCGCGAAACAACTGTGTGTGTGCTGCGCCCCCGCCCGTCCGGTTTGCTGTGCTTCGAGAAACTGCAACGCTGCTTGAGTAACAGACAGGCACACAAACACTCTCACACACACAGAAAGGCGGGCGAGCGCCCAGGGGACCAGCGGAGGGCCAGAGAACAGCAGGTTGGAAAAGTTGTGCACTTGCGCATTTGGGGTCACATGTTTCGGGGCCCCGTGCCCGGCACTGGTGCATGTTGGCGTGAGGATTTTTGAAGGGAGCAGTAGAAATGTGCCCAGGGGAGGGGCAGCTGGTTGTAAAATGTGCAAAGTTTCCGTGCAGCTTGTAATTAATTGAAGTAATCACACCGATGGTGTTTGGTAACAGTGTACGTATTATTGACGCTACGGTATGATTGTAATTGTAGGAGAAACTCTTTCATTTTTCTTTTCTTTTTTCCAACCATTACAGGCAAACTTTACCGTTAACCTAGCTCTACACCCATGGGCGACGGATAAGCTGAAGATGTTGATGCTCATATCAGCACATTGGCGAGCGACGAACTGGATGAGGTGTTTTAGATTTAATTAAACAAATGCACTTCTTCACCACCGAAACTATTGGTATTGGTGTTTAAATTTATGAGTGTTAAAAACATTCCATTCAGTTTACCACATTCCAGAAAACAAAACATTTCCTTTTTATTAATATTAGCATCAAACTACGAATGCTTACGTCTTAGTAAACCGGTTGCATTTTATCTTACCCGTCCTGATGTTAAACATCTTTTAAAACGAGTTCTTATCGCGCAGTAAATGATCATTTTGCTCTAAAATAAAAAAAAATACAAGAGCTTCTTATGTTATTTTAAAAATCCCATTACACCAGTTGACAAACTTTCTCTGCATTTTGAAGGAATCGACAAAACCGGTTCATTGTTAGCCAGGAATGCAATATGTTGTATTGAAATATAACCTGAAATTCCATTAAATTAGAATACAGTGTTTTCCAGAGGTTCTCACAGCTATGAGACACTTTATTGACTTTTTCTAGTGTGAAATGAACTTACTGTAATTGGGAACTGGACTTTATAGCACCTTTGTTGGACAGATCAAATGGGAATTTCCAAGAAGCCTGTCCAAAAAGGGTGCTATAGAGTCCAGTTTCCATCATATAAAGTTCATTTCCATTAATAAAGAGTCAAAAAAGTGTCCCACAACTATGAGAACCCCTGGAAAACTGTGTAAAAAGTAAGAAATATTATCTTCTATATATATAAAAATCTCGTGTCACGGTGTTTGTTGCGAGCAACCTCCGAAACGGCTGGATCATTTTCAACGAAACTTTGCACACACCTTATGGTGGTATGAGAATAGGTTTTAAGAATTATATCATTTTCAGAAGTTACACTAAACTTAATTTATTAGCAATTTTCTAATCCCATACCAAGAGCAGTATTGTTGTTGTTGTATACATCGCTTTGACGCTCGGTGTTAAGTGCAGTTTACACTGGTGTTAAAACCCCGCAAGCAATTTCGAGAAGTTTGCGAGCTCGCACGAGGCCTTGCAATTGCGATAGCTTTTTAGCGCTGGTATATGGGTACAGATATTCCCCGATATACGCCATATTCGATATACAGGCGGCCCCCGAGATACACGGTACCTCTTATACGCGGATTCAGATATACGCGGTTTCCTAAATTTGACAGTTCTTTGAGCAAATTGTACTGATTTGACACATCTATTGTAAAATGCCAAATAATTTCTGTTTTGATCGGATGTTAAAAACTATTTCAAAAGGTACAGGTATTCCTCGATATACGCAATTTCGCTATACACGATTTTCTTAATTTGACAGTGCTTATACTAATTTGATACATCAAATGTCAAACTAAAAATAAATTATCTTTACGTCAAATTTAAAAAACCATTTTAAATGGTACAAAATTTTAATTTTTTAGTTGATTAGTAATCAGATCAAATAACTAATTTAATGGCTAAAACTTACCCCTTCATGCAGAATGATACGAAAATTAGCTATAATTTGACCGAAAACATCGAAATTCGACTTACGCTAAGATTAGAGATACGCGATTGCCCTCCAGTCCGCATTAACATCATGGAGTGCCTGTATATGATATATGGTATATGGGTCCAATAAACTCCGTGATAAACCAAAAACTTAGTGGTACCCAAGCGGATGATTGTCATAGCACATCTTTATTACATACTGTTATTATGATTGGTAACAAGAATCGAAGCTTTGGGATAAAATCATAGTAATCATTTTAATCGTTGTTTTTATACTTCTTGGAATGCAAATTATTCTATTTTTTATTAAAACGAGACATTAATTTTATCCCGTGTGAGACCGGGTAAATCAGCTAGTATTAATATAAATAATTGATTTGTAATGGAGTTTTTTAGTTAAAGATCTGTCCAAAAACAAATGAAAAAGCTAGTTAAATACAAATTAAAATCATTCAACCATTATTACATTGCATTCCTCCTGCACAACAGCTGCATTAAAAAAAATTCTTACAAACATCGTTCAAACCAAAATGCATCAATCAAATCGTTTCAAACTGGCATACTCGTACATACACACATACACACACACACACACACACACACACACACACACACACACACACACACACACACACACACACACACAATGTAAAAGCACATTCCTTCCCTGGCATGTACCATTACACCAAAGCACAATTAATTCAATCCTAATAAAATTGTTAAACGTGTCATTAAGTTCTACACGCCAGCGCTGCTGCTTCTCGCACTTGTTGAGCAAAAAACCGCAGCACAAAAGACAAAAGAAACACTCAAACATACCACCACCGCGTTCGAATCCCCCCTCCGGTTCGAAGCTTGCTCATCAGTAAAAACATTCGTTTTAAAGACCAACACTTACAGGCGCCATCGTATTTCACGAAAGAGTTGCGACTGATAAAGCAATCGGTTAGATGGAACGGGTGAGGTTAGGGGGGGGAAGAGATAAGGGTGAATTGGTGAAGGAAATCCCTCCCCTGCTGCTCGTGCTTTGCCGCACGCACAGTACCTAA
Source organism: Anopheles merus (assembly GCF_017562075.2). Classification (NCBI taxonomy): domain Eukaryota; kingdom Metazoa; phylum Arthropoda; class Insecta; order Diptera; family Culicidae; genus Anopheles; species Anopheles merus. The sequence continues at coordinate 36,022,195 of NC_054084.1, forward strand.
GTGGAAAATAATTGTTCACGCTACAAATAAATTAACCTCTTCTTAATCATCTAATCTGCTTCCGTGGCGTGGCTGCAAACGGCGTACTTTGTGGCAACACTTCCGCAACAAACACATTTACATATCATACACACACAAACAGTTTCGTGTCCCGACGAAAGGAAGCGGGCGCTACGATCAATGTGGGAAAAAAGAAGCAACGAGAACAACGAAAAAACGCACACGAACAGGACGCAAAAAAAACAGCCACGCGCCACCCATTCGGACGGGCGCCCCGGGTCCAAAGTAAATAAACAAAACACGCTCCGTCCGATTGCTGGGTGGGAAAAGCTCAACCCTCCTTTCTAGCACCATCCCACCTCCCCCATTACCAAAACTGGGAGACAATAAATTCCACGATAATTTTACGATTCGTTCGCCACCACCACCCACCCCCGTTGGGACCACCCGTAACGATGCCTCACATTTTATTCCGCAACGCTAAAATGACAGACGCGGTAGGAGGGGATGGAGGCGCTGTGAGCCCCAAATCGTACCATGTTCGTGGCGGGAGATCAAGCTCAAACCCTGGTGGCAAACGGCAGCGGCACCATTCGTCACCGTTTCGTCATTCGTCATCGAGAGCGCGCAACGTGGCAAATGCTCGTGGAAATACGGGTCGTGCAAACAGTTTCCGTTACCATCTACCCTGCCCCTCGCACATCCCTTGCCCTTCCACCCCTCCCGATCCAACATAGCTTCCCATCGAAACACAGCGCAAAATCGACATCAAAATGTGCCAACGAAACGCGAAGCCGTAGCTGCCGGAAAATGCTGGTCGAGGGCGAACCCACAGCCCGCGTCGCGGAATACCAACCCTTGCCTTCTCCTCCCTCCAACAGTTCGTAACCCCTTGCACGCCGCACGCTCGTACGCTTTATTTAGCACACCGTCATACCATTGACTGTGTGCTGGCTTCAACCAAGCCGACGGGCGATGGCTTTAAGCAGCGCTTAATGAGTAATTTCGAAGAAAAACGATGAAAAGTTTCCCGTCCATCAATGCGCTGCTCGCTGACTTTGGCGGCTGTCTGAGTTTTCGCCCAAAAACACTTCTGGACGCTGCTTCACAAGCGTTCACAAAAACGTTCCCAACACAGGGCACAAGAGCAATACACTCGTTAGTGAAGTTTTCCACCATCACCACCATCGAACGGAGGGCGGATTTGATGTTCGAAGTAATGTTTGAAGATTTTCCCATCCACTGTGCGATCACACTTCACCTGCCGCTGCCGGTGTGCGGTAGTGTGGGACGCGTACGCGCTTTTTGGGAAGGAATTGAACCGTAAAGTTCCAAAACAATAGCTCCAAGACGGTCGATGACATTCGGAAAATGGTGCCAAAGAATTAATGATATGATAAGTTTAAGCTCGCTGCAAAAGCATTAATTTATTTGAAAGCTATCGAGCTAGACACTTCCTCTAAAGCCATGTCACGCTTCGTGCCGGAACGCTGGAAACAGTAATGGCTTTTTGATGGGCTGAAATTAAGCATCGTTTAATTGGACGAAATTGAACATAAATCATAAGGAATATGAAATTTATTTTAAGCCGCTAGTTCATATATTAAATCAAAATCAGGCCACTTTATCTTGCCTTTTTACTCAAATCCAATCGTTGCTCGAAACACCAAGCAGCGCCCTAATGTAAGAGCCGGTTCAGAACAAAAGATCCGACTTCTAAACACGGGTGAAACCATGTGACCCACTTCTTAACAACTTCTCACAGAGTGTGAAGCGACAAAAAAAACAAAAAGTAACTAGACTTCCCTAAGCCCGAAACACATCTGGCGAACAGCTTTGCATTCAGAGCCGTGAATGCCAATGGAGAGTTAATTTATGTTACATCCATCCGCGCACAAATGTTTTAGCACCATCGTGTCGTGTCTCCAGCGTCCACACACAAGCGTCCGCTGGCGTTTATTCGTGATGGGTTCGCGATACGCCCGCTCTTGCTTGCCTGTTGGAGCACAGCATATGGTATATGAATTAATTTTTCCATTTTTGTGTGCCAATGTCAGCGGCGCTGGGAATGCTCCAAAGAACTCGCCTGCTGCTAGAGATCAGTTGAAGTTTAGATTCGATCTAGGGTGGATCTCAATTCTTTGCAGCTTGAAGTCTGGTGTGCTGAACGAACGCTTGCTCGGAAGCATGTGAAGTGTGCACAAAGGAAGATTTGTGATTTACTGCAAAATGTATTCAATTTCTTTAACAAGGTGTGTATTTCTTCAAGCGGTTGAAACAGATTTTTTGTGATGTTGAAGGTGTATATTATGTTTATACATTGAACCGGTGCCAATTTGCTTTGTTCCTTATCGTTCTTTTGCAATTGAAATGTTCTCATACAGACTGCTCATGCTGTTACTGTGTCTGACAAGCGTTGTAAAGTCGCGTAAGTTTGTGCCCAAGTCAATCGATCATGGCAAAAGTCTCTAGCATTATTCATTCTCTGCTCAAAACGCTAGAAATCGAAGACGAAGAGGGAGACGATTATGAGGAAGGTCCGTGCGGACGCTGGCGACCGGGCGATGTGGATCTGCGATCGTTCGACTTGATCCGCGAGTTCCGGCTCGATCAGATTGAGGCAAGCAGCAAGCATATGCACCGGCTGCAGGGCACCAACGAGTACCAGACGGCCTATCGCTTCGAGAAGGAGGCGAACCTAACGATGCGCTCGGTCGACGCGTTTCCGCTCGGGCTACCGCATCAGTTTTCCTTCGAGTGTACGTACCGCATCGAGGATGAGGGCGAATCGTCCTGGCATCTGTTCGAGGTGACGAACGAGGTGCAGGAAAGCCAGCTAGCCATCACGCTGAACCCCGGTCGGCAGATTCTGCAGATCGGACTACCCGCAACCGAGGGTGAGCAGCAGATTGTGGAGTATCATCACACTACGGTGAGCTGGGTCAAGTATTGCGTGACTAGTGGAGTGCGTGTTCTAACTGATTCTCACATTCTCTAGCTTTTCGATCACAACTGGCACAAAATTATGCTCGGTGTTACGAACGATTATCTGAACCTTTGGGTCGATTGTCGTCCAGTGCGCGATACCGACGGAAATCTTAACGTTCCCCTGGAGCCGCGGGATCGTTTTGACGTAGCCGATGGGTACGTTTCAATTTCCAGGTTTGCGGAAACTTCCGTCTTTGAGCCAGAATCTCCCATCATCGATCTGCAATGGATGGTAATGAACTGTGACCCAACGCGCCCGGCCCGGGGCAATTGTGACGAACTGCCCGTGTACGATGTCGCATCTTTAACTGCGAATCTTCCGAAGGACCGACCCCAAAGTCGGACTGTAATACCGTCTGTCCCCCGGGATACAACGGAACAGATGTGAGTTGTTGTGCTTTTTTCCGTTCAATTTTCTCTAAAAATGGTGAATGCTTTTACAATTTCTAGGGAGCTCCAGGACCAGCGGGACCTCCCGGACTTCCAGGTCTAAAAGGTGAAGCTGGTGCTTTTGGAAGACGGGTAAGCTTAACTTGCTAATGAACAAACAGAATAGACACATTCATAATTCTACAACTTTAGGGACCTCCCGGACCTCGTGGATTGGAAGGACCTCCGGGACTTCCTGGAATTGGTCAGAAGGGCGAGAAAGGAGAGATCGGAGTTGGTATTGCTGGACTGAAGGGACAGAAAGGTGAACCAGGAGTCGCTGCTGTGGCCGGGTCGACCGTAGCCGGTCCCGTTGGACCGCGAGGTCTTCCCGGTCCCCAAGGTCCTCCCGGTGCAGGCCTAAGAGGAGAGAAAGGTGATGCCGGTGCCCCGGGTCGTGATGGACAATCGATAACTGGACCACGTGGCTTGATCGGACCGCCCGGAGCGCCAGGCCTTCCCGGTGCGGACGGTTTACCTGGAGCAACAGGTGTAAAGGTAACGTTACCATTGCTTTAACAAGTTCCCTCCTACAATGTAAATTTACTTGTAACAGGGAGAGCGCGGCGCACCAGGACCAAGAGGTGAAGATGGAGTTGGATACCCTGGAGAACCGGGTCCAAGAGGACCGAAAGGAGAGCCTGGTAGTGCTAGGGCTGGTGCAGGTGTAGCAGGACCTCCCGGACTGCCCGGACTGCAAGGAAATGACGGTGCAAAGGGAGAGAAGGGAGAATCCGGTACCAGAGGACTCCCAGGCACTCAAGGACTGCCGGGCATTCCCGGTGCCCCAGGCCTACCAGGTCCTCCGGGTGCTCCCGGTGATGGTTCAGGAGGAGGTGGCGGCGGGGGAGGAAGATACTTCGAAAACTTCATGTCCTACGGCCATCGAGGACCTACGGGTTATACCGGATTGCCCGGAGAGAGGGGCGCCGGTGGTCTGCGAGGTCCAGAGGGTGCTCCAGGCGTACCAGGTCCTCCAGGTGTGGATGGTGCTCCAGGACCTCAGGGAATACCGGGCCTACCGGGACAAACCGGACCTCCGGGTGTTCCAGGTGTCCCCGGCCGTACCTACACTGAGGCAGAAGTAAGCGACATCTGTCGGGCAGTGCTACGAGATCACATTGCCGAACTGACGGAGGGATTAATTGGACCTCCTGGGCCACCGGGAGTTTCCCGTCCGGGCAAACCTGGTACTCCGGGACGTCCGGGCGAGAAGGGCGAGCGTGGATTCCCCGGTTTCACCGGTGATAGGGGCATCCCGGGAGAACAGGGAGCGCCAGGCGTTGCCGGACCACCGGGAGAGCGTGGAGAACCGGGCATTCCGGGCGAGAATGGGCGTGACGGTGTTGGCTACGTTGGTCCGCAAGGTCCGGTCGGTCCCCCCGGACCGCCAGGAGATTCCGTGATAGGGCCACCAGGTCGGGCAGGTGAACGTGGAGAGCCTGGTAAAGCAGGTAAGTTACAGATCGTACGTTATACGAGATGATTTGCAGGGCATCAATGCATGCTTCGTTCTTTTCCACACAGGTCATCCAGGCGTTCGTGGAGCACCGGGTGTTCCTGGCGTTTGCCCCAACGATTGCTACATGGCGGCAGCGGCAGCGGCTCAGAACTTCCGCACCAACCAGCAAACTAAAGGACCCAACTATTAGCCCGAATGTAGCAATTAGCCGAGATGCTGCTAAGCAAAAAATCAATAAAGTCTTCTTGCATTTCAATTTAATGGGAGAGCCATTACTATAAAACATAAAAAGAATCTTGAAGCTGTTTAATGCAGATATCTTGTATTGCAAGATGCATACTTTAAGGGGAAATTCTATGCATACTTGAAGGCAATTACCTGTAAACCTGAAAACGAGAACACAATTTCACCGCTCCATAAATCAGGACAAAAGATATTTAAAAAGCAGTAGACTTCCACCCCATTACCACCCAATAAACTAATACTATAATCGATCCATAATGAATACTCTCAGCGGCATGATAATTTTCCAGTGCCGTCGTTGTGTTTGCATGTCACCGTTACGGTAACTAACTGTCTACTTATCAATGGGCCCCGATAATAGCGGCAAAGCAGCATAATTATTCATTCAACACTTTCATATCACCATCATTACATTCCATCAAACTAATGGCGTAGTACACAGTGTGTGCGGTTGGTTGAGTCCTGGGCGCGACAGGAACAAAGTACAAAAACACATTCCCGTCCCGTCAATCCCTTATTTTCTCTGCATGCGACACACAACTGCTGCCCAAAGTTCCCTTCTCCTTAGAAATTCTCTCTGACATACACACACCCACACTAAGCCCATGTCCCTAAGCGGTACATTACATGTGGCGTGGCGTGTTAGCGAGGGCACGTCGAGTCGAGCGGAGTCAAACAATCGCGAAGTTTATCTCGCCATTTTCCTTATGTTTTCCGCTCAGGAAGTGAAATGTTTTTCACTTTGCTGAGCCGACCACCTTCTCCTGCTCGGTTTGCTTCCCAGGCCGCCTTCCCGAACGCCTTCGATCTCGTGTGTACAAAGCATGCGATGTCAAAGAGAAGAGTGTTGCGCTTGCGTTTTTTTTTTTTGTTGCCGTTGTGCTCTCTTTCTTGCAACAGCCATTATTACAACCGAATCGGCCACTACGTACCACACCCTTTTAGCGCTGTAAGGAAGAGGTAAAGGCTTTCCGCTTTACTGTTGTGGAGCTTTGCGCAAAGCGGAAGCACAAGGGGACGGCACACAGCGACGACGACATGGACCGTTGTAGCAGATGCTGTGACTTGGCTGTCTTTTACATCGACTTTAACTTGCCCAGTACTTTATCCTTGTCGCATCTCCCGACCAGAGTGCGCTAGTGCTCGGTACTTACGATTTTCTTTTCTTACCGCACACTTCTTCCCGTTCCCCAGCCCGTCTGGACGGTTGTGCGTACTGGTACCATGCAAACGCGATATTGAGCATACTGGTGCTGGTCTGAGCCTACACAGTGTTTGCTGCGAGGAATCTTTCTATTACATGGCGATAGGCATACCCGACACAGCGCACAGCTTCTCCAGTTTGCATTATTTCCTAACATTTCCCTCTCCCCTTTTCGTGTTACAAAAAAGCTCCCCCATCCCTTTCTTCCGGTTGCTTACCCCCGGTTGCACGCAGGGACTTTTCTTCGGCCCTGCCCGTACAATAACACCATACCCCTGTGCAAACCGTCCCGCTAAGCAAAAAGAACGCAGCGTCGTGCAAAGGCGACCGGGCTTTTAGAGAATCGCTTTTATCTCAAGAAAACGGTTCCCATTTTCCGGATGAACCATTTACGCCATGTCGGGCACGACAGTCAGAAGATGACACCGAAGGAAAGGAACAAGCACGGCACGAGTAAAACGGTTTCGGGAGAGCAGTACGGATGGCGTGTGCAGTTGGCTCCGGAGAGAGTAAGAGATAGAAGAAAGAAAAGCATCGAAAAAAAATACATACAGCAGTACAACGGCAAATTATGCACGATGGTGTGGCGTATGTGGTGCGGCCGGAAAACCCACCGACACCATTAAGACCGACAACACCACCACTAACACCTCGCGCAATAGATGCAATAAACAATAAATATTACAGTCTCATTTCTGGCTAATGCCATCTGGAGGTGGAATGTTTTTATTACAATTTGTTTTTTCGTCTGTAAATGAAAACAGATAAAGAAAATTTAGCCATTTTTTTCCCCACCATTGCCTTAATTGTAACCTAGTATTATTGGGATGTGTCTCAATTTTATCACACATTTATTTTAAACCAGGTAAATTAAAAACGTGTAAAAAATGTGTAAAAACGATTCAAATGTTTTAGAAAACTTCGAACAGGTAAGACTTAAAAAACGAACTAGCGTTGTACAGGTTACATAACTTCAGGCGCACTGCCTTTTACCAATTCGATCAAGTAAACGCCTAAAAGTATGCATGTTTCTAAAAAAATCTGTCTCGATGTTTATTACGCAACACTTTGACGAATTTATGCGTCCGACCCGCTGTCACTTTATTTTCGCTCACGAAGGTTTTCTATACTTCAGCCCTATCGTTATGCGTCCCAAATGTAAACCCTCCCTTCGTTCGTTCGCTTAAAAATGCAGAAGCACATTAAACCAAGGACATCGTGCTCATACAATATTCGTAATTGAATAATTAAACACCCACAAGGTACCGTGTCCGTGCACGATTTTCCACTAGCACCAAATATTGGCCCAATCTCACGTATCATTCCACGGTGTTTTTTTCTTTTTCTCCCAAAAATAATCACCCCTCCTTTGGTGGTAAAATGCCAACTAGATGCCCCATCCCTCCGTTTGTGAGGGTCCAATCTCAAACATACCTGATTAAATTCATCCATTTTCCCATCCAAGCTCCGGTACACCGCTTGTTATCGTTCGCGCGTCGCATTAATTCATAAACCGAACCCTTCATCAATAAGTCATGGCAAAAAGGGTTCGCGTCTTCGGTCCCCGACGCTCTGTCTGAAAATCTGATCCCTTCCCTGTCCGGCACGTTCTCAAGCACGGATTCCGTGTCAGGTATATCGATAGAGTGGGAGAGGCAGGCAAAGGTAAGCGGCCGTATGCCAGCTAAATGGAACCGAAATGGTATCCACGTGCCATAGAGAAAATTTCACCGTTTACCTCCTTCAATCACCGTCACATAAAATATTCTATTAAAAATCAAACTCCTACAGGATGCCTTTCCCGTTTCCACCGCCGAGGACGCTCTGTAAACGGTTCAAGCAAGGTCACGAATACCGTTGCCGTGTCAGCAATCGTAAAGAAGAAGAGTGTTTTCTCTTCAAATTGAAAACCAAACTTTTCATCCCTTCAAACTGTTGTTTGGTACCGCCGAACAAACAGGATCCCCCTCCCTCCAGACATCCTCTTTTTGTCCAGACGCTCAGGGTATCAGATCCGGCACTATCGGATCCTCTTCCAAATATGAAACCATAAATAAGTCAAATCCCATAATTCATGACCCGTGGGACAGTGGAACCAGCATGTTTCGTCTTGCGGAGGTCACTTTGAGCGAGCGTCGGAAAATCTCAGCTCATATACCTATGGATATGTCTGAGTATGTGTGTGTGAGTATATGTGAACACCCTATCCAATAGATACGTCTGGATTCGCCATTCTCCACATCTCGATCCCCTCAGCATTGTTTAGCTGATAGACGACAAAAATTATCGATTATCACTCTCATCGGTATGCGGAGCGTGGCAGCAATATGAGCACATTCTGCCGGAGTTTAAAACTGTGGAATATGGTATTTCTGCAATGGAGCACCGACAACAGCAGCAACAACAAAACATCTCGGGTCAAAACGACAAACTTTTCATCCACCATAAAACAGTTTTCCCCGGCCTTGTCCAACAAACTGTGGCCGATTTCAAGCCGAAACATAAAACCCAAACCGCCGAAGGAACGAGAGAAAGAACCTTTGGCGATACACAACACAATAACGAAACCCTATAGCCACTGCCGCAACAACGCATCACTCCAACGCCTTCCCCACACTGTATCGGCTGTTATGGGGCTGGCCGGGCCGGGCGTGAACCTCTCGCAGTCGTTTAGCCGCCATTGCACGTAAGCCAACCGGTCCCTTAACCTAATGTGGCTAAATTTTACAAGCTTAGCTCGTCACCACGAAATTCAATCTTCCTGTCCATATTGTACGCCCGTCCGCCCGTGACTGACGCATCAGCTGAGTTCGTCAGCTTGTCTGTGCCGCCCGTTTGCGGCGGCTATACCGAACTACGGCCCGTTCGAGTGGCGACCGGTGACAACGGTGCCGACACGACAGGCAATCGCACATTTTGCCCTGTATGGGTGGAACATACGACAAGAAAAAGTGATGATTTTTATGCGTTAGTTTTTTCTTTGCTCTCTGAAATGGGAAAGATGAGCTACAAACTCTAATGGAATACGTTAAATAGTGTTGAGACAATGTTACCCTTTTTGATCGCAGCTTTTGTTTTTTTTTTGTTTATTGAACTGTTACAGCAAACAAAAATTTAAAAAACCAAGCACAAATATCATGCTAAACATTAATTGAATCTGTAATTCTTATTAACTATTAAGATTTAAAACTTTTATGTTCAGTCAGAATCATATCAAATAATTTATTAAGTGACTAAAACCACCCCCCGTACTTGAAAAATTACACGAAAATTTGTGATATTTTGGCTGGAAATCACGAGACTCGACTGACGCGCAAATTTGAGATACGCGGTATTTTGCGGCTGTTTTCGGTCCCCAGTAACCGTGTATCTCGGGGACCGTCTGTACTTTGCATTGCCAAGTTATAATTTATCCTAAAAATATGCAATCTACATAGCATTTACTTACTCAACATTTTAAATGAAATTATTGCCAATATTTCGTATGCTTTAGTTCTTACAGTATTACTAAAACAACTTTGTTGGCATGATACATCCCTCAAACGTTTTAAGTTACACACTTTGGCATCATAAATTTGTTTAACTTGCACATTTTGCTACTTTCGTCTTGTTTTCGCTATTTTAATAAGATTTTACTACACCTCTTACAGATACAATCCCGCAATGCCACGTGGACAGAGCTGGTACATCGAATAAAAGCTCCGAACAGCGGTCCAACTCTAAAGCACGCACCATTCACAGCACACCGATTCAACTGAGGCCAACATACCCGAAATCGCCATGTAATGTAGGGCACACGGGCAACATGGACAACGCTTAATGAGCGGCCGCACGCTGTATTTCGTCATGTTTTCGGAAGCACGTTTTCCAACACAGCACACAAACACAAAACGCCCAAAAACCGTCCACAAAAACCTACCCCATCATTACGCGACATTTACAGCATCATCTTCAGCACAACGAGTTAAAGTCAGACCACCAGCTCGTCTGGTAGCATACTCCTGCTCCCTGTACATCCATAACCTCACCAACCCATTGATGGTGGGTGGCATCGTGACGTTTGTCTTTGCCTCGCCCGGGGTAGGACGCACCCCCCCGGGTTTTTATGATGCTTGGGTGGAGGAATTTTTACGCGCATACACAATGAGCGCCAATGTGGAGTGGAATTTTTAATTGAATTTCAACACAACACGAGTGAGCTTTTTCAACTCCCTCCCAAAGTTTTCTGCCTGGAATGTGAAACATAACATCCAACAAACTAGCAGGCCAATATACTAGACGCATTTGCAGCCACTTTTTTCACGAGCTCTTCCCATGTGCTTTTATACACAAGGATCCGTTGTAAAAGTTATTTTACAAAAATAACAGATTAGCCATATTTGCTGCGTAAAGTAAATAAAAGAGTAAAGAAACATAACTATTTCACTACACTTAACTAGACCCAGGATCTACACGTCATCTTCAGACGCTCCGTTAAGATCGTCTTCCCATCGGTCGCCCTTCTTCGACTTCCGAGTCACGCTTCCGCACGTCGGCCGCACATTAACGCACGGCTGGTTATTGATTTTCAATTCTCATCATGACACTCGATGTTACGCACTAATGCTTTCACCGCTCCCGGCCAAAACAACGGTTTTATGGGGCCAATTTACGAATTCATCATTTGCTGAATGATTATTATAGCCAATTGTGAAATGGGGTTTAGTTGGATTTGAATTGAACGCGCGAGCGATGCCGCAAGGGAAATGAGCGTGCGCGCGCTCGCGCCCCAGTTCCTCGATCAAGCGATGTTAATTATTACGGCAATACGATACTTCGATAAATTGCTCGCCCCGCTGACCGGAAATTGATTGCTGGGGATTGTGTCAAAGCTTCACATCACGGCGCGAAAGGGGTGTTGTTCTCTCGTTTTTCTCGCTGCCCTCCGCGCTCCGTCGGCTCTTTCTGTCTCTTTCTCGTGTAGCAGATTGGGCGCTATTGAATAATAATGGCACCATTAGCGTCTCGACAAAGCCGCGGCCCGCCTAAAATGTGCTTTATTATGCAGAAGCAATCAATGCGGAAGCCGACACGGCCCGCCAGTTTTAAGCTAGGAAAAATCGCTAGAAAATTCATAACCCTCGTTTTGGTGCAATTAAATTACCATACGAATCGCTTGCCCGTCATTACTATTTCAATCAGCGTGTGTGTGAGTTTATGAGCAAGGATTTTCCAATCCCACCGGAAGAAGGATTTAGAGGCATTATAGAAAGTTAACTTCAATGTTTAAGCAAATTTCTATAAATTAAAAACAATCTGAAAACCGTCTGATGTTTTGACATTACCGTTTTGTAAATAATCTACAGCTTTGCCTACCTTTAGACGCATTTTAAAATAATTTTGATGATTTTTTTTTATTGTACATCATTTCAGCAAAAAAAGAACATCGCAATGCCCGTTTCATGCTCCAGACACACTGGAAGATAAAAACGGGCGGCCACAAAAGCAGCTTCATTAGTTTTGCCCTGTTTTGCTTTACTGTGTACTCCCTCGCTCCTTGCTCTACTTACAACAGTGTCAATTTTGCTGCAAAAGATACTATCTAACATTCCCGTTCGTGACAGGTTCTGTTTCGCCGTGCTGCCCGACCTCGTTCCACTTCCGTTAGCAGCCCCACATTGTCCCCACCGGTAACGACAGAAGAAAGGCATCATGGAATACGGAAAATTTATTAGCCCATCTCTCCTCGCCCGTGTGCCACACTGCTTCCCTAGTTTTCCATCGGAACCTCTCCCGAGAAGGACTCCCGAGCAGCAGGACTTTTGTACTCCCGTACTGCTCTCTTTCTCTCTCTTTTTCACAGACTTTTTTCCCTCCAACTGGAATGTGTACCAAGTTCATCCCGGGGAAAAGCCTCAACCAATGCCCCCGACGTGCCGGGGGTGCGGTTACTAGGATATACACATATTTCAAATATACTTTCCGTTCGCCGAAAACGGAGAACCCAAGTTGTCGTACCGCGGTACTCTTCCTTCAGCCGGTCCCCGTGTACCGTATGCCTTTCTTTTTGCCTTTCCTCGAATGCTCATATTTTTTTTTCTTGCTCTCAACAACACTCCTTTTGATTATTGTTGTAGTGCGCCCCATACACTTTCCAGAGTCCCTATCCCTGCCAATTCACGGACATACTAAATTCATCTTCTTACAAAATCTAGACACACATACACACACAAACACAACACCCACACAGAGAGGCAAAAAAAAGAATGAATCAAACCCCAACACGGCCCAACTTATTTCTCGAGTAAGCGATTTACTTTTGATGTTTTGCATCGGTTTCGGGGTTCATTTTTATTCTTAGCATTTTCCAGAACGGGTTTGCATTGCCCTGACTTGCGTCCCGGCCGTTGGTCGCAGTCAATTTTACAGAGGTTTCTTTCACATGCAAAGGGAAGCGCTCCGCATTCTGTTGCACACCTGTGCTTCCGAAACCGGAAGCGGCTCACAAGCCGGTGCGAAATGGTCAAACTGGCAGAAGAAAATGCCTACTCCTGCAGAAAACGGGTGGACGCAAACAGTTCCACGGAGCCCGGTGGTGGAAGGCAGGAATTAAACATTGTGTTCTTCCGCAAGAAATCAAATTCGCACTTGTAACAATGCTGAGCCGACGGCGTGCGGAAAACGGAAGCCCACGCAAAGCGTTAAACTACCGAAAATGGAGCTGACTAAGAGAAATGGAAGGTTTTTTTTTTTGTGTTGCCCTTAGCTGTTTCGTCGGTTCATAAAATACCCATTCATCCCTGGGGCCCGTTGTCCTGGTGTAGGCAAATCTTTAAAGCAACATTTTTTCTCATTCTTGACAAAGGTAGGGAAAAGAATGCCACTAGCCACGGTGCAAAGCAAAAACTTCATTACAATATGGCCCTTTTTATTCCGTTTTAAGCCTCTTCTGCAGCAAGCTTTTGATTCAAAAAGCTCTACAAAAACAAAACTTTGTGCCTTAATTTCATTATGTTGTGAAACACGACCGGATTCGTTGCTTGCTTTCTTGGGTCGGCATATTTTTTGTTTGGCTAACTTTGTTGTTCAAAACAATGTAATACCATGAAATTTGGTCTGGCAAGAAAGCAACGGCATCACTAAATAATTAAAAGATAGAAGAAAAAAAACTTGTGCAAAGTATTTTAAGTAGATATCCAAAGATATTAAAGTCTTAAAAGGTCAATGTTGCGCTACGGATAGCATACATTTGGGCGCTTCTTTGCTTCGTAGAGAAATTAAACGTTACGAATGAATACAATCAGCTTGATAGACAGGCTTTTTGCCCTTTTGAATCATCCCTTCAACTGCTCTGATACCTTTTCTTTACGATTTATCGCAAAAGCAATTGCAATCGTACAGCATCAAACGCTTTTCATCGCGTTTTAATGAAAATGTGCCTCAAAACGGTGCTTTTAAGCTCACTTAATGATTGCTTCAACCATTCTGCCAACAGTACGCCGTCTTAAAAGCTCATTCACCAACACTTCTCTGCACAATTCCAAACCGCTAAGCACTTCCTTTGCCGAGCGAAATCGAACTAAGCCCTGCCGGGACCAATAATCAAATAAGCTTCAGCAAACCGATTGACTGTAGGAGAAAAATTGATCCGATTTTTCCATTCCCCCCTGCGCTACTGTGCCGCTTTTCCGTGTGACGTAGAAAACCAGAAGAATACGTTGGATCCCTCCGTTAACAATTGCTTCCCCCAGTACTATCCGGAACGATTGCATGGTTAAGCCGAAACATCTCCCCATCACAATAGAAACGAAACAAGTTTAGAGCGTATCGTTGTACACCTTCTACCGTCGCGTTTTCTTCTCTCTTGCTTTCTTGCTTTCATTGCACCACCAGGCAAGCGATCCTTTCCACACCCCGACCTCATTTATCATGCTCGGTGCCGTACGGTACGCCGTGAGGCATAAGAAGAGAGAAAAAAACCTTCCCCGAAGGAAAGGCGCCGGTGATGGTGGTGTTTTATTTTCCTTTTCACTCCACTCAAAGCAATGCTCGGGCAAAACCGGTTTGGAGCGTTCATTATTTTGCTTTGCTTTACGGATTTTTTTAAACCCCTACAAAAGCCCGCCCCTGTGTTCGATAAGCTTCCCGGGAAAGCCTACCCTTCGTCTGCCTCTAGCCCGCACTGCCGCCGGTGGCAGAAAGACAGCACAGAGCGGCAAGCGGACGGGAGGCAGCAGTCCGAGCAGCCTTGAGGCTAAATCCAATTTACGGAGAAATTTCCGTTCGAAAGGTAATCAAACGTTAATCTGACGCTGAAACGAGGAAGAAACTGCCGATGCCAAACCAGCCCCCTAGATCGCATGCACCGAGCATCTCGTCCTGCCAGCAGTACCTATGGGCCCCCAGCCCTTCTATAGAGCTCTTTTTATTCGCTTCTAGATGTTCTGCTTTCATTTTTTGTTGTTGTGGTACACGCTCCACGGGCAAACAATCCGGCACCGCATGAGTAGTTGCTTGCCAATGCTGCTTAAGAAAGGTCGAAAGGGAAATCCTCCTCCTCTATCACTGGTTTAGAGACCTCCCAAGCCTGGGGGAAAGGCGGCTCTCGCTCAACAACTCCACACAGAATGTTTCTCAGAAAACAGGGCACTCAACATTCCCCAGCACCCAAGGACAGGGCAGCCCCACACCTACAAAGGTGAAGGTGTTTCGGCAAAACATGTTTCTGCACACGTACGGTAACAAACAGCTACAAAGGTAATGCTCTCGCACCGAAAGGGACGCAATGCGCTACTCACCATTACGGCGTTCATTTTGAAATCCATAAAGTTCTTCACTTCCGCCGCCAGCTCGCGCAGCAGCAGTATGCCATCCTTCCGGGTCACGTCCACGTCCGAGTCCTTGAAGCGCTGCAAGAGAGGAGGAAAAACACACAACAAAGATGATAATCGGGTGTCACTGCTAATGTACGTAGGGTGCGGTGCGCTCCAGGGCAACACATTTGAAGACGTCATCATCTCGCCGGTGCCTTAAAAACGATGATTGGCTAGAATTGTTGGACGGTTGGACGATGATTGCTTATGTATTTAATGCAATTGAAAAAGCACTGCAGGTAGACTTAGTTTTCATTGATTTTCAGGTAGAGAAACATAAACGCGAGCAAAGTGAAAGTACCAGAATGACCAGCGATAGTTTAACAAATGTATTCTATTCCTGCAATCGGTATATCTCGACATCATGTTGAAGGATTTTTGTTTTGAACAGTTTACTTTAGAGTTCAAAAGCTGAATTGAATGTGCTCGTAAGGGACATGACATGACCGATCTTAAATGAAAAGGATAATGCCATCACAAATGGCCATGTCATTTTGGTTTCTAATTTGATATTGTAATCGAGAATGATCGAGCTTTTCTGCGGCAAAATAATTGAAATTGACTTATTATTTCATCATATAACCTCTCTGCATCTAAGTGTACATTGGCGCATTGTGTGTTTGCGTGTGCCTGCACACAGTTATTTGCCAGCGAACGAAGAGATAATTTGATTAACAGATAAAACATAGGCCCTACTTCCCCCGGTCAAGCTAGTCGACATATATTGTTTAAAGTACCGCACAAATAACACAACAATACACAGCGAAATACATTATCACTCCCCTCACTTGCTCCCAGAACGTTCCCCATACCCAATCCCCCTGTATCGAGAGCTGTAAAACGAATTAGTATCGAATGACATATTAATCTAATTATCAATCATATTTTATCGCTTATCCGTTATCAATCAAGGTAATTCGGAAATCATGTTTCCACGATCCCTGCCGAACCCGGGTTTCGGTTCGTTAGCTCGGCCATCGCATCAAATCGACACGCCACCGCTGCACTGCTTTCCCTCATCTCCTATCACTCGCACCATTCGATGGCATGTGTCTGCAGTACGCTTTTCCTGCACGCCTGACACCACCAGCCAGCCACGCCACCACGCGTTCTCAAACACTTTGGGTGACTTGACGCTTTACCGTACGCTCGTGCTTCACTTGTGTGTGTGTGTGTGTTTCTGGTGCGTAAAACGGAAACAATCACGTCCCATCGTAATGAGCACGTGTGCGCAAAAGGACCGAAATGTGGCCGGTGTGGCCGGATCTTTGTTCTAGCGCACATTACGCACCGGGGAAAGGAAACTCATTACAGGCCTTTTGTTCGGGACGGGGTCACGATCCCGAAAGGGACACGATCGAAAAGACGTTAAAGTCTGCGCTAATCGATGCTGTCGTCTACCACCCACCGCAGCAACTCCCTTTTCGCTACGCCCGCCCACCCAAACGCCGAATCCTAATGGCGCTAAAGTGTCGCAAAACGGACCGGATGATCGAACCGGGCCGAACGCTTTTGCCTTGCCAATGTATGTGTGTGTGTGTGTGCGTAAATGCTCAAACCATAACCGATTACGTACGAGATGGTTCTCTGCAACACTGCACCCTTCGCTGCTTTCCTCCGCAGGGTGTCTGCGCTCTAATGCCTCGAGA
Organism: Anopheles merus; assembly: GCF_017562075.2. Lineage (NCBI taxonomy): Eukaryota > Metazoa > Arthropoda > Insecta > Diptera > Culicidae > Anopheles > Anopheles merus. The sequence goes on from NC_054084.1 coordinate 36,039,022, forward strand.
CTCGGGAGTTATGTGCAAATGCGGTCCCCCGTACGGTGTGCGGAATGCGGTCTCTAGCTGTGGCCTATTAGCCAACCATTGGGTGTAGAAATCCGCTCGTTAGTCTGAATCTGCTGATGGCGAATGTCTGGAATTTGTGTTATTATGTCAAGTTACTGGCCCCCGTCGTGTCCTGCCCATTTTGACCTATCTGGGTGAGAAAATTGCAGTAGTGCCAAACCGTAGCAGCGAGCGCAACAATGACGCGACGACAAACAGATCGTTAATTGTTTAAATTATTTAATGCCCGTTTAGCGAGGTTTACGGATTTCGAGTATCATGGTTTATAAGGAAAATTGGCCACATTAATATGTTTGTAAAATAGATAAGTTGGTTAAATGAGTCTGCCTCATCGGCACTCACATCACTTTTTTATAAATACACTTTTAAACAAAATAACAGACAGAATGTTGTTTCTGTATTCACAAAATATTGATTGATTTGAAACCATCCCAAAAGGAAGCTTCATGAAATGCAAAAAGCTTTAAAATATAACTAACAGTTGCAACAAATTTATCCAGCCAAGGAAATTCCCGCACAAAACAAATATGAAAATATCCACCCCTAACATTTCCACCAAAATAGTGCTACTTTCTACCGAAAAAACAAAACAGACAAAAGCACAGTAATCCTTCACGAAACGGCCATTACGCACGTGGTCCGATTCGCATCAGCCAGGCCGGGCAGGCAAAACGAGTTTCGTTTGGTTTAATTAGATCCTTGCCTGCGGCGATCGCGGCGGCGGCATCATTGGCAGGATACAAAATGGGATTGCATACTTTTTCGATCCGTCATCCGTTGCCAGCCCCACGGAGGGAGGGAAGTGGATGGACCCGTCATCATCCGTCACCGGCGACAGGGCGCGATTAACGCTGACACCTGCCAATAAACCGTCGGCTTCAGCAAATTAATCCCAGCATTTCAGTGCTCCGGGCATCGTATCGCAACGCCACCGGGCTGTTGTCGTCCCTACCTCGCTGGTCGTTGCGCAATGCAGCAACTAAGGTAAGAGGAAAGATTTTCCAAGAAAACAACTGCCACCAACGCTGCCGATGCTGCTGCTGCTGTACCTGTGGGTGAGTGCACTCGGCACTCAAGCATCCTTCATTTCCGACGAAAAACATCCTCAAAAAAAGGACACGGAACTTCGGATGGACGCGAAGAAAACGCGAAAACGCTAATAACAATTATCCATTCAATTTGAATTTTAATGCCATGGAAATGATTTCGCGGAAAACGCGTCCCCGGTTCATCCCTTTTCTCTTTACGCTTGTTTTGTTTTGTTTGGTCTAACCTTCTCGTCCACAGCTGCTCGCAATGGTTGCTCTCCCAGTGCCCCCAGGTCCCAGGGAAAACACAGCGAACAAAACAATATCCCACCCAAGATGGGCTCATCCTTTGGGCGTCCTTAACGTCGACCACAGCCAACAACGTTTCGCGCTTAGTTGACTGGACATGAAATCGCTCGCTCTCTCTCTCTCTCTCTCTCTCTCTCTCTCTCTCTCTCTCTCTCTGTCTCTCTCTCTCTCTCTCTCTCTCTCTTTCACAACAGAGCGAGACAATGGGTGTACGAAAATGCGAGCAAATACACCAATGAAAGAGGTTGGGGAAAACAAAACTCGACCGTTTGGAAAAACAACAGCTTCAGCTTTGCACATTGGGAGGGTTCGAAATGCCCAAAGACAGATGGTCGTGAGACGAACAATGGGGCATGAAATACGCTCTTCCCTATTTTCCTGTAAACCTTAACTACCTTACTTCTTTTACTCCCCGAAAAACACCCCCTTCGCCACGCCATCGCGCCCTGCAGGCAAAGCGTTCCTGGAATTCATTCACCGAACCCTGACGGAATGGACGCACGAATCAAGAGCGAGGCAATTAAAACCTACTGCCAATGGGCGCCCCAGCCCCTTGAGCAACCCTTCCTTCCAGCGCTGTTCGCCAGCAAGCATGGCCACCGATAATTCCATGGTGTCAATGATGAACGGAAGGAAAATGAAGCGAAATTTTCCCCCCAATTTACCTGGGCGCAGTAGTGCCCATTCCACCATCCTGGTTCCGTTCCGGTAAAATGGAATCGTTTCGGTGAATTCTGCCCCTCGGGGTACCGTTTAGGATGAGACACACACACACACAAGCATACACACACACAGGTGGGAAGCAGACCTTTTCGCAGCCAGACAACTCTTTACCACTCTACCACTACTTGTACCGTGGATACTTCAAAGCGAAGTCAAAAACCATTCACGAACAGACCGCGAACGTTTAAAGCCGTTTCCATGCTCGGGTGCCTGGGCCTGGGCTTTTGCTAATGACGTCCCGGTACATGATCCCAAGATTCAATTTACGGTGGGAAAAAGTAGAGCGCTTGCTTTGTGGTGTGCTTTTTAACTGTGAATGAAATAATTTCGGTTCAACGAAATTAAGGTTCAATGAAGGTTGCCGATCGTAAATCCTAGTCACGGCACCAAGTGCACATGCTTGGATAGAGTTAGTTTGTTATCATCATATATTTTTTCTCGGATAGCGATCTTTATCGTGTAGAAGCTGAAATTTAAGGTTAAAGTCACCAAAAGCAGCATGACAACCCTCTTTATCGCTTTTTACGTTTTCTAGATTTAAAATCAGACCAACGACTTAATCCTCCAAACAACACTTTCATCTGCAATCTTCGCAACAAAACTAACCCTTACCCACACATGCCTCCAATGTGCTCCAAGGCGCTATTTGCGACGACAGGAATGCCGAATCACGGCACTGCAATTGACTGCTGCAAACAGCGTTGTTAGCGCGTGTGTGTTGCATCCATCCTGGCACGCTCTGCCACAGCCATTGATAAAATTGTTCCAAATTGCTACCATCAACAAATCAGCCCCCGCAGCAGTAGCTGTCTGCATCCACCGAAATCCACCACAGACAGCTCGAGATTGCAGCAAACGCTTATCTGCGCAGGCAAACATTCTCTCACGTGGTGGAACAGTTTGCGCTTCGTGTACAGTTTGCCAAGGACTGGACCTGCAGTGCTACCGAGTCGGCGGGTGTCGGCCCTGCTAAGGCGACTGCCACAAGGTGAACGTTTTCCATCCAACGTACAGACGATTTTATCCACAAGCACAAACACACACCTAGACACATCTTACAGCTTACAAAAGCTACAATTCGCGACTGGATCTTGAGTACATCTACTGCACACCTCGTAGATATCCTCCCAGCGCGCTGACGCCTTTTGCAAGGACTTCCAAAGCATTCACACACACACAGACACACACGAAACATGCCACCACACTGCCCAATGAGACTTAATTTAGTGATTTGCCAGCACCGGCCCAGAAGCACCCAGCACTTTCCCACGACGAGTTATGTAGTGGCAAAACGGTGAATGCGCGTTCGGTGCTCGCTGCCTGGAGATTGGAGCGTGAGGGACTCACTAAAGCTGTAGCTTGCTTCTGCACCCGGATCACGTATCACCGGGACAATCGTCGTTTCTAGCGGTAATGGGCGCTAGATCGCTAGAGCCCCTAGTTCTTCGGCTCGCTCCCTCGCAAAACCGTCCGAAATCCCTTTTTGAATCCACCTCGGCATACAGTCCCACCCGTCACCCCGTTCCAGCGACTTTGAATGGACCTGTGCACACACAAACACACATACGCACACACACACGCACTCAAAACATAAACAGGATGTGTTTACTTTTTTCTTGGTACGTTCTCTCCCAGTGTCTCCCCCTCCCATTCTGTTTCTCAGTAAATGCACTCTCGCTCAAGCAGGGCAAAAACACGATCGACAGGCACGAGCCACCATTAATCTACGTCCCGGGGTGGATAAATATTCAATATATATTCGTTTGCTAAGTGCCGGAGCGTGGCAAATATTTTATGCCACACGGGCTCCGACTCTCAAGGAGCTCTCGTGGACTGGGGCAACCCCAACCATAACCTGTTAACCTTTTCCATTTCACCCGAAATAAAACACTTCCCCAAAATGGGTGCTAAAAGATTGCCGAGATTTTGCACTTCCACACTAGCGGATGCGTCCCATGTACCGGTGGTTGTTTTTTGTTATTGTTTTTTTTTTTTGCTAGTTTAGTAACTCGCTGGAGGATAAATCTTGGCCACCGTTTGCCGAGAAAAGCTGTGCATTAGGGTATGGCAGTAAATTTAAAACCAAAAAACTCTTTTACAGTTGCTCTTTGACACGCGTTTGTGGATTCAATTGAACGGCGTTGCAGAAGAGCAATGAACAAATATGGCTTTATTAGGTTTATTCGGAAATATTACATGATACAATGTTTTGTTTCAATTTTGAACAGCAAATAAGGTTTAAAACTTAAATAATTACTTTGTTTTATAGATTTTAAACTGTACCAAAATTTTAAAGCAAACAAAATTGTTAAAAACGTATGTTTATCACCAGATACATACTAAGAGAATGTTATAATAACCTTACTCCATCAAAATTTACTCTTATCATCATTCTTATCCGCATTCCCTGTTCCATCGCTATACCCCCAAACGCTGTCGTAGCACGATACATGCACAAGATGTTAATGCACTGTTTTACTTCATCACGCACCGTGAAGTAATATGTGCATGAAGGTAGAGCAAACACAAAACACGAACAAATGAGCAAAAAAATCCGGCACCAAACTTCCCATCATTTCGCTGGTCAGCGTTCGACGTACGAACGGCGGCGCGAACGGACGTGGCTAACGATGTGTAAGCAGAAGGTAAACACCGTACCCACGGTTTGCACATTAACCGTCTTCTGGCACCATCCACACGAACGCTGGACAATGTAAATGCGATTCCTGTGCGCGCACACAATGTACGCTGCTGGCACACATTGTTGCACACCTTCGCCCAGTGCTGCAGCATCAACGCGTGGCGAGTATGCGAGCGATACTGAGAAAAAAGTTGCACCCTTTTACAGCGCATACACACACACACACATACACGAATATATTCCACTTCCTTGGTTTTCACACTTCTGCCATTTGTTTCTGAGAACCGTTGCAGCAGGCACCGGCTTTGCACCGGTTAAGTGCTACATCGCAATCAACATTTTACTCGAACACCTCATGAACACGTTAACAATCATTGTTTTCTAGGCTTCACGCTTATCGTGTGCCTCTTGGCGTGCCGTGGTGGGAAAGCGTGTTGAGGCAGGAAATCACGTTTGCATTCACGGTTGCACGCTGAGGTGGAGCAGTAGCGTGGGAATAATAACTGACAGGGGCGGATGTACTGTACCGTGTTGGGCGCGTATTTTTCTTGCTTGAAGAAAGCTTCACTTTTCCTTTATATCGAAAAGAGACATGCGTTTTTGGCAATTTATCAGAAAGTGTTGATTAATAAAAAAAAACATTGTGGTTTTAACAAAAATGAAATAAGAATAAGATGGAGGCGCATGGTCGTTGTTGCTTTGCCATGTGCTTCATGGAGGCGCATGGTGTTTTCTAATTCAGTGGAAAATCGTTTTCAAAATGTTCCATTTCAAAGGATTATGAATGAAAAGTAGCAATCAAGCTTGATATTTAAACAGTTATTTATCAGTGATCAAAGCTATCGAATACGAATCGCACAATATAAGCACAAAAAAAGATTTAAAAAAAATTCAACTCAATACATTTCGCATTTCAATTATGTATAGCAAATCAACTATCACAAACATAAAAAGCTTCATGGATACGACAAAGTAAATGCTCTTTCTGTCTCACTTTCACACAAAATCATGTTTGTACAAGCCACATATTCAACCCACCCACAGTGTATTGCAACCATGGCTGCAAGTGTTCATCCAAAGAGCTCACAAGAAAAAGGCGGCCCAAACGAGCAGAAGCACATCAATCTCAATGCCAACCTGGGAGAAGTTTTCACATACCGACTAGTTTTCTTGGTTGAAAATTGGCTCAAAACGTTGCATCACATTCCACCGTCGTTGCATCCTCGTCCTGCCGAGCCTCGTTACGTCGAGAACTAATTTCCCATCCCGAGCACCACCCTTTCCTCGGCTGTCGTAACACATGGAACGCACACCTGAACCACACACACACACACACACACACACACACACACACACACACACACACACACACACACACACACACACACACACACACACACACACCCACACCACACACACACACACACACACACAACACCACACACACACACCCACACACACACACACACACACACACACACACCACACACACACACACACACACACACCACACACACACACACACACACACACACACACACACACCACCACACACACACACACACACACACACACACACACACACACACACACACACCACACACACACACACACACACACACACACACACCACACACACACACACAACACACACACACACACCCCACACACCCACACACACACACACACACACACACACACACACACACACCACACACACACACACACACACACACACACACTCACACCTCAGCGTATGCTTTTCACCTGCACTACCCTTTTGGTCGATACGGGGCACCGCCTTCAAGGTTTTTCATCGCTTTAAAACCTTCAGCTGCACCATAAATCTCATTCTCGTGCGACCCCCTCCTTCCCCCTGCTTACCACCACCCCGGTAAAGCCTTTCTGATACATCAATTTCTATCTTTACAGCCCCAACAACAACACATACCCTCTGGCAACCCAACTCACCCCCCCCCCCCCAGGGAAGAATTGACAACCCAAGGGAATCCTCCACACTCGACGCAAAATCGATTCTCCGAGGGACCGTGAAAATCCGTGCCACAACGTCGTCAGGTAGCCACCCTTTTGCGAACAAGCAAGGAAAACTCGTCTTGCACGCTTCCACCCGCGATTATGCCCCAGGCAGGCAACGATACAAAACGCTCTGTCAATGTGTAGCAGCGCGACAGCACCGACCGCGCACTGTAGCCTCACCTTTTTCTCCCCGCATGGGGCTGCAGCAGCTCCAACGCTGTATGCACAGAGACACACACGTGCCAGAAAAATTGCCACAGGGCCACGGTGCGCTTTTCGCGGCAACGGTGGTGGGTGGCGCGCAGGGGTAATGGAGGAAAGTAAAAACTTTCAGCACATATCCTCCGCTAAACAACGCCTTCCAGATGCCTCAGGCATTGCGCGCAGTATTTGTATGTGTGTGTGTGTGTGTGTGTGTGATAGAGAGAGAGAGTGAGTGTGCGGAGGCCACATCGAGATAGCTTCACTTTGGCTTCACAATTTTCCACAAAGCTTCAACTACCGCTAGAAGGTGGATGAAGACGGGTTTGCCCCAAAATATACTCAACGGTTTGACACACACACACACACACACACATGTACACGTGTACAGTACCTCGTTCACGAACATCACCTCACGCACACACACACACATACATTGCAAAGAGTCTAGCAGAGTCGGTGAAAATACGGATGGAACATCGCAAGCAGGGCCCGTTCTCACCAAACTAGCAAAGCTGTTACATACACTCCACAGCAACCTGCCACAGCCACGGCAAATCTCTGCGAGAACCCTTTTTCCCTTTCCCAGTTCCCTCCAGACACTCAGTTTTCCCGTTTTTAGGACCAAAACCCAAGGATTTCGGATTCCTCTCCGCCTCCGATGCGCCTCGTTGTATAGTAGCGCTTGACTAATCTTGACCGCTTTTTCCACAGCAGCAGCAGCACGGTGAGGCACTCCCTAAAAGGTTAGGGATACCACCTTCACATTATTGGGTCTTCAGGTAAATGCCTTTGTTGGCTTACAGCGCACAGACACACAGACACCACTAACCGCATAGCCGAATCATTTAAAAAGCCCATCGCCTTTCCCTAAACGTAGTAGAACCATTCCGGCACTGGCGTGAGCCAATCAATGGTTGCTAGCGACGGAAACTACATCCCTGTTAATCTCCTCTTTTAGGAGTCTGCCTTGAAAGTCTATGAGGCAGGTGGTTCAATGGGGCTAAAAATTAGCAGGAAAATGGCTCCCTTTCTCCACCACTAAGGACGCTGCAACGCTGTACAGAATTAATCCCTGTCACTTTCTCTCGGCTTTTGTGACGAGCAGGAGGCGCGCATTGACTTCGAGCTAAAATCATGCCGGCTGGCAAGCAATGGCAGCAGTATACTTACATTTCTGATGTCGTTCACTTTGGTAAACTGTCGTCCAAACTCCCACAGGTCGACACCGAAGCGGATGGCCCAGTTTCGTACTCTGCAGAAGAAAAAATGAGGGGGAGGAGAGGAAATAGAAGAAAAAATTAGTTATTTCAAGAAAGAGAAAAAAAGTGAAAAAATAATGCATGGCTTATATCCTCGATGCACCAGCGCGAGCGAAATGAAGCAGGATATCCTGCTACTCACTTTCGCCGTTCACACTGAAGGTGAAATTTATCATGTCTATTATCGATGAGATGATTGCGAACGCCCGCGCGAAGCATTCCCCAGCGCCAACCGGGACACCGGGATTCCCGAATCTCGAACAGCAGGAAGCGACCACGGAACTATGATTGGCTGTGGGTGGCTGTGCTGAACTTTGCAGCAAATCCCCCCTCTCTCTCTCCTCTCTCCTCTCTCTCTCTCCTCTCTCTCTCTCTCTCCTCTCTCTCTCTCTCCTCTCTCTCTCTATCTCTCGGTCTGTTGAGTAAAGAAGCACACGGGAGCACAGCTAACACGGACGGCGACGAAGCAGTAATGTAATATCTGTCAATACTGCAAACTGTGCTCGGTGGTCGGTGCAGCGAATGAACGGGACGAGGGGTGTGCTGCAGGCCACAACGACTGAACGGACGATAGCATTCCTTTCTATTCAAATTCCTACATAAATTTTCCACCAAACCACCACCATCACTCGGCTGATCGGCGGTAACGCTGGAGGAACACAGATATTCGCGCTATTGGTGGAAACTCTTTGCAATTCACACTGCAACACACACACACACACACACATACGCACGGCTACAAGGTTGTGTTTGTGAGTTTGTCTGTGTGCTGTTGTCGCACCGGATGGCGCACACTATTCCGGACGATATCCGGGAACTACCCTAACCTCAAAGCCTGCGAGCAATATAGCGCGAGTGACATGAAAAAAAAAGATACAAATACACACACACACATACACACACATAGAGCCTTAGGATGCAAAATGTATCGATGGTAAAGAAGAACTTTTGCAAAGATTTTCAAATTCATCCAGGCAAGTTTTCGTGAAGAGGGGCTTTTCTTTTTCTCATACACAGTTTGCCACATGACAGCAGCTTGGAGCGCAAGCAGGGGGAAAGAAAGGAAAAGACATTTCACACTACACCACCAAACAATGCCACACACACACACACGCAGAGAGAGGCTGGTAGTAGCAAGCGAACAGGCGTTCGATACGGTTGGAGAGATTTATTGAAAATTCTTTTCCCTCAAAAAGCTCCGGCTGTCAGCCGCAAGTAATCGGAACTCTAGAGTTCCACACACTTTACCCCCGCACACATGAACACAGTGCACCCGCTTACCCGCCCCACTCCCCCTGGCAGTGTTCAGGTTGCTCACAAGTGGGCAGGATGTGTTGCAACGGAGTATATAGGTTTCAAAGTGAACAAAGGCAAGAAGTCGAGGCTCAAGAGCTTTAAGCTTAATTAAGATCGGAAACTGCACACACTGGTAACTGGTTGGACGGAGCGCATTTCTTAGCACTAATGGATACTTGGTGGGCGGGTATTTCAACTAACCAGAGTTTTCACCCGGAAAGGTAAGATGGAACTTATTTGTTGAATTCAGTAATTGGTTTCTGGCAAGTGTTGTATATTACTGTTTATGTGACAATTTAACCTCCAGTTTTGATTTACTTATTAGTAAGTGAATAAAGACTTGGCATGTTGTGACTTTTAATAATACCTTAAATGGAACATAGCCGGTCTCATGGTACAGTCGTCAACTCGCACGACTTAACAACATGCCCATCATTGGTTCAAGCCCCACATAGACCGTGCCGCCATACGTGTAGGACTGACTATCCTACTGTGGGGGGTAATCCAAAAAGTCACCGAAAGCCAACCCCACAAGTGGTACAGGCAGACCTTGACCGACAACGATTGTTGAGCCATAAAAAAGAAAGAAATATAGAAATGGAAAATATCTGTTGATACATTTTCACATACTTTCTTTAATCATTTGAGACGATTCGATTTTAAACAAACAATCAAATGATTTTTGATTGTCAATTTAATATACGAAAAAAATCCTACTTAAATATTACTTAAATCTTACTTAAATATATAAAACATTAATGGCCTTAAAAAAAGTTTTTAAAACATAAATTATGGGGCCCTTTACGATTCTAGTCAGCTTTTTTACATGAAGTTTGACAGTTTGACAGTTGCAGAAATCATGTAAACACTCCATACAAAACCAAACACAAAACTAGACTGCGATATTCAGTCTAGATTACTTCAGCCTCAAAGCTAGAATTAAATTCGAGTACCTGCTCGAAAACATGCCCAAACTAAGTAATGTTTTCATTTATCCCAAGGTGCATTAAAGAGATCAGGTGGTGAAATCTAGAATCAAAGTGCATATAGACCAGGTGGTCTCATCGCATATTTTTCATAATCAAATTTGAATATCATTTTTTGACAGGACGGGTGAAAACTTTTGCTCAAACAGGCTTTTTGGTAGCTTGAAGAATACACAAAACACTCTTAAAATCTTCATTCAGAAGCAGAAGCGATAAAAATCAACCTTCTAGATACCTCCTCCATACACCGTGGGATAAGCCCACCTGTATATTATACCCACTTAGATAGCTGCTCGAAAACAGCTGTACAATGCAAACTGCTGACAGGCTGAAATTTCAACGTACGAACTTAAAACGAAAAGGGCCCCTGTCATAGAAATATATAGGGCTGTATGTAAAGATGTTGATTTGTACTGTAATGGTGACTAGCGTACAGTACAAATGTCGAACATTAAAGCCTCCATCATCCTGCCTTCTTTAAAGCGTTCACGGGCAACAATATTCGAATGCATTCCAACCCAATATGCCACCGGCCCTCCGATACGATACGCGTTTGTCGTTCGATCGATTCGCCCCCTTTTGCCCCGAAACCTTAAACAACGATAAAACGCTTTGCGCAAAGTTATGACCGTTACGACCGGGAATATTCATTTTCCTTTCTTTGTTTTTGATGTTGGGGAAGAAGCAACAACAAAAAACAAAAATATAATAACACTAACGTTACTACATCCAATAAACGGCGTGGAAAACACCAACAACAACGACATTCTCCGTTATGACTGTTGCTGTTGCGTTTGTTTTATTGCCTGCACGCTCCATCAATCTTAACGTCGGGGGTTTGGCCCGCCGCTCATCGCTTCCAGCGTAAAACCGATAAAAATTCGCAGCAAAAAGATGCAAGTGACGTTTTCGGGCGGGCCGGCGAATCAATCGCGGTCGTATTACGCAACATAACGCTAATGCTAGAATGCTGTTATACGTTCGTTGGTCTGTGTGTGTTAGCAACTGTTTTTTCTTCAATTTCATCATCTACACGATGATGGATGACATGTGCGATGTGTTAATTTCTCTCTTTTTTTAGATCAGTGTGCAATTCTACACCGTGACATTCTGTAACGGTTGAGAAGCTCTACACAAATAGCTGTGGATTGCATGCATGTGAAGTAAGCAGTCCTCTTGAAGAAGATGATGGCAGTTGATAGGCTCCAAGTATTTGCCGTGCTGTATAATCTAACTTTATACTTGTACCAAAAGAGAGTGAGTGCATGCTTTCGTCTTACTTCACTGTGCACTATGCACTAATACCCTCTTGAAAACTCTGGCGAAGTTGCATCCATATGTTGACTTCGAGAACATCATTGTCATCGCCACGCCATTGTCGAGCCACGAGCAGGAGCTGTAATGAATCTTCCTAACGGATCCATTTCCACTTCTCCTTTTGGTTTCAACAAAATCGGCGACAAACATCCATTCATGTTTCGGGTCATCCGTTACCCGCAAACCCGTGAGAATGTTTGACTTTCCACGGATTCCCCCAGACAACGGTTTCGGTGGTCGATGAAGTATTTCGAAACTACTTCCCAATCACGATCCGATTGCGGCGCTGGCCGGAAAAGCGACACGCCATTCAACGCGCGTCCGGTCCTAGGCCACACTTTCCAGAGAGCTATCGCCGCAGCATGCAAACTACACAACCCGTTCCCAAGAGACCACACTTTCCCACAGCCCCCGCCCAAGGTGATTATGTATTTTTTGTGCAGCATGACGTCCTCTCCTCGAAGCCTGCGGAACGAACGAGTACTCGGCAGGAGAATCCATCCCTGCGCTTTTGTCGAGATAATTTAAACAATTTAAACTTTTCAACTACTCCTGCTCCTCCTCCACCTTCAGCACACCAGCCGGCAGCCACCAACGAACGGATAAAGGAGACTACACTGCTTTCGGCCCCACGCTGAGACAATCCTACGGGGAAACGCCCAACGATTGCGCTCGCGGGTGTAGCAAGCAAAGCGCGCGCTACGTGCTGCAACACTCGAAAATTCTGCACCGGGGCATGCACCGAGCAAACGACTCAAAATGACGGGATAGTGCGGGTGCACCGTTGTGATGCCGTGCTCGGCAATAATGAGATAAAACAGCGAACCCAAGCACCCTCCAGGGAGTCGGGAGGGAAACAAGTGCAAACACAAAACAGTCCATGATCGTGTTTTGCAACCGTGTGGTGTGGCATCGATCGAATCGGTTCGTAATGTTCCTAGCATTAGTATTTAAATGCAAATCGGTGGACAAAGCTGTGTGTGTGTGTAATTGCAAATCACCAAGAAGAAATGATGTTTCTGTTAGTTTAAATGATTATTTAGAATGCTTTGTCAAGTCTCCTTCAACTTCAAAACTATCACCAAGCATTTGAATGATTTTTTCATTGCAAAATAACACCTACGAATGCCACAGTTTTCATTGTCCAAAATTATCACAGTCCCTGTAACACAATATGCCCCGCAATATTCCACTAAAACAACATTACTTACTCGTTATGCGGAATATCCTCGTCCGGGTCGGCACTGACGGGGGTCGGATCGATCGCTAGCAGCAAACACACCAGCAGCAACAGCGAGCCCGTCAGCAAATGGCGCCGTCTCCAGCGCCACCACCTACTCTGGGGCAGAGGCTCCATCACACTCCGACCACACGTGCCGATCGGCCAACCGGGAACACACCGGGTGCAAGCAAAGATCGATCGATGTCACTGTTTCAATTTCGTGCGGCACTCACCGCCAAACACCCGGTGGGAGGGCCCGCTTGCCACAAACCACACACTCGTCACACACACACACGCACCTTCACCGATGAAAGGATGACTCCTAGGCTTTTCTTTGGTAGCGAACGACACTTTTCTTGGGCCAATATTAGGAACTACCCTACTGGTTTATGGTTTATTTATCTTTGGTTTATGACCCACCAGGCCAGAGACAACAGCGCCTCGTAACGCGTGGGCTCACGATATATTCGTGCACACATACACACTAACACACAATTTCATATACACTAAGCGCGCGTAAACACATGCTCACACACACACATTGGGGTTAATGCATGCACATTACGGTAAAGATCAGTGTGCGATCCGGTTCACAAAACACATCGCCAAGGAAGAGCATTGTACCACCTCCTTCTTTTGTGTCGTGCAAAGAACCTGCAAGAATACGTAACCTATGCGACAGGGAAGGAACAGAACAGGATTCGTGTTTATCAATAAAACATACAATTTAAATATAAATTACACCACATCACGCGCGCGCGCCCCATGCCGTACAAGAATGGAGCGACATCGAGCGTTTTTTGGTCATCATAACGTTTTATGGCACACTAGCGGTTTCTTGGTAGCACCGAAATAGCCCCTTTACCACAGCTACCGAGTATTTTTACACCTTCTCTGGCTGTTACAGTAGTATTGAAACGTTTTTAGCAGAAATTTCGGCTCAATTTCCAACGAATGAGCTCTCTTTTTGTGACACAGCGCGATAATGCACGAACCTAATAAACGTTTCAGCAAACCTTCAGGCAGCTCTCTGAGTGCAGGCTGCATCCAATACACACCACCGCGCCCAGAGCGGGTTCTACGCTTCCCTACTCTCTCACACACACACACACTCTTGAACAAACTGCAGTTGCACACACACGTGCACCTGCTTGCAACATACTACACTACGGTGCAGCAGCAGGGCAGGGGAGCAAATTCACAACTCTCACTCACGCAAGCAATCCAACCAACACAAACACACCGTACCGTACCGTACTCGGCCCGTTTGGCAGCCCACGCAACGGTCCGGAAGTGCAGCGTAAGAGCACGTGGTGCGTGGTCGTCGTCTGTGGCGTCTCCGATGTGTGGTGCGTAGGATGCGGAAATTTCAACGACACTCTCGCTCGCCTGTAGCTCTGTGGCTGGTGCGCCTAACACCATAACACATTCGTACAATAACCAACCATCATCGATTCAACTGACTTCTTTTCTCTTTTTTCTTTTTGCTTTTACTCCTTGCGTAGTGTTTTATCCATACGCAATGACCTTGTGGTGGTTTTAAGTGCTATGTGTGTGTGTGCTCACAACTTTTTGAAGAATTCTGGTGGAGGCGCATGGTGCACGGTACAAACGCGATCCATTTTTCGGCCTGCAACGCAATTACACTTGCAGGTTGAATAACGGTGCAGATGGATGTACAAAGTAAAGCTCCAGTGTTTGGGATAAAAAGAGGGAAAAAGACAAATAATAAGGTACAAAATTTAGAATTAGAAACCAAAAAACGAATAAAACGAAAAAACTAATAAAAATTTAACAATTTCAAAAACAATAATTTTTTTAACAAAATCCATTTAACAAAATCGCCATAACACTCTTAGCAAAGCGTAAAGATGTTTGCAACAACAAAAAACACACACACGCACCATTCTAGACAAAAACTACAATTGTTTCTTCGTTTTTTCTTCTCAATTGCAAACGTTCTAGCCCCACCTCTACACTGTTGTGAACCACTTCAGCACAATCCCGTAGCCAATGGAGTTTGATTAATGCTTCACTACCGATTTGATGATGCTTCTCCCTCCCAGCCACACACACACACACACGCACATACGTACGTATTTCTTTGCTATTTTTCCACAGATATAAAACACACAATGTACCAAGAGTTCTCTTCTTGTGAATATTACTCTCTTTTGCTCTTTTTCTCTTGCTCTCCCTCTCTCTCTCTTTCTTTCTCTGTTTCAACAAACGAAGCCATCTTCCATCACGGTCACACACGAAATCTTCATCGCGCGTACGGTTGGAGGTTATGGGCGAAGATAATCTGTAGTTTTTCGTGTACAGCTTGTTCTCCTCTTCTTACAAAGCAAATGCAATTCTTCTCAGCATCTGCTAGCTTCAGCATACAGCTTTACAACACCGACACAGACACACACGCACTGACTGCCCGGATAGGCGAGCCTTTTCATCATTTACTATTTGCCATCTACACCTACTACTACTTCTCTATGCAGGCTTATCGTAGAGCGTAAGCGTAAGAATAGTATTTCGCACAGCCTGAACACAAAGAACACACGTTTACACACATATCATACGCATATCCTTTGGACATGTAAGCGACAAAAAAGGCACCACAAAACATCACACCGTCAATCATAGCGCAAATGGGATCTGTAACTCAATATCCGTCCGAAAATACACACACTGAAAAGCTTACAGATCACATGGCCTTGAAGCGCAAAATGCAACTTTCCACTGCACAAAACACGCTGCACACCACTGGCACGACGATGGGAATGATTTGTAATCTCGTCAGCTTCATCAGCTCTTGCAGACGCAGTGCACGCAGCGAGAATTCAATCTGTTCGTTGGCGGGTGGCAGTGGTACGACACCTTTCTGTGGTGCCTTCTGGTGCTGCTGATGCTGCTGCTGCTCCTGCTGCTGCTGCTACTACTACTACTACTGCTGCACTTACATACATTTTCTGTCACCTCATCCCACACCACCTTCAGCCTCGGGGATGAAGGATGCTTTCAGCTTCAGCTACCGCGCGAAGACACGAAGGCACACAGGGAGCGATGATTGGGGCAAGGCTCGTGCCGTCTCGTTCCGTTCTTCGGCAACGATACGGGCACGGCAAGCACATGATCACAGGCACGCACGCGTGCCACACGGGAAGAAGGACCTGCCCTTCACCAGCCAGCCAGCCACAACAGCGCGCGAGCGAGCCTTACACGTGGAGAGTGGCAAAACAGGGAGACCGAAAACGGGACGCGTAGCGAGAGAGAGAGAGAGAGCAGGACAGGCAAGCGTCCGTTCGGCACCGTCGTCTAACATCCGTCTAATCGAGTTAGTGTAATCACCACCCCAACGATCCACTACCGCCGGAGAGAGCGCGGGGAGCGAAATGGAAACGATTTTTCGGTTCAGCTACCTTCGTTGAAGCCAGCCCGTCCGCTCTTTTGGAGGGGGAGGGGGGGGGGTTTGGGATGGATGTACCATCACGAGGGGGCGGGTAGGCGCTCTGGAACGTTGCAAAAGTTTGGCGGCAGTAAGAAAAGCAACCAACCGATCAAGAGAAAGAACGACTGTGTGTGTGTGTGTGTGTGGATGAGAGTTTCACCAGGCGTGGAAAAAAGCGCGATTAGATGTTTTTTTGTTCGTGCCTGTCTTTTGTCTGTGTTTTGTTGCACTCATTTGTGAAACGCGGGGTTTTTCCCATTCTCTTGAAGCGGGATGGAAGGCGATGCTGATTTACTTTGGAGCAGATTTCGGTATGGATATAAATTTGCACAACCACCCACCCCCACCAATCACGGCCGAATTTGAACCAACAGCTCCACCACTCACACACACTGACACATACAAATTGTAGAAAAAGGACTCTCCATCCAGACCAAATCATAGTCCTTTGGTGAAGTGCCCTTTTTGGTCGTTTTTTTTTTGTTCTTTTTAGTTTGCGAACAGCTTTCAACTGAACTAGTTAAACTGCACTCAACTTCCTCCTTGTCCTTGCAGAGTTGCAGTTTTTCCCGTCTCCAAACTCACAGGGTGCGTTCGTTTTTCTGCTGAATTTGATGTCCCTTTCCAATACTGTACCACCCCGTCCACCCCAACAGCCACAACTTTTCAGTAATCCAGAGGGAGGGTTGGCGGGTGCGGGTGTAAGCGTCCCTACACCAACACCGTTGTGGGCCGTAGACCAGGCGTAGACACGGAGCAGCACGATGGATGACAGCGAGCACGAACCCGTACCGTACGCTAGCCGATACTACCGAGACCGTCGATGTGATACGCGCGTATTCCTTGAAACCCGTTTTTCTTCCGCCCCGACCCCGTGAGAGAATGCCCCACTCGCTCCGCTTGCAGGTAGCGTACCGCCGCCTCTTCGCCATCGCTAAAAACGCGGTGCTTCGTTTTTGCGCGAGACACAGTGCCGCGCGCGCAGGCGCTGCCCAACTCTCCCAACCAGAGAGCGGCTGCGAGCGAAGAAGAAGAGAGAGAGAGACAGAAAATTGGGAGAGCCTTTTTTCCACCGGTTACCACCATTGCTTCCCTTGCAGAACACTCATCGTAGGTACAGCAGGGTCGAGGGGGGATGGATCAGAAACTTTAAACAAAAAAAATACAGCTACCCAACCCAACCATCGGTAGCACCCCAAGAGCGATGCCGTTCTTTTAGGGAACTGTTACAACACTTTTCACACTGCCTACTTGAACTTTTTCACTAAAGTCACACTTTTTCAACACGCACACACACACACCTTGCTTGAATCAGCGCTGCAGCGAAGCTGGGTACAAGATTCCCCGAACAAATGGGCACCCAAACGAGCACGGGAACACGCACGGGTGAACGACGCCGCCACTGTCGAGCGCTTTTTTCCTTCTGCAGAATTGGGGGAACGACTCTGCCAAACACTGACACTTTGGGGCTGCGGATCGATAGACGCGTCTGAAATGTCCTTTTTTTGACAAAAGGCGATGATGGGTGTTCATCACGGTGGGTGGTCTGGTCTGGTGTAGCTCCAGCAGGAAAAGCCTTTTCACGCTCTCGCCGCAAGGATTGTACCGGTGAGAGACACTTTTAAAATGACGGTTTCAAGGTTCGCCAATTTTTTTGTTTGAAGAATATTATCTTTTAATACTTTTTCTTCTAATAATATACTTACCTACTTGTAGTCTCTTGCTATTGCGGTTAAATGCACGGATTGCACCCATTTTGGGTTTTAATCTCGAAACGAACCGTGTGTAACAGGACTTTATCCTTGTTAACAACTTCGGATGACTTTCTGGGCTGGATCCTCCGGTGTTGTAAGTATGACATGACCCTCACACAGGAACCTGAGGACTCTGGAACCAATTGCAGCAATTACAAGAACGTCCTAAAGCTTTTAACACTTGCCAACTGCTCCAAGGTCTCAAGCGACGAACCCAGAATTAGTTCAACAACTGCTCCTGATTCTTCAACTGCTTTCTTTAGTTATCAATCTCGTACTAAACTTCGAGATTGCTTCTCTCTGTGTACTACGATGAGATTTTATGATTTCTTAAACCTCAGATACGTCCATTGGTAACTAGATTAAAATTACAATGACAAACGATTAACATCGAACAATAGGCACAAATAAAAATATACTAAAATATGATCTTCTTATCCTTTATTCATTTATTTATCTTTTATTACATTCGTCCTTCATCATACCCAATCATCCTCGTACACTGCCCCCCCCCCCTCCTTGTCCACTAACTCTACAAGTAGAGCGAGGCGGCAAACACGATATCACGCTTCAGCAACCGGATCGCTTCGGAGAACTTATTCTCCAGATCCGTGTTGCCGATCGTTTTCGACGCCTGCACCATCTGGCGCAGCAGCTCCTCCAGCCGGCGCATACAGCGAATGATGGAGCCCTCGAAGATGTCCGTCATCTTGCAGAGCTGCGCGAACGAGGCGCCCTTGCACCAGCACAGCACCACATCCATCAGGAAAGGTTTGAACGACTCCACGTAGCGCTCCTCGTCCACCTCCACCTTGCACTCGTTCGACACCTTCGCAATGCGTCGCGCCAGATCCTGCATCTGCCGCAGCGGACCGGAAAGCTCGTGGGTCGCTGCCGGCATTTCGTTGCTCTTCTCATCGCACACGAAGCAGCTCAGCAGGGCGCACGATTGCGACGGCGTCAGGTCGGTAAACGTACCGTTAAACACCATCTCGGTGATGAGCAGCTCGTCCGCACAGCTCAGCTCGCACGCAACGCGCCCCTTGAACTCGATCACGTCCGCCGCCGTACAGTAGCCCAATCGTCGCAGCACCCGCTTCCGGTGCTTCAGCTCGCTCATCTGCAGCAGGCTGCGCGCTTCACGCAGCGCATTCTTCTCGTTGCGCAGCTCCTTCTCCAGCTCCAGCTTGCTCATGTACTGCGCGTACAGCCGCTCGAGCCCGGCCGACTCGTGCAGCGGGTGGGCGAACAGGCGCTTCTCGAACTTATCGATCATGTCCACTATGCCCTGGAACTCCTTCTCCTTGATGTGCATATCGGTGATCGGGTTCAGCAGTGGCGGACCCTGCGGGAAACGCTTCTTCACCTCCTCGATCGTTTTCAGCACCGAGCGGCGATTGTCCGCCGGGCGCAGATCGTTCGGGTAGTAAACGCGCAGCGAGCTAATGCGCGACACGAGCTTGTGCAGCACCGGAACGACCTCGACCGAGCCGCGCTTGCCCGGTGGGCACGGTTTGGGGATGCCCTCCTTCTCGAACCCATCGGCCACGTGCAGTAACACATCGATGACCACCTTCTGCTCCGTCTTGAGTGGATTCTGCTTCGAGTCAGCGTTCTCCTTCTTAAAGTTCACGATAATGCCCCACTCGAACTCTCCCGCGTCCGATTGAATCTTTATCATGCGTCCCGGCTGCAGGAACGGCACCAAATAGACCGGCCGCGTGATGTACTCGCGGAACTCCTGCCCCAGCCGATCGAGCTGCTCCCGCACGTGGTGGTACGAGATGATCGACTGCTCGTCCTTGATCTCTACCGCCAGCAGTTGCTTCTGTTTTTTCTGCACGCGCTTGTAAATTTCCGGTATGGACGATTGGTTCTGAAACTGGAAGAACGACCGTTCCAGCATGTACTCCGGGTTGATCTCTTCCACGCGCAGCAAGTTCAGCACCATGTTGTACGTCAGGTGGAACGCGGAATTGATCGGATCCGCCCGGCCCTGCACAATGTCCTTGCCGACCGCGGGCGACACGGCCTCGTCGATCATCAAGATAACGATACCCTTGTCGTCCAGACCGCGTCGTCCCGCCCGGCCCGACATCTGGATGTACTCGCCCGACGTCACCCAGCGGAAGTCTTTGCCGTCGAACTTGCGCGGGCTAGTGAACAGCACCGTGCGGGCCGGCATGTTCAGCCCCATCGCGAACGTTTCCGTCGCAAACAGTGCCTTTATCAACCCTTCGCCAAACAGGATTTCAATCGTTTCCTTCAGTATGGGCAACAGCCCACCGTGATGGATGCCGATGCCGCGGCGCAACAGTGGCAGCACATTCTCCACCTGCGGCAGCTGACGATCCTCCTCCGTCAGCACGTCCATCGCGTTGTTAAACACCTCGTCCACCAGCTTCTTCTCCGTGCTCGAGTTAAAGTCCAGCTTGGCCATCTGCATCGCGTACACCTCGCAGTCCTTCTTGCTGAACGAGAATATGATGACCGGCGCAAAGCTGCGCTCCATGATCATCTTCACGATCTTGAAGATGTTCGTTTCGCCCGCATTCGAAGCCTTCAGGCCACCCTTCCTGCCCTTCTGATCACCCTTGGCCGCTTCGCCCGCCGTTTGCAGCACGTTCATTGCCGTGTTAAAGTTGTCCTCCTTAAACTGGCCTCGCTCGTCCACCACCAAATGTATCCCGTCGCCACCGGCCGGAAACAGGTAGTGCTGCAGCGGCGTCGGCCGATAGTCCGTGTACACCACGTGGCACGGCTGCTTGTGCAGATGGCACACCCACTCGGCGAACTGGCGCGCATTCGGTATCGTGGCGGACAGAAACACGTAATGCACATTGTCCGGCAGCAGGATCAGCGTTTCCTCCCACACCACGCCCCGCTCTTTGTCGCGCATGTAATGGATTTCGTCGAATATCACCCAACCGACCTCGCGCATAATCTCCGACCCACGGTACAGCATGTTGCGCAGAATTTCCGTCGTCATGATCAGGCACGAGGCGCTCGGATTGATCGTCACGTCGCCCGTCACCAGACCGACGTCCTTGAACTCTTCGTGAAACTCGCGATACTTTTGGTTCGAAAGTGCCTTAATCGGGGTGGTGTAGATGACGCGCTGCTTGTCCGCGAGCGATTTCGCGATCGCGTACTCGGCCACCACCGTCTTGCCGGCGGACGTGTGAGCGGACACCAGCACGGACTGATTGTTTTCGATGCACAGGATCGCTTCCTTCTGGAACGGATCCAGCACGAAGGCGTACTCTTTCGCCGGTTTACCGGTGGCCGGTGCGAGCGGCATGTACTTCTGGTCCGGGTAAACGGCCACCTCGTGTGTGCATGCCTCCGGCGACTGTATCGTGTGTACCTTGATGCGGCTTTCAATGTTGTCCAAGCTGCAGAAACATAATAGCATGGTGTTACAAAACGAACGATTTCATACGGACAGAGTGTCACTTACTTAATATCGTCCAGTATCGATTCCACCTTTGCCTTTTTCGCCACCTGTTCCTCGTCGCTCAGCACATCCACCACCTCCAGCTCACGCTTAGGAGCTGCGGTTGTTGACTCTCTAAAAACATCAATTTGCAATTAAACCAAACGCATGCTCATGGTCCAACGCGTTCGAAACAAACCTTTTCTTGCTGGTCGCTGCATCGTTGTTTGGCTGCTTGGCCGATGCCGAGGACGCTGGTTCGACCACCGGCACGGGCCCATTGTCGTCGTCGTTCTGCTCGTCAAACACACTGAACAAATCGTCCACATTCGACATCTTGGGGTTGCGCTTTTTCTACGAGAAACGTACACTTTGTTGCACACAGATTTATTAATACAACTTAGCAGCGATGGAAATTTCAACCTTTTCCTAGTGCAGAAGCGTGTAGAGTACAGCGTACGCACGTGCGATGGTTGTTGATGTTGATATGTTTGCCCTTTCGTCGAACTGACAGATTGGAAACCAAAGAAGGAGATGATGAAGCAAGAATGATCGCGCGGATGACAAACTTTGGTGAAGTTAAAATGACAGTTGAATCGTGTATATTTCTTGTTGAATTACAGAGAAGGATTATTTTTATTTTCACGAAATTGGTCGTTTAGCGAAAAACATCTATTATTTCATTAATACCAGCAAAATAAGTGAGCATTAAATATGAAAAAAATACATAACTTAAACCTTTAGCATTTTTGCTCCAGTTTCGACAAATTTCACCGTATTGCGTTAGAGCCTTTCACACAAATACAGATCATTGACTATTTTCATAAAATAAATAATTTTTTGCCAAGAACATACTTTTATATGATACTAAATGACATCAATATCAAGGAGTTAATAAGGCTGGAACCAATCATGCTAAGAAATGCCAAAACAAATTAAATATCACCATCCATACCAACTTGGTGCCACGAAAAGGGAAAATATGCCAACATAGTAAATACCTTCTACTCCCCTCCCAATTGTTGCCCTTTCCCTCTCCCACCCAGCGCCCATTGCCCAGAAATAAAACACATTCGTTTTGTTTTGTATGACTATTACAACTCCTATCGCAAATTTGAGTTGTTCGCTTTGCAATCTCTGCCTTGAAATCGTTCCTTAACTCATTTTATTAATAGTATTATTATTATCATACTCAAGAATGCTAATTTGTTTGTTGTAATTACTTGTTATATATCGATCATGCAAATGTTACCATTTTGCGATTTGCTTTTGTTGTTTGCTTGTTTGCTCTCTCTCTCTCTCTCTCTTCATATTATGCTTTCACAAGTATGCGTTGTTGTTTTTTTTTCAATTACCTTTTGTTCTCTTTTGTTTTATGTGACTGTGATTTGCTGTTCTTTTTTGTTTCGTTTCTTTTTTGTTTTCTCTTCTTTTGATTCATCTTTTTTTAGAGAGATTGTTGATGTTTTTTTGCTCTTACTTTGCATCTCACAGTTCATTCTTTTCTTTCTTTCTTTTCATTTTTTTCGTGTGTTTTGCCAAATCCAGAATGGTGTTTTTTTTCGTTTGGCTTATACTTAAAAGCTACTACAATTCGTACGCTTACGTTTCGAGGACCAATCGCGCCACTACTAACTTGTTAGTATGATCATCGCCCGAAATCGCACGATACGAAGGATTACAGCTGCTGCTTGAAGAGATGCGTCTTATTCCTTTTAACCAGTTGGTGTAGTAATCGTTTCGTATTGTAATTCGAGCGACGACATACAAAAGCAAACGAGGCGCAGTTGGTCTTACAATTGCTTTACAATGTAACCGCATCATCATTCGGTATCGTTCGCTTGATTGGTTTAATCACTCGACTCTCTAAAGTAAAACGCAGACGCACTTGACTCGTTTCTTTTCTCTCTGCTAAACCAATTACAAAAATTGGGGAAGGTTTTCTTTACATCACACAACAGCTACTTCTATCTAGTTCTTGCCTTTCAAGTGCTCTTTTTGTTACGTACTTTTTTTAAACACAACTCCGATAGCTTCTAACGACAACATTGATTCGTGTGTTATATTATTTTGTTTTGCGCACACCAGCGCAAACGCTTGGTTGACGTTCGGCGCGCACAACTGCCGAACGCAATTTAAAATGGCTCACAAATCATAGCTTTAAAAAAAAGAAAGAAAGGACGAAAGGAAGAATGCAACAGTCGGCAGCGTACTGATACTGTATGGATACGTCCATCATAAAACAACCAAACACGTGCAGCTAACAATCTCAAGCACCTACACGCATGGTGGTTGGTTTCCCTCATCCGCGCCTTAAATCCGAACCAAAAGGAAAAGATAAAACATCCGAGAGATCGCGCAGATCGCAAAATAAAGCAACTGATTTTCATTAAAACAAACACAATAAAAGTAATCATCTATTTTCCTAATCGACTGTGGGGTGTGGCGGCCACTCTTGCCTGTGCCAATTTCAAACCAACAAACAAAAGAACCCACACTGTTATGCGTTATAAAGCATATGCATATTCCTACTTCGTAACCGCTTGCGCCCACTTTCTACTGCTAAAAAAAAAAGACTTGGCCACTCTAACAAACCACAAAGAAACACGCCCAAGCATTGAAAGAGCATTAATTATCGTCCAATTAATATAATAACAAAATAAACGCTTCAATCTAAAAATGAACGAAGTTAACGACGATAGTAAGGTAGTGGATTTTAGCATTTTAAAAGCGGGGGGTTTCACACACGCAACACACGGCACGGCACACGCACACTCTGCTAATTCCTATCGAAAACGGGAACGAAAAGCCCTAACCGAATGGAAAGTTACATTTCCATCTTCACGCCTGGTAGGTAGGTGTCGATTTTCTCGCTGCCCCTTAACGGCGCCAGGAACGTTCCGGCTCAATGTCGTCCTCTTCCTCCTCCTCCTCCACCATGATCGGCATCTCGATCAGCTCGTCCGTCTCGGTCAGCGTTTCCATCGAGGAGGAGTGCAGTTGGTCGGCCGCACTGCCCCCGCTGCCGAGCCCATCCGATCCGCACCGTCACTGTCGTGCTGCTTCAGGGACGCACCGTCCCCACCGTCGCTGCTGCCACTGCTAGAATGGACGAGCGGATTGCCGTCGCCCCGGGCGCCCTGCTCCTTACCCGAGTCGGCGGTTGTCGCCGTCATGCCCGCTCCACCAGCCGATGCGCCGGCCAGCGATGCCGCCGCCGCCGCCGGTCCCGGTGCCGCTGCAGCCACCGTCGTCTGCCACACTATCGTGAGCGTTTTCTTGTTAAATAGCTTACCGCGCGCGAGTGCCTTCTCCGCCACCGGTCGCGTGCTGAACCCGATCGTCAGCGACGGTTCCGCCTTGTCGAGCTGGTGCTTCGTCACCTCGCCGAACTGCTTGAAATGGTCCAGCAGCGAGTCCGCCTCCTCCTCGACGAACCCGGTGATCAGGATGGTCGTTGGGCGGCGATCGACGCTGGTCGAGCCGGGCGGTGCTACCCGCCCAACGGGACCGCCCTTGCGCCCACCACCGCCGTACGGTCCCTTCTGGCCGGGCGCGATCGTTGCCGCCGCCGCCGCCGCCGCCGGACCGTCCGGCGTGCGGAACGTGCGGGTTTCCTGCGCAATCTGCTCCAGCTCCGCGTCCAGCATCTCCTTGTCGTGCTGCTCCTTCGTCTTGTGCTTCGGGCCGTGGGGTCCGGGGCCGCGCGCCGTATTCGCCTTCAGCAGCTGGTGGTCCTGCTCGATCTCCTTGCGCAGATTGTTGATCTTCACCTGCAGCTCGTCGAGCGACTCCTTCAGCTGGGGTCGGCGCGGATCGCTCACCTCGTTCGTCACGATCAGCTCCAGCAGCTTGCGCTGCTCCTTCAGGTACCCGTCCATCAGGAATACCTTCCGCTCGTTGATGCCCTTGGTGAACTGTTCCTGCCGCTTGCGCAGTATTTCGTTCTGCGCACGGGCCCCTTTGTTGCCGCCGGCGTTACCACCCTGCAACGGCGCGCCCATACCGGGGCTGATGTACTTGTTCGCGTTATTGCCACCGTGTGCTTTCGGGCCACCGGGCTGCTGCTGCTGCTGCTGCGGTGCGAGATTCTCGTTCCCGTTTGCCAACGGATTCGCGTCGTCCTTCGCTTGGAGCGTTTTGCCGCCTGCCACGATCGGGCCGGTCTGTGTCGTGCCGGTCGCACCCGCCGAGCTTAGATTGTTGTTGATGCTGTACTGGTTCGGGTACGTCCTCCGCAGCGAGTGTTCCGTCTTTGCCGACGCCGTGATGGCCGGCTGATCACCGCCCGCCGGTGGCGTGTGCCAAAACACCTTAATAAACCGATTGTTCAGCACGGCCTCGGTACTCCGGTACGCGACGTTCGCTTCCGCGTGCGACGAAAACGTCACAATTGCCGCCTCCGGATCGTTATCGTACCGGATCTGAATGTTGGTAATCTTCCCGAACTTCGAAAAGTGATCGTTCAGATGCGATATCTCGTTCAGCCCGCGCGGAATCTTGCGCAGCTCCAGCGAGCAGTTGTGCTGCGTATTCATCATCTGCATCGAGCCGGGGCCGCCCGGGCCGCCACCGTGTCCCCCGCCCGGCCTAGGTCCGTGCCGGTTGTGCATCGGCATCTTGCGCTTGCCGCCACCGCCCATCATCATGGGCCCTGCGTCCGCGATGGCGACCGCATCCTCCGGCTCGAACCGATTGCTGCGATGGTCGGCCGACACATCTCCGCCCTTGTTCGCGTCCACCACCGGTACGGAGATCAGTTCGCGCTGCAGCGGCGTCGCACCGATCGGATTGCCCGCGAAGCCACCACCGCCCTGCATCGGGAAGCCGGGCGACACGCCACGGAACTGTACACCCATACCACCCGGTCCCGGTCCTCCGCGGGGTCCAAATCCTCCGCCGCCGAGGCGCTGGGCCAGCGCGGGTCGTATACCGGTCGCCACGCCGCCGCCGCCGCCGGCGCCTCCACCCATCCCCGGTGGTCCCTGCTGCACGTTCGGGTGTTTGTTCCACAGGGCGGGCGAATCCGGACTGTACTCGGCCGCAATCGGGCCGCGGATCTGTGCAATCATGGCCGGATTGTTCAGACCTTCCAGCACGAGCGGATCGGCCCCGTGATCCCAGGGGCAGGTTTCGCCGCGCATGCAGTACCCTTTCTCGTCGAAGTCGCGGCACCGCTGACGCTTCACCGAACCTCCTCCACCGCCCAGCGGAACGGCCGTTGCTGCTCCTCCCTCGCCCGCCGCCGCATTCAGCACGCGATCGAGCGCTCCGACGGACGGTGGCGGTACGGGTGCGACCGTCGGTACCACCCCGCCGACGGGAATGATCGGCACACCGCCCGTAACGCCGGGCGGTCCAACCAGCGCCGATACCGGATTGACTACGGCCGCTCCATCCACCACCATGCCGCCACCGGCCGATGCCACCGTGTCACCCGCCACCAAAGCACCACCCACCGCTCGGGCTGCTGCTACCGCCGCCTGACGGACCGGCGTCATCGAGCGGGCCATCTTTCGACGGTCCGAGTTCGGGGACGGCGAACGGCTGCGCGAGTGCGAACGGATCCTTTGCGAGCGGCTGCTGCCTACACCGTTGCCGCCGCCGCTGCTACCACCGCCTCCCGACGATGCTGCATTCGTGCCGGCGCCCGATCCTGCCATCGTGCCACTGGCATTCGGACCGCTGTTGCGCCGATCACTGTACCCCTTCCGCTCGTACCGACGGAACGAATCGCTTCCACGGAGCGGCGACTTGTTGCGGTACGAGGACGAACGGCTTCCGCTGGACTTTGAATCATTACCGCTGCCACCGAGGCTGCCACCTCCAGCACCACCACCGCGAGGACGCTGCTGCAGTTCGCGCGAGCGGGATCGACGCGTATCTCGCGGCCGCTCGAACGATCGCGACCGGGACCGGGAGCGGCTGCGCGATCGATTCTGCGTCCGGCGGCTTCGGCGGGTGTTGTTGCTGCTGCTGCTCTCTTTGCCCTGCGGGATGGAAAAGAAATGTGTACAACAGATTTAGTAAACACACACACACATATTCAAAGCTTTTAACATACTGTTGCGCACGTGCACACTGCGCACAGCAGCATATGTTGATGCGTACAAATAAAAGCACATCCGTTCGCAGCGCAGCTGCTGCTTTCATCATTGCTCAAATCATTTAACGAAGAGAATAAATACACATTCCATCGTCACCACTCTTGGTACATACATACACGGCCTTCCGCCAGGGTAAATAAACGCAAAACTATCATCCCATCCCACCCGCCGGCGGGTCGGGTCAACAAAAACCGGGGTCGGTTATCTCCCTTTTGCTCGAGCTGTGAGCGTTTGAAATACGTAACACAGAAGTGGATGAATGATGCTGCTGGCTCGGGCAGGTTCGAACAAGTTCATGCACGATGTGCGCTCCGGCGGTGAGGTGCGCGCGCAGTCATCAACGCGCGGCATCCATTGGGAGGAGAGCATACTGAGGAGCAATGGCAATCCCACACGTAAATAGGATGATTGCACCGTCGTTGCTGCTGCGGTAATGGCGTTTGCTTTATTATTCTATGCCGTAGTTGGATTTTGGTGCTACAGATACACGTGATTGTAATTTTAATAAGCATAAAAAAAACAAATGATGCCACGCAATTAAATAATTTGAGTTCATTTTCATCGAGGCAGCATTTAATTTGTAGGAATATTGATTGTTAGCGATGATCTTCTATTTGCTACAAGCATACACCATACATCCTCAGACAAAAAAAAAAACAATTCAAAATATGCAAAATTCATCTCAGAATAAAAAAAACAATTTTAAACACACACACACAGCAATTACGCACTCTCGCAGCTCAGTTAGGTGCGGGATGGAGTTGATGAATTGAATGTGCCTTTTATTGTTGATCGTAATGATGATGAATGCATCTAACAACGATCCGGACAGCAGCACAACGGCTCAACAATGTTTGCATATTGCCTAGAACTGTGTTTGTGTGTGTGTGTTTATGTGATCAAGATCTCTGAACATAGGGCGATCTTTCTGTGCACGCTGTGTTGTTGTCATCGCTAGCTCATTTGTGCTTAAACGCCTTCAATTAAAAGCAATTTTCAGACATCAAAAAAAACCCTTCCACAACGTGGCACACACAAAACGATTCAAAATTCCAATAAGATTTCTCAGATAATCTTTCTCTACTTTTCGGCATGCTTTTACCGTCACACAGCAAACACAGCTTAATAATCAACGCTCAACGCTCAGTGCAGAAGCAACAGCAGCAAGCGACGCAAAGGAGGGAAAATTGTCAAACCAAATGAGAAGGAGGTCAAGGATAGCCATTCTTATTCATTCGTTCACATACATTCCCTTTCGCCTTGCGAGCACAATCTGTCCAAGCATCTAGCAGCCTGCCTGGCTGGACTGGACTGGGCTGCGGGGTGTTGGTCGCTTGTAAATTAAGCAGTTTCGTGAGCTCCAGCATGGAAAGTGGTTAATTTTTCAATAAGAAACAATCAATCGATACTGGTTTTTGCTGATCGAGCCGTGCCTAAATGTCATCGGGCCACAACCAATCCAGTCCATTAAAATTGATCTATTTTTTACATAGAGCTTACTGGTGTGTAAAGTATGATTTATAAAAATAAATAAATGGAATTGACAAACTAGTTGCAAGAAGCTGTCTGCTTGTTGCCCCTGAGCATAGGTGAAATTTTTGGTGAAAAACAACACAATATGTTCAAAATGGCCAATATAGTGCACTTAAATTGTTGTAAATGCGGGTAGCAGCAACTCGTTTGAATTTAAATAATAAAAAGCAAATTAACTAAAATACAATGAACGACTGCGCCTCCTACATGGAAGCGCACGCATTATTTTTACTCCATGCGTATAACACAGAAACCGTCTCTCGGTGTGTTTGCCACCACATCATCAACACACCTCACACCCCGGGTGTCCAACAGAATCCAAATCCGTGCGCTCCCCCATTGCCATTGCTGTGGCGGTGGTGCACCCGTGAAAGCCGACCATTTTCATTTGCTGTTAATAATATTTATAGTCAGCCCAGCAACGCGCGGGATAAATTTAGCACCCAACTCATCGTTCGTCTCGCTCTCTCTCTCGTGTGGACCACCACCACCCCTCGTGTGGGGTTGGGGTGTCTTGTGGTCTCCCACGCAGCAACAAGGTACCAGAGTGGGATGAAGGGGGTGGGGGGGTTGCCATTGCAAGCATAATGTTGCCCTTTGCAACGCATCTCAACACACTTACATGATCATCCTTGCCGGATCCTTTGATGGGCGAGTGCTGCTGATGGTGGGTGGAAGAAGACTTTTGGCTGCTGGCACCGCCACCAAGCGTTCCTGCTCCTCCGCTACTGCTGCTAACGGATGGTGCGCCGCTGGAAGAGGTCGTTTCGCTGCCGCGTCCCTTCTCCGACCGCTCACTGGTGCCACCACCGCCACTGTGATGATGATGGTGATGATGGGACGAGGAGGTGGATCGTTCCGACGTGATCGAGCCGCTGGTAGCCGTCACTCCACCACTGCCAGCTGCCGACGAGCCGGACGAATAGTTGGAGCCGGCCGAGCTGGCGACCGCTTTCGACGATCGCCCCCCCGTGCCGGACGACGACGACGACTCCTGCAGCGGTGGCGTAAACTCGCGCTTAATCGTCGTCCGGGAGCTGCTGGTCACCTCCTCGGCGTGATGGTGGTTCGTGGAAGCGCCGGCGGGTGTCGTGGAAGCCGCCTGTGCTTGGGCGGTGCTACTGCTGCTGGTAGTGGACGATGGCACAGCGCCGACCGTCGCACCGTTGCTCACCACAGCCGGAGCGGATGGGACTGCCGGGGCCGGCGCACACTTCAGATACTCCTCGCTCTTGATCACCCGGAACAGCCGGTCCAGGAACGGTTGCGTTTCTTCCGACAGGAACACGTCCAGCTGCTCCTTCATCGACACGATCAGATCCTTCTCCGGCTTGTCCTTCTTCAGCAGCGCCAGCACGTACCGGGCGAGGGCGGCCGGATCCGCATCGCACAGCGGTTCCAGCACCGCCGTCAGCCATACCTTCAGCGCTTCCGTGTTGTTGATGAACATGACTGCGCGTCTGTGTGTGTGTGTGAGTGTTGGTTTGAAGCGTGCCTGCTAATGCGTGTATGTGTGTGTGTTTTTCTCGCTCTCCTTTTTGCACTTTAGCGCCTACTTTTGCCTGCTGTACACACCAGATGGAAAACGCACTTCCACCTTCTTCCTCCGCTTGCTTTGCTGCTGCTGATGCTGTTGGGCTACTGCAACTTCACTTTGGACGAAATAACCCGAAACCAACACACACCTCACAAACGGGTGGCGTACGGAATTCTGGCCGCTTGCGTGACCACGCGTTCACTAAACCTGCACACCCCCTTTTGCGCCTCTATCTTGCCAACTCACACACGCACAAATGACGACGATGGTCGTCGTCGTGGTCGTCGTCCACGCTACGTTTCAGGCGATTGTGTAATAATGGTTGTCCCGCGTGCTGCTGCTACCACACGACGGATCGCGCGCGCACACACACTGTACACACCTCTATGGGGCAGGCAGGCACTGTAAGTTCGGTCCGCTGTCTCTTGCCGCGCACCACCACACCGTGCGCTCTCTCCTTTCTCTTCACCTTTCCGACGTGCACGTCCGCACGCACTCACGCACTGTTTGAGAGAGTGTGTGTGTGTGCCGTGAGATCGATGGTGAAAAGTCGGGACAAGAAAATCGGGTTTCACTCGCACGAATCCGCCATGACAGGGGAAATCCTGTACCCTGAACCCCCTCCTGCTGCGTGAGGTTGCTGCCACTGCCGTATGTGTCGCTGTTTGTCCGTGTGTATGTGTGCGTGTGTCCGTGTCAGATAACGAACTGGTGATGTGTGGCACCTTCAGGGCCTAGCGATTGGCTATCGTTCGTGATTTCGTGCGTTCCCACTAATCACTAAACGCACTCTGTGCGCTCGTTCTTCACGCACTTTTCTCCTCGCACCGATCGACTAGTTGAAGAACACGGATTTTCTGCTGGTCGCTTTACGCTTGGTTCGAGCTCTATTTTGGGAGCCTTTGCCTTTCTGCGCTGTTCCAGAAAAAACTCTGGCGCTAGGAAAACTGGGAACAGACAGCGGTGCGCCTGTTGGCTATACCTCAAGTGCTGTAAACACATGGACCAAGCGCGCTGTTTCGAACACAAGGTTGCTAGAGTGAGATGTTTTTGCTTTCGTGACCTTTGTATGTTGTTATTTTTCCGTGAATTTGGTTTATTTTTACTTAAATCTGTGAAATAAAATAAAATTGCTCAAACTGCATTCTTTTCTTCGTCATTTAAGTGTGTGAATATCATTTTATTGTAAAATTTTGGAAATTTTCTTACCACACCTTGGCATGGTACCCCCACCAGGCACTCGCACAGCTTTTGACGTTTCTGCTACCATATTCGAACTTGCTCGAGTTGTTGTTTTTTGTGTTTTTCTTTCTACCAAATCTGACAGCGCCGCGGAACGAAAAGGTTCGTGCGGAGAAAATCCTCACGACGATTACGGTTTATTTTGATTCGCATCTCGCCATCCGTTCGTTTCGCGTAATCCCGCGGAAATCCACACCGGAAAGACAATGGCCTCCTCCGACACCGGTGGCGTCAAGCCGATGTCCATCACGGGCCGGATGGTCCGTGAGCGGGAGCGGCTGCTGGGCATGAGCCCCGAGGAGCGAGCCTGGCGGGCCCAGTGGCTGAAGGATCAGCACCTTTCGCCGAACGAACCGAAGTACGTGCCGGAATACTGGAAGGAGCGGTACAACCCGATCCGCCGGGCATACCGCGCCCCGCTCAACATGGTCCAGAACGTACTGACGCCCGTTATTGTAGGTTTTTTGCGCGACCACAGTAGTCCAGCCGGACGTTGTTATGTAATGATTATTCTCAAACCCCGTTTTTCATCGTTTTTTTCCACAGGGTCTCGAGTGGGCACACGCGGTCCGTTTCTGGACGGGCAAGGTGGCGATCACTGCGTTTGCCATTCTGTCCACTGCCTACTACTTTAAGTACAACCAGAATGTAAGTATGGCGATGGAGGCTGGTGGTTTCAACACGTCACGTTTTGTTTACATCCATCATCGTATGAGTTCCATTCGCTTCGGTTGCAATTGTGGTTTGAACATGTTTTCCCTTTCTCATTCGCTCGCAGGATTGGACTCGTAAGGGAGGCTGGCGTGTGATTCACTCGCGTGAAGCGGTGGTGCCCGGAGATGCTGGCTATCCTAACTTCCCGAAGCGCGACACTCCGGCCGACTACGCGGCCAGAGGCTTCAAGCAGTCGCCCATCTAAATGTTGCCGGACGGATTGCACCGAATGCAGCGGGTTGGATTTGTATGTAGATAATAAATAACGAAACGGCACGAAGCTGGAAACGGTTTCTCTTCATTAAAGCTGGAACTTGGTGCAAGGGCCCGATTTATTCAGTTTTCGGTTGATATCACCCCGGTAGTCGTGCAACGCCCTATCTGAAAATATATTTCGAATTGATAATTTGAATTAAAATGCTAATGATATCCATCATAAAGCATCGATTTTATCCTAATAAGCCACAAAATTCGATTTCAATCCCATTCCGTGCAATTTATCGAACTAAAATTACAGAATACAAATTGCAATCCAAACTTTTCTACCAACCCTATCACCAAAGGTGTATACAGTTCAGACAAATGACAGCTCGCAATCAAATCCCCAACCTGACAGCCGTTTTCCCTCGCACGATACGATTTGTTTGGCAACAAATTAGCACGGAATTTCTAACTTTTTCGCCATTAAATAACGCAACCGAACGTACATCAGCTGCTATTACTTCCCAAAACCGACCGCTCATCCATAAAAACAAACTCGTCCCCGCCTACCCCATCCCCCAGGCCGGCACACAGCTGCAGTCGGAGCGGAACAGCTGACTCGCGGCACACACGCACAGCATGGAAAACATTGGACCGTGCTCCGGGCTACCTCACCACCATCGCCATCATTTGTGTGTCGTCCGCGAGGGCGAAAACATGTCGCCGTTTTGTTTCGAACCGAACTGAACCCGCTTGCTGTGCTAGCCGACCGCGTGCACACCCACCAAAGTGTCCAAATATTTACCCGCTCTCCGGGGTCGTGGAGTGGCTTTTGGTTGTGAAGTGCGGGGTGCCATCGAGCCAGTCCAAAGTTCCGTGTGCCGTATCGAGGGCGGCGGGGGCGAGTGCAATCGTGTCAAGCACAACGGCACACCACGATGGCCACCAGTGGACAGTACGTGCTGATCATTAACCTGAGGAAAAGCTTTCTTTTAGAACGTTGTTAAAGGGTTGGTAAGGAAATTGGCGCGTGTAGAACAAAGTGTGTTCGTTTTTGTTCGACCGTGCGTGTGTGTGTGTGTGTGTCGGTGAATGTGTGTACATGTTTACATAAGTGTTTCTTTCCGGTTTGTCCCCGTTTCGAAAGTTCCTGGCATTGGTGCGGCCACCGGCTCTGCTCTGTGCGAAATGTGTAAAATCATACTTTTCGTCTTTGGATGTTCGACTGCCAGTTTCCTTTATCCCAGCGTA
Source organism: Anopheles merus (assembly GCF_017562075.2). Lineage (NCBI taxonomy): Eukaryota > Metazoa > Arthropoda > Insecta > Diptera > Culicidae > Anopheles > Anopheles merus. The sequence goes on from NC_054084.1 coordinate 36,073,324, forward strand.
CAATAATCGATTCAAAACATCATTCCACCCTCTCGCCACCCCCTCATCACCGCCAACACCTTCACTCTTCGAAGGGCTCTTGAATGCCGAGGGTTGCTGACCTAAAACACGAGACTTCGCTCGCCGCTCGGCTGCATTCATTTGCCAAAGCCGTTGCAATAGCGAACATTATTATGTAATGCCAGTGTGAATGCAACGCGACTACGCACTTTCTTCTACTACGATACCACCAAACAACACAACCACCACCACCACCACAACACCACTACTACTACCAGCACTGCTGTAACAACGGGGGCACACATAGCCACTCACAACGGCAGCGCGAGCATTTTACTCCATCCTTCTCCATGACAACCGTGCGATAAACCGGCAACTCCTCGGGACGGCGACGAAACCGTTGGATTTTGCAGGAAGAAACATAAACAAAAATCATAACCCACCCGGCCCCACGGGGGGGAGGTACTATTTTCGGGCTGGTTCAGGCTTTGCAAATCCGCTAAGAAAAATAGGCCAAGCAGTAGGCAGTTGTTTTTAAATTGATGCTTGGACGGTTCGAGGCAATCAACGGTTCCACAAAACGGAGAATGGTGAAAACAGCGAGCATCGAACATTTAGATGATTTTTGGTGACAAAAAAGCTGACCAAAGCTAGGGAAAAAACAGGAAAATTTCTTAAAGGAACAGCATCATCTCCTCGAGCAGCCCATTAAATCCCGGTGCCTGGCGTGTCGAATGCACCTGTGGAAGAGGAGGGTATTCGGGGCGATCCTTTAGTCCATTTTAACGAGCACTCCAACGCGGTCCCGGCTGCACAAGCGGTAAGTTCATCTCTTTTTTACATGTAAACCATTTCTAGCGTCGATCTAGTTTTAGGGTATGCAAATGCAAAAAAAAAACTGTTCTTGTCGAATGCAGGCTGTCGGATTATTAACGGCCAACTGAAACCCTTTAAACCCCTTCTGCTGTGTGTTTAGCATCTGCAAATCGCCGTGCAACACAATCGACTAGCACAGACCAACAGGCGCATCCGGTTTGTGGTTGTTGTCTTGTTTGCGTTTTTTTTTTTGGCTACCAATTTTGGCGACAAACAGCCTATTTATAAACCAACCTCCCGAAGGCAACCGTAGGTGTGTGTGTGTGTGGTTTTGGTATGCCGGTACACGAGTCGCTCGTTGCGGCAGTCATCCGGTGCCCTTGCTCGAGAGATTCTTCTGCATGTTTGCGGGTCCGCTTGCTTAGATGGCGACGTTTCGAAGGGATGCAATCATCCCCGAACGCAGGAGAGCTCGTGAAGCGCTAGATTCTCGGCGTATAGTAGGCGTTGCAGCCGAACGGTAGTCGTGTTCCTAGACACGGTTGTGGTGTGTTTGCTGGCGGCCACCAGAAGTAGTCGCGTCCGATCGTTGTCTCCCTGCTGGTGCCACTATGAGCAATATGGCGACGGACGGGTCACGCTGAAACGGGTCGGAATCGGATATAAAGTGATTTCAGATAATTTGATTTGATCCGTAACCGCCGGTACAACGGAAGTGAAGTGTAACGAAACGAACATGGTGGTGGCGCGCAACGTTGCGGAGAATGACAGTAAGTTACGAACGGCAAGTTAACTCACTATTGTTCATATCCCGTGGAAGCGTTGCTATTGTGCGCTATAGCTTTATCATCCTTCCTTTTACCACTACCGAGGGTTAGACCACACAGTGTTAGCCCCGCACACACACACACAAACATCGATTGGCTTAACCTGATGTGTCGACTTGCTTCATTTCTGATTGTAATATTCATGAAACAAATCGATTTCTCATGCCAGTCCTTCCTCGTCCGTTAAACGCAAAAGGACAGTTCGTTTGGAAGCAAGCACCGAGGCACCCGGGGGTATGCTAATGCGATTGGAAATCGTTACGCTAACGCTGCCTCAAACAGGAAATCGCTCCCATGCGTCCGGTAGGAAGGAAAATTCCAGTGACTCACCCGATCTGGCAAAAAAAGGCAAAGGACATTGAGGGCCGTTCGAATAGCAGTGACAATTTGTCTATCCCATGGGGATGGTGATGATCGTGTGAGATCGAGGCGAATGTGAAGATTTATGACACTTTGGCAAACTTACAAAAATCCAACACCCGGAATAAGACTCGTGAAAGCAGTATGTCTATATTTTCCGGCACTCGCCTAGGTGTTACTAACGTGTTTGCAGTGTGAAACTGTCCTTCAAATGCAGCACGTGCACGTCTTCTTACACAACAGAATAGACGAAAGCCGCATCTAGCAGAGTAAGGAAGTGACGGGAGGACCTAAATTTAAAAACAAATCCTTTCCCCTGTCGGTGATTCCGTGTATGATTCTCAGCTGCAAGCGCGATCACTGACATGATCTCTCCCATTCCTCTGAGGAAGATAATTGGATCTCTTCCCTCAAGTGCAATGTCTTGCTGTGGTGCGTCGCTTTAAGCCGCTCTCTCTCTCTCTATGCCTTACAAAGACGTCGCCCTAGTTGAGTTCAATGTATTCAGTGCGGCGAAGAAGGGCAACGAGCCCTTTTTTTGCTGTTGTTTACTGAACAACGTGCATTCTTCCTGTCTTATCGTGCGAAGGGGCGAACGGAGAATAAGAAAGAAGCATCAATTCCGTACGTCTGAAACATGTCTACAATGAAGCAGGAAAGCAGCGTCACAACAACAAGAAAGAAAAAGGGCGTGCAATGTGCTCGGGAAGCCTGCACAGGTTTGGCAAGTAGCGGGAAGCGATTCGGTATGCGATTGTTTATTTTTGGCGATAGAGAGGCAGCGCACCATTCTGGGGCTTGGCTTTTAGTGCTTGGCTGCGCCTGCTATTGGTGTCGGTGATGTGTGGTGATGTATGCTGCTTTTCGGCAACTGAGGCCGCCTGGCCTCGCAATAAATTGCTATCAATTTTTCGATTAAAACCCATCAACCCCCGGTTGTCGGTTGTCTCCTCACTCGTTTCAGCCCGCGAAACGGACGAGCCCCCTTCTCGCGGAGGTCAAACGGTACGGACGCGTCAGAGATGTTGTACACCACCACCACGAACAACCACCACATGGACATGGGAGGGTCGGTCGGTATCGATAACAATATTCACCGTTTGTGGCGTTGTTATTTTTGCAACGGCAAATTGTTTGGAGCGACCAAAAAAAAGCGAACAAACGAAGAAACGCTGCCTGGTTTAGGCTTTTGCGTCATCGTCCCATCGGGGTCACCCTGGATGGGGTGACGTCGTTGAACTTCGGAGTGGAAAATTCAAACCAGAGGGGGTGTGCAGCTTACCTCTTCTAATGAGCTGTTGGGTTTGAAACACAAAGCAAATGATTTATGCGATTTTTTTTATGATAAGATAATCGATAGCCTCATGTTGGAGTGTAATTGTGGATGTGATCAGCTGAAAATCAAAGAAGTGCTACAGAATAGAACATGAGCTCAGTCGAAATATGACGACATAGAATAAGATTGTCCATTTGATTATTGATCAGGTGATCAGCATTCTGTTACAAATCGCATTTTTTGCACTATTTATAACAACTATGGCCATTGATAACAGCCGGTAGAAGCTGTGCCGCATATAGTAAAACACGAAGCACCTGATTAATTTCACTGATAACCGCAAAACCGTTGCCACTTTCACGGTCCACGGTCGGCTCACCCAGCCGATACTACCGCGAACCAGTATTATTATCTCACCGAAATCTGCGTATTAGCTCAATTGACGAAACATATTACCGCTTTCGAAAGGCATTCATGCACACTATCACTTGCCCGCGCGACACAGACCGCACCTTGTCCGCCCATCTCTTGGCCCACCGGGCTTATCACCGTTCCGCGGGGTGGTGTTTTGTAATACAAGGGAGAGGAGTCGAATGAAATTGGCAAACGATCGCGTGTGTAACCAACAAACAGTAACTCTAGCTCGATGATAGAACCACTACCAAAGCAGTTATCGCCGTCGTTCCGTGCCGGCTGGGTGCTGGGTGGCGCGTCCGCGTGAACATTTGCGCCGGAATTTGGCTTTACCTTGCGAGATGTAAGTCGACGCCGACGGAGAAGAGCATTCGGTTGTAAGGTTTGATTGTGGAGTCATTATTATTGATGAAGCAATTATCATGCTGCTCGAAGAATCAGCTGTGATAATGAACCCACTGCGTCTGAAAGGTCGCTAAAATACACTGGCTTCAAGTTCGCTTTCCGTGCGCTCTATTCCGTGACCACTTTAATACCGTAATTCCCTTTCTTATACATACGTGAAGCTTGAAGTTATTTGATACAAATAATTGAAACAATCCTTCTAATATGTTGCTTTCAATTTCTTCCCTACCAGAACCATCGACCGGTGAGGCAGCTGCAGCAACGAGCGACGGCGACACGACGATGCAGCAGACGGCGGCGGCCACCGGCCGGACGGAGATGCGTCCGGTCAAGTACCATTACGCCGACTCGTTCTGGTGCACCTACCTGGTGTCGGTGTTTGCGGCCAGCATTGCCGAAACGGTCACCTACCCGCTCGATCTGACCAAAACGCGCCTCCAGATACAGGGCGAGGCGGCGGCAACAGCGGTCGATGCCGAGGGTGCCGTCAAGAAGGTACGAAGGTGGTGTGTGTGTGAGTGCGAAGTGTGTGGCTGTCGCGTGCCCTATCTAATCTGGCTGGTGCTGTGTTGTGGAGCTGTTTTGTGGCGTATTATCGGGCAAACTCGTTCGAGATAAAGTGGCCAATAGGTTTAGACAGAGATGAGAATTAGAGATAGGTTTGTGTTGTTTAGCATTGTGAAATGTTGGATAGTAAGTACAATGTTGCCCGGAGGAACTGAGATAAGATGTTTTTGAGAAGTTCTAGAAGGGTGCAATTGTAACTATTTATTTTGTCAATTGGCGACATGTTCCTAATCAACTGAAATAACAAAAACGTGATCTATGACGATAGGTAGAGATTGTTTGGAGAATTAGGCAAAAATATTTGTTTTGAAGAAATTTTGGAAAATGTATCAAACATTTTTATGCTTTATCTGAACTTTGATTCCAATTTTCTAGACTTTTTTATGTAGCTCAAAGGTCAAACGATAAATTTCTTGAAGAAGGCCACACCTTCCTCCTGCTTTGAAGTTCAAAATAACAATCCGAATTTTCAATATCTTCCCACTTCCAGCTCAAATACCGTGGTATGTTTGCAACCGCTACCGGCATCATCCGCGAGGAAGGAGCGCTAAAGCTTTGGCAAGGTATCACGCCCGCCCTATACCGGCATCTTGTGTACAGGTAGGGACTGCGCTGCCAAACAGTCTGCAGCGGACAGTGCAATAGTAAGTCGCAACACGAAATAACACTTTTATCTTCTTTTCTTCCAGTGGCGTTCGCATCGTAACGTACGACGCCCTCCGCAAGAAGCTGCGCAATGGGAAGGAAACCTTTTCCCTCTGGCAGTCGGCCCTGTCCGGCGTTGGGGCGGGTGCACTCGCCCAGTGGCTCGCTTCGCCCGCCGATCTCGTGAAGGTGCACGTGCAGATGGAGGGCAAACGGCGAGCGATGGGGTTGGAACCACGCGTGCACAGTGCGGCACACGCGTTCCGCGAAATAGTTAGCCGCGGCGGTGTGTTTGGGCTGTGGAAGGGTAGCGTGCCGAATGTGCAGCGCGCCGCGCTGGTGAATCTGGGCGACCTGACTACCTACGACACGGTGAAACACTTTATCATGCACAAAACCGGACTGCCCGATTGCCACGTGGTGCACATCATGTCGTCGATCTGTGCGGGTTTGGTGGCGGCAACGATGGGCACGCCGGCGGATGTCGTGAAGACGCGCATCATGAACCAACCGACGGATGCTAGTGGCAGGTAAGTTGATATAGATTTAAAAAACACACACACACACACACGCTGATTTCATGCACTAATTCCATTGCGCGCTTCATTGCAGGGGACTGCTGTACAAGGGTTCGATCGATTGTCTGCAGCAAACCATCGGAAAGGAAGGCTTTTTCGCACTGTACAAAGGGTTCCTTCCTGTCTGGATCCGTATGGCACCGTGGTCGCTAACGTTTTGGCTTTCGTTCGAGCAAATACGGGCCAGCCTTGGTGCTAGTGGATATTAGGATTAGGAGCAGGAAAGCCACAGCTACTACAAAGTGCACAAAGTGTAGGTTTGTTAAATACTGTTCCCGATCGTTCAATTTTTCGCAGAAATATCCCGAAGTAACAGATTAGTAGCTCCCTTTTGTCTGGCACATTTTTCCCTTTTTGTGCCATTTCCGTTTACACCATTCGTTGTTCTTCATCGTTTAGCCTTTAGCTAATTATATGTATTATGTCCTTTTGTGCGTGTTTTGAGTTGTAAATATTATTGTCAGCTCACGTGTGCATGTCCCCACACGCTATGGAGCTCCTCGCTACATTTTCAATTACGAACGAGAGCTATCGTTGTTCAGCTGTTTTCTTATTTGAAACTGTGATTTAGAGAGTATAGTTTGGTCAGAGAAAACAAGCAACGACTCTTTGTAGAAAGGGCGCACCGGCTCGGTGCCGGTCTGATGGTAGCTGCCGTAGATGGTAACTTGGTCCCAATTAGTGTACGGTTAATTGTGTTTGGATTAAAGTTTTGGTTTCACCTCGACAGTAGCACACCTAACTGCTGCTCCGTTTATGATTGGTATGTGCGTATCAGCATCTGGAAGTGCGGTCGATTCGTCCGTTTTTCATCATCACCGTCTCTCCGGTCATACATCAATACGGCTCAGGGAGTACAGTAAAACAAAACAGTAAATGTTCCTCTATCCTCTTGAAGAAACGGTCAACTAAAATGAAAATTGTATCGAAAACACTCCTCCTCTGCAAGAATGTTTTTTTTTCCTAAAGTTCCTTAACCCTTCGAGCATATGTGCAAATATGTAATCGTAACCTTACGCCTTCTTGCGGTGAGTGGAAGAACCATCTCCTAATGTAGCTCTTAGCAAACTCCCACGATAAAAAAAGGAAAACCAACGACGACAATACCAAACCTTGTACGATAAAATGTAGCATTAAATGTTTTACGGTGGAAAGGGTGCGGGCATAAAAAGGCACAGAACTCGTTACACGAGCGTTACTACTGTAGTATCATGTAGCAATAATGAGGATTTTGGTAAAAGCAAGTAGTGAGATCTAGCAAACGACCATCGTTTGGTTTTAATCGATAGTATGCCCAAAAGCAAGTTGATAAATCTAGCGCTATCACTGATCACTTCTCCTCTTAGAAACGGAAGACATTCGTTATGTTTGTCCCCAAAACAACCGATCAACTCCTTACTATACACAACCATAACTAGCCGTGTTATATAGAATCTTCTCGAAACTATTGTAAATTGTACATAGAGTAGGTTAGATAAAGCGAACTTTGGTGCAGTTTAATTATTACTTTAGTCAACAACAACAACCTACGGGATAGGGGTTTACAGTTTTGAAATGGTTGCAACATAGAGAAGTAAAACGTACGACAAATAAATGAAAATAATAGCCAATGGTGAGCTTACATTCCATTGCAACTTTAGTGAATATCACATCTGTGTTAAACATCTGTGTTAAAGGCTCTGTAATGGGATGGGATCCGAAGCCCTCCGAGGGATAACATAGGCTCTCCCATCCAACTCCTATTCCGACACGTCCTCGTCGTGCAGAGTGGTAACATGTCCCTTCATATATCCTAGCTTGGGTACACGGGCTAGATCCAACCCTTGGGCGGATGGTGGCATATGGCGAACCAGGAGGGGGGTGGGTATCCCGGGAAACTGGGTGCCTGAACGTCGGGGGGGCAACCCGACGCTAAATAAAACGGCCACGTGGGCGCAGGGCCAGTCACCCAGTCCCATGGAACAACTGACTACAGAAAGCATCAGAAGGATACGAAACGGACTTAACGATACCGACCCAACGCAATGCCCCCGGACAACGATTAAAATGGGCTCATGGAACGTACGCACTCTTAGCAAAGCCGGAGCCTTGAAACAACTTGATGACGCCCTAGCCACATTGAGCATGGACCTCGTAGCTCTACAAGAGATTCGGTGGCTAGGGAACGGTGTGCACAACAGGCGTGGTAAGCAATGCTACGATATTTACTACAGCTGCCACGACCGCCACCACGTGCTCGGAACGGGTTTCGCCGTAGGTCCCCGGCTGAAATCCGTAATCATAGATTTCAAGGCTATAAACGATAGGCTATGCACCCTGCGCATGCGAGGCAAATTTTTTAATATAAGCCTCATAAACGTTCACGCCCCTACCGAAGATAAAGAGGAAGAGGAGAAGGACCTATTTTACGGCTAAGAAGGCCTCGCTAGAACTATAGATGCGTGCCCCAGGCATGACCTCAAAATCATCCTGGGGGACTTCAACGCAAAAGTCGGTAGGGAGCCAATGTACCGCCAATACACTGGCTGTCACAGTCTGCATGAGCACAGTAACGATAATGGTAGTAGATTGGTCCAGTTCGCCGCAGCGAACAATCTGGTTGTAGGAAGTACCAAATTTGCGCGGAGGGACATCCACAAAATGACGTGGGCGCACCCGGATGGCGAATCCTTCAACCAGATCGACCACGTGTTAATAAGCCGCCGACGACAGTCGAGCCTGTTAAACGTCAGAACTTATCGAGGAGCCAATATCGATTCCGATCACTACTTGGTTGGCTTAGTGATACGTTGTAGAATCGCCCGCCCCCGCACCAATGGGGGCGGAGAAAACACGCAGCCTCGGCTCAACACGGACTCTCTAAGGGACATTACTGTCCAACAGGAATTCAAAGCCGCTTTAGACGAGTCTCTACTACCAGAAAACAGATATGAAACTACGAGCGAGAGGTGGAACGCTCTAAAAACAAAAATAATAAACTGTGCAAGAAATATACTCCCACCACGTCGTGGCAACACCAAATCTGGCTGGTTCGACGATGAATGCAGACAAGTGACCGAACGTAAGAATACTGCATACCGAGCAATGCAGCAACGGCATAGAACGCGGGCATGCGCAGAGGAATATTCACGGCTCAGACGCGAAGAGAAACGAGTTCACCGCTCTAAGAAGCATGCTTTGGAAGAGCAAAACATGCGGGAACTCGAGCAAACCAGAGAGGCGTACGGACCGACACGAAAGTTTTACCAAGCGATAGCAGGTCACCGAAACAACGTGGTACCTAAGGTAACCTGCTGTCGCAACAAGGATGGAGATCTGGTTAGTAACCAGCCAGAGGTCCTCTCGCGGTGGGCTCAGTACTTTGATGAATTACTCAACGACCAGTTAAACGAACAGCTAGAAGCGCCACTAGCAGATAGTGTCATGCTACTGCCACCTAGCATAGAAGAAACACGAAAGGCTATCCGTCGGCTGAAAAATAACAAGGCACCCGGAACCGACGGAATTGCAGCTGAACTGGTCAAGAATGGAGGTGCACGACTAGAAAACGAGATTCATCAAATTGTTACTGAGGTGTGGGATAGCGAATCGATGCCTTGTGATTGGAATCTCGGCATCATCTACCCCGTATACAAGAAGGGAGACAGGTTGGACTGCAACAACTACAGGGGTATTACGGTGTTGAATACCGCCTATAAAATATTATCCCTGATCCTTCAGGATCGCCTTGTCCCGCACGTCGAAGAGATAGTAGGAAACTATCAAAGAGGATTCCGAAACGGAAAATCAACCACTGATCAGATCTTCACCATGCGGCAGATCTTGGAGAAGATGGCTGAATACAAAAACGACACATACCATCTCTTCATAGACTTCAAAGCCGCATACGATAGCATAGCCAGGGTAAAACTGTACGACGCTATGAGCTCATTTGGAATCCCGGCCAAACTGATAAGGCTAGTTAGAATGACTATGACCAACGTCACATGCCAGGTGAGGGTGGATGGAAAACTCTCAGGACCTTTTGCTACCACCAAAGGTCTGCGCCAGGGGGACGGGCTTGCCTGTCTCCTATTCAACTTGGCGCTAGAGAGGGCCATCCGCGACTCGAGGGTGGAGACTACGGGAACCATCTTCTATAAGTCAACCCAGATCCTGGCATACGCTGATGATATAGACATCATTGGTCTGCGGCTCTCCTATGTAGCAGAAGCCTACCAAGGGATTGAGCAGGCGGCAGAGAGCCTCGGATTGCAGATAAACGAGGCAAAGACCAAACTGATGGTGGCAACATCAGCGGACCTACCAATAAATAATCCGAATCTACGTAGGTGTGACGTACAGATAGGTGAACGCACTTTTGAAGTCGTCCCACAATTCACCTATCTTGGGTCAAAGGTCAGCAACGACAACAGCATGGAAGCTGAGTTGCGCGCAAGGATGCTGGCTGCCAACCGGTCATTCTACAGCCTGAAAAAGCAGTTTACCTCAAAGAACCTGTCGCGACGGACGAAGCTGGGACTATATAGTACCTATATAGTACCAGTACTCACATACGCCTCTGAGACATGGACACTGTCCAAATCTGACGAAACCCTCTTAGCCGCGTTCGAGAGGAAGATGCTCAGAAGGATACTTGGCCCCGTATGTGTGGAAGGACAATGGAGGAGCCGCTATAATGACGAGCTATACGAGATGTACGGCGACCTCACTGTCGTACAGCGTATAAAGCTCGCCAGGCTCCGGTGGGCTGGCCATGTTATACGCATGGAAACGGACGACCCAGCCCGTAAAGTCTTTTTAGGCCGTCCACAAGGACAGAGGAGGCGTGGTAGGCCCAAATTGAGGTGGCAAGATGGCGTGGAGGCGTCCGCCATTAAGGCCGGGATAACGGACTGGCAGACGAAGGCGCGAGACCGTGAGCGGTTTCGGACACTCCTGAGGCAGGCCAAGACCGCAAAGCGGTTGTAGTGCCGGATAAGTAAAGTAAGTAAGTTAAAGATTATGTTTTAATTTTAATTATTCCTAACTTAAAGTAGTATACTAGATGTGATTTTGCCAATATTTGATTTATTTGCGCAAGATTACTTTTTTATTTTAATTATTTATTACGCTATCGCAAAACTTACTCATATAATGTTGTATAATTTTCAGAAAGAAAGCATAAAATTACTCATAAGCGGATAACACAAAGTCAAAAATCAACATGAAAATAATTGATCGTAGTCCGAACGGATTGAACGGCAAAGCGAATCTTTTGAACAACACTGTATGTTGCCGGTTCAGAGCGCTGACCAGAGAGACTACGGGCCATTTTACGGAGAGCAAAATGCGCCCAGCTGCAAGGCAGAGCGGTAGAAAACGAGAGATACTTTTGACCTGAATGGCTAATTTCGTGAATCCGTTCAATCCGCACTATGATCAAAAATCAACCCGAAGATTTTAACATTTTTAGATACTGGTAAGATACTTGTAAACCATTAATACTAGAGATAAGCCATTTAATTTAAGGAAAAAAATAATGTGAGAATTTGAATATTTTCTAACAATTTATCTTTTCATCTCCCGTTGCAGCCACAACAATCCCAACGTTCGTCGATTTTTGCCACCTCGTGCATTACCGCGCGGCCGTTGTGTCGCACCGGGACCGGTTCTCTCTAACCCGCGAAATAAAACGAACCCCAGTGTAACGGATATTACGACTGTAGCCGCCGAACAGTTGATAGTCTCGTACATACATCGCAACCACACGCCGGTCGGTGTATTCGTTTTGCGTTGTCGTCGTGTTGTCACTGCTGCCTGCTACCCGCGCGTTCCATTACATTGTGTCGTCGTAAGAAGCTTCTTTCCAACCGCTACAAATATGGCCAACATTGGTAAGTAGCAAAAGGGGAACTAACCTACGAGAGAGTTTGCTGCTTTATAAGGAAGGAAGTGGTCGATTGAACGTGGCAGAAAAGCGTGTGACTAACAAACGAAAAACTGCTTTAGGTTAAGTGAATTAGGGATCAAAAAGATCACGCAGTTAAGTGAGTCAGATGATGCAGAAGGCTTTCCACTTGTAAGGTGTGAAAAAACACAAACGAGCTTCCATCGCTCAAGATGTTTCCCAGAGGCCACTTCACACTAGTCACCCGACCGGCATTTTTGGTGAAAGTAGTAGCTATGAGAGAGAGAGAGAGAGAGAGAGAGAGAGAGAGAGAGAGAGAGAGAGAGAGAGAGAGAGAGAGAGAGAGAGAGAGAGAGAGAGAGAGAGAGAGAGAGAGAGGGGGGGGCCGAACAAAACGACAAAACACCATTCCGCTGTAGGTGGATGTTTCTAAAAATAAATGCGAATTTTGTGATTTTTCGCTGCAGACAAATGAGTCAGCTCGAGTGCATATGGATTGGTAGAAAGGGAAACAGTTTCCGCACAGCTTGCGGTGGTAGGTAACGCCAACCGTAGGAAGATGCTATCGATCGAAAGTATGCACATCATCCTGCCCTCCCCCCCCCCCCGTATGGGGTCGCCCTTCTACTTTGTTTTGCTTGTTTGTCTGTTTGGAAGGTCATCGAAGCGTTATTTTTGTTTAACGCGATGAGGTCAGCGGCAGTTGAATTTAATCAACAACAACCTCTCTCTACCCTCTCCCTGCCGGCTTATCGTCGCGAAACATTCCACATTTGCCCACGATCGTCGAACGACTGCCGTGTGACTGCTTGTATACGATCAAATCTCTTTCCCTTGATGACCATGATGACGTTGATGATGTCACCGTCGTCTTCCACGTTCGTGCTAGGCGGCTTTAGTAAGTCGCCATGAATAGTGCACTGCTCAACGCGGGTGTAGGCATCCACCACACTCCCTCGCCGCCACTGCACAACCAGGCCACTATTGTGGGCTTTGTGGAATACGTGGCCCCACAGCACTCCCACTTTCCTTGGCGTGGCTGGCGGCCCCCGTTGCTAATAAAATGCGGTTGTTATTCGAGAACGTTTTTTTTTCTTTTTTTTTATGGAAAAGGTCGGTCGGTATGACGCTATAGCATTACCTTTGCCTCATCGTCGTCATCATCATGGTTCCACAACCCGGTGCGGTGCAATGGTGATCGTTGTTAGTCGGCTAGCGGCTAGCGCTAAAATGGCTAAATTATTCCGAAAGTGCACCGGTAAGCGCATATTTTCCCTTTCCCTCCTTCGTACGCACCATCGCCGATTATGGTTGACCAAATGGACACCGGGCAGTTGGGGGAACTGGCCGGTTGCACCTGCCGCATACCAAAAACTTCGCAACATCGATATGTTAATGGCCAATCTCGAAGAAGAAGTTTAAAGTAGCGAAAGAAGATAATCCATGTGGACACGATGTGTTATTTTCATTTTATGCAGCTAACGTAGAGGAAAAATACAACACGAAACGACGACATGCCCAAAAATCGATCGATTTTTGTTCACCAGTTTTTATCTCACCGGTTGGTTTGGTGATGATGATGCAATGCGACGGTTTTGTTTTTGGAGTTTTTGTTGGGAGAAATTCCTTTTAAGGTTTTGCTTTTGTATCGATTTCGCCAGTACTGTTTCGTGTATAGAAATAAGAGGTCCACGAAGCAATAACCCTGTTGTTGACCCTTTGCTTTGAATCAATCAAGAGGAAAGTGGGAACGAACGAAGAAAAACTATTTTCAGTCAGAAACATCGAACAAAAAAATGCAAAAGTACGCGCAGAAGAAAACAATCTCTGTTCTACTTCGGCTGTGCCCAACCAAGCGTGTGTACCAGTGTGCCATTTTACGAGCGTATGCAAGGGGACCGCAGAATGAGAAGCTCCGTTCTCTGGAAAGTGGTGCCAATTTCGGTGCCAAACATCATGAATCAGATTCCGAGTTTTTTATTAACAAAAAAAAAAGAAAAAATGTTCTTCCTCACCATCATGTTAGAAAGTTAGAATAACAACAATACACTTAGGTGTTACATTTTACACAGTACTCGACTGCTTAGCGCAAAAGCAATGCGCGCGCTAACGAGCGACTCATGCTTGGGCAGCCGGCAAGCGGTAGAGAAACGGTCAATTAGCACCTTCAATTGTTACAAACTAGCTTTGACTAAGATAAGGTCAACAATGATGGGTCCGTTTGCTGGAATGTACTAGACCTAGCCAAAGAGAGATTGAGCGATTTTGAAACCATTTCAACCATCACCACGTGGGCGCTTTTTATTCAAAATTTGTCTAACGCTTCCCGTTTTCAATTTGGTCGCAAAAATCATCCACATCTTGTTCATCATCTAATACTGCACCCACACATCGCAAAAGATCCGGTTGCGCACCGTCGATACAAGGAGAAAAAGATTGTAACTAACCATGCTGCTGCTAGTACTGCTGCCGATGCCGGTGACGATGGCCACGTGGCTGAAGAGCATGACGGGACGGCAAAGGCAGCGGTGGTAGAGGAGGAACCATTGGAACAGCAACAGCAACCACAAACAAAGCTGTCCAGTGGGGGTAGCGTTGAAACTGTTTCCGGTGCACCAATCGAACGACGTGACCCGATCGGTAAGTAGATCGCGTGTACGTTTTTCGTTCGTCTCTCACACACACAATGCGCCAATACAGGGGCGGTTTAATGGTGCCTGAGGGTGCAACATAAATATAGAAAGGTTTATGAGGGGTTTGTGGCGATTTTAACAGTTTCGATTGTGTAGCTTGATGTATGTATGGGAACTGAGAATGAGGTGCTACTGTGCAGGTTTTCCCCCTTTTCTCCCTTCTCCGACACGGCCCCTTTAATATCGTTCCACAACCGTTCCATTTTTTTCTATTTCCATACCATCTGAACTGCGAAACTACCTAGAGCTGGAAACGGAGGACAAGCTGGAGTACCGCTTCGTGCCAACCGGCAACGGGGTGGTCAACTTCAAGGTGCGCGCACCGAACGATGCCCACATCGCGCTCACCACCAACCCGGAGGAGTCGGACCCGATGCTGGAGGTGTTTATTGGTGGCTGGAAGAACACCAAGTCGGTCATTCGCAAGAACCGCACCAAGCCGGACGTGGCGGAGGTGGAAACGCCCGACATTCTGAATGCGGGCGAGTTCCGGGGCTTCTGGATCCGTTGGCAGGATAATGTGAGTTTCGGTTTTGTCGCGTCGAATCGAAGCAAAATAAATGTTAATTTAAATTTCCTCCTCCCTTTCAGGTGGTTACGGTCGGTAATGAAGGATCGGCCGCTGCCTTCCTGTCGTACGAGAACCCGGAACCGTTCCCGATCAACTGTGTCGGTTTCTGTACGGGCTGGGGTGCGACCGGATCGTGGCTGATTGAACCGGCCTCGGAGCAGGCGAGCCCATCGGCCCCGACGGCCGCCGCCCTGAGTGCTGGTGGTGCTGCCTGCTGGGTTGCGGCGGCTAATGGGGAAATTCCACCGAACGCAGTGGTCGGTGGTTCGGACGGTGAGGATATGTACATTGGGCGGGCCCAGCACGAGGGTGGCATCATCCCCGGCAAGGTGGTCGCCTCGCACGGTGTGTGCTACATTGCGTGGGGTGGGGCCGAGAACCCGAAGGCCGAGTACGAGGTGCTGTGCGATTTCGGGGGCGAGTTTGTGCCGGCGAGTGGTAGCGACATTCCGCCCACGGCCCTGCCGGCCGGCGAGTCCGAGGACGGTGAGCCGCTGTTCATTGGGCGGGTGACGCACGAGGGCACGGTGACGGTGGGCAAGGTGCAGCCGTCCCACGGCGTTTGCTACATTCCGTACGGCGGTCAGGAGCTTGCGTTCGCCGAGTACGAGATCTTCGTCAGTCCTTAGGGGGGGCGTCCAAAGCGGCACAGGGAGGTCCGTTACCAATATGCGTTAACCCTTTGCGCCACTGCCTTTGCAGGGGGTGGCGAGGGAGATGTTTTAGAATTATGCTTTAAACATACACCCACACACCAACACATCTTACATGTAAACATGGCGCAGCACGCAGTTAAAAGCACAGTCAAACACGCACACATAGTCAAGTCGGAGGAGAAGCAGAGCAACGGGGTCGAGCTTACTTTTAAAAAGCGCATGCCTGCAAATGTTATTAAACGATGTAGCTTTAGATATTTATGATACCCCACAACGAGATAACAGTATAATAACCCTTTTCAGTGCAGTAGCAGGGAGGCAGTTCGTTAAAATAAATGATCTAAAGTAACAGGAACGGCGCATTTATTTATTTTTGTTGGCCAGTGAGCACACTTTTTGTGTAATGCATGCACACATTGAAGGAAATAATAAAACAGAATCTCTTTATCAGAAGAAATGGCTTTAAAAGGATATAAATACGTGTTTCTATTAGTCAACAAAATGTAAACATTTTACAAACAATCCACAATGCACTCCAACTCTAATACTTTGTCGACATAACGGTCAAATCAAACGTTCGGCGATTGCTCACGAGTGAGTTACATCTTCCTCATTTGTTTACATTCACTCATGAGTGCAACTCACCGCAATGCTCATGAACATACAATTTATAAACAGGCTAGTTTTAGTGTCTAGTTATCAAAAAGTAGTAAGAATACAGCAAAATAGCCACAAGTAAAAAATCTTATTTAATAAAAGCTCAAAATACCATTCCAACCTGTTGCACCTGCCATGAGCAAAGCTTCTCACTGCATCGACTTTACTCACGACGTGCTCACTTGTTATGACAGTGCGCGTTCACCCCTTCCGAACATCTCAAAGCAGCCGTCGCAAGGTGGAATGTCCAGTTGTGCAAAAGTTGTGCATGAAATTGCGATGCAGGTGCAGTGAGCGCTGATCAAGCAATCCTAAGGATCGTTCCGGAAAGGGCGTTCTAACAAAACCCGTAGCCTTTATTCTACAACATGGTGAATTACAGTAAGTGTTTCGCTTCGCTTTATGTTTCTTCCATTGCTAAAAACTCCGTGCCTGGCGCCTGTTACCTTTCCCTGAGTAGTGGACTGATGACTCACCGCTAACCTATTCGTTTTGCAGCGTCCACGCCGCGGCACATCCACTTCTACGACATTCACGATGACGACCGGTACCCGCGCACCGCCCGCAAGCAGCAGCTCCACCGGTGGGACGCGCTGCACAGCATGAAATGGGTACCGTACCAGGACAGTGGCCCGCTACCGCCCAGTGCCGTCGAGTGTGGCAACAGCAAGCGCACGAAGCTGTACCTGGGCCGGGCCGAACATGCCGGCTCGGTCACGCCCGGTTTCATCAACCCGGCCAAGAAGGTGTGCTACATTCCGTGGGGCGGCAAGGCGCACGAGAAGAAGGTGTGCGAGATCCTGTGCACCGCCGGGGAGTTTGTGCCGTGCACCGAGACGAACGTGCTGCTGCGGGCAACGCCGGCCGGTGTGTCCGAGCAGGGCGAACCGCTGTACATCGGGCGGGTAGCGGTGGACGGGCAGCTGGTCTGCGGGAAGGTGCAGCGATCGCACTCCGTCTGCTACATACCGTACAACAGGAAGGAGGAACCGCACGTCAACTTTGAAGTGTTCATCAAATCTCAGCAGTGAAACACGGCACCGACTGGTACATAGATATATTATACTCGTGCGGCGACGATGTCGGTGACGAATTACGCTTAAGGGGGCGGTGGCGTTGGCCCATGCGATGCGATTTTAACGGACGAAATTTATATGGGATTTGACCGATAATGTCGGGCGTGCGATTTCGTCGTACGACGGAATCAAAACTCCTTGATTCCGTCGGATCGTCGCATCTGATCTTATCTGTCATCGTAATTGTGTAAGTTATGTAGGAACAGTATCAGTTTATTTTTTATAATGTTTAAAATATTAAAATTATCCAAATAATCACAACATTAACCGAAATGGCGTATGACAGCAATGTCCGATAAAATCGCATCGGATGGAAGGTTGCCACCACCGAAAAGGGAAACTTAGATAATGGCTGTGTAAAAATTTTCAAACCAGATAGTGAAACGCATAGCGCACTATCGGCTGTAGGGACTGGGGACTGGAGAAAGAAAACAAAAGATTATTTGTAAACTATTAAACTGCACGCTAAATACAAGCTGGTTGTATGGTGACGCGAAACGGTTTATTCATTCAAAAAAATGCAGCAGAGGAGGTAGTCGTGTTCCCGGTGTCATGTCATGTTCCCGGAGGGTGGACGTGAAAACGTTGCGCTTTCAGCGCCCAGGCACTGGTTGATTAAAGCCGGCAGTGGAAACGTAAACATCGTACTCGCGGAAAGCTTTCTCGACCCCACCGACCGCGATGTAGCAGCAGGAGTGCTCCGGCTGCACCTTGCCAACGACCGTCGTCGATCCCAGGCGCACCAGCCCAATGTAGAGCGGCTTGCCGTGCTCGGACACACCGCCCCGCAGCGCTCCGTTCGGGATGTAGCCGCCACCGACGTGTACGAAGTGGCCCTCGTACCCGCACAGCACCTGGTAGTCGGATTTGGTGTGCTCCTCGCCACCCCACACGACGCAGCACGCCTTCTTCGAGGGTACGATCCGGCCCGGCACGATCGAGCCGCGATGCTTCGCCCGCCCGATGAACGTCACTTCGCCTTCGTAGCCACCGACGACCGCATCGGGCGGTACCAGCCCTTCGGCCGCCTGCACCCAGCGGGCATTATCGAGGTAGGCGTGCTCGGTGTACCCCTGCGACGGTTGTACGTTGTACGTAAAGTGAGCCGTGAACTGGCGGTTACACATGGTTAATTGCTTGGGGAAGTTTCACACTTCGCAATCAAAGTACACTTGTTCACGCTTAAGCAATGTTGTTCGTTGCACGAGTATCAAGAAGATCAAGCCATCAAGCCGTCATTAATCCTTCTTTTTTGGTACATGTATATTGTGGAATTCGGCGAAAACATATCACACATACTATCGCCGTTGAGAATATTTCTTCGCTTTGGTTGTTGCAGATTTTGCATTGCCTTCAACACACACAAACACAGAGTCAGGGGATATTTATGAAATTAGGGGTTGTAAAAACCAACTCGCATTTTGTCTTTAAATAAACATTTTTGATTACACTTAGCACTGCACCGTTAAGCATATTAAATGTGTTTTTGTTCGACACGAACCACAAACGCCCCTTTTTTTAAGACTCATCAAAGGCACCCTTATACTCCGCTTTGGACACGAAAATTTCGTAATCGTTGAATCTTCTCAGAATTCCATTAACTACGGCCTGGCAGCAAAACTCGTCCGGCACTATGCTTCCGACCACCGTCACCAGCCCCATGCGCACCAACCCGATGAATATCGGTTTGCCGCGCTTGGTCACGCCACCCTGCAGGGACCCTATCGGACAGTACCCGCCGCTCGTCTGCACGAACCGCCCGTCGTACCCGCACAGCACCTGATAGTCGTGAACGACGTGCTCCAACCCCTCGGACACGATCAGACAGGCCTTCTTCGATGGTATCACCCGCCCCGGGACAATCGCTTTCCGATGCTTGGCCCTTCCGATGTAGGTCGTTTCGCCCTCGTAGCCTGCAACGACCGCTTCCGGCGGTACGACACCTTCCGCTGCCAGTACCCACCGGGCACCGTTCCAGTTGTAGCAGTCGTTGTAGCCGTAGGACGGATACAGCGGTGGTGGCTCACTACCGCCCCACATAGCCTCTGCACTGCTCTGGCGTTCGGGGATCTCTTCTGGTGCGGATGCGTTCCGTTCCCTCCCAACACAAACGCACACTGAATGTCAGACTGATGGCGCCGCGATGTCGCAATTTTGGTTCAATAATAACACGCACACACACACACACACCATCAAATGCGCACTCTCCCCAAAATAAGCACGCACACACCCCCAAAATGTATGTTGCGCTCGGCAGCATGCCCTGCATGCTTTGCATCCCCCCACCGACCGTTGCTAATATGCTCATCGCGGTTGCTTTGATATGAGGGAAAGGGGAGGGCCTTTCACAGCGGTTTAAATTCCAGAGCACGTGGTCATGCGGCTTCGTTGCATGCGCATTTTATAATTTTCGTTTTGCCTAATTAAATTCAAAACACATTTGAGGGGCTTCATTAAATATGGAAAATATCGTATTTCTAACCGACAAAATTTTCAAAAAATATATAAACAAATCTTTTTTTAATTTTTACTTAATTTAACGGTTTTCTACATAATTTACAACACCCAACTTTGTTTCTAAAGTTCAACCTGCCAATAGAAGCTGACTGAATTTATTGTTCACATCAACGAACCCCTCCCCATCATCGCTTTCGCTCGACTCGTCCTTCTTGCCTTCGTCCCAATCATTTGCCGGTGGAACCGTGATCGGTTGCACGTGCGCTACCGACTGTTCCTTCCGTTTCGCTGCCCTTCCCGTCTTCGCCCTCACCGTTCTACTCTTCAGCTCCGGTACGTAGGTTTCCACAAACCGCACCATCACGCAAACCGCCGCGTAAAGTGTTGGCGAGTGGCGGAATATCACCGTACGCTCGTACTCACCAAGGTCCGCCCGGTTCTTCATCCCTTCGTACACGTTGTACACGAACAGCGTGTTGTACAGCTCGTGCATGCGTAGATTTTCCACCGGATAGCCCAGCAACGGCGTGAGAGCGTACAGATTGAAGCAAACCGACTGGAAGCTGGCCAGTGTGTGCATGGTGCCGGCCTCGATCCACATCTTACGCCTTCCCCTGACCTCCTCTTCTTTGTACGAAAAGTGTTGTATCAAATGGTCGTAAGCGAGCAATGCCGACGCACGGGAAGTTCCGCTCGCTAGCTTATTGTAGAATGTTCGATTAAATGCCACGTCCGGCTTCCCTGTAGACTGTTCGCTCGTTTTGCTTGTTTGTCGCTGTTGCTCCAAATACTCCCGATGCGCCTGGCGAAACTGGTCCACGTTTCGGTTCAAACTTTTCAGCGCCTTA
The DNA here is from genome assembly GCF_017562075.2 of Anopheles merus. Lineage (NCBI taxonomy): Eukaryota > Metazoa > Arthropoda > Insecta > Diptera > Culicidae > Anopheles > Anopheles merus. The sequence continues at coordinate 36,094,060 of NC_054084.1, forward strand.
TCCACAATTTGAAGCTGCAAAATGCACACCACGAGCGCATGCACGTGCGCCAAGTTTACGTCGGGACAGTTCTTCGCCCAGTAGATGATCGCCAGAAAGTAAAGGCGCAAATTGCTAGGAACGCTGCGGATCGTTTCAAACAGCTCGTCACACTTTTCGATCCCAGCGGCCTCGAACAGTTTCCGCAGGATGGTAACGTTTGGCAGCTTGGCAGGATCGTATACGACCCCTGCGGGCAGACAGGCATCGGTAACGGTAGCGTTCACCACACCCGTACCGGGCACCCGTCGCGTAACGTACTTAAACTCGGTCGTTTTTACTTTAAAGCTTGTTTTGAGGATCGCAAACACGGTTCGCAAAATAGGACCGCTTAGCCTGTTACTGTCCTGCCGCTTAACGTCCTCGATCTGGGGATAGTTGATGTACAAATTCGAATGGATCAAATCGGCCAAAAAGCGTGGCACTTGGGCCGCGCTATAGATGCGCTTGAACCAGTCCGGCCAGTTCCGGTCGGTGAACTTGTTGCGCTTCAGCTCCGGCCCAATCAACGGCTCATGTCCGTCCATAATGATCTCTTCCGCGTCAGATTCTTCTTGTACGAGATCATTTTCATCCTTGTCGTGCTCCTCATCACAGGAGTTGTGTCGTGACAATTCATCTTCCTGGTCGTCTTTGCTTTTCTCCTTTTGTCCTTCGTTCGATGCAGCTTCCTCCTCCTCCTCCTCCTCCTCCTCTTCCTCACTATCGAGAAAGCTTGCCTCGTCGACCGTTTCCATCGTTTCTTCGCCATCAGCAATCGCTCCCAAACGTGTTTGAAGATCCTTTTCAATCTCATCGTCTTCCAGTGGCGTTTCTTGCGCCGTTTGATCCTGCAAACCGAAATAATGCAACGCGACGCAATCCTCACAATTGTAGCCACGGATCGCCGTCAGTATCTGCCGGTACACTTGCTGCTTTTGCTCGCCCTTAATGTGTCGTATGATCGCCCGCGTTGCAGATTCAAACGTGTGGTTCTGCAGCCACTTCAGAATCACCTTCAGGCGACGCTCCTGCTGATTGATTTTCCGGTTCACCCGGCCAGTACTTATTGCCTCATAAAACGCCCGTAGCACATTCCGTTCGATGTAGTCATTCCCCAGCAGGACGGCAAACAGCGGGATCATCTCTTTCCCTAGCTGGTCGTGCGGCCCAGTCAAATTGTCGATCGTGTACAGGCAACAGTCGAGGTAGGAGTACGTTTCCACCTCTCCTTCACCTTCCACCACGTCCTGATCGCCGCACTGAGCGATATACTTTACCCCATCGCCCCGTTGTCGCGCCTTTTTCGTCTGCTTTCGCTCCACAATGCCAACCTTAAAGTTTTCACCCTCCCTGTCCGACACCTTGCGGTACACCTTGCTCGACAGCGTCACGTACGGGATGTACTGCACGTCGTGGATGTAAAAGTCCGAATCGTAGCTCAGCACGGGACAGCCGAGCTTGCGGGCCAGGATGGCCACCTCATCGTCCGCCTCGAACGCGCAGCGCATGAACGCAACGCCCGACTCGCGCATTGCGTCGACGAACACTTCTCGCAGCATCTGGGGCGTTGCGCTGTTGATCGCGGGCACGTGAAAGCCTTTCATCTTCAGTATGCGCTGCTGCATCCGGTACCGCACGATGGCGATCTTGCGCGACTCGTAGCCACCGTCGAGCAGCACGTACGGGACCACGTTCACCAGCTGCAGCTTGTCGAAAAAGTCCACCACCGTGCGGTAGTACGCGTCGTAGTTGCCGCCCAAGGCGAGCCCAACCTTTTGAGATCTTTTGAACAGCTGCACGCACAGGTTGTCGCCATCGATCACGAGATTTGTGTCGTGTAGTTCGTGCGGTTTCAGATAGACTGCTGCGTTCTTTTCGATAAACGTGGTTAAACCACGGACACCCATTTTCGGTGGGAAGTTATCGGGGGGAAATCAGCAGAAAACTAACTTTTCTAAGCGGAGTTTTGCACGCGTGCCGGGTTTGTTTACAAATAATGAAGACTGATTTGAAACCCGTACAACATGGCAAGGGGTTTTGACGTTTAAACATCGCTGCATCTCGCTCATTTTCTTTACTCTTCCTTTACTGCCTACAGTGCTCTTTTCGAAGTGAGTCCTCTTCCACTTCACTTCAAACACTTCGTACACCTTTGTCCATATGCCCAGTATTCTCCGGATTATTCTTCACGCTTCAATGCGCAATTTGCTCTGAAAAGGAAGCCATGTTCGAAAAATGTGTCCTTTGATTTCGAAAAGCCTGATGCAAGCGTGTGTGCATGTGTGTGTGCGCGTTCGTTTGCCAATTTTGACAGTCAAACGTCCTGTCAGTGCTTATGTAATTTGTTGACATCGCGCGCTCGCACCTTTCGCCCCCCTTCGGAAGCAGCTGAGCAAGGATAACGGCGATGCACGTAATGAGGTCGCACGGAACGCTCCATTCATGATCGGAGAGAAAAGGATTCCGCCTTCACGCATCTCCTCCAGTTTACACGCGCCAAGAAGCTCCTCGTGCTGGTGAGTATCTCGTGCTCTCGAGAGCGTCGTCTGCTGTGTGTGCGCACCACACACGAGCGAAATACCAAATCACTTCCCCCCTGCAAAGGACCGGCAGCTCTCCATCCGCGCGAGAGAGAGAGAGAGAGGGAGAGTACCAAATGTCGCGTCCGTCCGTTTTAATGCCGAGTAGGCCTGGCGTATAGGCGTGCTGAAGCGGGACCGTATCCGTTCTCCCCGTGGCCCACAGGCACGTGCGGGTAAAAGAGAAGATCAATCCGCACCCGCCTACCTTTCCGGCCGGGCCGACGGAGCTGAGCAAAAGGAGCGCTACTGGCAGAGGGATGAACACAAAAAGCGCGGAGCAGAATTCTGCAGTAGTGCTTTTCTTCCCGTCGTTAACGGTGCACGATCCGTCGGTGCGCGGTCCACAATCGCGGCGACATTTGATACCCCTCCCCCACCCCCCAGGTTCGGGTCTCGGGAATGTGGTGGATTTGGGGAGCGCGCGCGTGTGTGTGAGTGTGTGTGTGCGTAGGCACAACTAACAGGGCTGTCCCGCAGAAGTAAGCCAGCAATCCATTAATCTTGTTCCGGCCGTGCCCCGTGTTGCTTCTGGCTCCGCTCACCATCATCATCATCCGGTCAGTACGGCCAAACGAGGGTGCAGGGTGTGTGTGCCGTATTGTCCCTCAAAGCAAAAAATCACCAAGAAAGGCAAAGGATACTGTGTTTTTCTGTTTTGGTGTGCAATCTTGAATCTCCACGTTGCCCCGGACCAGCGGCACAGCAGCAAACAGGCGGCTTGAATGCAGTCAAACTCCTACGTAAGGAATGTAAGTTTTCCCTCTGTACGAGCCGTGCCGCACGGAAGCAACCATAATGTGCCGTGGTGCGAATGTGGTGCATTTCTTTTTCTTTGCTTTTTTTGTATTCCATCCCCGTGACTTCGATTAGCTTTCCGATTCGTCGGTCTGTCGGTCGGTCGGTCGGTGGCGCAGGTTTCGAAGGGACCCACACCGACATCATAGAGGCCATTGACTGTGTGTGATGGGCCACACTGCTGCTTTGGACTGTCAAAAGGGCATGCACAGTGAAGGAGCGAGAGAGAGCGCGCGAAATACCATGTGTGTTCTCAAGTGCGTGTGTGTGTTCAAAAGGACGATTTGGTGGTGCCCCAGTTCTAAGGGAGCCCTCCCAATGACCAGTGTCCTTAAAGATCAGTTTTTAATTGATTTTTCGAGTTTAAAGTAGTTTCAACGCGTGACACTAGCCTACTATCTTCTAGCTTGGAAAGGACCATCGAAGAAGAGACCTGCAGGTGGTGGTCTTTCTCTCTCTCTCTCTCTCTCTCTCTCTCTCTCTCTCTCTCTCTCTCTCTCTCTCTCTCTCGCTCTCTTTGACTCTTCTCCACCGCAGTGCTCTCTGTACGGGTGTTCCATAAATCAATATCCTGCCGAGTATCGCTATCGCCTTGCCGCTGCGATGGGTCCTTTTTCATTTTTCTTTTGTTATGACCTCTCCCCCCCCCTCCCTCCCCGTCAACCCCTCCCACATACACACTAGTTATGTTTATGCTGTACCCGACATTTAGTGGTGGGTGGCAAGCAGGAAGGAACGGACGCAGGGTCAAATAAGCAACGGATTCGCATGCAGCACGCGGTTTTGTGCGGACAAACCACCACCACCTTAACCACCGTTTCCGTGTGTTCCGAGTGCGAGTTGAATTTTAAGTTTCACACTTGCCTTTGGAACGCCATGTGGAGAGGGAGCCATTTCCATTGCCAAATTGCGAACACAGCCAGCGCGGAGCTGCGAGAATCTTTTGCATGCGCGGATAAAGCATGCTTTTATGTAATCGGGCAACATCAACTCGACAAGAAATTGATAAGTCGGCACTTTCGTGTGCCACCCCTCGACCGCCACACACACGTGGCGCTGTGTTGCGAAAGCGTGGCGCTCATCATTATCTTCTCCCCGCACTAGATTCATGCCATGCCGGCCCAATCAGTGTAAGGCCCCCAAAAGGCTATTTTTGGGTTAAGGGCTTCTTTTGCTGTTGTGGACGTTGTTGTTGCCAATAGAATTTGAAGAGAATGCTCGAAAGTGAAGGAATACACTTGATGTGGAAGTGTGGTCGGTGCCGCGGTGCCCGGCCTGCGTGTGCTAGAAGCTTATTTAGATCTAATTTTACCCCCTTTTTCCACCGTTTCCGTTCCCAGCGCACCACCACTCAAGAACGATGGCTTCGCAGAATGGGCGCGAATCCAAGGATGGTCCGCCGACCCAGGGACCGGTCGGGCAGCAGCAGCAGCAGCAGCAGGAGCATTCGTGTGAAATTTGCGGCGCTTCCGGCCTATCGGACGAGGCGATGCGCGACCACACGCGACAGTACCACGTGGAGGGCAGCGCACAGTGCCCGTTCTGTGGGCTCTCCGGTGTGCCGGCGGCCGAGCTGCTGCTCCATGTGAACCAGGCTCACCTGGACTACCTAACGCCCGAGAACGAGCTGATGTCGTTCATCGACGATCAAACGCCGAGGTAATAGCGGTGCAAAGGTCCAACAAAAAAAAAAAACGCGCATTAACACACTTAAAGCTTTTGCAGTGTCGACGGGGATTCGGACTCCATCTCCGACTGTCGCGGGCTGTCGCCGTCGATCACGTCCGAGCTGCTCACGCCGATGTCAGCGTCCGGTGGGATGAAGGCGGCGGGTTTCAATGGTGGTGGTGGTGGTGGTGGTGGTGGTGGTGCTAGTAGCACCGCTGTCAACCAAACGAGCAGCAGCATTAGTACGAGCAGCAACGGCCTGATGATGATCAGCGCTAGCGAAAGTTTAACGACCGTATCGTCCAGCACGGGAAGCCACAGTAGCAATCATGCACAGGGCGCCGCTTCGCAGCAAGCGCCGGGATCGTCACAGCTGCACTACAACGGTGCAGCACTGGCGGGCAAGATGATGGGAAGTAGCACGTCGACGGCGGCCGGCAGTAGCATGAGCAGCAGTCGCTCCAGCTTGGGCAGTAGTAGCACGAATCTGAGCAACGGTTTGCCAAACGGCGGACACTGCTCGAATGGGAAAAGCATCCACAGTCAGCATGGGCACGCAACGAACGGCGGCGCAGCGGGAAGCAATGGGAGCGGTGAGGTGCACGCGAATGGTACCAGTGCCAGCAAGGACGGCACAGTAATGAATGGCGGTGGAGCTGGCTGTACCACGCCGGCCGGTGCCGGAGCCGGTGGGCAAGGTTCCCCCTTGCGATCGCAGCTAGGGCTGAAGCTAAAGTCGCACAAACCGAACGCGTTCAGCATCGGAACGGCGGGCCCGGAAATGGCAAACGGTGGTGCGAATGAGGCAACCGGCTCTTTAGCCGGCCCGGCCACGATGACGATCACAACGAAGCAGGCGAGCCCGCTGCAGTGCTTGCTGTGCCCGTACACCTCCGACAACCCGACCGTGCTGGAGGAACACATTAACCGGTCGCACTTTGATCCGCTCAGTCCGGGCGTGAATGGTGCGGGCGGCGGCGGTGGTGCGGGAGGAGCCGCCGGTGGTAGTGGCCAGCACGCTGATACGCTCAGCGTACTGCAGTGCCCGATATGCAATCGCACGTTCGAGTCCGGGTCGGATCTGGAGCTGCACGTGAACATCGAGCATCGGGACATACTCAGCCCGGCGAAGGCGGACGGTGGGCGGGCAACGAACGGTACCCCGTCCGGGGCGGCAGCCGCGGCCTCTGCACACAACGGTGGCGGCTGGGGTGGCGGCACCAGCGGCAGCCTCTGTCCGGTGTGCGGCATTTCGTTCGATCACATGAAAACGCAGGAGATGGAGTATCACATCGAGAAGCACTTCTCGAAAAGCCCCCAAAACCCCTACCAAGGAGGTGCTGCGGTTGGTGGTGGTGTTGGTGGCGGTGGCGGTGGTGGTGTTGGTGGTGGTGGCAAGAACCCTTCCGCCGTGGCAGTGGATCTGGAAAAGCAGGCGCAAAAGCTGCGCGAGCAGCGCGAGTTCGAGATGCTGCGCGCGCAGTACGGGATGGACGATCAGGGTAACTTCCGGGAGCAGTCGGCGGCCGCGATGCAGCGGGCGGTGTACGCGGGTGAGATGAGTGTGGCCGACTACTATGAGCGGCAGGTCGGGTTGCGGGCGGCCGAATCGCACGGCGTCGACGATGGGTCGTCCTGCACCAAGTCCGTGTCGCCGAGGGTCCTGTCGCTATCGTCGTCCTCGCCGAACGTGATCAAAACGTACGTTTGCTCGAGCGTTGATCATTACGCGTCGAGCTATGGCGATAAGGGATGGGGCTGTGGGTACCGGAATTTGCAGATGATGCTTTCCTCCCTGCTGCAGGTATGTTGGTGGTGTCATCATTTGTGGAGTGTGTACTTAAATGTTAACAACCTTGCTTGCTTTGCAGAACACATCGTACAACGAAGCGCTTTACTCAGCCTGGGGCTCGCATGGACCGGCCCGGACGGCCATGCCCAGCATCTCCCGGCTGCAGCGCATGGTCGAGGCGGCCTGGGCCCAGGGCTTCGACATTCAGGGCTCGGAACAGCTCGGCTGCAAGCTGTACAACACGCGCAAGTGGATCGGTGCGACCGAAATCGTGACCGTCCTGTCGTGGTTGCGCATCCGCTGCGAGCTGGTCGACTTTCACCGGCCCACCTCGGCGGACGGGCGTCACCCGGAGCTGTTTAACTGGGTGCTGCGCTACTTCGAGGAGCCGCGCATCCACACCCCTCCACTGTACCTGCAGCATCAAGGTAGAGGAGCGTGTTTTCTTCTCCCTTTTATTCAATAGTTTACATTGCGTTTCGCCATTTTCGGGTTTTTTTTCAGGACACTCACGCACGATCATTGGAATTGAGCAGCGAACATCCGGGTTGTCCCTGCTCGTGCTCGATCCGAGCCACGGTCCGCGGCAGGTGGCAGCGCTCGGTTCGTCGCAGGACTCGTTGCGCTTGATACGTAAAAATTCGGCCGCCATGCGTGCACCGCAGTACCAGGTCGTGGCGGTGAAGGGACTGATCGATACCGAGGATCAGTATCAGGTGAGTTTTTGTTTTATTATTTCGATTTATTTGTATAAAAATACGCCAATTAAAATCGTTTTTTTTAATCATTTGTCAATTCTTTAAAAAATACCAAAAATTATCATCCCTCAGGCAAGCAAGGTGTTAAAATCCTTACGTATACCCCCCGACCGTTGACGAGCTACGCTGTGCTTCCTGGAGCCGGTTCGTCTTACAGCAGCAGCAGCAACAGCACCAAAACGTTTTAAATTCAACCCAATAGTGCTACAATAATACGTCTCCCTCTCTCTACCTTCGAAAGGGAATAACGCACGCACCAGCAAAAAAAGTGATCTATTAATCGTGTTTTGTTTTATTTTGATCGTGCCCTAGGCTTGTTTTTTTTTTACTTTTTAATATACACGCGTGCGCCGCCGCTACTGTTACCACTGGCCACCACAAAGTGAAATGCACAGCGCAGCGCTAGAGCAAAATTCGTATATCATACACAAAAGTGTGCAGGATGGTGTACCACTAGAGCAACATACACGTGTGCAACTGAAATAAGGTGTTTAAAAAAGGAAAAAAAAATGCTTTGCTCGCATGATATGGTGTACAGTGAAAAAATAGGGAATTTCGGTTAGAATGTTTACCCTTGCGCCCTTCTAAAAGAAAGAGTTCAAACTTAGTTTTAGTAATACAGTTCTTACTTCGTTTTATTCGTTCCCTAATAACTGTTTTAAACCCTTCAATTTATTTGCTATTTTTTTGTTTCATTATAATAAAGGGTTGGTGTTAGGATAAAAAACAACAACGATATGTAATTATGTGATTGTTTTCGTTTTATTTCTGTTGTTGTTAGTAATAAAACTGCCTTTAAACTAGTTTAAGCGTTTGCCAGTTGTGCTCAAGAAAAAAAAAGATTTCTCCAGCTAAGCTACTAACCTGATCGGTCTAAGTTTTTAACCCTTAAATGGCTTTAAAATCATAGAAATATGAAAGAATGAAATTACCGTTGAAAGGACTTAATTTTTAAAACAAACTTAGCTTTAATTTAAGAGAACAACAAAAAAGTACAGTAAAATGAGTTGCTCAATTATTTGTGCTTGTAATGTGCCCAATGCAACGAGCACCGTAGGCAGTGGTGCAGTAATAAAGTGACGCTCGTTTCGTTAATTGATCCTTTAAATCCTATCGGTCAAATCGGGTTCAGATACGATGTGATGTTATTAAGCCATTCGGACATTATTCGGAGCGTAAGGGGAATTCTAGTATTTCTAACCACTTCGGCGCTCTGTGGTACAGTTTAGTAGGATGATAGACATACACACTGTGCGAGAGGCACACCGCCATTACCGGAAACCCAAACACAGCAACAACTAAAGGGTAGCACACAAGACAATCCTTTTCCTCAAAAGAAAATGCAAAAAAAGAAAAATCGCGCACACATTATATAGCATCACACGAAAGAGTATATGACGGACATAATATTAAAAACGTGTGCAGTAGAGCAATGAAAGATAACACAACATAACAACAATTGTAACCACACTTACACACACACACACACCTGCAGGCAACAAGAGTGATCCTAGTGAAAATACCTTCAATTAAAAAAAGGATTGTGATATAAGTAAAGATCATCGTGTGTAGTCCAGATCCGATCAGCACCTAATAATAAAAACACTGCTAATCCTTCCATCGACATTCAGACACTCAGACAAAAAAGCACACTTACCAAGCATACAACTACGCGAACGCATGGAATAATTGTTTTCGGAGGTAGTTGGAGTTGGGCGGATCGCTAAGTGGATCGAAATTTCGAAATAAACAACAACACACTAAAATACGGTACAAAGTAATACAATTGCAACGAGCGCAACAAATGTCCTTCAACACAGTACGTATTTCACTTTCGCTGGCCAGAAGATGTAGGTATTGCTTGGGCCGAATAATCAAACCGAAGTACACCTAGCGACAGATAGAGAAAATTGAAGAGAGAAACAAACAAAACACACACAGGTTGTAATGGTCCTCCAACGGATGTAGTAAGCAATTAAGTGCACTAACATCATTATCATCATCATCATTATCATTGCCAAGCTTCCCTAAACATCAATCGATCGATTAGATTGCGCTGGAAACAAATAGGCTTAGTCTCGTTTGTGAGCAAAATGCGCTTGGTTATGTCTTATTGTAGCCATTTGTTTCGCCAACCCTCCCCCGGGCAAACTACATAAACCTAACAAGCAATACCAAAAACCATTTAAGCACACATTTGACATACCAGTGAATATCTCAATAGCTTTAACTGCACAACAGCAACCGCTACACAAAACTGTTTAGTGTGATGTTTTTTAAAGCATACGTACATTTGCTCAGGAGCCAACTATATACAAAGAGTGTACAAGATTAGTTTTGCGATGCGTTAGGAGCACTTAAATATTTTGTTATACATTTTGCAAAAAGCGTAAATGTGGTGCAAATGAGCGCTTGACCATGGAATGGAAATAGGAGCTCGATTGTGAGCGTCGTAACGCAACGATGAACATGCTTTTATTTTTTGTATTGCTCATTTTTGTCGAGTGTCCTTTCAAATGCAACGATCCGTCTGCTGCAAACGATCGTTGATCGAGGTTAACAAAACATGGTTATGTAAGACCGATCAGTAAAGTGATCACACGCTTGTACTGCGCGCACTGAAGTATTGGAACCAGTTAGAGTTAAACGCAATTAGAAGCTAAGGTAGTAGTAGTGCTACGCATTGTATCGATCATTAGCGCAAACAAGATGATTTCGAACAGTACGGATTGTGTTTGATTATTATCTGCTACCTGCAAACAATGTCACTCCGCTTATCACCGTCCACGCGCCATTGTCATTGTATAGTATAATGAAAAGGGAGAACTATTTGCTATTTTGCTGACCTGTTTAAAGACACGACTGGGGAAGGAAGAATAATTTTGTGAAGATAAAAGGCAAGAAAGTTCTCCTGCACAATATAAAACGTAAACCCGACAACAGAGGGATTAAAGGAATTGAATATGCTACAAATCTCACGTTGGGGTCACGTCGGAAGAGGAAGGAAGGAGCTAACAAAAACAAACGAAAATCAAAAGTAGTCAAAGTGTGGCGTGTCTACCACATGCACATAAGAATGGCAAATTATGTAAAGAAGCACACATTTTACTACACATACTTTCAGTTCCTACGCCATTTGCGTTTGGCCTGTTATGGGTGGAACTACTCGACTCGACGCTAAAGTAGCACTAGACAGGACAGGTAGAGGATTAGATGATAGAAACCCTTTAGCGAGAGAAAGAGAGAAAGACAGAGAGAGAGAGACAGAGAGAGAGAGAGAGAGAAAAGCGATACGAGAAACACCAATAATGGCCCATGTACGTAGTGAAACGTGACCACAAGCAAACAAAATTATAAAAATATAACAAGTAAAGGTTAAGGTAACAAGAATACTACGAGTACCTCAACTTGGACCCTGTGTGTCTCCTTGTCGCGAAATGCACGAAACACGCAATATCGTGGCAATTGCAGCAGAGTTCGGATGTGAATCTGGCATTCGGTTACTTATATCTCCCCAGAACAGCGTTTTTGAGTGTGTGTGTGTGTGTTCATGGAAATTTCTGCTTGCAATCAAACACAAAATGTTGCGCTTTGAGTTTGTGGCATGTTCGTGAGCTCTAAAGTAAAGCAAATCAACTAGAAACTAACGCAAACTGCACTGGAACATTGAAGAAAAGTGTGTGCTGAAAACTCAAGTGCAGAGTGTGAAGGAGGGAAAAGCATAGTAAACAAACAAAAAAATATGAAAAGAACAACAACAAAAGGAAGTAATAAGTGAAACTACATACCAGAAAATACAGTTTATTTTTGTATGATCGATACTTGAAAAGTCACATAGTTCCATAACTAACTATATTAACCCGATAGTAGCTAGATATAGAGAGAGAGAGAAAACATAGGGATTGGAAAAGAGAGAAAGTAAGATAAAAAATGACGTAAAGACTCTAAAAAATACCTACCACTGCACGCAACCCGCACGCAAAACAAAAAAAAACACTGCGCCAAACAGGACAGGAGCAGTGAAGAGAGCATACAAATATATAAAAAGTAGCAAAACTTAGCAAAACTTCATAAAACTGAAACACGATCGGCAAAAAACACATACAAAATTTTCCAACAATACACAACTGTTTACAACAAAACAGCAATATAAAGAGAAAACCAACAGAACCCGAACAAGAAAAGAGAACAAACGACATAATTTTGCAAAATGGCAAAGTGTTTGTCTAATTCATCTTAACAATTCGTGTAAAAAAAACGATAATCCAAACTATTTGCTTTGTTTTATTTTTCCTCTTCTTCTACTTCTTCTTCTTATTGTTCTCCTTCCGACAAATATACGGTTTCGGTTGTGCTAAAATGTTGTTGAAAGTTCTACGGAAATGTTGGGAGCTGGGTGGCTACATTGGAATTCATTTTTAACAACAAATAACTCAACATGGATTTATCTGTGCCTCTATACTATATACCCCGACCGAGAGCTACTAACACAAACATACACACACACATACTTGCACAGAAGCTGTGTGAATTGTGCAGGTGTACATAAGGGAGAACGAGAGAAAAACAGTATGTGCTTCGAAAGGACAATTCTTACAACGCTTAAATCAGACGAAATAAGAACGCTTTAGTCGTCCCACGAGCGCTATTGTTTCCTATGAGTGTGAAACTAAAAGGTAACTAAGCCAAGAAAATGAAGAAAAAGAAAAAAAACAGGCTAAGGAAAGAATAAGAAAACAAAACAAAAGAAAAAAATGGAAAGGGTTAAAGTGCATAAACAGTACTTTTCAAGCGATACGAAACGATAACAAAAAAAAGAAGGTAACATAATTACAGCACACACACACACAAAAACACCGGTGATAACGATCGTGTATCTATCGAATTGCAGAACTTAATTTAAAGCAGAAAAAATCCGAGAAGCATCAGCAAACAATGGTGTAAAACAAGAGGGGTGAAGATTTGCACCGAAAACAAAAAAACAAGAGCACAATAAACGTAAGTAAAAACAAAAACAAAACAAAAAATCTATGAAAATTTCAAACAAATTTCATTGTTTGAGGAATTGCGTGACGCACTTAAGCACGGAAACAAAAACAAAGGAAGAAAAAACAAAAAAACATAAAGAAGGAGAGGAAAAACCGCCCGGTGCATCATTTTAACAAATTTGCTTCTTTAAAAAATATATAAATATCCGTAATTATCAAAACAAAAGAAACCAACAAACAAAACAAATCCAGTAAAACCAAAACAACAGCAGAAACCGAAACTAAGGAATAGCACAAGAAAAATCAACGATACACAAGCGATACAAGGTGAAAAAAGACGAATAAAGAAAAGGGAAAGTAATGAAAAAGAAATGAAAGAAGTGTACTACTGCTCAATAACACCTGGTAACCTGCAAGTCAAACATGGTAAAAAATGGTTGTTTTAGTTCAGCTGGTACACGTTCAAAAATCGGTTTCAATGTCGTCGGTTTTCCGAAGCCAAATTACAGATGGAAATGCTTTTCCAGCGCTTGCCAGCATTCGTAGTAGCGGGCGTCCAGCTTTTGGCAGGTTTCCTCGCCCCAGCGCGTTACCGCCATGCTCAGCGATGATTCGAACATGAATGCTTGCGTCCCATCGGCAACGCGTTCCGGCTTCAGGTCCGCATTGGACGCACCCTCGAAGCACCGATGGTCGGGCCCGTGCGGTGTCATCATCGAGTGTAGCGAGGCACCGCCGGGCATGAAGCCACCCTCCTTCGCCTCGTACCGGCCGAAAATCAGGCCCATAAATTCACTCATGCAGTTACCTTGAAGAAGAAAAGTGGTTCAGTGGTTTCAGTGGCTTTGAAGAAAACAGCATAGCGAACAAAAGATACTTACGATGATAGTACGGCGGACGGAAGGTATGCTCCTGGACCGACCATCTCGGTGGAAAGATGACGAAATCGGCGATCGCCGTGCCGGGCCGGTTGCTGGGGCAGGTCAGCACGGTGAAGATGCTTGGATCGCAATGATCGAAGCTGACCGAGTTGATCACCATGAAGCGGGCGAGATCGTACTTGTACGGCACGTAGTTACCGTGCCAGGCGACCACATCAAACGGTGAATGGCCCTGAGTGGCGACAAACAGTGCGCCCTGGAACTTGGACACGATGCGATACCCCTCGACCGAACGATCCTCGAAATGGGCCGTGGGTGTTAGGAAGTCACGCGGATTGGCCAACCCATTGGCACCGATCGGGCCCAGATCGGGCAGCCGGAAGTGACCATCGTACACCTCGAGAATGTAGCCACGGGACGGTCCTTCCAGCGCTACGCTGAACCGGATGCCTTGCGGAATGACGCAGATCTCGTTTGGCTTTACGTACAGTCGGCCAAACTCGGTCGTTATGTCCAGTGGACCCTGTTGGGGAACTGAACAAAGATGAAAAGGGATGTTAGTTATTCCTTATTTTATTTTTATAATTGCAATCAATGTGGTCACCAATAAGGCTTTAAATATTCTTTGATCATTCCCGTGAGTAAAGCTTTCTCAAAGATCATTATCTCTTGGCGTCTCGAGACTCCGGCAATCTACGATCTTTTAGAAGGTTCCCAAGAATAGACGGCAATGGACTTATGAGCTTTACGACGAACTAGTGTTACTCCTGTCTGCTTCTAGTCTGATTGTAGTCTTAGGTATAGCAAAATTTTAATGCTACACGCTTAATAGTAGCAGCTAATCTGCATCCGCTATGTTAATAACTCGTAATATAAGGAAGAAAGAGCCAAGGACTGCTTCATTTCAGATAGCCTTCGGTACCTTTACTGAAAGGAGGCTAGGCCTTCACCATACCATGTTGGCTTCAAAGACTTATGGTCGAATTTATGCGCCACCACCAAGAGAACATGGGATCGGATATTATCATTGGGACACTGAATTTGGCCTGGCAGTTGATACCGTATACTACTACATCATACATACTAATTACTATTACCTCTTTTCTATAGACAAAATTGTAATAAGCAGTAACGCGCATTATTTTCGTAACTTCCTCCGTACAAATCGCCGTACTTACGTTGAATGTCTACGGCGATTTGCTAAAACAACTGCTGTTGGAATGATTCATTGGTAAATATGGTAGCGGTATCGGAGTAAACCCCATCAGTTCATGGACCGGGATAGATTCTTGATACGTTCCATGACTGGGATTCTTTTTGACCACAACTAAAAAAGATTTTTGGATTTTGGACCGAGATCTGGTTTTAGAGCTCATTTTTATCCCAATGCCGCTACCTACCGGTTCCAGGAATGGTTTGGGAACGGTATCAGTTCCAGAAATGATGTGGATTCAAGGTAGGATCCTGAACTCATTTCCAGGAACAGCATGAGCTTAATATCAGTTTCTTGCCTGGTATGAGATTTAGAATTGGTTCCAGGAATGATACTGTTTCAAGATCAGTACCAGGATCGTTATGTGTTCCTAATCAGTTTTAGGACCGGTGTGGATTCTTGATCAAATCCAAGACCGATATGGGATTTAGTTCAATTTAAGAATCGATTTGATTTTAAGATCAGTTCTAAATTCAGTAAAGAATCCGGACGATTTCTAAAATCTGTATGAGTTTAGGAACAGGTATGGGTTTCAAATCAGCTTCTCTTGATTTGCCTCTTGGAAGAAGGATTCTAAAACCTTTGCGTACTGGCTTGGCTTTCAGTGACTTATTGATTTACCCATAGCAGGATAGTCAGTCCTACGTATGGGGGCACGGTCCCTTTGAGGCCTGAACTCATGACGGGCATGTTGTTAAGTCTTATAAGTTGACGACTGTATCATGAGACCAGCCAAACTATTGTATACCCCCGAAATTACATTGCTCAATAAGGCTACATTGCGCAATAAGGCTACATTGCGCAATCAGGCCAACTTATCCAGTGCGATTTGCCTGTAGGACAACTCGAAGGGTATAGGGTATTGGTGTCTCTCTCCATACTAAGTATGAGATTACTTTTTGAATGTACGTTAGTCAATCTTAACATTAGAGAAGCACGTGTGTATAAAATATTGTAACGAATGACACGTATATGACCATCTACGTTTTATAAAAGACAGGTTAAGCAGGTTGCAGAAGTAATTTCTACTACATAACCAGATACTCAGTCCTAACTAGCTAAAAATGTTGCGGATGGGAAACGATCCTTGTCGGGAATTGTGAATGCAATTGCAATACAATGCTTTCTGAATGCTTAAAAGTATAGTCACAGCTAGATCGATCGCTTCTCTTAATAAAAATGTATGATCGTTCTTCAACACTCCATCAACCACGGTGTTCAGTTAGTACCGGGTTCATGCATTATTCAAAATGCATCAAAGACAGCTACTACTTGCGTCTCCTGTTACCATTGGCAACTATCATTGCAACAAAGTATTATGTTCCTACCTATAAGCATATCGCCATCGCTATTGTAGAACGCCGTATCCTTCATCGAACAGTTGGCAAGGTACACATGCACGGCCAGCCCATTGCGGGCGCGGACATCGCCCGCCCCACACACGGTATGCAGTCCCGCCACAAAGTCCACCTCGCTTCCGGCCGCCGGCAGATCGAACGGGTTCCAGCGCATCTGGTTCGGATTGGGGTGCTGCTCTTCCCAGCCAGTTCCGCGCAGGAACGGTGCCGCACCCTCGAACCGCTTGAACGGTTGATGTACGACCGAGGGCCGGATGCGGTACAGCCACGAGCGGGTATTTTCCGTGCGCGGTGCGGTAAACGCACTGCCGGAAAGCTGCTCCGCGTACAGCCCGTGGGGACACTTTTGCGGTGAATTCTGTCCCACCGGCAGGGCGTTCGGGAAGCGGGCATCTTCCGAGCTGAAGTGTGACCCAAATCCGGACAGATACTGTGGATAGAGAGAGAGAGAGAGACGTTTACGTTTAACAAAAATTGGACTTGAACGATCGAGTTAGATGCATCGAAAGAGAAAATCCAAAATTAGAATTCGTAAAGGATGTATATGATACTGCGTTTTAAAAACTGGTTCCTTCACTCTCGTCCACTGAGGTGGAATCAACCTGTTTGAGTGTTTGCCGCTTGGATACGGGTTGGAGGCTCGTCAGACAGCTTCAACGTGTTATTCGAAGCGAAAAACTAACACGCAATTATCAGTTTATCGTAACTACTACAATATTAGACTAAAATTGCACCATATCCTACGATCTGCTATCTCAAAACATTAGGGAGGACTTGGTCTTAACATCGTCTTATCATGATCCTCTTAGGAATCTCATCTCTTTCACTTTTTAACTCTCTTATTCTGCCTCGTACCTGATATTCCGGCATGTTGGCTTAGATCACGATAATTACACAGATACTGGGTACACTTTTTATTTTATCTTATCTCACTGATCGCCGTACACTATTCACACTGGTATCACTCGTACTCGATCGTGCTTCTTTCGGGGCTGGTTCTATCTCCAGATTAAGCTCTCTGCCTGCACACTCCACTCGGGTAGGCGACACACGACTGATGCACGCCCGGGCAGTTCCGTCTGTTATTAAGCATTCAAAAATATTCTAATGCCCGAACCCATCCTCGTCACCATTCTGCTGCTGCTGCTGCTGCTGCTGGCCAATCTTCCAAACCGGATTCCTGCTTGATCATCGAAACACGGCTTTCCAGTTTCTGTGACGGAATGTGTGCAAGGAACGGAGTGGTAGTGTGACACCCAGCCCGGTAGGAGTGACGTAGTTGTTGTTTACGATGCCGCCACCGACCTGATGGTTGTTGCCAGGACCGGGAAGTATCGAGAATGGTCGCTCGCTGGCCAACAGCAACAGGCGCGCAGCATCAGAAACGATCGGGAGAAACGATGCTCACTCTGATCCTGGCGATCGTTTGAAGTTGTTGGTTTGAAAAACTGCCACCTCATGCGCCATTTCCCATGATACATCGGTCGTAACTCAAATCGGTAACTCAAATTGATGTTTAAATTGTAATGTTGAAAAATAACCCTCAAATCTCAGCTTACCGTGTTGTTGTCTCTCTGCGTTGGGATGGGTACTCCCGAAACAGATAAGATAGTAAATTTGGCGGGAGTGCTGGTGGGGGAGGATTTCTTACCGGCTTAATGCCATTTATTGCGATAAGATGCTGTGCATATGGTGCCAGTCTTGCACTCATACAACGATTCGATCGGCTTGTGAGAGTGTAGGTCAAATCTGGTCAATCCAGTTTCCTACCCGGCAAAGCCGGTTCAACCGAACGCGTCGCGGTCAAAGGTATGGTGCCGTTGTTGTGTTCGATTTATGCTCGAACCAGTTAAGTTATGTGTTGTCGGTCGACGTTGAGCCACGTTCGGACATTCTGTGGTTAGTTGCAGTTTTTTGGTAAAGTAAATCTTGGTGAAAATGAGCTTCCGAGCGTTCGTGTTGATTTTTGCCACTTTGTGTTTGTGTGAAACGTTATCTTCTATCAGGTATGTTGTCTGCTAAAAGAGATAGAGTTTGCGAGGCTCTTTAAGTATGTGACTAATGAGGGAAACCAACAATCAAAAGGCTGTAGTATTTAAACGCATTTATTTTGCAGAATTGAATGTCTCCACTTGGTTATCTTTTTTGGTTGCAGTAGCTTCATTTCATTGCAGCACTGACGTTCATACTTTAATTCTTCAACAAGTAGTAGGGCAAACCTGAACTAATGACCTCGCTGGTCTTGTAGAAGAGTGGATAAATGTATGGGTTAGTAACTAGAGATGCAAGAGTAACCATTTAAGAGCGAATATCTAGTAGGTTCGTTTCATTCTTCATTCGGAACGGTCGGAACTAGGTGCAAAACGTTGAACCTAGTTGGTTCATTCGGAACAATTGGAACTGTTCACAGCTAGGTACTAAATCTTGATTAAGAAATGAAGTCGGGGCAATCGGAATGAATGGAACAGTTACAACGGATGGAACGATTGAAACGGTTGGAACCATGGGAACGGTCAGATATCAAATATCAGCAATCATTGCTATAATCAATTTACAAACCCGTTACGTTTCCGTTCCTATAAGACTTGAACCTAATTGCATTCTGTTCTAAATATTTCAATAGCAACACGACATTTTTGGACTGTTCCTTCTGAAAAAAAGAAAATAAAAATTGTCCCAACCCTTTTATTCCTGTTTTGGGTTCGATTCTCCTATGGTCTGAGAAACCAAGTTAGGATAAGGATAAGTTTGTTTGGGATCATATTTATTCAAAGCTAGTTCTAGGATCGGTAATAGGTTCGGAACTGAGACAGGTTCAAATAATGGTTTAGCTTCATGATTTGTCAATGACTAGTTTTTAGAACACAGTTGAGAGGCACTACCGAAACCGAAATTAGTTGATTTCCTATTCCGTTCCTGTTATAAAACCAACCATGATTTCATAAAAATTTAACATTTTTAACATAACAAAAAATAAAACTGAAGCCATGGGTGCTTTTTTTTTCTGGCACGCACTGTCTATTGTGACTACTGTCATCGGGCGCATTGTTTACATATCATTCGACGGCAGCAGATCACAAATCAGCTGTTTAGTTTCACAGAAACAATCACAGCAAGCACTGGTCGTAGGAAGGAAGGTAAGATAACAGCGTGCACAACACACACGGCAGCAAAGAAGGTAGGCCAAGAAAAGCCAAGAAATTACTGCAGGGAAACCAATGTGGACCATACGTTAAACTACAACCATCCAAGAACAGTTCGATATTTTCATAGTTTTTTTGTTTTATCTTCGTTACACACACTTGAACCGCGCCTTGCTACAAAACACTTCAAAACGGCGCACTCTGCTCCCGTTGATTGTTGAGTTAATATTTAGAAAGAAGAAGAAAATTATAATCACCACCGCGCACTCCCGGAGCTGTTGATAACGCGGCTGGGTTGCGTGCCATTGTGTGCGTGTGAAATTAGCCCAGCGGTGTGTAGTACACGCGAATCGGGGCTTCAGCGCAAAGAGTAATTAGCCCCGAACTAGGAAGGCATTCTGTCCCGTCGTACGACCCTTACACGTTTGTTTAAATCCTTTCTTTTTTTTGCAGTGCTCAAACCGCATCAACAATGGTCAACTCGGGACAGCGGCCGGTCGTGCTCGTAACTAACAAGGAAACGCCGGAAAAGGGTATCAACAAACTAAAGCTAAAGTAAGTAAACGACTCACACACGCATACTGTGGCCATGTTCATGATTTGCACCTTTCTAACGTCCTTCTTCCCACCCCTCTCCTTCCCAGGGCTGATGTAATCTTCCCGAAAAGCCATCCTGCCACACGCGAGGAAGTGCTCGAGCTGGCGGGCCAGGTCGATGGCATCATGTGGGTCGGCCATATGCCACTGAACGGTGAGGTGCTGGATCGGGGCGGTTCCCGCCTGAAGGCGATCTCCACCATGTCGGCCGGCATGGATTACGTGGACGTGGAGGAGTTCCGGAAGCGCAAGTTCCCGCTCGGCTACACCCCAATCGTGCTAAACGATGCGGTGGCCGATTCGGCCATCGGGCTCATGATTGCCGCCGGTCGGCGCTACCACGAGGGCCGGCTGGCCATCGATCAGTCACAGTGGACGGGCGGCCCGCAGTGGCTGCTCGGGCAGGACATTAAGGGCAGCACGGTGGGCATCATCGGGCTGGGCGGCATCGGGCAAACGATTGCGAAACGCCTCAAAGGGTTCGACATTGGGCAGCTGCTGTACACGGGCCGTCGGCCCAAGCCGGAAGCGGAAGCGCTCGGCGCCAAGCTGGTACCGCAGGACGAGCTGCTGCAGGAGAGCGACTACGTGTTCATTACCGTACCGCTCACGAACGAAACGCGCCACATGATCAACGAGAGCACGCTGGCCAAAATGAAACCGACCGCCGTGCTGATAAATGTGGCCCGTGGTGATATCGTCGATCAGCGGGCACTGGTGGCGGCACTCAAGAACGGTACGATCTTTGCGGCCGGATTGGATGTGGTGTCGCCGGAACCACTGCCCGCGGACGATGAGCTGTTGCGCCTTCCGAATGCAGGTAAGCCTACGATGCACACTCGAAGAAGAGCCCGTCAGGAGAGTCATGGTAAGAAGCACTTTCTTAATGATTTTTTTTTTATCTCGTTCAGTTGTTATCCCCCACCTGGGCTCGGCCACCGTGCAGACACGGAACAATATGGCGGAAATTGCTGCATTGAACGTGCTGGCCGGCATCGCGGGAACACCCATGTTCTCCCCCTATCCGTATTAATCATTCTATTACAGTGTGTTATAGCGAATAGAACAAAAAAGAGCCGGCATTTGTTTTTGCACCCCGTTTTGCATTTGACCAACCAACTAATACTTAACTTTAGGCAACAACGACTTAGAGCGAAGGCAGCATTATTCGGGAACAAAGATACTAACAATGATACAAAAAAGGCTGAAGTAGAAAATATTCCTTGAGGCAAACTGACCAAAAAAATATGAAATAATCAATCTTGTGAAACGTTAGTACAACATTTTAGGTTTGACGGTCATTGAAGACTGATTTTATACTGCATCACTCTTTGTACACAATGCATAGGAAAAGGAGGATAGGGAGCATCACCTTGCAGCTGCTAGCATTGCATCCTAATACAACGGTCTATGCCACCACCCCATTAAAGTGCCTTTAAGAGCAAATGGTTGATGAAGTGAATGGACTTTTTTTTTTTTATTTGGCTCAACAACCGATGCCGGTCAAGGCCTGCCAACACACTTGAGGGGTTGGGTTTTCAGTGACTTATTGATATCCCCCATAGCAGGATAGTCAGTCCTACGTATTGCGGCACGGTCTAATTGGGGCTTGAACCCATGACGGGCATGTTGTTAAGTCGTACGAGTTGACGACTGTACCATGAGACCGGCTTCTGGACTTTATGGACTTTATTGCGTCTGAAATTGTGCTGGCATCGTTGTATTCCGCAAACCGTGCATTAAATTCTCCACCGCTCGTACAGCCATCTCGTCGCGCGTCCGTTTCGTTGCCGTTCCCAGGTGTGGTAGAATCACTGCAACAGAAGCATCACGTAATAAATGCAACAGTTTTGCTGCACTTCAAGTTGTATCTTACCACAGTTTGGCAGGTGAAACAACTCACTATCCGGCGGTAATGGTTCATCCGTCACAGTATCCAGTCCAGCCGCTCTTATTTGTCCACCTTTCAACGCATCCAGCAGGGCAGCTTCATCGACGATCGCGCCACGTGCAACGTTGATCAGTACGGCAGTTGGCTTCATCGCTGCAAATGCTTCCCGGCCAAACATCCGAACGGTAGCGATGGTTAGGGGACAGCTGATGAATACAAAATCCGACCGTACAAGCAGCTGCTCGAACGATACGAACTGGGCATGGAAGGATTCTGCGCTCGCTTTGGGACGCGGGCCACAGTAGAGGATGCAGCCGACATCGAACGCTTGCAGTCTTCTGGCAATCAATTTCCCAATACCACCGAATCCTACGATACCGATCGTTGATCCTTGGATGGGCTGACGCTGATAACATTCTTCGCCAGCGGTAGATAACAGTCGCTCGTTGACGGAAAGCATCAGACCGACAGCTAAATCTCCCACCGCACGGTTCGGGATGTAGGGTGTATGTCCCAGGGGAATGTTTCTTCTAGCCAGCTCCTCGACATCGACACAGTCTACACCGTTCATCGTGAGGGAAATCGCTTTCAGCTGTGCTCCGCATGCATCCAGGACCTCTCGGTCCAGCTTCATCTTGTAGCTCGTCCACAGCAGCCCATCAACGCCCGGGCAGAGATCGAGTATTAGAGCACGGGATGGGAAATCTACCGTTGGGACGATCACATCACATCTACCAAGGAAAAGGAGAAAGATCTTGCGTCTAGAAATGCTCGGTTTTTGGGGGTTTAAATGATACTCACTCCTTGCGCAAACGCTCCAATGCAACCGGCTGCACCTGATGATGCGTCACTAGCACTCGGGGGCGCCGCATGCTGACGGGAAAAGGGATGCTTTCGTTTTAGCGATGAAAAATATACAAAATACAACCGAAAATTAGCAAAAGCAGTAGAACTTTCATCGTGAAGCTATTTGATGATCACTTGCGGACAACAATCGTTTACCAACTGGCGTTTACTGGCGTGCGACTACTCGATCGATGGTGGAATTTATGTTGTGGAGAACACTATTAACTGTACTTTTGATACTTGAAGCTTCCCAATCAAAAACTCGCATTGTGCAACGAACCTTTTCCATGGGCATGGGGAAGGTTGATGAAAGTGTGTTAAGAAGATCGCTCTTTATCAGCTGTAAATTTTTGATTGTCGAATGTGCACACAGCAATCATGCATAAAACAACAAAACACTATCAGAACAGTGGTTGTATTTGTTGTTTTGTATTTGCTAAGAAAAGAGAGTAAAATTTTGCTTACAAAGAAGACGCTTGTTTAAATTTTTGAAATCCACGATCAACCACGTGGTGATCATTTATTATTTTCTTATATTTTGTTTTATTTGTTTTTTTTTATGAATTCACAAAATAGTTTTGTATTTCAATAAAAAACTGAAGCATTGACATTTTTTTTCAAATCGGTCTTTTTAAAATTTCACTTTCATTGCTAACCCCACGTGGTGATCGTTTTGCTATTTTTTAAAATAAAAATCCTTCACTGTATTTTACAGAACCGTTTACCATTCAGCAACCCCGAGTCGAGATTAAAAAAAGTGTGTTTTCTTTAGCCGTTTCCCTCCACCAATCATGCGTACCGGAGTGGTACGCCTGGCACGAGCATTGCCAAAGATGCTGGACCCCCCGCTACAGCAGCACAGCTTCGGTGCCCGTCGTCCCAAGTTGGCCGTAACGTGTGCCGACATTCCCGTTCGCTACATCGATCTTCTCAAGCAAAAGTTTGTAGCCGTAACGTTGACCTTGCCCACTGAAGGTCAGTTAGTGACTCATTTTGTCCGCTCTCTTCCAGCTGCGATGTGACCGTGTGCCAGGGAACGAGCCGTGCCGACATCCTGCGCACCATTACCGGTGCCGAGGGTATTCTGTGGCTCACGGGCGATCGGCTCGATGCAGAAGCGCTCGATGCAGCCGGCCAGCAGCTGAAGGTGGTCTCTACCATGACGTCCGGTATGGATTACGTCGATGCTGGTGAGTTCACCAAGCGCGGCATTGCCCTTGGCCACACACCGAAGGTGGTGAACGATCCGGTGGCGGACATTGCAATCGGGCTGATGCTAGCCGCGGCCCGGCGGTTCCACGAAGGTCGGCTCAAGATTGCCACCGGTGAGTGGGAAATTCGACCGCAGTGGATGTTGGGGCAGGATGTTCCCGGATCGACGGTTGGCATCGTAGGGTTCGGCGGCATCGGACAAACGATACTGAAGCGTCTGAAAGGGTTCGACATTGGACGGTGTCTGTACACGGGTAGGAGCAGAAAGCCGTCGGCTGATCTGGTCGGAGCGTCCTACGTCGATCTGGCAACGCTGCTGCGGGAAAGTGATTTCGTATTCATCGCCTGCCCGCTGACGGGCGATACGGCAAGGATGTTCAATCGCGAAACGCTCGCGCTGATGAAACGGTCGAGCGTGTTGATCAATGTCGCACGTGGCGGGATCGTCGATCAGCCGGCGCTGGTGGAGGCGCTTCGCGAGGGGACCATTTTTGCTGCTGGACTCGACGTGATGACGCCGGAACCGTTGGATACGAACGATCCACTGCTATCGCTGCCAAATTGTGGTAATTATTTTTAATTATTTAAATCAATCTTTGAGATTAAACATCGTTAATACTCTTTTCCATTTCAGTTGTCGTGCCTCATCTGGGCACCGCTACCCAGCAGAGCCTTCTGGACATGTTTGCTATCACAGCAAATAACGTGCTCTCCGTTCTGGCAGGCGGACCACTAGTGGCACCGTATCAAAAGCGATAAAATACATTTTATGTTTACATTACTTTTTATTAACTCTGCCTGCCAGTCAAACCCAATCCGCTATCATTCTACATTTAGCTCCATCGATAATGTGCGTAGGCACGGTTCGCCTCACACTGACGGTGCAGCTCGTGCTTGCGCTTAACCACCTTGCCCTGATTGGCGGCCGCATCCAGTATCTCCCACGCCATCTTCTCCGGGAAATGCACCGTGCGCTCCTTCTCCCGGATCGCTTCCAGCAGCCACTTCATGGCGAGAAAGTACGATCGCTTCTCGGTGATCGGCACCGGCACCTGGTACCGCACGCCACCACGCTTGATCGGGGTCAGCTGTAACAGTGGGCGACAGTTTTCCACCGCCTGGTGCAGAAGCCGGCGCGGATTCAGCTCCAGCTTAGCCTTTTCCTCCTCCGACTCGGACAGATGGTACCGTTCCAGCTGTAGCCGCTTGATGTTTTCGAACCCCTTCTCGACCAGGTCGCGGGCAAGCTGTTTGTTGCCCTGCTTCATTACATAATTTGTGAACTGGGCAACGAGCGGATCGTAAAACACGGAGCAGTTTTGATTGCTGAGGGCGGCCTTCACCGGGACGTGCGATACCTTCGACAGGTCGCCGGTTTTGTGCAGCTCCTCGATCTTATCCCTGTTCACGATCGGTTCGATAAAGTGCGGCCCGTACTGGGACATCCGGGCGACCGGCACGATGCACTGGGCAGCCGCATGCCTGTGAGGGGGTGTTGGATGTTTTTGTGTGGATTAGCAGCGATAGATATGGGGTTGTTGATGTTTTACCTTTGCCACACGGTGCACGCTATCTTTCGCAGCATCTCTAACGATAATTCAGTGCAAAATTACATGAAATTAAATGCAAAACATTACTTTTTTCGTGTGCGGATATCGCCGCCACACCGAACAGTTGATGTTGATGCGTTTGACAGGACGTAAACATTGGAGCGGGGGAATGTCAGCAATGTCAATTTTCAAAATGACAGTTTAGATAGTTTGTGGAAATCAGGAATATGAATAATTTGTGCAAGTGCGATTGGAGAAGTTTTCAATACAAAATGTGATTAACGAATATATTTTACTTCATCTAGAAATCAGCATTTTTGACCTGGATTCCTATGGTTAAGATAACGAAACAATATTACGCTCAATTGTATGGATTTTATGGGCCGAGATAGACACAGTGTCGGTTCTATCGATGGGAAAAATGAAGTTTTTGTCGGAATCGAATCCGGATAGTAGGTCTGAAATCAGTTTTCCAAATCGATTCCGGAATAGGCCTAGGAATTCCGGAATTGGAATCGGCTCTGGAATTGATTCCGGAATCGAAATCTACTTAGGAATCGGAATCGAAATCGGCTCCAGATTCGGAATTCGCTCCGAAATCAGAACCGGAATCGGTTTCGGAATCTCCATGGGAATGGGCGTTTGGGTCCAATTATTCTACGTATTGATAGCCGCAAAAAATCAAAACTAACTTGTAAACTATCCATTCTCATGGAGATACCCGGACGGATTTCGCTTCTGAAATTTCATATTTCAATTCAAGAACTGATTCTCATTCCAGAGCTCCGGAATCGGTTCCACAATCTGTACTGGCTCGATATTGGGTTGGGAAATAGACATATATTCAGATTCACTGGCTGGAAAGGACTCGCTACGGATCAGTCCCTAGAGCAGCAATGGTTTTGGAATAGTAGACGGTTCAATACAGGATCAAAATCAGTTGTAGGATAGAAACAGGCTCATAATCAGTTATTGTTCCGAGAAAGATACGTTTAAAATTATGATAACTTATGTATGATAATGCAATCTGTTTAAATAATTTACAAACAATCCATTTTTATTCATTTCTACCCATCTCTTGCTGCTCACTTGCTAACAACATCATGGCCAAATACCTTGTTAAACGCATGCACGTCGTATATTTCACCGTACTGATGTACCAGCTTGTACACATCGCCGTTCTCGTGGTTTTTCACCGGGAAGTACATCTTCAGAAAAGATTTGGGCAGCTCCGTTCTGGACACGAGATCGTCCACCGAGTAGATGCGGTTCTGCCGCTTACCCTTCGCGTCCAGGAACGATATCTTCACTTTGCTCAATCGATCGTCACAATACACGAACCCGACCAGATTATCGGTGATCATTCCGAAGAGCGAAAGAGTCAGCGATGTGGTAAAGCCTGCAATAAGCAAAATAATTACATTCCGAGTCTGGGCAGTTAAAGGGATTCAAAACGCAAGTGAAACAAACCAATCGCTCCTACAATCTCGGCAGTGGTCATCGACCAAATATCCATGTAAGCGAGCCCGATTGATATGGGAACGGAAACGCCGGTGCAAACCATGGGGTAGAATTTGAGCCTTTTCAACGAAGCCGTCAGCATGATTGACGGGAAGTGGTAGATTGTGGTCCAGTTTGTAGCGTTGCTCTCATTATCCTTTTCCGTCGAGGTTGGGGCCGGTTGTTCCGTACTTGCTAGTGCAGAGTTTGTGGAACAGTGCCGTACGAGGCCACCGAATGCGAGTTTGTTGATGTTTTGTTGCTGCAAACAGATCGCCTGCCGGTGGTGGATCAGTGATGATATAACGCTGCCCTTCTTCGTGCCTAAACTTTGCACGAGGCGTAATGTGCGCAGCATGTTGAGGAAGTATTTTTTGCGCAATGTATTTCAGTTACAATAAGCCTTGGAAGAAGGACTGCTGTTAAATTGGACGAAATAATAGACGGGAAGTTATTTGGTGCCGATTTGTTTTTCTATCTCTCCACTTTTTGACAACCCAAAACGAATGGAGTACTAGAATGACAGATGTCGAATGTAAACAAACCAATGTCATTCGCCATGCACAAATGTCACAACAAACTTCTCGTATCAAAACACGTGCGTCGCATTTCCCTACAATATTTCGAAATTGTACAAGAAAAACCGGACAAAATGAATACTAAAGTGAAACTAAAAGAAGTGTAAGTGTTTAATGAGTGATAAAATCTCCACAAAAACAATCGTAATAAATTCCTTCCCCTATAAATTCTGGTTCTCGTAGGTACGAGGTCAAACAGCAGTACAAAGCGTTCTACACCGGCGGTACGATCGTATGGAAGCCGGATGCACAACAATTCCTATGCTTAAACAATGGAACCATTAGCATCGTATCGATCGACAACCTGCACGAACCGGTCGCACTGGGCGAGCAGGAGACGGACGGTGAAATAGCGGAGGATGTTATCTACACGTTCGCCGTCAGCAACACGGGCAACAGCATCGTTTCCGGCCACCGGTCCGGGCTGCTCAAGCTGTGGGACGGTGAAAAGCACACGGTACAGAAGATGTGGAAAACCGTTCACCAGGGACCGATCTCGCGGCTGGTGTTCAATCCGACCGACAGTGTGATCGCGAGCGGTGGGTCCGACTCGACGATACGCTTGTGGGACCCAACGGAGCAGGTGTGTCTGGGTACGCTGCGCGGTGCGGAAGGATTGATCAACGTGATCGTGTTCCATCCGTACGCGGACAGCAAGATAGTGGTGGCGGTTGGTGATGATACGAAAATCCGCGCATGGGACTACGAATCGCGCAAGCAGATCAAAACGTTCGAAGGGCACTTTTCGCGCGTGACGGGTGTGTCGTTTTCCGAGGACCGAACGCACCTCGTCTCGGCGGGGCGGGATAAAATTCTCATCCTGTGGAACTTTGAGTCGCAGCAGGCAGTGAAAACGATTCCCGTGTACGAAACGCTCGAATCGGTGGTGGTGCTCCCTGCCGGATTGCGCGTTGGTGGCATCAAGCTGAAGAAGGGCAAAGTTTACGCGGCATGCGGTGGCGAGGAGGGATTGATAAAGGTGTGGGAAATGACGGGCGCAAAGATAATCTTCAAACAGTCGAACAGTCTCGTGGCGAAAGCTGCGGAAGAAGGTGGGCTGGCTATTACGCACCTGTTCTACAGTGAGCCGCACGGTCGGATGGCGGTCGTGTCGGCCGACCACAACATTCTGGTGCACGATTGCGAAAGCTTCGACTACGTTCACCAGCTGTCTGGGTTTAGCGACGAAATACTGGACCTGATTCTGTTCGGCAAGCGCGACCAGCACATCGCCATGGCAACGAACAGCAGCGACTTTAAGGTGTACGACGTGAGCACGATGAACTGCCGGTTGGTGAAGGGCCACACGGACATTGTGTTGTCGCTGTGTGCAAACGATCGGTATTTGCTTTCCTCCTCCAAGGATAACTCGATCCGCCTGTGGAGCTTTACCGAGGAACCGTTCACGATCAGCTGCGTTGCGATCGGGCTGAAGCACACGAACACGGTCGGGTGTGTGACGCTGAGCAGGCAGGGCGGTAATTTCTGTGCCAGCGTCAGTCAGGACCGTTGCCTGAAGACGTGGAAAATACCGAAAAAGTTTACCACCGAAGAGGACGGCGAGCTGCCGCGGCTACAGTGCAGCCTGACCGCGTTGGCCCACGAGAAGGACATTAACTGTGTGACCATTTCGCCGAACGATCGGCTGATAGCTACGGCTTCGCAGGACAAAACGGCCAAACTGTGGGACGCGAGCGATCTGAGCGTGGTGGGCGTGTTCCGCGGCCATACGCGCGGTATCTGGGCGGTACGGTTTTCCCCGGTCGATCAGATACTGCTCACCAATGCGGCCGACTGCACCATCAAGCTGTGGTCGCTGGAGGACATGACCTGCCTGAAAACGCTCGAAGGACACGACAGCTCGGTGCTGCGCGTCGAGTTTCTCTCCAACGGTATGCAGCTCCTGTCGGCGGGTGCGGACGGGCTGGTAAAGCTGTGGTCGATCAAAACCTCCGACTGCGTGCAGACGCTGGACCGGCACGATAACCGCGTCTGGGCGCTGTGCGTGACGCGGGACGAGAGTGTGTTCTACAGCGGTGGCTCCGACTCGCAGCTCATCCAGTGGCAGGATGTTACGGAAAGCAAACGTCAGCAGGAGCTGGACCAGCGCAAGGACACGCTGCTACAGGAGCAGGAGCTGAGCAATCTGTTGAGCGAGCGGAAGCTGCTGAAGGCGCTGCGCCTGTCGCTCAACCTCGACCGACCGCTCAGCACGCTGAAGATCGTTAACGAGGTGATCCGAACGAAGGAGCAAGGCCTGGAGGACACCGTGCGCAAGCTGTCGAACGATCACAAAGAGCGACTGCTCCGGCACGCGATCGAGTGGAACACAAACAGCAAAAATTGCCGGCCGGCTCAGCTGGCGCTCAACGTACTGCTGCAGGAGACGCTGGCGGGCCGGTTTCAGGTAAGCGAGCTGAACAAACACCTCGAAGCGTCACTTCCGTACACGGAGCGGCACTTTAAGCGACTCACCGAGTACGTAAAGGACCTAAAGTTTGTCGAGTATTCGCTGCGCTGCATGCAGCCACACGCGGCTAGGATGGATTAAACGTGCACCGAAACAGCGGGTAAATAAGGAAGCAAGAGATGAACCATCAATAAAGAAAAGCGCTATTCGAAAGATGGGCGCATTTTAAACCATTAACTGCCTGTACGCCCTCTCAGCATCTTGTCGTCGGTTTTCTATTGCGTCCGTAACTATAACAGCTTATTGTTGGTTTAGTTTGGTCACCTGAGCTGCTGCTGCTGCCGCCGATGGGTGGTGTTCTCCACCGTAGCGGTACTAATCCCGGCCCCACAAGTAAACGTACTTAATTTATTCACAAACATCTGTTTACCCACCGCGCTTCTGTTTGGACAAGTTAAGTGCCGCACTCGGCCCGCGGATGTGTTGTGTTGTGCGCGCACTAATTAAACTGCTTTTAACCAGCGCAGACAGAGCGCGGTCGACCGTGGAAGTAAGTCAAGTTTAAGCTAACACGCTCAAAGGGTAAAGGGCTTTGGTTTCTCTAAAGGTTCAAAAACATAGGGCATTGGAAGTAATTTGAACTATTATGGCATTAGTGTTGTTAGTTCGTAAGTTATGTATTAGAAAAAAGTGAATTGGTACACGCAATTATCTTGGTTTTTGTTGTCAACGTTAGCTATTTTATGCCCAAATTTAATTCCACAAATGGTTTATATTCACATAACATTCAGTGGCGGATTAAGGGTATTGGGGGCCCTAGGCGGAAAGACGAGTTGAGGCCCCCATTTTTGCTGACGGCTAGTCCGCCTACCGTTAGATCCGCCACTGATAACATTACATGGGAAAAATAACCCCTATGGTTAATTAGTTTCGATCAAAGATGATCGATCCTACAAACAATTTGGATTAAGATTGAAAGATGTCCACAGTATCTGTCTTTTAATCTTGTTTTGTGTGAAATGTTGAAATTAATTTTAATTTTAATTTTTTTAATTTGAAACTATAAAACGCAATATTAGAAGATTTCAACATGTTTTTTTAATAGAAAAAAAGATATTCCATAAATTTCGGATCCATTGTTAAGATCTTCATCACTGTACATATTCTACTAAATTTCCTACAGTTTTTCGTACTCTAATTCCTGCGCCTGGAAGATTCTTGAATCTTGATGGATACATGAATTTTGAATCTATAGAGAATCACGAATCTTTAGAGATTCGATTGAAGATTCATATGAATGAATCATAATGCAAGATTCATAATAACCCAACACTAGTATGGAGTGTTGACTGGAACTGGAATTGTATTAGTTCCACATACGGACCAAGTATCGTGCCGTACCCGACAGTTCCAGGTACTGTTCTTGAAAATAATTGAAATCGGGAGCTATGTATAATGAGCGGGTATAAGTATGGGCTCATGATAGGATCCAGTGCAGGTATGGGCTTATGATTGGTTCCAGGACCGGTATGAGTTTATGATATCTTCCAGGTCCTTTATGGGTTTATTTTAATTTCCAGGATCGATATCGATTCGTGAGTGGTTCCAGGACTAGTATGGGTTTAGTATCAGTTCCAGATCCGGTTTGGATTAAGTATCAGTTCCAGTTCCGATATGGATTCAGCATTAGTTCGATATGGGTTTATTATTGGTTCTAGAATAGGTACGGGTTCATGATAGGTTTCAGGACCGGTATGGGTTCATGATCAATGCCAGGGTCAGTAGGGTTACATGATCGGTTCCAAGACCGGAATGGTTTCTTGATATGTTCCAGGGCAGGTATGGGTTCATAATCAGTTATTGGACCAGTATGACTAGTATAGATTTCAGAATTGGTATAGGTTCAGTATCGGTTCCAGGACCGGCATAAGGTTATATGCAGTTCTTAAACCAGAATATGTATTGTATTGGTGTCAGGATGGTATGGATCAATATGGGTTTGGTTTTTGTTTTATGTCTCTTTAAGGTTCTTCATAAGTATCTCGTTTTAATTTGGTTAAAAGGCTATTAATTTTCGGCATAATCTTAAGAGTAAGGGGATCTTGGAAATTTATTTGCACAGCCCTGTATTCTGGCCAAATTACCTAGTTCCTAGTCAAATTTGGCAAGTAATGTGAACTCAAAATAATGAATAAATAATTTTTTTTATAATAATAAAATAATGGTCTAAACTGAGGTTTCAGGTTTGAAATTGCTTACATTTTCATTAATTTGAACATTATTTGTAATATTGGTATGCAATGCACTAATTTCAGTGGCTGCCATTGCCATTAGTTTTCGTATTTTAGCATGTAAATATGTACCACTTCCTGTCCACGTTTTCAGGCAATGTCTTTAACGCTTGACCTTTTGATTTGGCTATGATAATTGAGGATAAGGTCCATTGTGCAAAAAGTACATGAAATATAGAAAGAAATATGTAAATTTGATGACATTTTTAGCAATGACCATTTTTAATGTCATTAAAGTTTTTATTTATTATACGAAAATTAAAATAATGCATCTAGTGAAGAGGTTGAACAATTCATTATATTGTTTTGAGTTCTGACAAAATCAATATTTTTTTTTTGGTCAATTTAGTCGTAATATTTTGTTTTATTTTCATTTTCTTGTCATTTTCTCCGAAAACGTATAAATAAATATCTAAATACCAAAAGAACTAAAATATTGATTTGGATTCATGTAATCATTTTTAAATTACTACACAAACGGAAAATATACAAAGTAAAATAAAAATTAAACATCTCAACAATTGTAAGGAAATCCCGCAATTTATTGATATTTTAATGGAAAAAAGCATCTAATTCAGAAGTAGAATCGTCTATAAAATTCATTTCAATGTACATGTACAAATAAAATCAACAAAAAAAGAAGATGAAGCGTTTATTTAAAGTACACTAACTATATGTTTATCTCTACTTAATACATGCTATTGAAACTAGAAGCAATAATTAAAAAAACATAACATATCACAAAAACACCCAGCGGCGGATTTATCCATTCCGTGATCCCTAAGAGGTAGGTAGGTCAATATGGAGTACCCAAACCGCCCTCCTAATTATACGCAGAGTTAATGTATCAATATTAAACACTATTTCAAGGTTAATAGATCCCAGTTCTCGTTAATAATTTTCGTCACTGATAGCTTTTGTCTAACCTTGTTCCTGGAAAATTCTTGGCTGTATGCGATCTCTTACATTTGGGTCATTTTAAACAACTTGGGGTTCCTTTTTAGGTCCCCTTTGATTGCCAAAAAAATCAAATACATTCTTTGGTACATTTAAAATATTTTCTATTTATCAAAATGATCATCATTTGTGTGCTTTTTTAAAAAATGTTTCATTTAAAAGCCTTGTATGATGCCTTGTTCACACAGAATATGAACCCGAGCTGCAGCGATCCTTGAACGATCGTCTCAAAATCGGTTCAACGGTACTAGCGCAGCCCAGAAAGTAGCCATTGCCACCATTTCACCCGTTTATCAATGGGCCATATCAATACGTACGCAAATAATGAACTGCCACCGACCGAGATCGGCCAGATTTGCCCTTTCCCGCGCGCGCGCACATTAGTGCTGCAAAGTGCGCCTCTCGCGCCTGTAATTAGTATTCACATGCGTTCACGAACGGGGCAGCGCAAGCGGGGCGCATTGTCACCGTAATTGGTATGCTGGAGCCGTTGCCCATCTTCCGATATGGTTTAATTAAGTGCGACCTCCGCCCCGATCGCTACTCTCTACCCATTCCTCTTTTCAGGGAGGGTCGATTGTCCCGCGTAACCCAGACCATAACCTCGAACATCGCTGTAAGAGAAGGGTGGATCCCCCCCTTGGTGGATGGTTAAGATTAAGAGAAATGTCCTCGGCCACTAACCACTGTACTGTACTGGAGGAGCGCTAGGTAGGCGTTGGATACACACAGCGTCTGTTGTGTGTCAGCTAACGCCACCTTATCTGCTGCCAAAATCTCTTTTGCACGGAACTGCTCTATTTGTTCTCTCATTTGCAGTGAACCAATATTTGGTCTCCCCACCCGGGCGCACACTAAAGCTGACGTAATTTCGACCATGTTTGTTTGCTAGTAGTGTACACCCGTAACAGATGAGCAGGCGGTACAGCGCGCCAGTGTACCCACACTAATTAACGTAACGATTCAAATATTTACCTGCACGATATTTGGTGGTGAGAAGCGCGTCTCGCGTCCCGCTTGTGTGTTTGACTATGACAGCTCCTCTGTGTTGTTCGCTTTGTTCTGGGATCCAAGACGGCCGTATCTTGGACGGCCAGCTTAACGTACACTTAATTACGAGTCCCGCAACACGTGCTGCATTGCCGAATGGCCGCTTCTTGCTTGCTTCCTGTTGGTTCCATTCACCTTTCCCTTCCAGGACACTGATACGATCATGGAGGGCCACACTTCTGGATGAGGGTAAACATAATAAAAAAGCAAGTACGTCATATGCTCCCGCCCAAACACATCCCAAAACAACGTTTGTTTGCTGTGGCAGTTTTGCTTTCAACACAACAAAATCACACCACATTTCGAACACACCACGGCACCACATGACCCAGAATTTTCCGGATTGATCCGACTGGAGCGTTGTTGTTGCACCTTCCGTTGTGTACAATCGAAACCCAAAACATCCTGCACGCGTTACATCAAAGACGGCGTTTAAGGTGTTCGCCCCAGCGCCTACTAGGAGGCAAGTGCGTGAGATAACGGGAACGCTTTGCCGAAGGGGGTGTCGGGGGGTGTTTTCTAATGGCAATTACTTGTTCGTTCGATGGTACGCTGTTTTGTCATCCTGTGCACAGAGGGAGAAGGGTGGCAAGATTATGATCAGCGATCGTTGGCCGGCAGTTGAGCGGACGATTGTGGTACCCATTTCCCATTCATGGCTGTTTGTTTCGTTGGCCTCGAAATCTCGGACCGGGAGCTCCGTCTTCTCGGGAAGAACTTCCCCCTCCCCCCTCTTCTGTCGCCATATGGCTGCAAACGTTGAACAACGGGTTTTGGAGCTTGGAACGAGTGCTATTGAGGTGGAAACATAAAATGATCCCGCTGTGGTCGTTGACTCATCACTACAATGCGAACACTTGTTGGCGAAGAGCATTTCCGGTGCCCCTTAGGTAAGAGAAAACAATGGCGGAGGAGGAATTTGTTCATTGTGTTCAGCGCACGGGGAGCACAATGGACGAGAGAATTCAACTTGCGCGAGATTTAAAAAAAAGAGAGAACTTTTTTTAAGGTAAAATATATTCGGATTTCATTTTTATTTAATATATCCACATATTTTCGTTACAAACGGCCAGGCGCCTCCAGCTTGCTCCTTTGGTACAAGACTAGTTGGTTTAAAGTTAGTTTACTAATTAATCTTAGTATTACTAATAGTAGTCTACAGGGAATTCGTATTGTCATATGCTCTCACATTCCTATTATCAAAATATTTGTTTTGAATTTTACCCAATACATCTAATATTATGATTTTTGCCTGTTGTAAAATGTCGTATGGCCGGTCTGGTGGTACAGTCGTCAACTCGTACGACGTAACAACATGCCCGTCATGGGTTCAAGTCCTGAATAGACCGTGCCCCCATACGTAGGACTGACTATCCTGCTATGGTTAACAATAAGTCAATGAAAGCCAAGCTCACTTCATTAGTGGGTACTGGCAGGCCTTGACCGACAGCGGTTGTTGTGCCAAAGAAGAAGAAGAAGGAAATGTCGTGAGATAGCTATATAATTGTAGTTTATTCTATTTGACTTCCAAAACCAACAAGTAATTTTGCATATAGCATAATTTAACCAATTATAATAATTCTACCAAACGCAAATTTTAAAATCGTTGTAAAGGTTTTTTTTGTCGCTTTTGTTTGATCGGTTCAGTTTTGAGCCGTTATTCACTATTAAAAAAAAGTATTTTTTGTTAATCCTTTCTAAAATATGTCATTTATATTTTTGAACGATTTTTAAATGCGTCTTTATAGTTAAAAGACGACCATAAACTTGTTTTTTTCGTAATAAGTCGTGTAAAAATGTTTAAATTATTTTTAAATATAGAAAGATGTGAAATGGTATTCTGCACAACTCATACATTCACTGTTTTATACAACGACTGTCCATATAGTTGTGGTAGGCGCTGTAGGTACAAAACAACTTACACGCATGACAGTGGTCATAATCATAGAATTAACCAAGCACATTGTTAAGTTTATCAGAATATTTTTGCTCTTATTTTTGTTAAAATGCCTAAAATCACTTCAAATCAAATGTAGTGACAACGTGGACTTTGCATTTTTTATGAGGAATTTAACAAATTTTTATCATCTCTAGGCAGCCCATTACTTAAATAACTCTCAAAGCTACAACCCTAGGTTCGATCGCTTGATTCTTGTCGGAATCAACACACAAACAGGTAGGTATTAACTTATCATCAAAGCCTCAAGGCATTTACTAACTAAGAGAGATTTAGTAGCTGTTTTCCTTGATCAATTGTTATATTAGATAAAAGCAGCAGATATAGCAGAATATAGGCCAGAAATTTATCACCACAAGAATAAAAGCTCAAAGTGAAGCTCGATTAAAGTTGTTGAACTAAATGCCCTTCAAATAGACCCTAGTCAAATCGATCGTAACAAGAAGAAGAAAAAACCCGTTATTTACCCGTTGTACACGTTAAACCTTTTTGTTAAATGAATACTGTCCTAGGGATTTTTTTGGCAAAATTTCAAATTTCTGGTTTGGTCCTGATTGATCACTGTTCATGAAAGATCACGGATATGCGATACTGAGGTGCAAATGCTTGACAACTTTCTAATAGTTGGCTAATGGCTGTTTGTTTGTAATGACGATGCAACGACGATGCACGCCTTTCGGTAATGTGTTTGCGATAAATAAATGTTTGGTTGAATCTATACGATTTGTTTGGTTTGATCAGATGATCGCAGATTGATCGTCATTAGAAGCTCTATGTAATAACAAGCTTTTCTGTTGAACAAACCTTGTCTGTCAGCTTACATAGATTGTAACGTAATACATTTTTAGAAATATTTTTTTATAGTTAGATTCTAATATTTTATAAATTATAATAAATATCTTCAAACCAGTTCTAAAGTTAGGTTATTTAAACCATAAAGTCAAGGGATAGGTCAGGGTCATGCAAAGTGTAGAACTGCGTACAGAAATCGAAAAGACAAAACCACCCAACATTTCCCGTCCCATTGCGCTCATGTCGCCCAGAGATAAAATCATACATAAGCGTAGTATCAAACCCATTGATTCATTTCGTGTTGGTCCGATCTTTTTACACCTGTTTCCGTGCGGTATTGCGGCCATCGGGTTGGCCCCAAAAAGTTGCTAATTGAATTTGATAATCGAACCCCGCCGGTCCGGCGGAGTTGAAGGGGCCGAGCAAACATCATCAATTGATACGATAATGAAGATGTATGCGACGGAGGCTTTGGCACGATCTGGATGGTCCCTGGTGGTTTCAGTGGTTTCTGTGCCGTTTCGTTTGACATAATAGTGGTGATTCGCACTTTCACCAGTATGTCAGCAGCTGCTGTTATGGGATGGGATGTGTCATGAGTCATTTAATGATCGTTACATGGCCGCTTAGAAGAAGGTTAAGATTGAAGAATTATTCTGTTAGCTATTTAACATAATAAATTTAATTAACTGTGCCATGCCGTGTGTTTGTGGATAAGAGAGAGAGATTAAGTTACGCAAATAAGCCATCATGATTCATGCTAGTGCTATTGCTCTGAAAATTATCTTTTCTTATGAAATTTACCAGTATAGAGATAATCCTTCTTATCACAATCGTAAAAGGATGTAATCTGTTTGGATTAACTCTTGTTAAAATTTACATTTCTCTTTATCCATGGGGACGTAGAATTGTGCAATAATTAGCTTCATTCGTGTTATTCACACGATGCGTCACAATCTAATTCAAGCTCGCTCAAGATGGTACCCAAGCAAACAGAATGTCGTAAACTGACCGCACTTGGCGGGTGTTTGTTGTTAAACAAATGTTTAACAATATTTTCATCATCCTACAAATCGATTTTTGCTGTTTTACATACAACAGTACTACAAAACAAAACACACACACAAAAAACCCCTACCAACCGATACTAAAGTTTCAAGAGGTTCAACGACGAGGGGGAAAAGCTTCTCTCCGCCAATCTCCGCCAAAACACTCGTACACTTGGAGCATCAAAACATCATCATCGACATCGCCATCCTCATCATCGTCATCATCATCATTCATCGTCAATCGCGAGACGCAGAGCGCAATTCGTGCGCATCGTGAAACGGTGTTTGTTTTTGTACCGCAATATCATACCTGTTTAATTGTATTTGCTTGCTTGCCTAGGGTTTTTGAGATAAAAAACGAATGCCTTTTTTGCGTATGTGTATGTGTTTGCTATATCGATTGAGAAGTTAAGAGAACTTTGGTGAGACCCCTTCGCAGGAGCCCTTTTTGATCGTGTTTACCAAACTTTGTAGTTTATTTCCTTTGATCTTATCGTAAATCACACTTCAAATTTATGATTTTTAAATCAATTTATCATTTTAATTGATTTTTCGTTTTGATTATTTTGTATCTTTAGTTATTTTTATCTTTTTATTTGTTTTTAGTTTTGATTATTTTTATTTAGTTTTCTAACATGATTTATTTTTATTTTATTTTATTTATTAGTCTGCATCTATATTCAAAATAGTTTGTATATTTTTTTAGCTTCGTCCTCAATATTATTCAAGCCATTGTTACATTCTTATAATTTTTTAAGTCCTTTTTGTGCTACATTCCCCCACTTATGGCACAGATGTTGTTGGAGAAGTCTTTTATTTTAATTTAGAATTTTTGTTACTGTTTTTGTTGCATGTCGTGAACTATTTGATATTGACTCACAATATTTTCAATCAAATTCACTCATTTCTTTTTAGACACCCCTGAGGTTGATAGTGACTTTTCAACTCACAGCACACTGTTAACTTTACGTCGGCACGAGACTAAGTTATTTCCGCTGTTCCGGTGAGGATCTTTCGTATCAGTTGCTAGGGCGACCAATCTGTCCCAAACACGATGTTTTATTACTGTTTTCAAATATGACGCTCTTTTGTTGTTTTAGAGTGTTTTCCACCCTGTTTTGAGGTAATTTTTGTTGTACCCCGGGGCGTGAATCACATCGCTCTCCATTGCTACTTATATATTTTGTATTTGTTGTATTCATAATTAATCCTTTTTTATAATTAAAATCACGTTATTAATATGTATAGTTTTTGTGTTTTTAAAATAAAATATCAAAAATTCCTATTACTCCAATGCAATTGTACAATGGCTTGTCACTAAGGCTGACGAAACGTAGTGCAAACGTAAATTGGTTTCTCATGAAATGGTTATCTTTTTCCTTCCGGCACGATCAAAGCATCGTCGCTGCTAAACGTACTGTTTGTTCCTGGAAACAGACCTCGGTACCCGTCTGTGCAGTTCATCGTGGACCACCCCCACACGGATGGATCTTTTTTTTCTGTATTTTTGAATTAATTTCAATCATCTACAATATTTCAGAAGCAAACGAAAAATCGTGACACAAACAGAGACAGAGCGCACCCAAACGGCACCAATGGGACAAACAACGGCCATTTGGGGCCACTGGTCTCCGATGGCCTCGAACGGAAGAGTCACTTCCTTCCTGCGCAACCGTTTGGTGTGTTTCTTTGTTATTTGAAAATGGCCATATCGGTAACGAACGCGTTACCGGCAGCCAGGGACGAGACCTTCGGTGCCAAATCGTGATAACGAGATTTTTGGGGGGACAAATGATTTTCGGGAGGTACAACCACCGGGCAAGGAATACTGATGGGACACCACTTTGTGTGATTATTGAGTTATTGATGAAAATCAATTATTGTTAAGCGGTCCCGAAGAATAGATAATAGACGATGGATTTATGCACAGAATGCATGATCGATTTTATTGCTTTTAAGTACAGCTGAAATGGTTTTATTTAATCGACAGCAGCAAACGAATGGTGGATTCTACATATCCAGTTAATCTGTTACAACCGGACCTTGAAAATGTGTAATACCTGTATACCTTTTTAGAGAACAAGCTAAACATTTTAAATATCCTTATCAAGTTTAGATTGGGCGATGTAAAATCATCTTAGGACACTAGTTACAAATGAATGGTGAAAAAAATATTAGGTTATTGTTGTTGACAGACTGTTGTGCCAAATAAAGTGGATAGCAGTCAATGCACGTTCATTATTGTAGTAGTAGTGTAGTAGTGGAATTTATTGTGGATATGATATAAAGTTGTGTGCAAAATTATGATTATTGATCTTGGGTTTGCTTTAATGCTTTCCTCAATAATTAGAAATATATAAATAGCGTAGCTATGTTAGACTATGTCCTTACTTGATTTTAACTTTATGTATATGGGAAAAAGTGCAAAAAACCCATGTTATTAACGTTAATTATTGTGAGAAATATAGTTTGTATGAGAAATGGTATTACATTTGCTGGTTCGCACGTGATTGAAGACAAATTATCGATCGGCGTTTTTATGTCTTTGTTCATCATCAAATTTTTCTTTAGTTCTTCAGTTATTCATTTATTAGTTTATTTGTTTGTTTATGATTTGAAAATTGATATTTTTTATTTATTAATGTATTTATTTATTTATTTATTTTTTAATTAATTGAATAATTAATTGATGAATTAACTTTTTTTATTCAATAACTGATTTATGTAATAATTTATTTAATTATTGATTTAAGGTTCAGGTTATCCGGTATACTACAAACTATAAAACATTTGAGAATCTATCGCCAAATCGATCACCATATATTGATATATTTGAACTCATAAAAAAGGCCAATTATAAACAAAACAAAAAAAGGCCAAAAAAACATAAAGCAAATAAAAAAAAGAAAATAAGTTTTAAAAAGGAAAATCTAATTTATGTAATGTCTAGGCTAGTTTGTAATAAACGAACAAGAAATCATTCTACATTGATATTTGCTCAATCGTT
Organism: Anopheles merus; assembly: GCF_017562075.2. Taxonomy (NCBI): domain Eukaryota; kingdom Metazoa; phylum Arthropoda; class Insecta; order Diptera; family Culicidae; genus Anopheles; species Anopheles merus. Next base: position 36,134,946 of record NC_054084.1, read on the forward strand.
GTTTGATATTTTGCTTTTATCTATCGTTCAAGTGCAAGTATTTAAAAGAGAAAATAGTATTTTTAAGCGAGATTAAAAACAGATTTTGTTTTGAAATTAGGTTAAAGTTGTTGTGTACCGCAATATTATTCACATTTTATATTAAATTCGCTATCCTAAATTGGAAAGAGTGAACATATATCAGGATGAGAAATACCATGGGAAAAACCCAACAAAACAGCTATCGCGTGCCAGAGGAAAAAGAAGCCCCAAAAGTTATCAGCACAACAACCCACAAGACGTCAACGCGCAGATTCAATTAAGATTTTCTGTTGAAGATATTCAACCCACCACGGCAGCAACATATCACACCGTCCAAGGAGGCGCCGATGGCGTTGGCTAGCGTCGCCATGCAACATTACGGAGCGCCCTGCTCGACGGCTGCTCGGGTAGTGTGCAAGTGCGCTTTTTGTTTCGTGCAACCGCGTTCAAAGAGACCGACCAAACACAAAAAATCAAGCCCTCCGATCGCGGTACGAACACGCGAACACGAACGCCCGCTCGGTTGGCGCCCCGGAAACCGAAGCCTTTCTCCGGGGCGCCCCCAGCATCCACCGCGCCGAACGCTCAAACGCGGTGCGTAGGCTCCATGTCCTGCTCTGCGCAGCGTCACCCACCGCTAACCCCATTATCATACAACAGGAGTAATATCACCCCACCCCAACCACCCGAACCAGTATGCCACCTGTAGCGACCAGCGGCGACCTTTGCTGGTTCGTTGGCACACGCAATGTGCGCGTCGCAAACCCCGTCGCAGCGAGCTGCGCACACACACAGCGCCGAACGAACCGACCCGAGGAAGACGCGAACGTGCGAGGGCGCAACCGCGACCGCGGATATAATCAGTTGCTCGCCGCTCGCGAACGAACAGTAAGAAAAGCAAAGGCTCCGCGCGACGAGCACGCCAAACCCAATCCGGACGCCAAACGATCACGTGCAGACCCGTGCGCAGAACGCAGCAGCCCACGTTTTCCTGTTTCAGAGTTTTCCTACTCCGCCGTTCCGTTCCGTTGTTACGCTGTCTCTCCTCAAGTGGTAGTGGTTGGCTTAAACGTTATTTTAGTGGCAGAAAATAAAAGCAAAGTTTAAATTTTCAAGTGCAGTGGCTTTGTGCTTTGTGGGAAAGGAAAAAGGCATCACACGGCTCCAACGTGTGCTCCACAGTGTACTTCAAAGCAATAGACGTCTAGGAGACGACTGTGTGTGTGTGTGCTTGTGCGTGTTTGTGTGCTGCGTACGCGATCTCCATCCAGTGTGTGCTAGGTGCGTTTCGCGAGCATCAGCAAGGTCAAAAGGTTCTGGAAGGATCGACAGATCCAAGGAGTGGAGCGATGATCGATTAACGCTCTCAAAGGGCGCGTGTGTTTGTGTGTGTGTGTCTGTCTGTGTGTGGAAAAAAGCTCGATCAATTGCGTGGATCCGGTAGACGCACCCAAATCCGATCGATGTAGTCCCTTCCTTGGGCATCCTTGACGCATCCGTTTCCAAATCGCCCGCCAATCTGTGTTCCCAGCGCGTCCCGTGTTGTGCGAGCTCAGTGCATAAGTAGCAAAGCGTGAACACACGAATCCTCCTTATCGGGGTTGCTTTATTGGTCGCTGCAGTACCTAAGATAAGGCGTTTGTAAAAGATGCATTCGCAGGGAGCCGCCGCGTACGTGTTTCTCCAGTGCCTGGTCGCTTTGGTTGCGGCCGTGATAGCGCAGAGCGGTGCCGATCAGCCGCCCACGACAGTGGTAGAGGTGACGGCACACGACAGCGTCAGCATGACGCCACCGACGCCACGGTCACCGTTGCTGAACGAAACGGAGCTGGTGGAGCTGAACCAGTCCGGCAGTACGGCGGTGTTCGTCGCCCTGCCGACCAACCCACCGACCGTTTCGGTCGACAGTTCCAGCACCTCGACGGTGGCTTCCACCCAGGAACCGACGTCCACCACCGAACGGACCATGTCGCCGGAGGAGATACAGAAGCTGCTGCTGCCGCCGGCCACGGTTGAGGCGGACATCTTGCACGTGAATGCAACGGACGACAATCGGCCAGATGCCAAGTCGAGCGGCAAGTAAGTGCAGATAGGAGGGGGGTTGGAGGAGCTAGTATAAGGCAATTACCCGCGATGAGGAACTCGCATTATGGGTGCTAAAAAACATCAATGGTTGATGGTTTAGTTAATGTTTATTAATTTCAGCAAATTGATCATTAATTGAACGCCTTCCACTGATGTCATTTTTGTGAAGGATAATTAAGCTGTAACTCATGTGTTTACGCCACTGTTGTTTTTTATGTGTGTTTGTGGGGATCTCGCCGACACGTGTTCGTCGTCTTTTTCATGTGGGATCAAAGGTGCAATCGACAATTTTGGAAGCGTTTTAACTGACAGGCACGTGTTTGATGGCTACTTGGATGGAAATCACAACTCCTGACGAAATTCTGTGTGGTTCACAAGATCGACTATAGATCGATCACATCAGGGGTCGGGAAACATATCTAGTAAACACCAGTGATTAGTTTTAAGCACTTCACCATAGAAGGAGAGTCTAACACATGTCAAACATACGACCCGCGGGCCACATGCGGCCCGCGAACCCTTTGAATCCGGCCCGCGAAGAACTTTGGCAAAATTTTCAACATTTAGCCTTAATAGTTCGATTAACAAAGTGAGCAGTAAGTTACTCACAGTGGCTGTTTTTCGGATTCTATGCTCCAAGATGGCATGTAGCATGTGTTGTTTGCTGGCGGCTGCTCAAAGTCGGACTCATATTTTCCCATATTTTCTGACTTTGAGGCTTTCTGGAAAATTCGGAAACCATGTATACCCCTCGGCATATCACTTTATTCACTTATTTGATAGGGGTACTCTTTAGCTAGACTTATGAAAAAATCAAGCCGATATCTTTAAAAATCTTTTAAATGCAACCATTTCAAAAAGGTGTGATTTGTCTGAGTCCTATTAGAAGTTGGTAGTCTCTTTCCCTTAAAAAAAGGCCACATATTTTGCGACTATTTGCCGATATAGTGCTAAAATGATGAGTTATCATTATTAGTCATTAGCGTAGTGAAAATGCACCATTTGTTCTTCGTGTGTCGACATGTTGAGGTATTATACGAGGTTTAAAGAACCTGTCCAGGCAGTCTCATAGTTGGCATATATCTGGGACAATGCATAAGAATGATAACATTTCTGGTTTAGGGCGACCGCTGCTAAAGTTAAGTATGAGAAATGTAAACTGCTTTGCGTAATATATTTATATTTCCATGCTTCTTATTTCTACGATTCTAGATACGATTCTAGGTCAAAGAATAAGTCCTTAATGTTTTTCGCCTATCGAAAGCACCATGTGGTATGGAGAAAACAAAACCTGGACCTGGAAATATTCAAAACATCTAAATGATATATTTTGGTATAAAACGGTAGAATTTTATTCACCTCATAATCTCCTCTCCCCACCTACCCAACACCGCTCAGTTGCGGCCCTGCGACAATATTTTCAACTGTAATCCGGTCCGCGACCCCAAAACGAGTTTGACATCACTGATCTCAAGTATATTTTTGCATAATCACTATCGATACATCACCGTCAACTCGGGAATTGGAGATTTTAGTAAAGTCACCTAAAACAACCATTGCAACAACTCGTCGAAAGTTCCTCAATTTATACATTTTAAAGGAAATCGTAAAGTACCACGTCTGTGTTTAAAATTGATTTTGGCTAGCGATCTTTTTGGATGCGAATACAACCAGAAATAATGCTCACTGAGTCGATGAAACCATTCATTAGGCTCTATGAGTGCTACATTGAGAAAATCCCCACTAATTACCTAGGACGTGCTGAAACGGAATAGCTCCAAAAGTGGTTTGCTAAACCGGCAATTGCTAAAATATTATTGTCAATATATTTCAGGTTTCTTTTTCCAAAACAGCTTTATTGTTGAAGAAATAATGTAATCAGGCTTTCTTCACTTGCTAGTATGGAGTACCATAAAGAAGATTGGAAAAAGGAAGCAGACGACAAGACTTTGATGATTTGAGAACCTAACAAATTCTTCTTGCTTAGAACTCTGAATACGCATAAAGAAGACTGGAAAGAAGAATTCGAGCTAATGTAGACACACGCTGGTTAGAAGCAGACGACGAGACGTTGATGATTTGAGGACCTAACCAATTGTTCATGCTGTGAACTCTGAATACGCATACTAAATATAACCATGATTAATGTAATTATTACACAACCTTAATCACCAGCCTGCAAACAGGAAGGCTCTAGGCTTTAAAATCCACAAAACATGTGTGTGAACACACTACGCCGTGTGTGTGTATAGTACACCTACACCGGTGGGGTGCAAAAGAGGAGGAGAGAGTGTGATGGCGGATGGGGTTGGTTTGCAAACTCTTTACCGTGTCGCGGCGTGTGTGGGATGGGGCAGTTGTGGACACGTTTATCTCTCGCTACGGATATATGCAGTCGGTAAATAAGCAGCAAGTGGCCACACAAAGCCACGCTATTGTACCCTTCGTTCGTATGTGTGTGACTGAATGCTGCTGCTGCTGCTACTACTGCTACTCCCCTAGGCACCAAGGCGTTTGAAACGAATGATTCACAGCCTCTTCCGATAAGGGGCTCACCTCCGTGTGCGCCCTTACTTCGGCACTAAATCACATGCGGGCACGTACGGAAGAAATATCTGTATGTTTTTTATCTTCCAGTATTATACCAGCGATGCTGAGGCGGACGTTCTAAGCTAAAGTGGTCGTAAGAAAGCTTACCAGTTTCGGTGGTAAAGTTTCAATTTTCGATGATTAATTGTTTTATTGGCACATCGTGCCAATGACACAATCGTGTCGCCGATGTGAACAGACGCTATTGAAACGCGTCTAGCCGTTGAGTGGTTGTGCATTGTGTGCAGCGCGAAGGTCGCACGCTACAGCGCAAACGGTCGCACGCAATACGCGCCGCAATTGAACGTGCTCGGTAGCGCTGCCGTTGAACGCCTCTGGCGTTCAGTATCCTAGTAGGCAGACCGTTTGTTTGACAGCTCGCTGACAGATCGCTCTGGGTAGACTGTTTTGACAGCCAAATCACTTGAGCTCTGTTGCAACTGAACGGTACGTGATCGTACTCCAGAATGAAGTGATCGCGTCTTGTTTTCAGACCGTTTTTTTTATCTTTTCGCTTCTTCAAGCTTTGAACTTTTGACATTAAGCATTGAAGATGAAAAACAAGTTCATCTGCCTTGACATGGTGTGGGGCCAATCGGAAACAGGTTCACATTCTTGGGGATCTGTTTCATCTTTCCGATGCCGGCTTATTTGCTGATGACCACCCAAATGGAAGAGATGGAATCACTGATTCTTCGAACTCAAGACCTCAATTCATGGATGTTGGAAATGGCTCTCGGAAGAAGTAAAAAAAAAGCTAAAACCGGTTCAAACTGTACCGGCTTCCCACCATGATGACTTCCTGGCAATTGCCCCGAAGGGACAGCACAGTAGCTACACTAGCGTCTAGGGGCTAAATGCTTCAACCGTTGACCCTCCGGTCCCGCTGTACGCGTTTGTGGGACGGGGAGCGGACCTGACAAGTTCAATGTCGCATTCGAACGCAATGAACGCATTTTGTGGCGCAATCGGCACACTGTTTGTGCGCACTTGCACTTGGTTCTTTTGAAAAATGGTCGCCCTTCCCACCGTAGGACCTGTGTCGGTGGTGCGCTTTGGAGTACACTTCATTAGATTCGGGCCCCCCCTCCCCCCTCTCGAACAATAAACACACACACACACACACCCATGTACCCCAAAACGCTTGCGCACACGTTTTGAGTTTATTAAAAAGGTTTTGTTGTGCTTTACTGGCTGTTCGATTTTATCGCACAGCCCATACACAGCATTTCCATTAACGAGGACCTGGAGGAGGCTGCGCGAGCCGGTTGGTCGCACAAATATATCTTGATCGCGTCGATCGTGTCGTACCCAGGCACTTATCTTGCTTTTCGATGTTTTGTTATTTCCTCTCCTGTCTGCTCAACGAACGTAGTTACGAAAGATAAACGAAAGACTGTACATTGTCTGTAGTCTTTGCTGATAATTTGTGCAAAGGCTTTGAGGCATTTCATTTTAAAATTTTCAAACATATGGTCAACACAAGGAGCTGTTTTTTACGTATAATTTCACACCACATTGATACCTTTGTGTTTGAAAAGCCATTTTCGCTCAAAATAGCAATCGATGGCTCATTTAAGGCGTTCACAGCCGCTAGTTGACTGCAGTTTCTCGTTGTCGTTGTCGTACCGGTTTCTAGCTCTTGTGTGCTGATGAAATCATTTCTCGTCTAATTTTGAGGAATCTTTAGGACCCCATGTGACGGTTGACTGTAATTGACAGATCGTGCCAACAATTGTACCAACACCGGTCACATCCCCGGCTTGAGAGTGCACTGCAGTGTGTGAAGCCAGCCAGACACGATTCTGAACCCAAACGCTGGTTCGAAACAAGCGAACGTGATTACCGGGTGGGTCGTTATTCCCGTTTAAATCATTAAATATTTCACTTAATCTGAAGCACGTGAACAAAAAGCGGCTGCGCAACACGGTGACATAAAACCGAGGGCACGTTGAATTTCACAAGCGATTGGTAGTTTGCATCAATGCAAAAATCCATCCACAAAAGACACCAAACTGGTAGGAAATCGATTGAAAACCACACATCCTCTTCAATGTTCAAGGACACGAAAAAAAAGGTCAAAGCACCACGGTCAAACCATCTTCAAATTCCAAGCGCAACCCATTTTATGACTTCCTTCAGAACTGGTTCGGCCGGATATCGGAACGATTTGCTGGTTTCTTTTAGCAGTTTTGCAGTCCCAGAACCCTCCAAAAGATATTGGTTTAATTTATTCCACTCAAAAGAGTGGGGTTTTCCCCCACTGTTTTCCCACCGAAACTGAAACTGACCTTGATCTTGGCGCGGAGTGTGCAAAACGGGCGCTAACAAACATCTCGCAAGCCAACACACGCTCGTCCGGTATGCGCACACGACATACCTGCTACGTGTTAGGATCGGATAAATCACGTGCCGCTTATGTTTTTTTTGTTGTTGAGCGCACTAGAGCACCCGCACCACTACCCTTGGTGCTGTTTGTGAAAAAATGTAAATATAGCCGCGTTTCACCGTAAATGACAGCGAAACACATTTTAATAACCCGGAACCTCTCTCTCACACACTCTCGTTGCTCTATTCATCGCAAGTGTTATACCGGATGATGACAACGGTATACTAGGTAGGTCAGCAACACAGGGAAAACGGTGGTCCCCACCGGACCACAGGACATAATAATCGGAATCGCTAAGGAGCGCTCTATGGCGGTAATTGATGCGGTTGATTGAAACGGTTTTTTTTTTGCCATGCGTGCGATGAATGAAAGTGAATCTCAAGTAGCTAATTAACCCTTGAGCGGCGCACAATTGAAGGGATTATATATTTTTTAAATTATTTAATGCATATGGATTGTGTTTGTGGGGTAGTATGGAAATGTAAATATTTATGCTAATATATGCACATTTATAAATTGGTGCATAAATCATATTTATGTGAAGAAATGAGAAGGGCAATCATTGTGGGAAATATTCACTACCTGTTTTTTATTATTTTATTTTACTGAAGAGAACTTTCCTTGAAGCAATAGAGTTGATTAATAATATTTGTTTAACCCATTACTGCCCAGGTGTGAAAAAAAGTTGATTGAAATGACATGAATCTTAACATTACTCCTAAGTTTGTGCCAGAATGGCAGAGGACGGAAACATTTATTATATATATAGTTCTGAGTCCCCTGAACGTTGGTTAAATGCGGACGCTCCTTAAAGACATCGATATTCTCGTGAAAGTCGAAATGTTTGAACAAGCGGTTCAAGACGCAGGACATTGCCGTTATTGGCTCGAAAGATCCGTATCCTGGGTACCTAAATTGCGGTCTTAAAAACGTATCTGTGTCGTAGTATTGTATGTCTCTGGACGCTTATATTCAGTTTTTGGAGTATTGCCATGGAGCACTCCAGCGATAAACAGCGCTTGTGTATTGCTTCTCCTGATCGCGAATGTCTCCAGCCCGAGATGTAAGCAACGTGACGCGTAGGGCGGTGGTGTGCTAGGATCGTTCCACGGCAGTCACCGAAGCGCGCAGCGAGCCAAATCTCCGCGTGTGGAAATGACACAATACTGCAATACTCCAAGATTGGTCTGGCTGATATAACGGTTCAATATGCATAGGATCGTCAAAGTCTATCGTAATTTTAAAAAAATCTAGAGTTCTGTTTGCCCGTCTAATGATCCCGTCGTAGTGTTGCGAATAATGACTGCAGGAAGGGTGAAAACCCACATCACACTTCAAACAAACATATGTAATGCACCGGTTGCAATATCCACATCTTGGTTGAGTTGTAACGTATGAAATTTGGAGACGTTTCCGTGATGCAGTCCTCAACTCGAACGACTCAATAATATGCCCGTCATGGGTTCAAGCCCAGAATGGACCGTCCCCCGTAGCAAGGATTGACTATCTGACTATCCGCCTACGTGGTAATGAATTAAGTATCGAAAGCCTTATGAAGTCTCGAAAGCTGGCATGTCCGCGTAGGACGTTCCCAAGCGAAAATTTTCGGACGATAACTCACACACTCCCATAATTTGACTAGCAATATATGACTGACTGTATGTGTGGTTCTTTCATTCGAAAACATGGCTAACACGCGGTTGAAGTTATGTGCCGAAAAAAGTCTGAATCTCGTACACTGTTTCGTTTGTCAAATCGTGCACAAAATATCAATCGAAAACACAACCGAAAAGTGATAAATTTACTCGCTTGGGTTACGCCAAATAGAAGAAGAAGAAGATGAAATTTGATACGCTTTAAAGTTAATCCCAATTTTTAAACAGTTTTACTCGTTTGTTCTGATCCTTTGCTAGATATATCTGTTTACACTTGCCTTGTTATGTTTTGTCTCATATTTAATAAATATTTTAAGAGATATAAAATGGAGAACTTCGATGCTTATTTTTGTGTGTTGAGTTTATGTTAGAAACTGCCGCTCCAACTAGGAAATATTGAACAAAATTAATTTATTAGGTCGGCACTATCGGTGCACCAAAAACTTAGTTTTTTTTATTCTCTTTTGTCGCTTATTCACTCTTGGATATTTTCTTGCTATTGGCCTGTTTACGTGGTTTCCTTGCCTTTTTATCTCTTTACGCTTTTAGGATATGCTTAATAGAAACAATTGTTCGTTGTTATATTTTTTCATTATTATTATATATACTTTATATAATTATATATTTTGGTTATTATATACTTTGGCTGAGCAAAACGCAATAGAACGTGATTGCTGGCACTGGTTTTTGTTTGCATGAATTGGACTCTAAAAACTTTATTATTATCATAATATTCTATCAGGGAATATTCTTGCTAAAATAAGTTTGCATAAAAATTGAACATAATTGTCTTTTGTTAATAGTTCCATAAAAATTAATAACAGCCATCCTGCACTTAATCCCTTTACAGTCAAAGGTTTATTGATCATACGTTTGGTCGAGTAGCAGCTCTTTAAAGAGCAACAAAAAAAACGTACCATTAATGAGTGTCACTAGCACTTATTTACGCACAGATAGCCCACGATGACTTTATTACGTTCAAGCACGCGTCGGATGGGGCGATGAAGCAAGAGCAAGAAACAACCGGGTGAAGTAAAACAGTAAATCGCCATCGATAGCTTCCAATTACTTCCCTATTGCCGGGTGTTGCACCGTGCTTAACCGTGGCGGTACACCACGAAGCCAGTGGATCGATTTTGCGTTTGCATACAAATCGACCGAATTTATGAAAACGTGTCGTAGCACGTTTCACTCCCCCTGGTTCACTCCCTTCCCCCGATTAACCGATACAGCCAGGTAACACCCTGCCGTGGTGCACGCACCAGGGCCAACAAACGGGTACGCAGGTTTAATCGCCTGGCAGGCGAAGAACCTTGCAACGACGCCGACGGCCACCTCCCGAGACAGTACGGTGCTGCATATTAAGTGCATATTCTGTGTGCAGTCCGCCCAAACAATGTCTGGTGTTTGCAAACGCCCGTTACAACACGCTGAAGATTTCAAAGTCGAAGAATCTCCACACGAATTATAGTCAAGTTTATGGACGGGTCCTTGATCTGCCGCGAGCTTCCGTAAGGTGGTGGGGGAATCGATTGCAATCGCAGATGTCGTTAACCTTATTGCTTAATCGAACAAACAAATTAATTTTACCGCACGCACCCACCAAGCGTCCTTATCACAGCAATGCATGGGAAGTAAATTTGCCTTGCAGCTTGGAGCGCGCACTTTGGGATGCGTTACCGAGCATCGATCGTAAATTAAATTACAACTCATGTTGCAATTAAACCACGGACACGTCTAATCGTAAAAAACTTTTTGCGGGATCTTCGGGGTGCGTAAGAGGGGTAGTGAAGAGCATATTAAGAGAGGTCGTGACTGGTGTCGAAATGATCGAGGTGCGCCAACTGCGTAACGATCGAGGTGCTACAATGCGATCTCCGACGTGCGGCAGTGCAAAGCCGCTTACTTTAGCCGCGACTTTTTGGGAGTATATAGTCTTTTTTTTTTTTGTTAAATTAGTTCATTCACTTTTGATATTTTATTTAGGTAAAGCATTTTTATAAGGATTTTTTGTTTTGTTATTTATATTTTTTTTAATTCTTAACAAATTTCAAATATTTTGTAGCAATTATGAGCCATTGTTTTATTGTTGGAAAGACTTTTTTGATTGTAGAAAACAATTATAAATAGCATTCAAATTAGTTTTACTTTCCTGTAGCGTAAGATGCAAAACCGCGATATGCGAGGTACGGCATTTCTGTCGAGTAAATCAATAGACTTCAACAGCTGCTGTTAGGCGACGAACCCTTGCTGTGAGCAACCAGTTGCCTTCGCGGGTGCTTTACACATATTTCACTACATTTTAACGTTCTTCCTTTAATGTCCTTCTGTTTTATGTTTGTTTGTACTTTTACTCTTGTTTTACTCTTGTTCTATAAGTTTACTTTGAAACTAGTTTAAACCACTAATACCTAGTTTAACTTAAGCCCGCTATGAGCGATTAAACTTAAACTCCAATGCACTCTATTGCCTTCAACAACAGAAGTTTAAGGACAACGATCGAAACCATTGTATAAGGTGCCTCGTTTGGCTTCCGTTAGCTCTAATCCGTCCATCGGCTGTGTATTGTGCGTCACAAAAGACCGCCAAACGAGCAGTGAGCGCATACCCCGTAGCAACAAAACGCACCGCAAATTGACATAAAGCGGGTGACGGTAGCCAAAACCATCTTCCCCATCATGGGCACACCCGGCAAAACTTCCGCCTGGCCAACACAGGCTCGGTTCAAGTTCGTGGCTAGCATCTGCGCATTACATCGCTGGAATTGGTTTCGTTCGGATTTCGTTGGTTAAGTTCCCATTTATAGCCACATTTATCATCTGGCCGCCCGTGGTGTACGAACGCTCCCTCCGAACAATTCCCGCAACAGCAGCATCCACGAAGGAGGTGGAAAGAGGAGCCCACTTTATCAACCCATTAGTGAAGAAATAAACAAGGCCAAACAAAAAGCTAAAGTAATGGTGGCTGACATGAGGTTGGTGCGCAATGAGGCATGGAGAAGAGTCTTTATAACGCGCACAACAAACAAACAACTGCACATCATCTTAATGCGTATCTACTACTATCCAATCTCCGTGTCTCCGGGCCGGATCGTTGATGATAGGGTTTGGCTTCGTTCGGTGTGTAATTTGACATCATACGTCCTCCGGTGGCGGAAGAGTAAGAGCACGCTGCCTGCCGATAGTTTGCTTTGCAAGTGCACTTGCACGTACTGTTTCAGTGTGGCTTGAGTATTTCTATTTTTACGATTATCATTCCCCATTGAAATGTAAATTAAATTAAACCTTGGTTTAAGAGAACTGATCGGAAAGGACTAAGCAGAGTAATCTTGATTTGTATCATTTCCTGCAATTTCTTAAATAAAAACAATCGAAAATATTAATCACAATTTGTATCGCTTATAAGGGGGGTAATAAAAGAAGAGTTCGCACTTTTGCCAAAACCAAGCCCAAAGACCTTCCACGGGATTATGGCTGTGTGTTTTGTTTTACAACCGATGTGGTCGTTTGTAACATGTTGTGTTGTGTAAGTAATGCTGTTCTATTCCCCTGTAGCCAGTAAGGTCAAGGTTAAGGTGGAGGCTCGAGAGCCTTCGAAAACATCGACCAGTGAGCTTCAGCACATGACATCACACTGTGCAGATCAGCCTAAATGACCTAAATCGGTACTAATTCCCATAGATGATTTCCTGTAGTGCCTTTTTCATTATAAACACAATCAGATAACTTCAGTCAGAGAGGATTATTTGTAGCTTTGTGAATAATGATATCCAACTCGTTGCCAATTTGAATGAATTCTTTTAAAAAGAAGGTACGGTCGATAAGAGACTTTTTTTTAGTTTCAAATGCGCCCAATTTATTACTGTAATTATTGTAGCTGATTGTTAAACTAGGTAAGGATCAAAACATTTCGTATTGCAAAGAATTTTAATGGTTTGGTTTGTTTACCAAGAAAACAAATGGTTTGTTTGGTTTGAATTTAATTATTTTATAAATTGTTTACCATGAAAAAAACTCTTCTAAATTAAAAAAAAAACCATTTCGCTATTGTTTATCTATTTCGTAAAATTTATTTATCTTGTTAAATAATTTATTTGGCGATTTATTACTAACCATTTTCCAGATATTTTAAGATCATTACTAAAATTTATTGACAATGTCACAACATTTTTGTAAACAAACGATTGAAAAATATGTAGAAATTGATCAATTATTAAAATCATTCGGAGACATTCAAAAATCCTACAGAAACCATGTAACAAATGCATTTTTGAGCTGTCCGTTGGACTGTTCAATAGAAGCGCTGGCTCATCCTGACCGTTCCCACGCTGCTTGGACTAATTATTCGGCTAAGTGATTAATTCAATTCTACTAAGCTAGAATAACGCACTCATAACCAAGACGATCGTTATAATAGGCTAAGAAAAATAATCTAAATCGGATTCTATTTTGCTAATTTATACCCTTTACAAGTACTAGCCATTCCTGTACCATACGAACATGACAAGCGTCAACAAAAATGTTACGGTTTCGCTTAATTTCCTTTATCAAATGACTTAAATCGGCCTAGCACTGTGCGTATGGCAATTCAATTTGACGTTGAAACTCTTGGATTTGACAGATTTGAAACTGTCTCGATCCGGCATAGAGTTTTTCAATCATAATCATAGAATGTGCTCTATTTGAGATCTAATTGCTCATTCTATTTTCTCATTACAGAGACTCTGAGTGTCCCACGCTAGAAGGAGCGGACCATCTTTCACAGACGCAACTTCTGACGCGATTAACACACGTCTGTCGGTACGATCGGCTAGAGCGTCCCAAGCGAGGTAAGCTACAAACGCGACGATTCCATTATTGCAATAACATGCAAGTTAATCATTGAATGCTGCCCTTTTCCAGAATCCATCAACGGTACAAACGGCCCGGTAAAGGTGTACGCCCGTGCTTACATCTATTTTATGCAAAACTTAGAAGCACACGATTTGGTAAGCGATCAGCAAATGCGCCCTATTTCCGAATCCTATATTCTAACCCTATTCCACTCTTCCCACTGCCTACAGCAATTTAAGATACACGCACTGCTCCAGTTCCGCTACGTCGATCCGCGGCTGGTGTTCCGGGAGGTGGCACCGAACCGAACGAAACCGATCATGGGCGAACAGTCGCTGCGTGATCTGCTCTGGGTGCCGCACGTCTTCCTCGCGAACGAGCGCAGCTCCGACATACTGGGCACGGCCGAGAAGGACATCCTCACCTCGATCTCACCCGACGGTACGGTGATCGTATCGACGCGCATCAGCGCCACCCTGTACTGTTGGATGAATCTGCAGAAGTTCCCGTTCGACGAGCAGCACTGTTCCACCGTGCTGGAGAGTTGTACGTATCACGCGTCCATCGTTTGGAGAGTTGTGATCGTTTGAGATGGTCGGATTGATGAGCCTTTTATTCCTCACAGGGATGTACAATGAGGACGATTTGGTGCTACTCTGGGAGCACAAGTCCCCTGTAACGCTGGCCCCGGAGCTGCATCTTACGGAGTACGTGCTGCTGGAGATGTTTACCAACGAGACGGTTATCAATGCGGATCTGAGCGATCTTCGCCATGGTGCTTTCGGTAGGTCTGAATACTGATGACACTAACCTGATGAAGGACTAACGCTCCATTCTCGCGACACTTTCAGCTGGTAACTACAGCTCGCTCAGCTTCACCGTACATCTGGCGCGCGAGATGGGCTTCTACATGATGGATTACTTCATCCCCTCGATCATGTTGGTCGCTATCTCGTGGGTCACCTTCTGGCTGCAGGCGGATCAGTCTGCGCCCCGCATTACGCTCGGCACTAGCACCATGTTGACGTTTATTACGCTAGCTTCCGCCCAAGGCAAAACGCTCCCGAAGGTCAGCTACATTAAGGCGTCCGAGATCTGGTTCCTCGGCTGTACCGGGTTCATCTTTGGCAGTTTGGTTGAGTTCGCCTTCGTCAATACGATCTGGCGCCGGAAGCGCAACGTGGAGGTGAAGAAGGTTAACAGTAAGCACGTGCTCAAGCAGGCCATCACACCGCGGCCGGCGCGCAAGGACATGAGCGGACTGCACAAGTCACACTCCTGCACTTCGCTGGCCGACTCTGCCACGACCGTTTCGGCCAACTCCTTCAACAACTATCTAACCGTGCATGTAAGCATATAGATTAGTGCGTACTATTCCTTTTAAATACAATATGTTTAACCTTTTTTTTATCTTTTTTCCAGTCCATCCCCCAAAAGAGCCCCAGCAGTGCCACCCTGCCCATCATCTCGACGACCGACGTCGACCGGGCAATGACGGAAGCCTCCAACGTTACGATCCAGATCGAGGGCCAAACGAGCAACGTGAACGGAAACGGCTGGACCACGATGACACCGCAGGAGGTGGCGATCTGGATCGACAAACGGTCACGCTTCGTCTTCCCGATCGCGTTCGTGATCTTCAACATATTCTACTGGACGTTCGTGTACTACGTTTGAGGAGGCCCGGCCATACAAGTATGGTTTACAGTCATTGGGTTGTTTTAGTTGCAAACAACGATCCGCCTAATTCGGCCGGATGCACCGGAAAGTATTATACTGCGAGGCAGCGAGGGACGACAGCCTTGTGCTGGCCTTGTAGAGTCGCCTTTTTGTGTGTTTGTGTGTGTGTATGTGTGTGTGTTTCTAAGTAAAACACTTTCTTACCGAAGATTAAACACTTAGCGATAATTATTTATTTGAACGACGTGCCTAAGACCTACCTACTGTGTGCATAGTTATAAACGAAACAAAAAAGTGAATAAATCCTGATACAACAAGTTGAACTGAGTAATTCTGAGTGTTTCATTTTGGGCAGGGTATTGTAGAGATCGATTACTACTTCTGCAGTGAAATAAAGATATCATATTCTACAGAACGCGGATAAGGGTTGGTTCGAAATCCTAACAATTTATCATTAAAAAAAACATGCAGGTAAATTTCTGGATCAATTTTGGAAATTTGAATTCGTCAGTGAAGGATATCTGATGACAACTTCGTTGTTCTATATGATCTAGTAATGTGTCTTATCTTTGTATCACACATGAGCTACCGTTCTTCAAGCAAGAGTATCCTCTCGGACGAATTAAGGTCTTGTTAACAATTATTGATCAGCTTTGTTAAGGTCTAGTTGGCACAATTCGATGAAAACAGTAATGAAAATTAAGCTTCTAATGGTAGCGAGATCAAGCTAAAGCTACACATGGTTGTCAGAGATCACTTCAAAACACCATTCAGGAAATTCAGATTCTGTATCTAAACTAGTGATGGCTAAAGTTGACAAAAGTCCGGAGTCGGCTAGGATCCGATTTCGATAATTTTGGAACATACTTCGGAAGGTAGGTCCACCCAGCATTTTGCAGAGTCGTTTCGAATCGTCTGGCGCTGTCCAGAATCGCCCGGAGTCGCTTGGAGTTGTAGTCGCCCGGAATCGTTCGGAGTCGTCCGGAGTCATCTGATGTTGTCCGTAGTCACCCGGAGCCAGAGTAGTCCGGATTCATCCGGAATCAGTAGGAGTCGGCCTTCGATACATTGGCCTTTATACGAAGTGCACGTGCAAAGTGAAACACAAAAACTCAACGAAATGAAATGCCTGATCACATGCACATTGCACAGGACGGGTACAGTTGGCTCCGACCAACTCCGATTCCGGACGAATTCGATCGACTCTGAACAACTCCGGACGACTCTGAATGACTCCCTAACAATCCGACTTCGTATGACTCCTGGCGACTCCGGGCGACCTCGGGCGACTCCGGGCGACTCCGGGCGACCTCGGGCGACTCCGGGCGACTCCGGGCGACTCCGGGCGACTCCGGGCGGCTCTGGACGACTCTGAACGGCTCTGAATGACTCCGAACGACTCCAAACGACTCCACACGACTCGGACTCTGGCGGAACTAGTGATTTCGATTTTGCCGGAGTCGGATTCGGACTAACAATAGCCGGAGTCGGATCGGATTCGTGTGTGAGAGCGCTCCAGAGAGCACATCACTAATCCGAACATAGCGTTAAAATGATAAATATGTCACTTATTTTTTCATATCATGTTGTGTGCAGAAAAAAACATCTTCTCTGAAATTGTAATGCAATGTGCATTCTTTCCTGGTATTGAGTTGAGGGTTGAGTTTTTTTCTGTCACTCACTGTGATCCCTGGGCAATCGTTCCATCGTATGCTGTACGATGCCATCTTCTAGCCCTCGAACCTCTTGCCGTAAAGAGACATAACGCACTGTGCCTTTTCATCGGTGGTCTTCTCAGCGGTGGTCCATCAACTCACCGTCTCTGTTGTCCCGCGTCAGCATATTGCGCACCATCTCGCCCGTTTAGGACTAGAAATATTCTGCGGATACCCCAGCTTCGATCCAGGTCGGCTGGTCGGTCAGGCTCTATGATTCGTAGGTCTGCGGAGTCCAATGCTAGCTCCGATGCATTTGACTTCGGGATATCTTCAGCGCAGTTCAAAGGTAGACTTCGACTCCTGCCATGGCCTATGTAGTGTTGTGATTTACTTATATCATCACTTCTGTAATAATTGCTGTTGTAGTGGAACATCTTTATTTAATTTGTAAATCCTGAACATTTTAATGATAATTGTAAACGCTTTCTTTTTTATCTTATATTCACTGTGCTCGTTGTGAATTAAATAAATTATAACAATAATAATAACAATAAAAATCTCAGGCAACAAACCGTATGTTCAGTGTGTTCATGCACTTCTTCACCCTGCTGCATAATTCTATTGGTTTTGGAGCATAATGAAGGCCTCGACTGCTGATGACTGACTATTGACATAACCGAGCTGACTGATTATTTGATTATATTACGTACAGTCTCTCCGTTTGTGTCCTTGCGGCCTTGGTTTAATGGACTCAAAGTGGATCGAGCGTTCATCCGAATGATGTCACGACTCATGTCGAATCATTTTGCGTTGAATTCTCATCTACAACGTTTAAATCTGGCTCAGACACTGTGGAGTCGGATTCCACGATGCTTGAAGTGGAATACTTTGATACAGTATGTTTTGTTTCAGGGCAGCCAGGCAATGACTAAATCTGGAAATACTGCATTCAAATGAGCAAAAGGCCAAATAAATTCGACACGTTTCTGTCGACCTGCCACTAAAAATAACGCCATAGCCTTCGAAGGAAGCTAGCTCCACAGTCGCCGCAATAGACCTGAACAACCATCCATCGCTACGAAAGACAAACACACCAGAAACCCAACGATTTCCAGACACGAAGATCACTGTCAACAACAACAAGCAAACAACAGTATAATTATTATAATATTACAACCGAGTATGCCCGTTTTAAGGCAAAACAAGAAGTGTAAATTCCTTGAGAATTATGTAAACCGTTAGCACAAGAAGTGTTAACAATACGGCTAGTAAAAAGCCGTATACTAAAAACTAAATAAATTAAAACTAAATATACAGTTTTTTTCTTTATTTTTATACAGACTTTGAGCCAATTGGTCTCATTCGCCTCTGATAAAATATACAGTCAATCCCAGACCCAAGACAGTTTTAGATACATCACACATTTTTTTTTTAATTATTAGAATATCTTTTTGTATAAAACTTTATCCGTAATTTCCCATACTTTCTTTCAATGGATGTATCCAACAAAATAAAAGGTAATAATTTCAAAAACTTGTAATTCGGAACATATTCAAAATCGCAAGTCGTAAGTGACTCGTTAAACAGAGTCAGAATATAGAGACCGGCATACATCATCACCGTTCAGGTAACATTTTAGCTTTAATAATTGTTTATACTCTTGTAGTTTGAGTATCAATTATTTGGATAAAATTTGGAGTTAAACAGTTTTAAATTTGTATAAAAATATTTTAATATTTTTGGAAGTTGTGTGTAAAAATATGTGAATAAATTAAAACATTATTTATCACAAAAAAAACTATGTTTTATGCCAGCCGCATGCATGGGACGCAAGCATAGTGCAGCATAGGTGCGTTCCGATTTGTTTACGTTTATGACGGAACAGCTTTCAGCTGTGTTCGATACCACAAACACAGTGAAGCAGTACCGTAAAGGGCATCGGTGGCCGGTTTGTGCCCGAGCCAGTCTGCACTTTGCCGAGTCATCTGCACATTCGTTGCTAGCAGTAGTAGTAGTAGTGGAGGTGGTAGTGGTGGTCGTGCAACCTGTTGGAGAGATCCGATCGACACTGACACTGGCTGTCGTACGCACCCGTCTGTATCGTAATCGCACCGCACCACAAGGGAGAGAAAGTAGTTACGCGAACAGTGCGGTACTATCGGTAAGGCTTATTTTTGTGAGGTTTGCAATCAGAATAGCGATAAGGTTTTATCTAACCTTCTGTGACCCGGTGCACCCGTTCATTAGTAAGCGTTGATAGGGAAGGAAGGGATCACGCTTCGCCTGATGCCAACCAAGTCCCGATAGCTCAGGTTTCTCCTAAGCCCGTTCCACACACGCACAGAAATCGCATACATTAAAACTTTCACCTACTAACTCGGGAAGCTTACACGCTCCCTTTTGGCAATAGTTTTTCAGTAACCGGCGGATAGCAAGCACACACAATGGCACGGAACCGCATGCTCGTGTACTTCTTCACCCTGCTGCACCTGGTGATCGACAACGTGCTGTACCTGTGCCTCAAATGGTACTGGGGCCCAAGCAAGCGGCGCTGCCCGACCCTGCAGCGCAAGCGGCTCCTCGTCACGTACAGTGCGGTCGAGCTGGCGCGGATGATACGTACGCGCGAGGTGTCCTGTTACGATGTGATCAGCGCGTTTATCGATCGCCTCAACGAGGTCAACCCGCTGGTGAACGCCGTGCTCGACGGTCCGTTCATCGATGCGCTCGAGGAGGCGCGCCGTATCGACGAGCGGCTGCAGCAGGGCACGATCGGTGAGGCCGAACTCGCGACGAAACCGTTCCTGGGCGTACCGTTTACGACGAAAGACAGCACGGCGGTCAAGGACCGGCTGCACACGCTCGGTATCGTCGCGAGGCGCACGGTCAGGGCGAACAACGACGCGGAGTGTGTCCGGCTGTGATGAAGGAGGCGGGCGCAATTATTATCGCGACCACGAGCATACCGGAAATTAATCGATGGTAAGCGGTGGCGGTGGCTAATTATAGTGCGCAGCATGTTCCGGGTGTGTGTGTGTGCCTCATGTTTGTTTGTTTGTTTCCGTCCCACACACACACACAGGCAAGAGACACGCAACAACATTATCGGCCAGACAAACAACCCGTACGATAATCGGCGCACGGTCGGCGGCTCTAGCGGAGGGGGGAGGGTGCGCTTCTGGCGGCTTGCGGGACACCGATCGGATTGGGTAAGATCGCTGCGGGTGTGTTTAGCATTTTGCCAATGTCTAATGTTTGCTTTCACTGTGCCAGGAACCGACATTGGAGGTTCGATCCGCATGCCCGCCTTTTACTGTGGCGTGTACGGGCACAAACCAACCACCGGCATCATCAACACACGCGGCTGCTCGTTGCGCACCGGGCGCGAACCCTCCACCATGGTTGTGGCCGGACCGATGACCCGCTACGCAACGGATCTGCTCCCCCTCATGCAGGTACTGGTGGGTCCGGAAAAGTGCACCAGCCTGCGCTTCGACGAACCGGTCGATGTGCGCAAGCTGCGCTACTTCTACATCACCGAATCGGGCGACATTAAGTGCAGTGCGGTGCAACCCTCGCTGCAGAAAGCGATGGACCGCGGGTGCAGCACTTTGGCCAGATTGCACCGGCCGGTGTGCGGAAGGTAACGCTCAGCGGCACCGACCGAACGACCAACATGTGGCGCTACTGGATGACGCAGGAGCCGGCCAACTTTGGCACGCTGCTGGGCAATGGGAAACCGCTCAGCCCGCGTGGAGCTGGCCAAGAAGCTGACCGGCCGGAGCGAGTACACGATGGCGTCGATCTACTCGCTCATGGATACGCTGCTGCCGCAGGAAAAGGAGGACGTGATCAAGGAGCTGACGCGTCGCTGCGATCAGGAGCTAACGGAGCTGCTCGGTGACGATGGGGTACTGTTCTACCACAGCACTACCCACGCGGCACCGTACCATTACGGAGCGTTCGTGAACGTGTACAACTTTAGCTACTGGTGTCTGTTTAACGTGCTGCACGTACCGGCCACCAGGTGCCGCTCGGGTTGGATGGGGATGGGCTACCGCTTGGCATACAGGTTGTGGCGAGTCGTAACCGGGACCGGCACTGCTTGCTGCGGTGGCGGAAGAGATCGAGCGCGTGTTAACGGACGCATTCCACCGTTCATTGTGGATTAGTTGGGGTGTTTCTCAGTTTCTTTTTCGCCCTAAGGACAGTCGAATACGATGTCCAATATTGATCGATCACGGAGGCATAGTGAGGTGTAGGTCAGTTGGGTTATATTATTTATTCGTTAGCTTATGCAATGGTCGTGTTTTTTGTTCTTCTTTGTGGTCGTTAAATTAAACTCGTAACAAATAATATACTCTTCTTCCAATGCGGTCAATTATCGTTGTTCATGGCTAGTAAGAGTAGTAGTCGAGGGAACTTTTGAGTCATTTTGGGGTAAAAAGCACTTAACAAAAGCCTCTCTAAACTGAACGAATTAACTTAAAATTAAAAAAAAATACTATTTAATGTCGGCATAAAGGAAGGGGTATTAATAAAGGGACCATAACATATAGAGCACGGAGGGATTGATTTTTGTTGCACCTTTGCGTGGCAATGGCGAGCTTCGGGGCGGTCGAGCTATACTCCCGCAGCCCGAGGTTGATTAATTTTTGGTAATAAATAATCTCTCATACTTATATAGTACCAAATAGGCGGAATGTGTACATAATTCTCACGCGCAGCTGTAACAATGCCTCTCCCTGTAGATGACTGTCACGTTCAAACGTTGCTTTCCAGCATGTCGACAAGTCGTTTAATTTCACGTCTGCAATTGCAAAGACAAACCAAAAAGCGTTACATAAACGCCCCCCTAGCCCCCTACGCGCATTACTTACATTCTTACTGCTAGGGCTTCGGCCGGTTTGATCGTTTTAGAAATTTCCTCCGCTTTGGCCATTATCGTGTACATACACTTGATGTTACCGTCCATGCAGTCCGTCAGCTTCGTGACGGAGTTTTTGTAAATCTCCACATTGTCCGCCGTAATGGAGGAGATCGAGTGCAGCACGCTGCACAAGCTTTCCGACAGATTGTCGACCGATGCGGCTAGCGCTTGCGCCTCGCGTTCGATCTCGTTCAGCACGTTCGGATCGACGGACGAGGCCGATGCTGGATGGGGAGCGACGAATCCACTCCCGTACGCCATCGGTCCTCGGCTGCTGCTAGTACCGGGCAGCGTTAAATTAGCACCGCTAGTGCCGGGACCAAAGCTTAGCCCGCTGAGACCACCGGTAGCTGCCGAGGGTGTGCTTTGCCGCGAGCTGGACAAATTGCAAGAATCCTTCCGTGTGACCGTCACGGGCTTGCTAGCTTGATTTTGTACTCTAAGTTTTCCGCCACAAAGTGCGTCATGTTGCCGTCCACCCGTACGGTTCCTTCGAGGTTGTATGGGAATGAAGCTGGCAGGAGAAAGAGAGAGCGAAATTTTGTTTTATTTAGCAAAAGAAAACCGCGACAAAACGCTGCTCCATACCTTTACGTCCATCACACACCAAGGAGTCGGGTCGTTTTTTCGTCTGCGAAGACGACGAGGACGAAGATGATCCGTCCGGTTGGTTACCGTTGCTAGCACCACCGTCCGTTTCTTCGGCAGCCGCTCCTGCGAACAGGTTGTGCGTGTAGGCGATTTCACTGTACGATTCCGTCATCGCCGATGGAACTTCTTCGCCTAACGTTTCGTCGTATTGCTCGTGACCTTCGAAATCGTCTCCAGCATCCTGCCGCATGTCACTCTGTCGGGCAGGAGCAGCGAAAGGATTTTTTCTACGATGGTCCGCTTCGCTCATGGTTCTCTCTTTCCATGCAAAAAAAAACTCAACTTCTAACACCTCAACAAACACTTTGAACTGTTGTACGTTTGACTAGATTAGATTATGCACTATCCATGATAATGCGCGTGTTACGTACACATTGGTAGCAATTATGGTTAAAACAGTAAAAACAACGCGAAAGGGATTACATGGTCGATATTTTTCTTGCCTCTGTTGAATTTGTCCTTTTTCGCTGCTTTTGTGTGTTTGTTTTGATTGCTATATCATTGCTGTCACTCTAAGGGTTGCTGTCAAACAAACTTCCCCTCCCGGCAAATGCAGCACACGGGATGCGTGATTAAAAAAGTTGGACACCAAAAAACCGTTAATGCAGCTTGCACCAACCAACGGACGAAACGACGAGTGTAGTGGACATATGAATAAAAAGGAATGGATCATTGTAAAGTTCTCCATGAGGCATTTTTACGTCTAAATAAAGGGTATAAAGAGCATATACACACAGAAAGGGTAGGAAAACAGCTGCAATGTATATATTTAAAAAAAACTTGGAATGCAAGTAAAATTCAAATTAGTTGATCCTTATTCTTATCCCTATTTTTTCTTTCACGTGGGATTGGCTTGAAACACGGGTTGGTTGAAAAAGATGGGACAGAATTAATTCAATCGCACCACTTTCAGATGTTTCAACGCAGTTTTAAAAAATGTGCACGTTCTTCTCGGATAATAATAATTCAGGTCCAAATATGTTGCTGCAACAAGGAACCCTCAAACAAACTTGTTTATTTCCTCATGTGACACAATTTTCCCGCCATATAAATTTTGCTGTTCTTGAATTCAATTTGGTAGTAGATGTTCTCGACTTTTTCATAGAATGAGTTCTGAAAAAAATAATCCCTCCTGAACTAAAATAGATTCCTTATCGCATCATATTTGAATAATGGTCGACATAACAGAATACTGTCACGGGCGAGTTTAAAGTCCAAGATGACCTACACACTCGCGTTGAGTAAAATTTAGAAAAAAAGCGATCCTAGTTCTAGATAGTTCCTAAAAAATTTGCAATCAGTATATTCAATTACAAATGTTGGCAGCATCCAGAAAAGTCGGGAATCGTTGGGTTCGTTCGGATTCGTCCGAAATTGTTCGGAATTCTCCGTAACCATCGGAATCGCCAAAATATTTGGAATATTCGCATTAGTGAGAATCGTAGTCGGACGGTATTAGTAAATGTAAGCATGAATGTGTGTGATTTATAAATATTTGTTTTTCTATCACTTTGTGCATATCTTTGGCGAGTGAATTGATTGTAAATTTTTTTACGGAACGATAACTGAATACGGTTTGTGGTCGATGTTCAATGTAATTTCATCCGTCATACATCACCTAGCTTCTATAGAAAGCATATCAAATTACACGCTTCAACTTGCTTCCCTCGCAAGTGAGATATTTTCAACCAATTTTTATTTTTGTTTTACAATTGTTTATGGTAACCGGTTTCCTTGAAATTCCTTAACACTTGTATAAATAAATCTGCTTAACCATATTTTAGATTTATTGATACACGTGTTGCACGCTTTTCAAGAAGTGGCCACATGGCAAGCTATGGCAATTGTGTCTGCAATCTTCTAACAACGTGTGAGAAAAAATATGAAGAACGGTTTTTTCTATCAGTAAAAAGGTGTTAAAATTATGATACTTTTCGCAATTATGAACATAAGTGCTAGATATGAGCTTGAGTTTCAGCATACCTTTTTCAATAGTAGATGCCAAGGTTATCAATATCATCGTAGTCATTTTTCATATTGCTCTCTAATCGATTCAAAAAGCATGTAAGCTTTACATTTTTTTCTTAAATTTCCAAATTTCCATAAAACCAAACGAAAACTAGCATTTATTATCCTATATTGTACAGAATTTGTAGTTCCTACTTGGTAAGACGAGTAATACGAAATTACTAACTACTTATCCGTCGTTACAACCACTTTGCGGTCTGCCTCAGGAGCGTCCGAAACAGCTCACGGTCTCGAGCCTTCTCGTCGTTATAACGGATCCTCCATTGTCCCTTCACACATGCGGGGTCAAGTATCCTTCTGAGCATCTTCCTCTCGAACGCGGCTAAGAGGGTGTCTTCACATGTGGACAGTGTTTATGTCTCAGAGGCGTATGTGAGTACCGGTACTATATAGGTACTATATAGTCCCAGCTTTTTAGAGCGCCCACAAGGACAGAGGAGGCGTGGTAAGCCCAATTGAGGTGCAAGATGGGATGGATGCGTCCGCCATTAAGGCCGGGATAACGGACTGGCAGACGAAGGAGCGAGACCGTGAGCGGTTTCGGACACTCCTGAGGCAGGCCAAGACCGCAAAGCGGTTGTAGTACCGGATAAGTAAGTATAGTCCCAGCTTCGACCGTCGCGATACGAAGTACTAATTAAATTTTGATTGCATTTTCGTTGCACTGTTCAACCTTCGACTGGCGAAGACTTTCATTCTTAGAAAAAAGAGAAACAAGGGACTATAAAGAATGCAAAAAAAAAACATTGCTGTCATACAGAAACAGGAAAACGAAGAGATCCGAATGTATAAGTTTTGTTTTTTCAATTAGAAGGAAAATACGCAGTATAACTATAACTTAAATGTTTGGATGATGAATAAAGCATTGCCAAATCATCTTAAGCGGTTTCGGACACTCCTGAAGCAGGACAAGACCGCAAAGCGGTTGTAGTGCCGTATAAGTTGAACAGTGTTGAGAATATCTATTTTTTTTATTATTCAGGTCCCTCCTTCAGGCTGTGCCGTATTGCTTAGAATATCTATTCATATTTTGTTCAAAGGCAGATTTTATATTCCTAAACCACTTCAATCTGCCAAACGATTCGATTAGAAGCACTTAGCGCACAGTGAGAAACTAACCGAGAATCGATTTTCAAAACCAATGCACCAACAACCATTCTCGCTCGGTGTAGAGGCGCCCTAGTACGACTGCAAACTTTTGGCCCTTTATTCTAACAAGCGCTCAGTGTACAGCGATAGCCATACCGCGAGTATGAGTGACACGTACAGCAGCATCTAACGCGTTACTCTCTCTCCTTCGCACGTGCAGCTGCCGGCAACGGTCCGGACTGTCGGGAGTCTGTTCGTACCGTCGGTTCGCTCGACGGTTCAGTCTTCGTTTTTCTCGTGCGTAGAAAAGACTCACCCCTCCCGCATAGCGTCCTCTCTCTCGCGGCTGAGATCGATTTTTCTTAGCAGCAGCAGCAGCAGCAGCAAGCAAAAGTGCAAAAGCGCAAAGAAATAAAACGGGAAATAGCGACAAAAGCGAGTGGTCCCTATTTTCCTTACCTCCCTCGTTAGTTTTTGGTGAAAGTGCATTAGTTAAACGTTTTTTTTTTTTTCAACTATCCCGGTTAATTCCCGCACACACTCATACTTCCACATTTACACACACCCATACTTGGTACGTTCGATTTTTTTTTGCAACCGACGACGCGTCGAACGGATTCTTCTAGACTAAATAGAAGGAAGGAAAGGAACGTGCAAGTCTGTGGCCGTTTTTGTTTGTTTGTTTGAAATCACTTTAACTTCACACAACTCCGTGTTCGTGCCGTTTTGCCCATTTTATCCCAAATGGACCCGAGTAAGGTTTTGGGATAAATATTACTTTACAACCAAAAAAAAAAGGCTCTCTCTACGACCGCCTCGCCGCCGTTCCCGTCAAACGGTAAGCAGCAAAGTAGTGCATATTAACGTTTTCTAAGCGTCCACGCGTGAACGTGGTGGCAAACGTCTAGTCAGGACATTTTGGGGCGAAAAGTTCCGCTCCACCTGCCAGGGGACAAAAAACTTTATCAGGTGAACCCTTCGTCGACAGGTGAATTCGCGTCATCAAGCGAGAAAGGAGAGAGTGAGAGCAAGAGGAAGCGCGCTAAAACAAAGCAAGTTGTACACCAGACAGAATGGCGGAGTCGGAGGACTTAAGTAATAGCAGTAGTAATAGTAGTAGCAGGGAGGATATGCACTTTTTCGAAGGTGTGGAAAAGCTGCTGGAAATCTGTTCGAACCGTCGACAGCGTGCAAGAATGCCGATCTGCGAAAGATCCCCAGGTAAGTGGAATTTTCCTATTTGAAAAAAAAAACCGCATCCTTTTTTCTATCCCTCCATTCCTTACCTCATCCTCCTTAGCAACACACACACGTACCCGGGTTACTTTGCTTTCCTGCACTTTGCTTCACTTCATAGTGCTTATGTGTGTGTGTGGGTCAATTTTCAAAAATCAGCTGAAACTACGGGCCAGCCCTTGTCAGATGGGTGGGATATATGTGTGTGTGTGTGTCGGTTAAATTTCATGGGCTGGCCCGGCGGCTACCCTGCACACACGCGCATACGTTTGTTTGTGTTGGTGTGCAAGTTTGCAGCGCCTTACCCCAAGTGCGGTAAAGCGGAACCATATGAGATTGGTTTTGCGACTGTGTGTGTGTTTCGCGTTTTCTAATGCGCTTTGTTCAAAGGGGAAGCAAACGGGAGCGGTTGGGCAGAGGAAGCTCTTGGATGTGCGCAAATTTGCACTTTCCATCACGCCCTTCCACCACCACCATCAATTTTTCTCCTGCACCGTTGTATGCACCACCGGGGTAGGTGGGAAAATAAAGAAGTCCGCGATTCGGTTCATCTTTGATGAGGCGATGCACTTCGGATCGATTTGGCGCGTAGGAAAAACGCTCCTAGCACGTGTGTGTATGTGTGGGTTTTTCGCGGAAACTAACCGCGGTTGTTTTATCGACCGTCAAGTAGGAGGTTTTCGCTTTCTTTCGAGGGAAGTTTTCCGGGGCGTGTGATCGTGGAAATTGCTTTTGTTTTTTTTTTTTTTGTTACTTCGTGAATGTTCTACGCGTTTTTCCCTCGTGGAAGCTCTCAGCTGTCAGCGCCTGAACCGGCGGCTGAAAGAGAGTTCGAAATGAGAAGAGAGTGTGGGAATTATGTAATGTTGGGTTGGGATTTTTATTCATTTAAAATCGCATTAATTTACTTCACAATATTTTTTAAATTACATTCTTACGAACAACGATTTACAAGAATTACTAGACACGACGCTGTGTGCACTGAAGGGAAAACCCAAGGAGGGTGGGGGTCAGTTTTTGCTTTACCTTGAAATTGAACCGGCTACTTTGACGGGTGTCAACGAATTTGGCAAGCGCGGGCATGTGTGTTTGTGCGCGTGTGTGCTGCTGTGCGGAGAAAAGGACCAATATTCGTTACTTTGCGGCATTAGAAGCTTTCCCTTTCTGTCCCCAGCACGTCCGTACTGGTTGGGGGGGAAGGTGTACACACAGGTGCGCGCGGCCTGTGTATCGGACACACCGCCGTGTTCGTTGTCAAGGTTTGTTGTATGTGTCGCACATCACAGCAAACCATGAATAATGTTGGTGGGCCACTGTTTCCAAGTGCCCCACGGATGGCAAAAGTATGTATAGTTCTGTTGACAAAAAAGAAAAAAAAATAGCGATTGTTGCAGTGCCGTTTCAAGATCGTCAACATGGTTGTTGGTTGGGCTATATTTAACAGGCCATTTCGCGGTGGCATTTTTGCCAATAAATGCGGTAAAACGTGCGCGGGAAGTAAAGGGTAATTCCAGCCTCCAAGGTGAAAAGCTTGCTTTGGTGGACCCCAAATGTGAGCGACACTCGACTCCCCCCCCCCCCCCCCCCCCGCATTTGCCTCTGTATACATGTATGCGAACACGTGCGAGAAGTTGTATATGTGTGGGTGTGTGCGTGCAAGACGTTTTTTTGGGCGTTGAGATGGTTCGATGCCAAAGAAGCCGCCTTTAGGGCGAACACGCGTCCGTCTCGTGATGGTATGCTGAATTAACACATTTTTTGTTTGCCACCAGGTACACTGGGCACACGTGCCGATAGACAGACGCAAAGGAGGAAAGAGTATGGCCCGATAAGTTCAGTGATTTCTCCGGGGAATTGTGCCCGGGACATCCACACACGTTATCGAATGCTTCTGCTGCTAATCTATGGCCGTTGTATCATCTCCACCTGATTGCCTCTGTTATTATCGAACGTGACCCGCAAACGCGCGACACATGTGCCCTTACGATTGCGGTATTTAATCTAAAATGGTATTTTTAGCCATTATCAATCCGCTGCAAGCGCCGATGGGTGATTAATCCCGTAGAGAGAAAAAAAACGTCACCGTGCAAAGGTTGGAAGCGTTGATTTCGTACGCATTTTGGTTTGTTTTTGCAGTGTTATATTACTTCAAAAACGCACTAAAACGAATCCGAAGGGCACAACACAGTTTCGGCTGATAATAATGGATGGAACACGCACGGGTTGCTTGCAACACAAAGAAAAAGACGCCGCTGGAAGGGCGACCCGCACCGAAATTGACAAATATCACGCGTGGAATGTTCCAGAACATTTTCAAAACAACTCACACACACCACCACCGCACGGCGCAGCACCCGGAAAGGCGTGTCGTACACGGAAAATTGGACATTCATTACGCATACGCGGACACAACACGCATACATAGGGGTTTTCACTTCCCCGCTTTTTTTTTTGGCAGCGAGAGAGTGAGGGGAACATTTATCAGACCTGTCTCTTTCTCTCTCGGTCTCTGTTCGTGTACCTCAAGGGTTAACGTGCACATTTTGACTACCCAGCCGGTTGCTTTGATTGCTGCTGCTGGTTGTGTGTCGCCTCGGTGATGGAGTGGTGTCCGTCCGTCAGCGAGAGATGAGTAATTTGGTTGGCGAGATTCATCTTGCAAAAAGGCTCGTTTACACGTTAGAAACAAGGCAGCTGGTCGCCCCGCTTTCCCGCCCCGGTACTGATAAGCGAGCTGTTCGACCTGTTTGACGTGACCAGTTTCGTTTCGAAGAGCCCCAGAGACACTCTAGGCCCTTCCCGATCGGTCAGTGTGTGCGATGCTATTGGTGTTGTGTCAGCAAAGGGTCAACGCCGATTGACTGCTGGGTGCCCGCGATAAGCTACGCCGTCGATGGCGGCGCGCACGCCACCACCAGATAGCGCAGCGCAAACGATCGCCGCGAACCGTCTCGACTGGAAACCACGTGGCGGACCAGTTGGCGTGCTTTCCGGCGGGTGCGTTTGTAGATGTGTGCACGCAACTGGTGCGGTTTTGTTTTCCGGCATCTCGCTCCCGGTTGCGTAAAACAATTGCCTATCCTCTCGCTTCGGTCCTTTGCGCTGCTATTTGACGCATCGCGCGTAGTGTTGGGTAAAGTGCTGCTGTGCGCACTGTGCGCACAGCACACCATACTGTGCGCACAGCACAGCACAGTGCCTTAAGTGCTACCACAGTGCTAGCACTTTCGCACAGTGCTAGCACAGTGCTAGCACTTCCGCCAGTGCTAGCACTTTCGCACAGTGCGCTCTCTGAGCACAGTGCGAAAGTGCTAGCACAGTGCTAGCACTTTGCACTGTGCTCAGAGAGCGCACTGTGCGAAAGTGCTAGCACTGTGCTAGCACTTCCGCACTGTGCTCAGAGAGCGCACTGTGCGAAAGTGCTAGCACTGTGCTAGCACTTCCGCACTGGTTCCAGTGCGCACTGTGCGCACAGTGCGCACAGCACACTAAAGGCAATGTGCGTGTGCGCACAGCACACTTAATTGTGCTACTTTACCCAACACTAATCGCGCGCTGCGCTGCGCGTTCCAGCATCAGCGTTGGGCCGTGCGCTTGTAGTTGTTTCGGCTACTGCGCCATGCATCGCCACTTGTCACATGGTTTGCGGTGTTCAGGTTTCCGCTGCCTTTGCCCGTGTTCTTGCGAGCAAAGGATGAAGCAACCAAATTGGCGGTTGTTCAATTAATTGCGGCCGTTTGTCCGGTAATTGCGCACCAGGTGAATGTGTGGTTGGCCCGACGATCGTGACAGAGGGACCTAAAGCGAAGAGTCTCCTAAAGCGCAAAACCTCAGGATGATTAACTCAGTTCAGGATTTTTTTTAAAAATCAATTATTAACAAAATTATTGACTTACTTCAACAGCAACGAATATAAGTAAAAATATATAAAAGTACGTGAAAATACTCATTTGAACCAATCGCAATAGTTTCGATCATGTAAATGCTATGTTCCTTCAGAGTTTGCACAAATTTAAAAATGTATTCGTCATTATAACGCTCAGAAATGATTTTGAATCTATTTTTACACTGTTTACAGCAATTACTTGTTTATTAAACGTTTAATTATTTTACAAATATTTCTACATCAATTCAATTTCAAACCTATTTTCAAATGTCTGTTTTTGTAACTGTTAAAATAGAAGATCTAAAATAATCATTTTTAAACGCTCCGTTTCGAGTTCAACGTGGTATTTTAGTTGGCCACATATTTTGACCAAATAAAGACAGCTTGATATAGCTTAATAAATAAAACTTTCACGCACTGTGAGCAAGCAATCGCTCACAGAACTTTCATCCAATTTACATAAATTATGTTCATGCTTGGTGGAACTTTGACGCGTGTCCGCAACTTTCTCGCGACAATTTTAAAACTCTGCGAGCAAAACAATTGCTGGAAACATTGTTTTAGCTGTTGTTCAACCCTCGTAAATTCATGTACAATGTTTCTACAATGCCGAAGCCATCTGGCGACATCGCTAGGGAATCTGGTTCTCATTTAAAATGGCTCAAAAAGCATAACAATAATGAACTATATTCATTGGAATGTAGTAAACAGCTTACAGATTAGAATCAAGTTTGTTTGAACAATAAAAAACCGTTTATTTACATTACATCGATACACACTGAACCTTCCTTCAGCCAATCGATCAACGGACGATGTACGCTGAAGGAATTTGCTGATGAATGTGGGTTTTTGTTCTCCAGTGTCTCGAGCACCATACCCTGACAATGTATATATACCATCGTCCACGGTGAAATGGAGGTTCATATTTCCTTGACATTGATGCAACATTGCCACTGATTGCATAACTCATAAAAAGGGCGTTGTTGTTTTAAACAGTATGACTCAGGAATGATCGGACGTGTTGACTGCCTTTCGATCCGATTGTAATGGAAGTTTATGAGTTGTGCACACAAAGCAATTTCCAGAACCCTCCCGTTGCCCCGTCAAGCCCAATCACACCTCATCGGAGCGGGCTCATGCATCATTAATTTCCACCACACGTAAATGTATTCCCGCCGGGTAAATGGTATAAAACAAGAATCTTCCCTTCATTTGCACTCGGTGCAGCAGCAGCAACAAAAAATAAAAGCCCACCTTCGACCTTGAGAATATGATATACAGCAGCAGCAGCAGCAGCCACAGCACCACCGTGTTCGTGTTTTTTGTGTTGTTTTAGCTCCACTACCTGGGCTTTTCCCTTCCATATCCTTATGTAATCGATTTTCATGCCCCCCATACCCATAGTTCGGAGGGTTTTCACTGGTATTTTCCCTTCCCCCCATTCTCCAATAACAGTGCTCGATTCTGTATTACCTCCAAACTAATTTTTGCAGCTGCTACTGGATGCCATTGCAACTAAAATCACTCACTTACCGTGTTGTTCTCCTTTCTTTTTTTAGACCGATGTGGGATGCACTGCTGAAAACCGTACGTTGCGAAATCATCAGCTTCACCAGAAACGACCAGATCGATGCTTATGTGCTCAGGTAAGGCTAACTAATATAATGTACGATGCTTTTTTTGGGATTTTGTTTGCGCTGGAACGACGACGGCTTTCTGTTGGGAGTGGTGTTAGGAGTACGAATAAGTTTGAAGCGTTTTTTGACGCCAGATGTCGCCACTTGTGGTAAGTGTACTTGGAGTAGCTCGTGCATGTCTTTTCCCATCGATTAAAAGCACTGGAAATGATCTATAATTGCGGGTTTTAGGCTTCATAGTCGATGAAGACTTTTGTTGTTTACTAAGATACAAATGTACTAAGAAAAACTGAAATGGGAGGTTCTGTTCCAGGCCGCTGTATAGTAGCCCAGACATTGCAGATTAATCATAGGAATCCGACTCCGAATCAAAATTGGATTCGACTTCACAATTCTGCTCAATTCCGACTGAGTCCGGACGGATCCAGACAAACCCTAGACGAGTTCGGATGAGTCCGTACAACACCTGCGAACTCCGGTCGAGTTCGGTTCAATCCAGACATGTCCGGTCGAATTTGGAAGTCCGATCAAGTACGGTCGAGCGTGTTTGATTTCGAATCACTTCAAATGGTTGTGAATGAAAGTTGAAGTCAAATGAAATCGAATAAAATCGAATGAAAGTTGAAAAAATCGATTTAGACGATATAATTACTAATGCCAAAAATTAGCCTCTTTCGACAAAATCTTACCGACAGCATTTGAGAATAGGCGCAATATTTGATATGAATCTGACTCTGATCTTAAAAAATACAATTTATTTCCCAGTACTTTAGATAATTTTGTCTTCCGGTTGATGTCCTCAAAGGTTTTAGCTGTCTAGCTCGATCTTCAATTGCGATTGAAGTAACCAAACATGATCAACGCAAAATCAAGTCGCCAAAAGAGTATCGTTTTTTACCTATTCGGCAATTAAAAAACAGAATAAGAAACCAATTTTTCACGGAAATGCGTAAAAGTTCAACTAAACACGCTACGAACTTATTGATACTCCTCATAAATAGCGCCGTTCCGAAAAGGATCGCACACAGGTGGATGAGCATTAGTTGTTCGAGCGAATTTATTCAGACAAATGTGCGCTGCATTATCCCCTAGCGGTAGCAGCATACATCCTTGCTTGCTTGTGAAACAACGTAGGAAATGGGAAAGAATATTTGATGCAATGATAATCCCCTTTCTCTCACGATTGAATGAATTTCACGTTCAATAGAAAACAAAACATTCCAATAGCAAAAAAAAAAGGGATACTGATAGCTTCTGGGCGCATGAAATGTGATGCTCATTGGAGGTTGATGCATGTTCTCTCTGCTGTGAGGGAATAATCCACCCAAATTAAAATTGCATAATAAGCCAATTTTGAACATCGGTGTGCATGGGTTTGCTTTGCCCGCTGTTTGTTTTGTCGGATAGCGAAACAGTTTCAAACCGAAGCTTTTTTGTTGTGTGTGTCACAGAAGTACGCCGATATTAGCTCGACAAAAATATCTTTTCCCACGATTTTTGTCGACCGTTTGCAAACACCGTTTTTTGCTCGCCTTGCTGTGCGGCTCTTTCCCCATTTCAATCACCACTCTCGAACAGCTGTGTTTTTGTTTAATTTTTACTACAATTTCTTCTGGCGTGTTGCCCGCTTTCTTCCACTTTTTTCCTTCAATTTTCTGCACCTGTGTAAGAGCGGGAAAAATTATTTATATCCCACACTGTGAGTGTCGCTTTTGCTGTAACTGTACAGCACGGCAGCCAAGCTGCTGTATGCTTGATGCTACAACGAACCATTCACGTCACAAATAATCCACATGTACGTCACATCATGTTGTATGTGTGTGGCTGTTTCGTTGCTGGGACATCCACAAATTTGTTGCCAAATGTTTCGTTGACCTAGAGGCGCGTGTTGGTTGGAAGGACTTTTTTTTTGTTGGTCCGATCGTTCACATCCGTTCACGCTCTTGACCTTACGCCGACCGGGCAGGAAATGGAAAATGGACTTCGAATGAAGGGGTCTCGGCGGGCAACGACCGCCAACCGTTTTGCGAATTATTCCCAATTTAAAAGAAATGAAACAGCCTTGTCCTTTTTTTGACTCGTTCCGCTGATAAAGTGTCAACTTGTGGCGTACTCCGGTGCCGTGTACCGATACAGTGTCTTAATCGACCTTGCCGGCGGCATGGGTTATTCTTTCTTTTTTGCCTGCCCCCATCCCAATCTAAACCAATTCAAATGGGCCGAGCTTATGGGCATAAATTATCAATGCTATTTTCATTTTAAGGCCAGCTCTTTTTTTCACATCATCCACAATGAGAAGTCGTCGACATCCTTATCTTGGGGTTAGAATGAACTCAATGTGATCCCCCGATCCTGCTACCACAGGCCGTTGTGTATAACAATGGAGAATCTCTAAATGGTTGGATTGGATGTTTCTTGCATTCCCTTTTCATCCCGTCTTTCTTAAGCAAAAGGTTCGCGAAAGGTCTTCCCAGCCGAACCAAAGCTTCACTTCCTTTTCACCCAGATGGCAGCATCTTCACCTCTTATCAAGCGTGTGTGTGCCTGTGTGAGTGTGTGAGAGAGCATTGGATGGATTTGTTCAAAATGTCAAGGATTTATGCGATAACGGGCTACACAAATGCCAATGTGGATTGAGGCGTGATTGAGCGGCTGCCAGCGCTGACGTTAGTGGTTCGGGCAGAGATTAGCCTGTGGAAGATGGAAGGATTGTGGTTGGCCCTCGGCACTCTGGAACGATGGCGAAGCGCTCGCTCGTTATGCGGGGTCGTGAACTTCGCGCGCGCTCGAACGTACGCGATCGATCCTGCTTTCTATCATCGAACCCCGTGGCGCATCGAGCAACAGTGTTGATGCACTCGCGTAATATATTATGCAATGTGCGATAAGAGAGCTGCTCCCTCCCCCCTCAAAGTCGTTGCTTGCAAACTGCATTCCAGTTGTTTCTTGTTGTTTTAGAAATGCCATACTAACTCCTCCTCTCAAACTCGCTCTCCCTCGCTCCCTTTTTACAGCGAAAGCAGCATGTTCGTGTCGAAGCGTCGCTGGATACTGAAGACGTGCGGTACCACGACGCCGCTGCAGTGCTTCGAGCCACTGCTACGCCTGGCCGCCGAAATTGCCGGCTACACCGAGATCGAGGATCTGTTCTACTCGCGCAAAAACTACAAGCGCCCGGAGCTGCAGGTGTCGCCGCACCGCGGCTTCGACGAGGAGGTCGCCTTTCTCGACTCGTTCTTTGACGACGGGCGCGCCTACAGCCTCGGTGCGATCAATCGCGACTGCTGGCATCTGTACACGCTGAGCCGCGGGGGAGGGGGCTCCAAAATTCTCAAACGCAACAACCATCTCCATCAGCTGATGGAGCAGCACCATTCGCAACAGCAGCAGCAAGAGGTCGATGATGTGCAGCAACTCGATGCTCAGCTCATTGAAGCATCGATGCAGCCCGATCCGGATCAGACGATCGAGATACTGATGACGGATCTGGACCCGAGCGTGATGGCCATCTTCACCAAGGATGTCTGCACAACCGCCAAGGAGGCGACCCAGGTTAGTACAATTTGTTGTCTTATTCTGGAATTCTAAATTTAACGATTTTTTGTGTATATATATTTTCCAACCTCTTTTCCTATTAGAAATCGGGTATTCATCGTCTGCTGCCGGGCATGGTCATCGATGATTATCTGTTCGATCCGTGCGGTTATTCCATGAACGGCATTTCCAAGAATGTAAGTATGAAGCACTGTGCAAATTTACATGCGCGTTTGGGACAGTTTACTAAAATGAAGTCTTGTATTTGTATTTCTTCTCTTATCTACAAATCGATCTTTCGACCTTTTGTGCAGTGTGGAAAGAAGTACAAAGAGGTAATCTTTTTTTTTGTGTGTGCTTTGTTGTGTTCAGTTCAAGTGTTGTAATTTGGTTTTGATTCCCTTGCGTTAATAATTAATTTTGATCAATCGATTTAGCTTTTGATTGTTAAATGCATGCATTTATTTGAATTAGAATTTTGTTTATGTTAACTTTTATGTGTTTTATTGCATCCTTTAAAAATGTTACATTTTTTACTTGTATTTTGTAGAATTTCAACCATTTTATTCTTTTTTTCCGAATAATTTTCATAAGATTTTGTGTACTGGTAGCATTATGTGTGATTTTTTACGTTAGTTTGTCCATTTGCCCATTTCTGTTGGTAAACCTATCCTCATTTTTTTCTTTAATATTTTAGTTTTAAAATCAACTTATAAAAGCTATTTCTATGTTAACTATTAATAATAGTAAGTGGAATGCATTAAAGGAGTTTCCAAATCACTTTCGAATAAGCTCATAATTATTCACCGCTTCAGAGGCTTAGAGCCTTTTGGCTTCATTCGCCTCTGCAACCACCTCCAAGATGTTTTTCAACATCCGTTAAATGGTGTATTTGCTTCATAATGAAATTTATATTTTTACGCATGATTTTCAACAAATCTCAATAATTATTTAGTTCTCCCAGATGATTTTCAACACGTTTCAAGCTGTATTGAGTTTGAAAGTTCTTTGTGGTGTGTTGAAAATCATGTGTAAGAATTAAAATTTGATTATGACGCAAATCAACCACGACAGCTGTTGAAAAACATCTTGAAGGTCATTAATGATGTGCACATTCGAAAGTGACTTGGAAACCCCTGTAATATAGAATTGGGAATGTTTTGTTGCATTCTGGTAAATATCAGTTTTTGGCTAGTAACTTTCGACCATTTCATTGACCAGCTGTGTGATTTTGCACCAGTTTCGTGGGACAATTACTGAAAATATTTGCGCTACGTTAGATGATGTTTTCTGGAGCCGAGGAGAAAATGCCTTGAAATAGATGCTAATCGTAATTCGTATTAAACATTAAAATTAAATTGAGGTAGATATTTTTAATTTTTTTAATAATTTTGAAGAACATTTCGAAACAAGTATAACCAATACTTCAGAAGATCATTTCAACTCATTCTTAGGAATAGTCATAGAAAAGGAAAACATGTAGAATTAAGACGCTCTGGTGGTTTTTAATGCGTCATGAGTTTGGATTTCCTGTGTTTTTGCTTATAAGTGTGTATCAATATAAACATTTGTTGTTCCTCTCTATGTGCTTTTTAAACGTTCGATTTGATTCAATCAATGCAATTAACCATAAAACGCTCCGCTTCGTTCTGTCTCTCGTTTACAGGGATGTTACATGACCATCCACATCACGCCGGAACGTGAGTTTTCGTACGTCAGCTTCGAGAGCAATGTCGCGTCGTCGGATTACGGCGAGCTGATCAAGCGCGTCACCCGCACGTTCCAGCCGGGCAAATTCATCGTGACCGTGTTTGCAAACAAGGTACGTACGATCGTGCACTACGTGCGCTTGTTTCACATCAACCATCCAATACTCACTGTGTTACATCTTTTTTCCTTCAAGACATCAATTGCTGCGAACGCCAACCGGGAGATCGAGCATTTGGGCACGATCGATCAGTGGAAGCGTCGCGACATTCAGTACTCGCGCTTCGCCAGCTACGACCTTACGTACGCCCAATACTGCAAATACCCTAGCTGAGGTTTACCGTGCCTAGCTCCACCGGCAGGGGCTAACCTTCCCTCTCCCCTTTCCCTTCCCGCCCTCCGCCCGCCGTCGTCTGATGCGTTCTCTGACGATGGCGGTGCACCAGCAACCGGTTGTCCCACCATTTCCCTTCCCACTTCCGAAACAACCGCCACCGCCCCGATACGTCCCGAGCAGAAGCGTGCGCCGCTGAAACCTATCGCTTCCCCCATCGCTCCATCGCTTCCACTGTCGATCGCATTCGCTCGGTTGATCTTTAGCATCTTTCCCGCGCTTATCGGCACGTTCGGTGTCGGCCCGAAGAAGAGCGTCGAGGGGCAACGTCCCGATCGGCCTGCGGCCATCACCAACCCGGATAGGCGCAACGGAAAATGCCACAAGCAGCAGCTAAACAATGGTCACGAAACACGCCAGCCGGACGAATGCTACTACCGTTCGTTGCCCGATCGTCTCTACGCCCAGCTACACCCGTACCGTGCCCTCGGCAAGACCACGCTGCTTCCGCCGCAGATGTTGCTGAATGAAATGGACTCAACCGCCCAATCGCATCTGTTTATGGAACAGCAGCATCCCTTTGGTGATGAAATGGGTACGACTATCGCCACCACCACCACCACCACGACCGCCACCCAGCCGGACTACGGCGAGCTCCAGTTCTACGGGCAGCTGAAGAAGCTGCTCGACCTGCCGGTCCTGTTTGCCATCTGCTTCGTGCAGCTGATCTCGTTCGTGCTCGTGCTCAACATCGAGGAGTGCTCCCCG
Organism: Anopheles merus; assembly: GCF_017562075.2. Taxonomy (NCBI): domain Eukaryota; kingdom Metazoa; phylum Arthropoda; class Insecta; order Diptera; family Culicidae; genus Anopheles; species Anopheles merus. The sequence continues at coordinate 36,173,655 of NC_054084.1, forward strand.
CTGGTGCTCTTTTCCTGGTGGCGTAACAAGATCTCCTGAAATTGACTAGCCGTCGTCGCTCGCCGCAGCCTTCAGTTCTGATTACAGCCGCCACCATCATCACCATCCCCACCGTCGTCGTCGTCGTCGTCGTCAGGGACCGGACCGACAGCAGCAGCATCATCATTGCGATACGTTTGTTATGTTGAGTGTTGTTATGATTATTATTTAATTAATAATACGGTAGCAGCAGCAATAACAGCAGCAGCAGCAGCAGCAGCAGCAAGAAGATCCGGACTGCCGCAATACGATCGCCGCCAGCAGCAACAACAACAACAGCAACTGCGGGTTATAAGACGGCGAGCATGCAAGATGTCTGCTACTAGCAGCAGCAGCAGCAGCAGCAGCAGCAGCATTTGGTCGCAAGCTTACCTTTGTGCGTTTGGTTGTTCTGCCAAAGGAAAGGGGCAACCCTTCCCATCTCTTCCAGCGTTTTCTTTTCGTACCGAAGCGCACCACAGCGTCGTTTCGTTAGTAGATTCTAAGACTATCTGCCAGCTTCCTGTCGCAGATCACTCTTACCATCACGATCAGCTGGCGGTGTCTGGGAAGAGTTGGAGCAAGAAAGACGGCTTTGAGAGTGCTTGTTTAATGAGGGGGGAAAACGATTCCTCCATGGATGTGGCGAGAGCAGCAGAGCAACAACGACGTGCTGCATCTTCAAGCAAACGACGGGAAAGTAAGCAGTGGCGCAAAAGCCCACTCAAGCGGGATACTACACAGAAAGCTTCCAACAATACTTCTGTACCAGCAGCAGCAGCAGTAGTAGCAACGGTACCCAAAAATAACAGCACCACTTGCTTAGTGTTAGGAATAGAGGAAACATTACCAGCCGCACTTCGTCTAGGGCCACCACAGAGTACCATCCTTCCTATCGCCCATAATCAGGAAACGAGTTTAGCAGAAGGACCCCATTCCTTTATACTACTACTGCACTGCGGTGCATCGTTACTGAGCATTGCACGGCTTCTAGCACCGGCAGTACAGCCCATCATCTTTGCCTTTCTAATCTCACTCGATCTGTACTCGTAGCAGCGACTGAACGCCTCTTGCAGTCGGCACGCCCACCCGTTCGGTCGTGGAATGCCGATTGCATATAGGTAGCATTTACTTTTAACATTACCTCCCCAGTTTGGGGAGAGAGAAATAGGCACCTATATTGGAAACAAAAAAAGCACAAAGTGTGTAGTGTACCAGGGCGACTTAGAAGAAAGAGGACAGAGGTTTGAAGAATGTAATTTTACATTTTATTTTACATGCGGTAACCCTAATCCATTCCGATCAATAGGGACTAATCGTTCAATTCCTTCCACTCTCATACACCCGGAAATCCCCGGTCCCTTCCACACTACTTCCTCATCTCCTCCCTGCCGGGATGCTTGTTGATTACGGATTGAAAGATTTTGTGTGTGTGATTCCGTTTGATTCATGTTTTTATTTTTTTGCAACACTCTTTATCCTTTTCTCTATACCATGCAATCAAGAAAAGTACATTAATAAGAGATAATTATTTAAAAAAACACACACACAAATATACATACATATTCTCTATAGCAAAAGCTATAGGAAGTTGCAAAGCCGAAGGCTTTAGAAAAAATCGCAACGCAGTTTGCATCAGTTTAAAGGAAAAGCCATTCAGGGGACAAGAAACCCCGCACATAATTAAATGATTGAAATACTATGAAAGCATTAAAAACAGAAAATATTAGATTACTAATTAAAGAAAAAAAGCATTACACAAAAAAACAGAATCTTACTAGAGAGAAAATGTGAAGACAGACAAAAAAAACTTTTAAAAAGCACACTGCAAATGTGCAAAAACAAAACAAAAAATGAACCGTGTCTGACATGGAGCAACTAAAAAAACTAAAAAGTATATTATTAATAAGAGAGAAAACCCATTTCCCAAATGGAAAGCAAAACAAGCTTTAGGAAGTTAGTTTATTCAACCTTTCTTAGGGCGTGTGGTTCAGGAGGAAAGATTTCGGTGCAGGTTTTACGTGTGCACGACACGGATTTATCTTCTTTTAGCAAACGCACAGCACAACTGGTAACAGTTTTTGTTGATTATGCTTTTAGTTAATATTAGTTTCTCAAAAAAAAAGTATCATGACGTAGGGAAGTGTGCGGGCCGACGGACGGTCCTCACACTGTCTCGTTGTTTTTACCTTTCATTTATTACTTGCTACTTTAATTGCATTAATTTTATAGTTTTTACTTAAGGCTTACGCGTGTTTACGGCTTTCTTTTATTCATTCTTCCAACAAAGAAGATAAACGCTTACTTTTGTTTTCTTTACAATTAATTTCTGCTGGGTTTACTTTTCTCAATAAAATGTGTGGTTAGTGTTATAATTTTGGTTTTATCATTTTTGTTTCCCGCTCTCCTTTATCTAGTACCTGCTGTGTGTATTGAGCTTTTTGTTTATATTTATGTATAATTTTTAGTGCACGTGTGGGCCGTCGGAGAAGGAAATAATGTCTAAAACGAAGCAATTCTCGAAGCACACAATTTACGGTGAGATCAGTAGAAGCGGAGCGATCATTGAGAAATCTAAACTTGCAATTTAAATACTTTACTCCAAAAATCGTAACGGAATGTTAACGTAGCGAGCGAACCGGGTTGCGGAAGTGAAACGTATGTGTAGTAATGATGATAGAATGATAGAAAACCTTTGTCGTATGTCTCCCACGTTAAAAAAACATAAAATATAACCAGAAAGACTCGAACGATGTGCTAAAATCGGAATCAATCGGTAATCGGACAGAGAGAATCGGGTTTTGGGGTGGGCAAGCAGGGAAGCTCAATTCCCGTTAATCTTCCTCAACCCCGGGAAAAAGTAAAGCTAAGTGATGAAACTAACGGCAGTTGCATGTGACTGTGTGAACAACTCAAGGTTAAGATAGGAAGGGGCGCATTGTTTTTTATTCGATAGCACAATTCGAATTACGTGTACGTGTATACTGATTGTTTCTTTTGTTTCTTCCCTTATTTTTGTTTCCTTAAAGTAACTTTCTCTTCTACATTTAAGCCTTCCAGCTCTGCAAGTACTTGCGAGTAGCTATGTGTGTGTTGTATTAAGCCAAAAAATGGCCTTTTAATTTATCTGTAGATGGTGGAGAAATGGCAGTGATGGCAAAACCGTACGAAACATAGAACAGCTGTGATGAGAATGATGATGGTGAGGCAATGGTGTGTCGAGAATATATCGAAGGTGTAAGGAAGAGGAATAGTTCAAAATTAATGCAAGTAAGAGATACTAAATCATGCTAACTATACTTTAAAATAGAAAATAAAAAAATACCCCACACACGGTAGCACCGCTGAATGCATCTTAGCGCTCTCCGTCAGTCGCCTAATGGTGAACAGGACGATGCGGATAATTCGTACATGTTTGTATTGCAACTATTACGGTTCCACAAATGTTCGTTTCCGTGGAAACAAACCCTCCCCCAATCAATTCAATAAATGCTCATAAAAAGAAAAAACTCCTAGCGATCATGTGTTGCCTACCTCACCCGATCAGTGCTCCTCCATGATCCGCATCACGTACTCGATGTTGTGGAAGTTGTTCCACGAGTCACCGGCAGCGACGCGGCCAAGCTGGGCGGTCGGAATGTGCGGCACAAAGTGAAACGTAAACGGCGGTATCGGACGCAAATAGTCGCTCAGCACCGGTTCCGGATCTTTTTTGTCCTTGAACACGTACCGGGCCTTGGCCTCACCGAGCCGACTGCGGGTGGTCGGGACCAGCACCGTATCGTTCACGTTCACCGGTGCCAGCTTCTTAAACACGACCTGATCGTACAGATGGTTCAGATGTTTCGTGACCTACAGGGAACGGAGAAGCGTATTAGGCAACAGTTCCGTGAGTTTGGTGCATGATTTTCCCTTACCATAGCATTTACGCGCTTTTTACTGCTCGGGGTCAGCTGGCCGATGCTGTTAATCGAGGGAGCTTCCATCTTCTGGACCGTCTCGATCCGTTTACTAAGACCGAGCGTTGTGTGCAGTTCCGGTTGTTTGTATTTCGTAGCACCGCTGGAAGTCGCTGTCGAACCTCCTGCTCCGGTGGAAGTTGTAGCCGACGGAGCTTGCAGTTTTGAGGATGGTCGGGTGGAAGATGCAGGTACGGTTGGTTTCAGGATTGATTTAGCCGGCGGTGGTGGTAGCACATTTTCACCGGCAGATGATTTCAGCACGTTTGCGGTCGTTTTCGATACGGGAACGTCCACGTTGTTGAGGTACTGCTTCCGTTTCCCATGCTTATTTTTCCCCATTTTTAGGCCGGAACGGTTTTGGGATTGCGCGAGTAGTGTGGGAAATTGTGTTTGGATGGGTTTTGTTGTTGTTTGGGTTGGGGCTTTTGACAGCCTGATGAAATGTCAAACCCCTGTGGGGGAACTGTTGTAAGGCTTTGGAGGGCAAAAAGCGCGCGTATTTATTCGAATAGTGGTGAACGTTGCGGGTTACAAAGCGAAATAATGTTACTAATTTTTATATATAAAGTTGAGGAAAATGAAGTTTGCAAATCTCTGCACTCATTTTTCTGACTAGAAAAGCAAACTTTGAAACAGTCGCCAAAACTACCAATATCGAGTAAGAAACACTGCAAATGTTATCTTAAGGACATTGCTAATTAAATTTTATTCGTTTGCTAGTAGTGGTGGGTCGTATGATTCATTTCACGACCCGACCCGGAGTCGGGTGCGAGCCAGTCGGAATCGATTCCGACCCGTGGGTGCAAACGAATTCGAGTAGACCCGAATGATGAGAAAGTGCAAGAAAGCATATGCGACTCCTACCCGTTAGTTCAGCGAGTTCGGGTCGAGTAGTGAACCTACTTTGACTCGACCCTACCCGAACTCGCTGCACCAACGGGTCGGAGTCGCTTATGTTTTCTCGCACCTACTCATCGGTCGGGTCGACCCGAACTCGCTGCACTCTAACTCATCACGGAATGAACCCACCTTGACCCAACCCGACCCGAACTCGTTGCATCAACGGGTCGAAGTCGCTTATACTTTCTTGCACCTACCGGAGTCGTTGCACCTACTGAACCTTCTTGTACCTTTCGGGTCGACCCGAAAGACTCCGGGTTGCTTACGGATGGCTCCGACCCGATAGTTTCGGGTCGACCCGCCTATCACTATTGGCTAGTCGGAATCGGCTCCGAAATATTGTTGCACAATTTACTCCGGAAACAGATTCCTATTCTTATGGAAATGCCAAAACCGACTCCGATTTCGAAGCTGATTTTGAAGCCGATTCAGATTCCGGAATCGATTCCGGAAAATGATTCCGGAGCTAATATCCGGAATCGATTCTAGAAAACTTCGAAGCTACCTGGAATCGATTCCAACCAAAACTTCATGTTTCCCATCATTAGTATTAGTATTCACTAGTAATTGAATACATATCGGTCCTAGAACTGATATTGAGCTGATACCATCAGTGGAACTATTTCTGTACTCATTCTGGTTTTGTTCCTGGTAATGGTTTCCAATCCATACCGTCCCAAATCTATACCGGTACTGTAATTATTTATGAACTCCTACCGGTTTTATAACTGATCCTAGCCTCATTCCGTACCTGGAGCGTTTCGCAATCCATGCAGGGGCTAGAATTGCCTGCTTTACTTCTGAAGCTGCCCCTTTTTTCTAATGCAAACACTTAGCATGGATCTATCACGCAGATGGCATGACCTGCCCTGGTTCCCGGTTGTTTGTATTCAGCGGTTTCTTCTCATATGTGTATGTATCAGTTACCTTTTAGCCTTGCTTTGGTTTTCAAAGACTTTGAGTCTTTATGTGGGGAAACCCAGCTCATTACCGCCCGTTGACGCCGCTTGTTTCTACCACGGAAATATTCTTTTGAGTCACAAGCATTTGAACACTATGTGTTTGCCTTTTTTTTGCTTTGTACTAAAAATGAAAACAAAAGTTATTAAAACAGGACCCGTTGTATCACGATCACAGCTCAGCAGAAAGACACGGAAACCCCAGTGTCAGCCGCGCACAATACAAAAACCACGCATCAGCGCGCGATCGACCTCTACGCGCCGGCAGACACAGAATCGGCGCCTGTATTCTAATGCGCTCTTCGGACGGCCTCCGGTCTCGGTCAACCCCCAAAGGCACATTTACTTACTGCGATCTGTGCCGCGCAAAGAGGAACCTTCACGCGTACTCTCGCACACCGTCGTTGGTACGCGTTTGTCGCGCGTCTCTCCCCCCAAGCGCCACACACATCTTCACACAGCTCTATGTGGCAAATGGGAGCAAAGTCGAACTCGTTCATCTCTGCCGGATCCCGCCGCATTTGATTTGTGCGCTCGGTGCGAGTCGGTCAAGAATTATTTTTAAACATATCCTTCGTGAAGCGGGGTGAAGCGGACTGTGCGCGAACTGTCCAACCAAAGCCATACATTCAATTCAGTCGTAAAAGTACGGTGCAAGTGTGCAACTTTCTCCAAGTGCGATTGAACACGGGGCCATTGTGCGAAAACAACTGATTTCCTGCTGGAGCGGTTGCCAAGGTGACTGGTGACTAGGGTTGCTGCAAGAAGGTGTGCACGTCGTGTGCTGTGCTAACCCTATACTAAGCAAACCAAAACGATTCTAAGCTGGCTTTAACACACCGACAGCGGTGTGGCGGCTCGGAAGTAGCAACAACCTCACCATCCTTCCATCGCATCCGTGGCCAGAACTGTTTCGATCTGAGGAAGCTAATCGAACACACCTCTTCCGATCATTTCAGCGAAGAAGGGGGAAGACAACTGAAAAGAAAGAGAAAAAGGGCAGGGAGAAGAAAAGTGCTTCGAAAGTAAGGTTAAGGTCAGTCTTAATATAGGGCGCTAATCTGGCGCGATTGAGTGAAACAAACAAACCGGCTTGCATGTGTTGACTGTGGGCGCGCTTGGGTAATCGAAATATATTATTCCGTCGAAAAGGAGAATCCCCTCGTACGTGTACGTGTCGGTGCGTTATCAGCCATAACAGTTGGCTTTGTGTGCGTGTGTGCGTGTGTGTGTTTGCCCTTCTAATCGACACACTGCTGTGTGTGCTCTTTGCACGTGAAGGTAAAGAAGAGCAACCGCGTTGTTTGGGCCGGCGCCACCACCGCGGTGTGTTCGCTGACAGTTCGCATCCAAGCTTCGATTGATCGAGAAGCCCCAGCCAGCAGCATCCCCACTGAATCTCGGCCGCGGTTTTCTGCGTAGAAGAACGAAAACAATAACAGTTTAATAACCTTCCCAACGGTCAACGACAACGCGCGGAACCGCTTTTTTTTGTTTTCTTGGTGTAGAATTGCGGAACACACTACCGCGCGTGTGTGTGATAGAGTGAGCGCAAAACTAGCCGCTGCCATTGCCGAGCGAAAGAGACACCGCGCGAGAACAAGTGCGAGTGATAGAAAAGGAGAGAGTGCGTGCTAGTGTTTTCGCCTTCTAGAGCGGAGAGCGTACCGGAGTCTGTCCACTGTACAGTGCACACGCTGAATGCAATCGTGTATGGTGCGCCTACCCGTCCGGTGCGGAAACAAACAGAGAGGACAGCTCCTTCTTCTTCATATATCGCCTCGGTTCGCGTGAATCGATCTCACAGGCTGCAGGTGTGCAAGTGCATTTGCAACACTGCAACGGTGGTGCATATAGAGCTGGTATAACAACAAAGAGAAAGAGTTTGTGAGAGAGCAAAAGCGATCCAATCCTGTAGGATTTGTTGTTCTTCTTTGTCGGGGGAGAAGAAAATAGTTCCTAGAAAAACACATACACACACAAACGCACTGGGCCCCATTCCATTCTCAGTAGGCTGGTGTTTTGTTTTTGGGTCGCTTCTCAGAATCCATTCTTCGCTACGGCCAAGCGAGTGCATTTGTTTGGCTATCACAGCTGGTCAAAGAAAAGTGCGAACAGGAAGTGAAAATAACTGGCCCTAATCAAGGTTCTAAAACTCAGCGAAAAGCGCCCCGAAACAGTGAACGTCCTTGAAGCGCCACTCGGTCTCTGTGTGTGTTTCTGTTTGTGCCTGTTTCCGGCTGTGACACCAGTGAAGGAGAGAAGGCGAACAAAACAGTGAAGGCCTTGCCAAACCCCCGAACAACAGTAGCAGCAACAATAAACAGGAAGTGTTCTAGCTGGTGGTTTTCTTTCATTGCCCTCCGGAACTTGTTGAAGTAGTGTTTGGGCCTTTAAATTAGCTGAATCGATTAGAACATTGACACCAGTGCAGCGAGATATGGCGCCGATTGCGACTACAAACGAGCCGAAAATGGCACAAGGCGGCGAGGAAACTCTCACGCGCCACGCGGATGCAAATCAGCGCTACTACCCGTCGTCCACCAACCGTAAGTTGACCTGACCTGCCATCCAGCCCTATCTGGCCCTGGTCTGTCCAACCCCCCCCCCCCCACCGCATAAACGCATAACACTGCATGTAACACTCCTAAATATCCTTGAGATTGCTTTATTTTTAGAAAAGCGGTCTCCTATGATCCAACGAAATTGACCCGTGCTTTTGCAACACGTGAGCGAGATTTGTCATGAGTTTGTGTCACATGAAAGAAGAATGTTTTTCATTTTTACATATGGTATGGAAATTCTTGAAAATGATGCAACTGTTGAAAAAAAAAATGAAATGAACTTTTGAAGGGTTTCGCTGCGCACACTTTTGCTAACACTTTGGTCTGGTTTGTTTGAAAGTTCTCATCAACATTAATTTCAGCCGGAGATTAGATTATTCTGGGCCTTGATTGGGTTGACGCACGCAAGAGCAGGGCAGCGAGTGTTACATGAGCTGCTCAGGAGTCTTTGGCAGTTTGTTTGCATACTGGCAAGGAAACTTTCCACTGTTATTGTAGGGATTTGACCGTAAATAGCAAACGAGTAAATGAGCCCCGGGACGGATTTAGTTCCTGTTGCAGTACTAAAAAGCTGTTACAAGCGATCCGGAAGATGCCTAGACCACAAAATGTCATTGATGTTTATGATCTCTCTGATCATGTTGTCAAAATGTCATGGCTGATTATGATCTCTCCTTTCACTAACACTAATAATGAGTACACCTTTACAATCCTTATCATTGCCATTTTAGATAATGTTTGGTGAGCCCGCCATCTAATTTATCATACAATCAAATGCACTTAACACTTGTTAAACACAACATGGGCTAAATTACAATGACTACGAACAATGTAATAAATAGCAGGGCTTGGCAAAGACCGACTCGCGAGGTAAATCTTTTTCGCCCGTGTGACCCTTTTTTCCGGGATATTCTTAGATGAAAAACTATAGAAAACTGTTACGAGTCGAATTTCATTGTAGACATTTTTCCATCGATTTTTTTACATGCTTTTGATCAATATGTTGCATTTTTGAGTTGCACCCTTATCTGGCCAATTTACTCTGTGAGTGGTTGCTTGTAATTTATTAAATATTTTCAAAGGAAACTGGAGTACACTATTACTCAATACAACTTTCATGGTCAATTCCTGGATTATCTGGAAATCTTGTAGACTGTACTATTCCATCAAATTCTTATTGTACTCGACCAGTGTTAATATTCACCCGTCCAAGATTTGCAATTATTGAGGAAAGCAAATTTACGTTTTATACTTGGAAAAAGCAAAAATAGCATGTATTTTGTATTTTTGTAACTAACGCTCAACAAGCTCTCCATTCCCAAATGATGTAAGCTTTACATCAACAACAATAACACTGTTGCCAAACGACAAAGGCGACAAAAGTCCCATATGACACTTGATTAAAAAAGCCAAAAAAATGATTTTGTTTCTGAACATTGGACTGAAGTCTGAAGCTGTGGGACACTTTATTGACCTTATTCTTTCGTGAAATGAGCTTAATGTAATGGGAATTTCTACTCTATAGCACCCTTGTTGAGCAAATCCAATAGGAATTAGATAGAGTTCAATTTCATCATATGAAGTTGAATTCCCATAAGAAAGAGCCAAGGAAGCGTTCCATTTGGAGTGTTATATTAGACGATTTCGTGCATTTAATATAATTTTCGATTCAATGTACAGTGATCAGGAGGTTTGCGACGCGATTAAGAGCGTTAAAACCATGTAAAAACACATTTAGGCGACGTAAAGCATCGCAATTTGTCTATTCAACCAGTATTATCAAGTTAACTGACTGACCTAATTAGGGGTGGAAATACCGGATCTCAGGAGGGCATCGGACATTGGTAGAACAATGTGTTGTTTACATAGTTTCCGGTTTTACGATCTTAGGTTAATGGTTTTTTTTCTACTACGATGTAATCTTAAGACAATTTACAGTGTTCTGACGTTGCAAAAGATTCTATGTTAGTATGTTTATCCCATTTACTGTCTATTATCAAGTACAAATTGCACACACAAACACACATGCTCAACAATAAATCAACCACACGCAACCAGCTCATTGTTGGCATCTGAAGCCTTTACTCCTCCCATCCCAATTAATCTTGATTGTTTGCGGTACACTAAATTGTCTTATCAGCGAAAAATCGTTCGCCAGATAGTCCCGTCACCTTACCCTAATGGGGCTGCTAATTTATGGACTTGCTTTTCAATGCCAACTTGCGCGCGTTTGTACCCTTCTGGAATCGAACGCGCTCCGTAGAATGTTCGAACTGGATGCGGATGAGCTTCCAAACATTTGGGTCAGTACAGAACCACCACAGCCCGAGGTGACAGAACGTCCTGGCTGGACCCGGCCCGGTTGGTATAACACTTTAATCGACCGAAATTGAAGCTCATCGTACCGGGAGGTCATTTTAATCAAGCTGGCCTGGCAGTCGTCCCCATCTTCTTACATCTTGAGCCGATCCCATTTCGGTCGCCAACCAGTCTCGGCTCACACACTCCAAGGTGTGGAGTAGGAGTGGGTTTGCAATAGTGTCCGTATGCTATGGCGAGTGCATGCAAACTCTAAAATGAGAGCAACAATTTGATGCCCGCCGAAAGCGTTTCTTTGGGACACTTTTTTCACCTTTTGTCGGCAAAAATATGTTTTCCGTGTTATGACTTCAACCACGCGCACACTTTTACGTCACGATTATTGGGGGCCACTCCTTCTTTTGTGTCGTGTATTGTTTGAGCTTTGAACCACCGCAGATATTCAACCTCGCAGAAGATGTACGTCAGTGATGGGAAAGTGAAAAAATAACAATATTTCACACCTTCCCTGTGTCTTCCTACTCGCTCAAGTTGCACTCATTTGCTAAATATAAATTAATTTGTTTGCTTACACTCTTCCAACACACACCACACCAAGCCCGGGGCGTGTTTAATCAAATGCCGTGTTTGTTTCGTCGTAGTGACTTTGAGCATTCTTTTGAGAAAAAAAGAAGGAACTTTGAGTACTTATCACAGCACAAAAGTTACTTGATCTAAATGGGTAGCTTACGCGATCGCACTAATTGTTGATGGGAGGAGGGTTTTTATTTTCGACGAACCCTCCCTCTTCCCGCACGCAATAAGCATCTCGGGGAGTCAACAAACACGTTTATCGTTCGTTTGACAACATCGTCCCATGAGTAAACCAGCAGATCCCAGCAGGCCCGCTCAGGGGGAAATTTGTCGTTGATAATCAAACCGGTATCTCGAGGGGGCTTGCGCTCGACAACACAATTCGTTGATGGGCGAATGAGAATGGACGCGATCGCTGTTGCTAATTGCATTATGAAATTAATACGATCACTTGATCGGCTGAGACTTGAAAGTGCAACGACATCATACAGGGGTTAGGTGTCGTTGAACGGGCATTTGGGTTGTTGTAAATAAAAGTGTTTGTGGCTGAAAAATACTGGTCACAATTGAAATTCAATTGAACAACTAAAATCACTCTTTATACATTTTTTTTTAAATATTGGATATAAACATTTAAAATAGATAAAAATGTATTGCAAGCCATACCAAACATCGATCGTCGTGCTGCCCTTATTAAGGGTTAACCATTCGGCCTTCCCTTTTTGCGTATGGTGGTGGGTTGTGTTTAGCTTAGCAACAATGTTGTTGCCGTTGCCTGCTGGAGGGAAAAACAAACCGCAATCGCGCTCCACGTAACAACACAGTTGAATAACTTTTACCACACCGCTCACTCGGCAGGATGATAACGGGTTGTTGTGGTGTGGAAACACCTGGCTGTGATTTCGCAATACCCCCTCCTAGGGCACAAGGGGGCTCGTCTCGATCGCCTAGAACTTTTTTGCAACGGTAATCAATCACAACCCGCGTTTGCTTTGCCACTTAGTGTGCAAGGTGGATTGTTTTCGCCTTGACGCGTTCTAGAAGAGACAGACACTGCTGGTCTCAGTCGCTGGAGTTACGCAGGTTGTTTTTTTTAGCTTTCGCTTGTACTCAAACAGAAACTAAAGCGTGACAAGCGACTGATGCGAAGGTGATAATTACATTATCTGGACAGCCGTGCACTTGGTTTAGGTTGATGGATCGTGATTGTACAATTGGGAAGTAAGGGCAAGAAATAGTCATTAATAAGTTAATAAATAAATCAATAAATAAATAAACAAACTTCGAAATAGAGTTCTAAATAAGCAACAGGACACGATTATTAAATTAATAATAATGTAGCTATCTGTGGACTTGAGTGTTTGTAAATTACACGGGCGAAATCGACAAATTTGAAATAAGAAATCCTCAAACGAAGGATATAATATAAATTAATAAAATCAATGAAACAGTTTTTACCATACATAAACCTTTAATAGAATATATAACAAGAAATAAGAGCATGCAAATCTTCTTGCATTCGCATCTAATCACCGGCCATCAGCCTTTATCGGTCAACCAGATCTGGTCATATGTAAACAATGTTTTCCTATTGCAATCTGAACCGATCGGTCAGCGCTGTCAGGGTGAAACCTTTTTTAAATGGTTGTCATTTCTGCCCTGTCGCTATTTGTACAGTGAATGTAATCAAAGGCTTCAAAAGCACGTGTTGCAGGCATACGTCCTACCTCCAGAAAGCTCCAGGGCTAGATAAGCAAGCGTGCAAGTGTTGAAAGTAAGCAAATAAAGACTCCGTACACCCGACACACACAGCAGAGAGTTCGCATGGAACCAGAAATTAAATTTCGAACGAAACATGGTTTCAATTTCCAAACTTTGCTCTACTTGAGCTTTGTAAACAATGTCCCAAACACGCTCCACCAATTGCCCTCTGGAACAGAACGGATCTGGGCACGCTTTCCCGATCGCCACGAGCCTTCCCTTCACGAGGAAGTTGTGCGCCATAGTAAACCAGCGGCCGGTTGAACTTTGGAACCGAGGGCGAGAACTTGGGTGTGTGTGCGCGCGCGCGCGGGCCACACTCCCCGGGGTACAGCATCCGCGAACGTGTGATGGAGACGGAGATGGCGGGGTCAGCTGATTAAATAAACATTACTCTCGGGTGCATATTGGACCCGGTCGGCGCTGCTCGGTCGTTGGAGGGTGTGCTTGCCGGTGCAGTTGTGTCTGTCTGGAGTTCAATAGATGGACTTTGGATACGGTTTGGTTGTGAGGAAGGAGTGTTGTCCCCGATGCAAGGCTTACAGTGATCGCGATATGTTCTATAGATCTGAGATAGATATCAGGGAGAACTTGTTTTGCCTGCGTTTGCATTTTTTTTGTGTTGTAAGAGCAGTCTGTATAATTTCATAAATGATTCATAAACACGTGAGACATATTAGTAAACTTCGTGGTGCTAAAGGTCGGGTTTAAAAAACGTTATTTTGTGGAATTCAAGGCTTATCGGCTTTAATAATTCAAGGCTTTAATTTAAATTTACAGACAAATCAGAAAATAAATTTCCATTAATTCAAGTACTCAAGGTATTCAAGGATATTAATAGAGAATTCATCATCACCTTCAATTCGTCAATATGTCAATATAATTTTTGCTTTTGGAAAACTTTTTTCGCTTTTTTACAGTACGATGCGTAGAATTGTATGCCCTAAAGTGTTTTTTTTCTTCTACAAAAGTGTCTGTATCTCTACCAATGTAATAAACTCCATGAAACTCATGGGATATGTAGCGCAATAAATATGTTTTGTATGTAAAAATAGAAACTGCCTTGGTATTTTGTTTGAAAAGGAAAAATTTTATGACTCTTTGATAAGATTCGATTAATTTGGCTCCTAAATAGATTGAGGGTTCTGTTTGTAATACAACAAATAGTTCAAGTGTACCTTAAGTACCTAAGCAAGTACCTTAAGCCATGTTTGATAGTTGCATAATCCATTATTCTACATATACAACTGATATTCTGCGTAGTGATGAAGGAAGAAGAGTCATTTAATCTGCCTTTTTGTTCACAAATGTGTAATTTCTTTACAATTAAAAATAAATAGCCTAACCATTAGTCGCTTAAGTTCTACTGTTTTGTTCTATAAAAGATTTTTTTTTGCCGTGGAGGGAGCAAATGTTAATAGCTTTGTAGGTACCAGCACGTTTAACGAATCGATTCTCGCTTAAATTGAATTTAATATTCTCTCTTATAAAAGTCGTGTTATCCTTGATGTTTGGGACCTTGCTACTATTCAATGTTCAATGGTTGATCATGTAAGTTTAGTTTGTTTATTTATATTAAACACTTTTTCTTTATCCTCGCTTTTTATGATATATATTTTTAGAATATGAAACTCGAGATATGATACAAACTATTAACCATGTGTATTACAATTATTATTATTATTTAAGTTAGATATGTGATATTAAAGTACCCTCTACAACTTTTCGCAAATGATCCAATAAAGCGTGAGGCCTAAAATAATACCTTATTTATAAGTTAAAGTTATATAATTTCTCAATATTGTCGTTTGCTAATTAGCTGCCGTTGCTCAAACGTACATTCTGTGGTTGTTGTCTCGTATCTGTTTTATTTATTAATTCATTATCTCAAATTGATTTATTCAATAATTGGTTTTGGAAACTATTAAAGAAATTAAAAAAACACACAAGGACATCATCACCTACTCACTCGTCCCTCTCGGTTTCCCTCCCGGGGGAGGCAGACTGTCCCGTATCATAAATTATACAATGTACAAACCTAATCTTATGCGCGTACCAAGATTATACACCACGGATTCTGATGGAAAATCCCTCGCCCTGAACAGTGGACACAGGGCAGGGATTCGGCAAGGAAGACACCGGTTCGGCCAACAACAGCCAACCGTGCTGTGGTGGTAGTGGTGTGGGTGTGGTTTACTCTCCCGACAGGGCGCGGGAAGGAAAAATTCTTGTGTTTTATAAAAAAAAACCGTAACGTGTAACGTTATCATATCACTGTGGCGCTTCCACTATACACCCAAAGTGTGCACACCCGGTGCAGGGGAAGCATACTCGCTCTACGTACACGGAAGCACACGTTCGTATGAAAAGCACCATTTGGTTTTTTGGCTGCAGAAGAATCGTGTTGGTTGCTCTTATGCGTCTTCTTCTATAGCTAGTTCACAATCGGATCCTACGCTAATAAACGCCCCGTGTGTTGGTGGTTACTCCTGAAGAAAAAAGGGTGTAACCCTTCTCTCGGTCGTCGGTCTATTGCAGCATTTTGTCTATTCCTTCGTCTGTCAGCGCGAACAGAAGTACACTGTGTATGTGGCTTTAATTATGTTTCTTTTTCCCATCAAAACTGGCACATGATTGTTGTCTTTCTGCTGCTTCTTTCGATAAGCTATCCCTCAAAAAGGGTGTTCCTGTGGTGTGTTTTGCTTACATCACTATCAAATCGCACCATGCTTTTGCATGCTGCTTCAACTTGTTTCTGAAATATCGCCTGATGGATGTGTATGGGTCTGTGTGTTCAAATATTTGTATTTTGTTATCGAGCGGGGATCGGTTTATGTTATTCAAATTCCGAAATCTACGCCTGGTTTGCTCTACCCTCTGTTACAGCATTAAAAACGGGGCCTGTTGCTGATGGGATGGAGTTACCATTCGGGCTTTAGTGCTTTAGTTAGGATAGCGATAGAAGATTGGATTGTACGGTCTCTTGGAGAAACGCTCCGGCTGAACGTCGGCCCGCAGTATCACCACACCCGATGGGTTCACCTTCACCTTAATCTTGGTCTGGGGGCTCAGCACTCCGTAGTCGACTTCCTCGTACAGGTCCTACAATACAGGTAGTACGAAGCATTTATTAGCGTCATACGTGATTTGGATAGGTGCGATAGGCGATTTGTCTCTTACCTCAACCCTGTAGCCCGTGGGCGAAATGAGGCCCAGCTCGCGCAGGGTCACGGCCACATCCGACGGGGTGCCGTCCGTTCGCCGGTTGACGAAGGCGATCGCGTACGAGTAGTACGTCTGGTAGATCGGTGTGATCGGCCGGGACCAGATCTCGATGCCCTTGTGCTGCAAAAGCGAGATGGATATTGTAGCATGGGTTCGGTTTTACTACGAAGCAGTCGTTGGCATGCTTAGCCCCTATCACCCCTACCTTATAGATTCTTCGCCCTTGGATGCCGAGCGGATCTTGATCGACCGCAATAATTTTGCGGTTCTGCAGAATCGCCTTAAACTCGGGCCGGATCGTGCGCAGATCAACGGACATCATCAGCGGTGCAGCCATAATCGCCCAAAGCGCCATCTGTGTTTTGGACTGTTCGTAGCTGAGTCCGAAGTTGCCGATGATCAACTGTAGTGACACAAAAGAGCGAAAAGTTAGTACAGCTTGAGCATTAGCGGCACTGGTGAGTTGTCTGTTGTCATTACCATGTCCGGATCGTTCCAATGCCCTGGGCCAGCGTTCGGGATGATGGCATCCTGATTGTTGCCGTAGTAATCGATGATGCTCTCCAACGAAGCCCACGAGTCCTGGATGTCGTCATAGTTGCGCCACAGATTGCAGTGCTGAATGATGGACGAGTAGTTGGGCTGTGACGGAGGATGGAGGAGAAGATATACATAGAGAATTAGCTACTCGTTTCACCTTCTATTTCTGCATCTTCCGCATCGTTCAACCCACATTCATGCCGGCGTAGATCTGATAAACCGGCCAGCTGCAGGAGTAGATCATCGGGCGACCGGTGGCATTCAGATTGCGGCCGAACTCCGGATACCCATGGTCCATGTCGATCGGCAGCGAATAGCACCCGTCCAGCTTGACGTAGTCCACGTCCCAGGAAGCGAACTGGGCGGCATCGTTCGCCGAGAAGCCCAGAATGCCCGATATCCGGCACACGTGTAGTTGCCGTAGTCTTCGTAGATGCCGAACTTAAGGCCCTTGGCGTGGACGTAATTGGCCAGCGCCTTCATGCCACTGGGGAAGCGACGCCGGTCGGCGACCAGCTCACCGCGCGGTCCACGCGACTTCTCCAGCCAGCAGTCGTCCACGTTGATGTACTCGTAGCCGACGGCGGCATATCCTTCGCTCACGACCAGGTCGGCCATCGTACGGAATAAGTGCTCACTGGAGGGGAGGTGGGGGGGGGGGAAGAAAAATAGGAAGTATTTAGCATATGTATTACCTATTAAATGTAATCAGTAAAGTCGAACAAAACATGATAATGTATGCAGACATCAGATCAGTGAGACATTGTAATCTGTTTCACAATCTCTTATGCCCCTAAGGAGGAGGCTCGAAATAGGCCACCTAACCTTTAATGTCCACCGAGCGAAGGCCTTCCGCCTTGTCTTGCTAATGCTGTCGATTCGTCGGCCCCTTTTCCTATGTGACATTGTACGGCCGTAAAGTCACGCAAAAGTCAAGCCCTCCCACCGCATGCAAAATGTGATCGTGGTTGCGCGTGGCGCTTCTATAGGCGCACAACATATGGATGGGTTCGTGTGGCACCGGAATCTTCTAACTATTTCTAAACCCGCCCACGGCAAGCGCTCTGGCACGCTTGAGCGCAAGAACGTAAGTCGTTCGTGATTTCCTGGATTCGCATCTGTTGAATCCCTCTAGGGCAAACGCTGCGCAATGCTATAGGTCAACGCAATTCTTTGCTGTGTATGCTGTTAGAGTGACCGATTGCTTTCCGAGTGTAGAGTGTATGGAGGATGCAAAACTCAAGTTACAACGAGACAAAGTACAGTGGGTGATCTTCTGAGGCAACGAAGAATTGATGACCCAGTTTTAATTTAAATGACTCGAGTGATCGACACAGCACATTGCATTCCCGGCCTCTTCAGTGCCTGTAGATGACACAATCTTCAAAGAGGACATGATTCCACAAGGGACTGCTTCTCTTCCTCTCACTCTCTCTTACTTTTGGAGATTATGGAGGATTAGCAGAAGCACGGTGCGGTGGATTAAACGTATCGCTCGACAAGAAGCGTTTGATCGATCGCCACACCACGATAGCACTTAATGCCTTTGGTGATGATTTACACGCGAGAAGTACCCATCATCCCACTTTAGCGCTGTGGATGAGTAGTGCTTGGCTCGAGAGAGAGAGAGAATGAGAGGAGGGAGGCGATATTGTTATATTCAATTTATCTTCGGCACCGTACGGGTCGTGTAGGTCGTTATCGGGATGGCCTTTCTAGGGATTGGTCGATCAGGTCTCGCAAAACAATCAATTCAATCGATCGCCGTAGTGTGTCTCCCTAAGTAAAGGAGCTTATTGGGCTTTCAAACCCCGATGTCGCCACCTCCGATGGGATTATGATGAAATGATGAGCAAAAAAAAAAACATGGGTAAAGTGTGTTTGTCCTTGTTCAAGGAGATTTTACACGTTTTTTCTCCCCGTCTTCATCGCATACGAACGTGCCCAACTGATGAAAGGTGGATTATGGTTGCGAGATGCTTGAGGAAGATCTTTTTTTTTTTGGGATGGGTTATCCATTTTTTGGGTCTCTTTTTCCCAGCTCATTTAAAATACCCTTCGGCGATGTGAGCGTGATATAGCAGGGGGAGCTTTGGGTTATAGTTTTAAGCGCCGAAAAAACACACTTTGCTGTAGGGGATAGGTTTTTAATTTGTACGGCGCAAAAACAAATTAAAACTGGACGATCATAAATTAGTAGAAATGTGTTTGAATATACATCCCTCGACCCCGTTGTTTTTCTTTGGTTTACTTTTGCTTGTTAGCTGATTTTATTGATCAGCTATTGATTTATGGTTTACACTCGGAGGCCAAGGTCTTCAGTTTTATGATCCCTTGCTTAACGCTAATGTTGCTTTCAGTTCCGACAAATTTGAATATCCGAAAGCAATCATATATTGAATGTTCTTATAGTGTGCTTTAGGTTGATGTAGTCGATACACAAAAGAGACAGAAAATGAAACAGTCATCGACTATGACTCATGTTTTCCCCTCTTGTTGCCAATGTTGGTCAAGCAGCAATTGTAAATGTTCTGTCAACAAGTCGCTTCCTTGCTTGCCAAAGTTTGCGATCTTGATCTAATTTAAATGTGATGTTGGCTCAAGTGTACTTAAACCGCCTGTTCAGCTCTCCGTGTTAAGCACTTTTAACGGTCCTCCTGCGTGCTTGGGAACGTGTCTAGTGTTTTGTCAACCGCCACAACCCCTCTCGGTAAACTCTCTTCACACACTCTCAACACGCCATCGAGCGAGGAGGAAAGTTTGTTTGGTTTTTTGCCCTCCTCACCACAAACTGCATACACGATCGAAAGAGCTGGCGCGTGCATAGATTCAGCTGATCGCACAACACTGCTCCAAAGCCACGAAAGATTGTGGGCGCAGATTGTTGCATTCCCTGAAAGAGCGAGAGGAGGTTGCGTGTGTGCACACGAAAACAAGGCGTCAGAAGACCGGGTGATCGCGCATTTTGGCGATCAAGAGTTGTTAGATTTAATTGACACGCGAGTAGGACGCAAGCAACGGTAGGCACCGCGGAGAAATGGGACTGGTTGATGGTCCGCATGCGGCAAACGCGCCCGGGAGTCTAATAATTATGCTCATTATGCAAATGAGGGACAATTTCCCAAAGTTTCGTCGCTTAATTCCATCACGACGGGATGTGTGTCGGGGCATGCGCCGCCACAGCATCCGATGAGCATCCCGGTGAATGTCCGAAGGAAGCAATTATCTTCCCTTACGAAAACCCACGCGGCCAATCAATCGGCTGGACGGGGACCGGACATATGCCCGATAGACAACTGCGTAATCTGCCAACACTCGCGACATCTCGAGAACGGTCGTACCCCAGAGTGTATCGCTAGACGAACTCCATTACACAAAAGTTCGTTGCGAAAATGTCGTCCATCATTGATCCGTGTTATGGAATTAGAAAGGACCCGATGGGAAGCGAATTTTCGTCCAGAATATGTCTTGTGCTTCCATGGTTGGCGCGGGAACCAATCTTCTATGCTTCCACCAACGCGACAAAATCCGGTGGAAACGTGACCAAGAAGGAGGCTGAACGATCCCCAGCGTGCGCGCGCGCGTTACCTCTCACGATCCAATCTCGATCGATGGCAGTAGAATGCGCGTTGGTAACTAAATTGCTGCATAAGTAGCATTGTCGTGTGTGCGCGTGTTTTACTTCTTCAAATTCTCATCAACCTCTCCGACGCCGGCAGTCGTCATCGGAAAGAAGCAGTGCGCAAGGGCCAAAGAGGTAATGCTCCTCAAATCGTATAATAATAATTACTTATTGCTTAACAGGCAGCATGCATGTAGACAGAGGGCGAAAGAGAGCGAAAGCAAATGAATTTAAGGGAATAGTAATTACCGACTGTTACGAAACGACGGTGCAGTTGCTGTAGATTTCCTCTAGAGGGAGTCACTATACAGTGTAGCCTAGTTATTATAGAGGTTTGTTGTAGTTTCAAGCACTGTCTTGCGGAGCCGACTACTCTGACAGTTATGATGGGACATTGTATCATAAAAATCATAAAAATGTTACACATTTAATAGAGAACTATAACATCTTCCCTTTGTCTGCTCTTGGTGTTCGTCTGATATAAAATTCACTCTTGCTCCTACTGGCACCTATTGCGATCATCAATTTCGGTGCTTTTGTGGCATGAAGTTGGCTTCATGCACGCTTTTTGGCTTGACAGTTGAGTGATTTTTATGAATGTTGCCAGATTTTGGACCCCAGCGGCGTGTAATTCGAGCAACCAACCAATGCTCTAACTGTGCATCCCTCCGGATACATCGTTTTGTAATGCAAAACAAACTGGTAGACCCAGCCGTGTGTGTTGCCCAATCTTGCAGTTGGGTCAGAATAATTGGACGCCGGACAGCTTTCGCAACTTTTGTGACACTCGAATCCGGCTTACGGCACACACCGATGTGTGATGGAGGCATCATTTCGGTTTTGCCGGCGAGTGGTGTGGATCTGATTTATTGATCTGGGCAAGAAGGAGGGCACACACACACACGCGCGCGCGGTGGACACGATTCTCATTCCTCATCCTCGTTCCAATGATCCGGGAAGAACGGCGAACGCTTGCGCACCGCGTGTGGCATGCTTTTCGACGCAACCGGAACGTATGCGCAAGAAGTTGTGTTACGTAACAGAGATGGAAAAGGTCAAACGCTAGGAATGCACAAAACTGGTAATTGTAGAAAGGGGAGAGTAATTCCTTCTAGCGAGCGAATGAAAGATCCCAGAGTCCACCACCACCCCCCCTAACAATGGGAATTTGTGTGTGTAAAAAAAAGATTTCTTTTCGGGATTTACATTTGCTTCCAAAATCGTGCACGAAGCATTAAGTGCTCGCAATTGCATATTCGCATCTTTTTTCTCGACCCCTTCACTTCTTGTGTAACAATCGATCAATAAAAATAAAATAAATCTACATTTGCCTGGAGCGACTGAGGGGCTTACATTGACACAAACGTGTAAAGTCTGCCAACTGCAGGAAATCGGTTTAGAAGTTTTTAACCACAACACAAACACACACACAAAGTCCAGAGGCAATTGTGGCGCTTCGTGGGACAGTGTTGCAGCAGGAGGAGGGCTCGTAAAGCAACGCAAAATATGAAGCACCCGATGCGCTTGTCGTGACGCGTGTGGCCGTGCTAAATCCGGTAGGCAGTACCCACTCCCGGAATCAAACTGACCTTTGCTCAAACTGTTGTTGTTGTCGTTGTTGCTGCTCGTTGTGGCAATAAGTCAGGCGAAAGGGAAGAGTTATCGTGCGGAAAATGATGGACCACCAACACCACACCACGCGCTAGTTGCGCTTCTTTGGTAACGGGTAAAACGATCGATCGTAAGCTGTATGATCTGTTGCCTATTTCTATCATAAATAATCCATTCCCAGCTGGATGTTGTTGTAGTGGCAAGTAGGATAAGGCACAAATAAGTATAATGGCGATGAAAGATTGATAGCTATTTAGTGTGATGGATGATCAGTAAATAAATATTACTCTGTTGTTTAGGTTTAAACGTTGTTTTGTTTGCTTTGGCAATTTTTGATGCATTTGTGGAGCTTTTTCTTGGATTGCAATAACGGCTAAAATTAAAAACAAATGGGTAAATTGAATTTAATGTAATGCAATCCACTACAATTGGGGCACACATTGGAGGAGCAAGCGCGCACACACTTTCACTTTTTGCCTCCAAAAAACCAATGGACCCAATGGAGTTTGGAGCATTAGTGTGCCAATACGCCGAAAGCCATAAACTTAACGACTCACAGGACCGTGAGAGGAACAGTGGTGGGCTATAAATCTTCGTTTATAACTGAGCAAACATACATCGGCGCCTAAGATTGATCCAAAATTCATGGCCATGGATGTACGAAACAACATAAAATTGCAACAATAATCTTGTTGCTAGACTGTTGAACACCTGGGTTGAAAAGCTCATCCTTTTGCCGTGCATCAGGAATTTGGTTTGTCGTAAAATAATTGCCTTTACCGTTGTGGACTTTAAAAGGAAACCTTGTAACTGTTGCTAAAGCACGAACGAAAGTCGTGGGCCTATCTTATCTTCTTTTGCAATATGTTTTGTCGCGTGATGTTGAGCTAATTTGAACCCAAACTGTACAGGGCGTGCCCGGCCAATTTTTCGTGTAGCTGGCTACACATTTGTCTAGCACAATATATCCTCCTATAGGGCAAGGTTACCATTTTCATGTAAGAGCTTTGCGTGATTATTGTGCGTCAACGCTTCACCGCCTTTCATAATTCCGATAGCACGAGGCACTAGCGAGCATTTGAATTGGCTCAACTTTGTCACTAAACAACAATATGGCTAACAGTTCCTAATGTGTTTAGAGTGAGGAAAATAGAAGACAGCAGCACATACCTGATACAATTTTCCGGATCACCCTCGCAGTCCGTATTGCAGCGGAAGCGCTCCCACGACAGCCATCCCATCGGCGGCGTCCTGGCGAGTCCGTTTTCGAGACTGTAGATGCAGGCTGGCAGCACGCCAATGCACAGCACGGTGGCGAGCAGCATCGTGGCACGCTTCATCGCTGTCCCTCCTTTACTTTTGCGCTGTGTTTGCATTGTGTGGTACGGGTTTTAATGTAGGCAACAGCAGACGGAGAATCTGTTCTGAAATGATATAAATGAAGGTATAACAATTAATATTTGTGCTATTAGGAATTATTTTAATATTAAGAATATCGATATCATTTTATGGGTTGGTATAAAGGGCCATGTTGTCGCTTGTTGCGATCATTAGGGCATTTGATCATTTAAATTAGCAAGTTGAATCTTTCTGTCGGTCAAATGAGTTTTAACACTTTAATACTTTCGTTACTAAAACATCGTTCCAAGCTGTTTTTAACCTTTCTTGAAAACATATTTTGGTTTCAGTAGAGACATGCAATCTTACTTGCTAATCTGAACGAGTATGCGACAATTCGGCGTATGATTACATATTTTTCAGGTTGAAAACCTAAGCCGTATAGTTTGGTCTGTGGTTTTGTATGGAGTGATGACGTCATTTCAGCCGCCAACTGTCAAACTTCATACAAAAAAAAAAAACTGACTAAAATCGTAAAGCGTCCCATTGATGTTTATTACTGTGGAATAAATTGATCCACTTTTATGCCTTTACCAATGTTACAGTTCTGCTTTGATTGTATTTTTTTTAATTTCAATCCCCGTTATCGACTCTTTAGATTGTCCCGTTTGGGGTTTGGACGATTACACACGATTACAATGTAAAGCTTTACGATCGACACAATCGCTCCAAGGTCGATATATTTGCATAAGCAGTTCCGTTTCGGCGCAATATGCCATTGGATTTTTATCCATTTCTTTATGGCTCATTTAAAGCATTCGCCTAGATTAAAAATTCAGCAATTATACAGTGTAATATTACAGGAAACAATTTCGTTCAACCAGTTGTGCCGAATCTCGCATGGCTTGGTACATACCCATATGCATAACATTTAATAGGGCTTTCGGGGAGGTTTGGTTGTAAAATAAATCCAATTACTGAATTAAGATGGAATCAAAACTTCATTTCAATTTGCGCGCTAATCATATTTCATCAAACACAGCACTGTGGCACGAAGATACACACCCGCATCAGCCCCGCCGTTCCACTCATGACCAGGAAAATCGTTCGGTCGACGAAAAACTCGGTAATGAGACGGAGGCCCGCGTGAAATGATAAACAATTTGCCGCGTACTTTAAGGCGCGTGGTGGTGCAATATAATCCTGCCCATCTCTCTCTCTCTCTTTCTTTTTACACACTTTTTTCCATCTGGTTGGTAAAAATCCTTTCCAATCTCACTGGTAGTAGGTGTCGAATATTAACGCTTGCCTTATTATGCTTCATTAGGCATTATGCAACCGTGTGTGATACGACCACCAGCCGCCACAAATGACCATTGCGCACAGTTCGTTGTAACCCTGTCGATACAGCACCCTCTGCATGATGATTGACTGTGAGAAATTTCTTTGGGAGTGTACGGTGGTGTGCACACACAGGCCAGCTGGTCGTTTCCCTATGGGCGACGGAACTTTTTGCACCAAAGCTGTCAGCATGCTCTGGGGGTACATACCGGATACATCAAAGCATATGCAGCATGATCAAGCGAACGAGTTGTTCACTGTTGGGCGCGTCCCAGGCGTCCCAGTAATGACGGTAATAAAACATTTCGCATTCTTTCTGTCATAAATCGTCTCCGGGTGTAATACGACACCTACCTTTCGACCTACCACCGAGAAGAGAACCGCGAAACCGTGTCATGATCGATCGATCGATGATTAACTTTGCTCTCCCCGGGTTACGATCTGCACACGATGATGAGGGCGGAGAAGGTATAATTTGAATAGAATGCAAAAATAAAGTAGTTCCCCAATGGTGGTAGTGGTGGTCGGTCGTCAGCATCAATCATTTGGCTAACGCTCTCCGATTCGCTGTGGCTCAGTAAGATTTATTTCCTTGCTAGATCGATCTACTACTCTCAGCAAAAGGCGTTGCTCGGCAGGGACGTAGCTTTGATGTGCATGCTTTGTGGGTTGTTTTTTCCCCCTCTTCCCCTGGTAATATGCATTAATGCCTGCTGGCTGTCACGAAAGTACACACACACAGGACAGCTTATAATTTGATGTATGAGGCGCCCATTGCAATCAACCAAAAAGAGCTACTTTACAATGAGGATTAGCAACCAAAAGTGACACAATAACTAGAATTTAGCTACACAATGAGACTCATTTGTAGGTAATAATTTAGATGGTTGCGCTATCCATTCGAGATATTTTGGAGCATTTTGGATGAGGTACTCGAACAGAAACATTTGGAAAGTAGAATTGGAAAGAATTGACAACGTATAGCGGCGAATGTTTGGAATGTATTCATCAGCACAAAAGATAGACTTCTGCATTAATTATTTCCACCAATATAATACTTGTAATACTGTAACATGTAATTCTTATTATAGTTAATGTGTATTTTGCTCCTCAATCAATTTCACAATGCTTTGTGAATCAATTAAAAAATTAGACCTGAAGAAGTAAAATGCAAAATGATCGATTTCTTCGAAAAGTAATTAAAATACCCAATAGATAAATTTGACAAACCTTTTCCAATAAAATTTAATTCCTTTCAAATATGATTTCGCACATCTCATGAATGAAAAATATTTAAAAGAGTATAACTTGAATAAAAATCCTTTTGGAAATTCAATTATTTATCATTTGACGCCTAAAGATTCATATGCTTCACATCTTTAAAAACTGTTTCAGAGCTTAAGCTTTTTTGAAGGAGCATTTTTGGTTCACTTCAATAAATGTTGCAAAACTAATTTCAATCCTAAAAAGAGCATATCAGCCAGCATTTATTCTTTTCATGATTTCAAGATGTCTGAAGATCTATTTACACTCCTCTAATTATCAACTTCAATGTTATGCTAATTCCATGCATCTCCTCAATGCTCAATGAAAGTCAATCATTAGAGAGTCACTCAACCTTGCACTTCGAACACTTCATTTTGTCCTTCAGTTCCGACCAAACATCAGCCTCCAAACACCCTGAGACTTAAACCGCCTGTTAGATCACATTTGTCCCTCCCCATCAGTCCTTGTTCGTTTATCGTACTTACTGACCGTCACAATAAGCTACATTCGTCCACTTCTCTGACCAACGCCAACACTAATGATCTCTTTTTCGGTTTTCTCTTGTTTTTTTTTGCAGGCAAAAATGGCATCAACGAAGGTGAGTCCTCACTAATCGCCACTCAAGCTGAGTCATACGGGTCGATCTCTACAACTCGCCCCAGTTCTAGTCCGCACCGTAAACATGGGTGGACCTAATTCTTGACCATCTGTAAAGTTTCCAAAGCTTTGCATACGGGCATGCGCGTCGTCCCTCGGTTCAAGATCAACTCTCCCACAAGAGCATCGCCGACTTGAGGGAGGTAATGTTTGTGCCCTCGGGCAAAATTACCGTTCCAATCGGGGTTCGAAATCAGATCAAGAGGCCCCGAACCGCCCCGTAGCGCGCCGGATGGAAGACATCGCGTTACGCGCGAAGGTCAGCGCACCATCAAACGCAAGTGGAGATTGCCATTGAGGTGGTTGTTTGTGGAAAGGATGGCAATGATTAGAGGTGGACACACACCGATACAGAATATCGATGGTACCTTGAACTTTTTCGAACGACTTGCGGCGGCGCCTTCATTAATGAGTGTGTATCCAGCGACGAGGCATCAGTGTGTCCGCCGCTCGGACCATTCGTCCGTCCCACCTTCACTCGTCGTTTGTCGTGGGAAATTGTGAAACAGTTAGATGTGGGGCGGGTTTGCACGGATGGTGCCTGACTTTATGAGCCTCTAATAGCCTGAAATTATAACACTCTCACGCCCCGGCATGAAAAAAGTACGCCAACGTACGGTACCGATGGCGTTGCACCGACGGAGCACCACCATCTGGTGTGTGAGGGGGACGATCAGTAAATTGTCCGTACATCCAACAGTACTACAGTTGATTATCGCGATCGGGTGAGATATCTTTTGGTGCGCCGGCACGCCTCGTTTCGGGGATTAGCGCAATCGACTGCGGTTGGAACATCGAAGGCACGGACGGCGGCTACCGCAGACCGAGAGATACCTTCGCGATTGTGACATTTGGATCAATCCACCGGCGGTAGGGAGTGGGACATACCGGTAGGGCCAGCTGACATTTTGGGCCGGGGTTTTGGGGAGGGATCGAGCGTCGCACGTAAATCATCGACCGTAGGGTTTCTCATAAAAGGAAGTACGCATTCGGTATTCAGAGGGCGAGAGGTGGCGGCGGCTGGGCTGCAATTAAGATGCGACGGTGAGGTGCGTAAAATCACTGCACTTGAAGTCGATTAGTAGGGCCTCTGTGGGAAGGGATTTGGGAGTGGTGGCAAATCAAACTGGTGCAACACCAACAAAGTGAGGGGTGTTCGTGTGTTGCAAAACCCCCGTAAATGGTGACGAACGATTTGTTCGGAATCGGAATAATGATTATGATTTCATCGATGTGCCCCAGTGCTCCATATTTGAGCCTTTGAGTGGTGTACTGTTACAGCTTCAGGCCATGTTTTTTTTTATTAGGGCATAATGCAACAAAGTTTCAGATGCTGTGTGTAGAAAAAAAGCGCAAGACACCATGTGAAACTAATTGTAGCAAGAAGGGCAATTAGAACATAATTAGAGCCGAAACAGGGCCATTCAGAGCAAAATTCTGGCAGATCTTATCTACTCCAACAAAGCACAAAGTTAGCTCAAGCGGGGGCAATTCTGTAATCTTGTCTCCATTGGCCTGGAAGTCTTCCGCAACAATCGCCACCACAAACGCTGTTCACACCCTACAGAATAATGCGTACAAGCGTATTGACAGATGCCTTTAATTGCAGTAGAACAAGTAGAGCAGCGAGTCACAGGGGGTTGCTTCACTGTAAAAAGGACCGTGAGATCATTTGATATCTAGCAGTGGAACGATTGCGCCCAACTTGTTCACACACATACACAGCTGGCGAGCATACAGGAAGGAACTACAATCGTGTGCACCGTACTATCAGTATGTGTGCACATAACTTCCACCTCCTTCATTGAAGTTCATTCGCTGGTGCTGAAGACATTAGGCCCGCTCAACAGAGTGGAGCGCCCTCACATTAACATCGCTCTCGGCGGGCGCGAAGTTATGTTTTCTCTCTTATTCCAGTGCGGGGAGATCGGGAGGGTGCATAAAATAGAGCCATTGTTATCGTGCCACCATCAACCACCGGGGAGGGTGTGGTGGTGAAAGAATCGGGCTCGTTGGAAGCGTTGAGTAAGCCAAAGGCAAAGTGCAAACACCAAATTTCCCCCGGCATGCTTGCGGCAAGGCGCGCTGCACTGCACAGGAAGTTGCGCATTGAGCGCTTGAGCGCTCGCGTAAACTGTTCGAGCGAAATGGTTGATGAATGGAAATGGCGGCTTACACCGGTCCTCCACCTCGCCGTTTAAATATCGCTCCATTTGCGAATAATTCATATCGTTGGAACGATCCTTCCGAAAACATAAATGTGGCGTTCAAGCTCTTTAAGGAGGTGAGCGAGACATGATGATGAATTTTGGAATCATTGTGTGCGTCCATTTGGATGGATTGTGTAGTGCGCACATACATTTACGACAGGGAAGCAATAACGGGGTAAAAGGTTATGTTTCGGTTATGGATAACAATTTTCTGCAGCATGCTGTAAGGGAGGGACTGTTATATTTGACTCAGCCAGCTCAGAGCCAAATGCCATTTGCAGGCACGTGTTGTAGCAATGTACCCTGCAAATGGTCAAAAATGGTGGGCAATATTTTTTAACACGATTACCACCGCACACGGCGGCGGGGCGTAATGTGGCTTCGGCGCAAAGTAATGGCCTGACAGTAATTAGCCTAATAAATAGGTGGGTTTGGTGTGCATAGGCTTGCGCCGTACGCGCCCCGGCTGGCGCACTGCTCACAAACATATAATTAGTATTGTTCCCACTCGCGCGCGCCGTACCAGGTGAGCATAAACGAGAGTAGCGGGAAACGTCCATAAACTGGAGCAATGTGTGTGTGCTCTTGTTTGGGGGCTAAAGGTGGAGTGCAGTAGGAGTAGTAGTAGAGTGGTAAGGGCCTTTGGCAAGAAAACGATCACACGAAAGCGACATTTATGACGTTGTATGTTTAACCAAAAAAATACAGATTTGAATGGGCATTACATTTGAATTTGCCTAGAGCGCTCCCTCACGGCAAACTGCTCAACTACTACGAGCCATTTGTAAGTGGTGGAATGGTACACTAAGATCATTTTTTTGTTTTGTTTTTTCATCCCAGGAACAATAGAAAGTGTGTGTGTGTGTGTGTTTGCGCACTTTTCGAATCGGAACCAATTCAACTTGCGTCTGAGTTGTTTTTTCCCCCCACTGGCGCAACCCGAAGATCGCTTCCAGTTCACACGAAACATTGCGTAACAACCGGCTCAACACATCCACCATCCACTCCTTCTCATCGGGTAGTTTTCCGCCTGAATGGCTTTTGTTTTGTTTTTGGCCGGGATTGCGAGTTTGCGAATTTCCGATTTCGGATCAAGTTCAGCCACAGATTGAAGCGCGCGCTTTCAGACCACTAGGTGCTTGTGCTTCTGTTTGTTGACAACCTGCACGGGTACCGTAAACGTGGCATCACTTTTTCGATGGACACACACTTAGGTCAACGGCTCGGCACGCGCGTTGACAGCTGGTTAGCGGCTAGCCGGACGATCGGTGTATGTGCTTGCAAGGGCAAACGACACTTCTTCACCTTTCTGGCTTTTCCTCTTCTAATTGATTTGCGTTCGTTAGCGCTCTTAAGGGCGCTTTAGTTTGTTTCCTTTTGCGGTCGTTGACGGTAAAAGCGTTGACATTCAAAGTGGCAAAGGGCAGCTGAAGATGAGAGTTGACCAGTGTGTGATGGTGGACTATATTCTCACTGTATGTACGAAGTTTGTGAGAACTTCGTACCAAAACACGTTGTCCAAGGAAAGGAAGTGACCTTTTTTTTTCGTTGAATTGAATGGAACTGAAGAACCAACCACGGCTTACATCTGGCTGGCTGGCCGGTCTAGTGTTTGGATTATTTAATTAGACCGCTCACAGCTTTAAATGTCAAGCCCGAGGGGGTTGAGGAACAACGATCGTCGAACACATCATCCAGTGGTTCGACATTAACATTCAGGCATGCATTTGCTGAAGGTTCAGTTCGTGCTACGGGGTGCTACAGTTTAACTCATTTGTTGCTACCCGTGAGAATCTTTCATCGCATCTTGTGCTGCGGCTTCTTTTTGTTTTGGTTTTATTGCTAATTTTTCGCCGCAAAATCGCCACTTTTGGGGAATGTTTTAAAATTGTTACTAGTTTACCTCGTTAATACTTGTTTGAGTCAAAATAGGTTATCTTCAACTCGATCACACTACGGTTGATAGCCACCAGCATAACCAGTAATAGAAATCGATCGTCACTTATTTATGTTTTCTGTACGCTCCGATAAAAACAAAATCTCGACTCTTTTAGCGTAACGAAACATTTTCAACATCAAAAATCACAATTTCATAAATGGATTTTTCACAATTTCACCTCCCAATTTTATCGGTGCGAACGCGTGTTTCTTGTCTGTAGGTGGCAAAGTACGAGTGTAAAATCTGTTTCGTATCATTATCATAAATTTTCGAATTAACACGCACGGCAGCACGTGCTGATGAACTGATGGACTCCTCGATAGTGCGCTATCAGTTCGTTGCATCGAATTTCCGTTTGATTGAATGGGACCACCACCCCGAGGGAGGGACATGAGGATCAGCGTACGAGTAACCGAGGCGCGACCTAAAAGGCGTGATCTGTATAGCTTTAAAGATGCTACACACACACACACACACACCGATCGATCGGTCTCATGATTTGCGTTTACATCCATCCGCATCATTAAGCTGGTGGTCTCTTTCGATAATACTTTCGCGGTGCGCTGCTGCGTAAGTGTTCGATTTTTTGGAAGGATTACAAAACGAGTGTGTACAGTACACACACCACACAGTGAGTGAAATTTGGCCGATCGTGTAAAAATCGATCACCGACATCGTGAAGTAAAAACAAACGCGTGCGTGTCTTGAAATCGACAGTTCATTCACTCTCACTAACGGCCCAATGGGCTCACGTTCGTAGCGTTACGCGCCGTAACGCTTCGATTAGTATGATAATTTATACCCGTCTTCCCCACCATATACTACCTTGACCGACACGGTCGCAGTGGCGTCGTGATCATCATCGTCGTCAGGCACAACACGATGGTGCTACCAGTGTTGTGTGTCTGCTTTTCTTTCTTTCTTCTGTGACGATTTTAGTGCCTTTCTAACCACCCTTCTTCTACACACCAAGGGGCTGCAGCAGTTCCATGCAATGAGACGACAATGTGTCAAATGCGAAGCGGGACCTAAACAACAATCGCGCGCGACGGCAAAAATGGCCCTCGGCGGGAAAAAAGACAGAGGCCACGGGTGGGGAAGAGAAATAAACTAGGGAAGTAGACAAATGGGGAAAACACAACATCTATCATGCTTTACACAAAGCGGGAAAGGTGATAAAAAGCGTACCCACAGTGTGCCGCCGGTTAACGTAAGCGCCGCAAGACGGAAGCACACGAGAGTGAACCGAAATGAGCCCTTCCTTCCCTTCATTACCCGCTGCAAATCAAACGGGGGAAGAGTGGTACAGTTTAGGGTCAGCGAGATGTCTTTTTAATTGCTAACGAAGCATTTGGCGGGGAGTTACACATTAAATTAATCTGTTTTAAATCAAAAGACTTCGAGCAAGCGACGAACCCTTGTTTTGCTAACGCGTGCGCACCAAAATGATAGATTTTGATTTACCTTTTTTCCCTTGTTGTTGTAACCGATGGAGGCATGGTGATCCGCAATGGTCAGTTAAACGTGACCCCCGGCCACTCTTACCCTCCCTCCCAATAAAACGTGATAACATGGGTGACATAGGATGGAAAGTGATTACGAAATTGAAAAGTTGCGATTGAAGTGCTAAGGGTGCCGTGCCGCAGTAGTTGCAACTAGAGGAGCTCGTGTGCAATAGCGTGCTGGGGCTGGCTGGCCGCGTGCCATTTATTGCGCCGGTGTTACGTTTTCCCCCCTTTCCTCCCATTGCCTTGCCTCGTTGCCTGAGCGGAATACTCAAACACTCTCTTCCCAAGCACGCTTCCGCACTGTGGTGTGTAGCGTGTGTGTGTGTGTGTTGGTATGGCGCGAAGAAATTTTCGCCATTCCGCTCGGTACGGTAAACAAAACCGAAAACGATCAATCAAGTCGTGTCCGGTTGCTGCACCCGAGACATCAAATCGGTAGAAAAGGGTTGAACATTTTCATATATGGCAAAAAAAGCAAACGGAGGAGGCAAATGGTGGTTGCATATTTGATACAGACGAGCACATTCTGCTGCATAGCTGATCGTACTATTAGCAGCGTGATAATTTGTTCGTTTTCCTCTTTTAATTGTAGAGCAACGCGGAGGAATGTCGGCAGAAAAGTGACGCTGTATGTCAAACACCAATTTTTACCTAATTCCAGTTTGCCCAATCGCTTGTCCTCTTGTTGTTGCTTGTTGATGCGAACGGAAAAACGCGTCACACAATATGCGGTAGTTACACACAAACCTCCCCCAAAAACAACCAACCACTAACGAGCACAAAAAAGCACACACATACACACGAACGCACCATTTCCCATCCCCCCGAATCTGGGCACAACAACCTTGCTGTTGCAGTTTCACACTACAGATTGTGATCGCGATGCAATTCGAGTTTCTTCGACGCATGCTTCCTTTTGCCACTGGCGACGGCTGGGGCAAGGTAGTCGAACACTCGCTGCGTGTCAGTGGGACAGTATGCGCAACACGACAATACGAACAACAGCAACCCTTTTGCAATGCTCTGATGTGGTGACAGACATTTCATTCTCACCTCACAGAGTCAAGCGCAAACATAACGCACCCCCGCCCGCTGACCCCGGCAAGGAATTTGACAAATTAACGGGCGGCGGACAACTTTAATTGACGTCTTTTACCGCGCTTAAAGAGCGTTCGGTTACTACTGAGTGTGACATCGGCTGAAGCACTTAGTAAACCACGTCGAACAAAGAGTTTGTTTTGTTGAAGTTCCTTGCACACAAAATGAGCATTTTTCGGTGTTTCTGTTTACCAGGCGACACATTTTTTCTCATTGTTGTCATTTCGTTGACATAAAGATCGAAAACGATATTGTGTAACCCTTCAGGTAGGTTTCTGTTAGTGATATTATAGCACCAATCGTTAATACTGCCCGCCGTTACGCCATCTGCCGGAAAAAGGACCAATTAACGAACGTTGGTTTATTCTATCCGACCCTTTTCTCCACAGGAGGCGTGGAACACATGTGTTGCGATAAAGATCTCTCCGCCTGGTTTGTCGGCTTTCGCGATCGGTTACTAATTTCCGTCTCAAGCTGCGTATTTAATTTTATTGATTTTCGATCAGAAGATAATAATTGTCCCACTGTGGGTCGATTTAGAACGCAGATAGCAATGCTATTCAACCCCAGTTGGTATCGATCTCCATAGATTATGGAGCAATGGCTAGATGGCTGCTTTCCCTTTTGCTATCGAACCAGGGACAGGAAAAAAGGTTTCAATCGCGACAGAAGTTGAAGGAAAAAATTGAAAGCTTTTCCTTTTCACAAACCGTACCAACGGCCGTAGAAGGTTGTTGACGGACGTTAGCAAACGGTTATGGTATGGTCAAAATGAGAGCACTGAAACTGACTCACAGCGACGGATAAGCACGTCGTGGCACGTGTGGTGTTGACGGCCGGGACTTAAAACTGTGATCATATCGGCAGTGACCATGGTGAGATTGGTGAGTGTCAAAAAATCACATCCATTAAGACCTGGGCTATGAGGAAGAGGGTGTGGCGTGTTACAGTTTTTTTCTCATCCTGCTTCGTTCGCACTAACCGTTTGCCACCAACTCGATTATCTCGATACGGTTCGTAGATCATAGTGGGTTTCTTCGGATTGGCTCTATCTGTGGATCACGCCTTAAGTCCTGCTTAATTCTATCTTAAGCGTGCCGCGACACCAGATCCGCAATTGCCTTTTAGCACCCAGGCGATCCAGCTGGACCTAGCGCCGACAGCTGTAAAGGAATCACAATCACATCCATCCAAAACTCACCATTCGTCGTCGGTGGCTAATGAGCGGGGCGAGAGAAGAGCTCTACTTAATTGCCCCCAGTTTTGCCCGATCGTAACCTTTGTGGTTTTGTTTTGTTTTGGTTAATCCAATTCGTGGCTGATTCACTTTCGTGCAGATTTTATTGTTAATGAAAACCGTCTAACGGCAAGGTTTTGGGAGCGTGCGCGCTCGCGCTGTTTTATGACTTATACTTAGATTGCAAAATAAAACAGAGCTATTTGCCGCCTTACAAGCGGCTGTTGTTGCTACCGAAAACACGAGCCCCAACACAAATCGTATCGCAAACAAACCCCGGGGAATGTTTTATTCATCCGCATCCCCCTAAACGTCCGGCAGAATTGGGCATTTATTCGCAAGGAAAATGATCTCGAAAAACAACCCATCAAGAAGGTTTGATTGTTGACCCATTCTAACGGCGCCAGCCGCAAACGTCCGTCAGCACACGTTTGTTTTGAACATCCGCCTACGGTGTTGTTTGGCGCGTTTCGTTTGCTACATTATTTATTGCATAATTCAGCACAATTTGGAGCGCCCACCTAGCAGTAGAATTAGTTTTTAACGTTCGATTTGAATGTCCGCTACAGTACTGCGATGGGAAGAGGTTCGGCAGGGCAAATGAAAGCTTTTGTGGAAAATAAAATGTGAAAGCAACATTCGCTTGCAGGGTCAGTACGCTTTATCATAAATCGAACCTTCACATTGACTTTGCGGGAGATAGCGCACACGGGAAGAGAGGGATATTTATTGCAATCGGTGGACGCTGTTTGCTAGCGTCTCTGCCGATTGAAAACTGCTTGCGTTGAGCCTGGGGTGAGAGGCATCGGATTATTGTGATTGCGGAACTAAAGTCAAATCCTTCCCCCTCATGATATGATGCTGGTCAAAACCATTGGAAAACATTGGATGATTTCGTTGCTGGATTGTTGTACTTGATCTCTGACGCAGATCGCTTTACGATCTTCGACGGGGCTGGCTGTGTGTTCAATAAATCATAACGCCTGCTGCGATTGGCACATTTGAAGAAACATCGATTCTAGATGAAGATTTATCATTGCTTGGCCCTGACTCTGGGTGGTGAATGGTGGTTTATGATTTGCGCTTCATTATGCTGAAAGGGATACAAGTGGGTCGATACAAAATGGATCTAAATTCGTCTAAGCCGTTTTCAGGAAAATCTTTTAAGCTTTACAGCACTACCAGAGGAACTAAACCTTAATCTTGTTGGAAGCTTTCAGTCTATTGTTAATGAACTAAATATTTAATCTGTATAATATTCATGCCCATAATAAATGTAGTTAGAGAACATAACAATTTTACTGATCTTTTGTTAGGGTGTAACTTAACTTTTGTTTGATTATTGTAATATGAGAAAACTGAAACCAATGTGAAAAAATGCATAAGCGTTGTTTCAAAACGTTGTTAAACCTCTATCTGCATAGTAAACAATACCTAGTCACAAGTATGTGTAAAGAATCTGGAAAGAAACCACATTAAATTTACTTATTTAATTCAATTTAATTCACTAAACTCTGTGACCAAACAAAAATTCTCTAGATACGCTTCTTTTTCTTTAAATCCTTGCTGCTGAGCAACAAGTTCCAATTGGCAATCGTACCACATCTCTCAGGGATGATCGCACGACTTAGCTACATGCCCATCGTGGGTTCAATTCTCATATTCATCGTCACCGACTGATTGATACTATGTATCGAGCAACGAATGACTGTGACTTTATACGGCTGCGGGCTTTTACTACTAAATAAGTTTCAAAAGTCTGTATAAGCCAAGCCTGGGCACGTCCGCGTAGGTCGCCGCACCAATAAGAAGAAGAAGAAGAAGAACCATAGCTCACGTGTTTTTAGCAACAAAATATGATTGCAAAAATTAATATTATCAAAATATTCATGCCCTTTCACTTTATATAACTCGTGCAATGAAAAAGATCGCACAGATTTATAGAACATCAAAGCAATCCACAGATCTCGAACTTACATGATCTTCTGCGATCCTACAACGTAAATAACTTCTAGCAGCGTTTTTTATGACTCCTCCAATCCATCAACATCAACAAAAAAAGGAAAACGAGAGTAATTTTAACGTACTTTTTCCACCCATCTCCTCACTCTCGCGTAAGTGCGCAGCTTTCAGCCGAACCTAACCTTCCCTAACATCGCAACGCCGGCCACTTCGTTAGGTTCGCGCGTAATTGGAGCAATCAAGCTCTGGTGGTGGTGGTGGTGGTGGCCACATCTTACGTAATTCTATCTCTCTCGCGCCGTTTTTCGCATCGAATTCATTTCCCGTTAGGGGTGCTGCCCCATTCCACCGGCTCCACCATGCTTGTTTGTTTTCCATTTCATTTCGCACTGAACTGTGGCAAATGCCCTCCCCCTCCCTTCCCAAATCGGGACCATCGGACATCGAAACTCATAATTTTACAAGTTATGTTTACGTTGTACCTTCACTGTAATGAAGGATTTTTGCGTTGTTTCTCCTCTCACTGTCTCCCTTTCTCGCGTGCCGCACATTTCGCTAGAAGGCCTAAGTAGCGTCCCATTTTCTCCGCATGTTTACCGATGACCGGCGAATGCCGCCACACCGTTTCGGCGGCGGTCAGTTTTCCATCACATTTTCCGCACACGCTTCACGTGGTGGTGCGCTTCCGTTTTACGTCGCAAAAAAACTCTTAAAATAAAACACAAAACAGTAGGGTAGCAATTTCATGCAGAAGGGGCAAGCCGTTGTGCGTCGTTATGTTGTTATGCTTTGATGCATCCTGGTTTTCCTCGTCGCAGCAATTGCGCCTCGTCCATCTTCACTTTTCATTACACTGCTTTTGGTTTTTTTGCGCTCGATGGTTTGATTTTCGAGCAGGAAATCAACGTCTTCATCGCTTTGTCTGGAATCCCTTGCTTTGGAGGCTCTTTTCTCTAACGAGACCACTTCGAACGAACCATCATCCTCATGGTGCAGTGGCGCGTTCGGTGACGGTGAAATAGTGGTACATTAAATTTAATAATCTAATGCCTCACGATTTAGGGCCAGTGGAAGAGAAGCGGGGTGCCCTTTTGGCCAGGTTTGCAGGTTTGTTGTGTCTGCGTCTGGCGCTTACACACGCGTGATTTATGCGAGTTGTTTTACTAACTTTGGCATAATGTATGCTTTTTCGGGGGGTTCGGGTGGGTGCCAAGAAGAAGAGCGTGCTTTTTCCTCCGTCTTTGTGGTGTAAAGAGAACGGCAACGAGCTCCCGTAGTGGTTGAGCGATTTATACAAATTATATGATTAAATTACCATGCAGCATTATTGAACCTGCGCTTGTCGTTTTTGCCGCTGAGTGGAATTGTTTTGAAGTCTCTGCTGCTGCTGCTGATCGTCATGTTGTTAATGATGATGGGCTATAACATTTCCTAAGTGGGAGGGCGTTTTTCCCCCAAACTCTCCCCCGCAGGAAAGTAAGTTGTAATTTACGCCGGAATAAGGGAAAAATCTCTGCGCCTCTCACGAGCGCCAAAGCACACGATGGCACGATTTTGACCACCGATTTTGGGGGGCGTTTCGGGGCGTGTTGTTGCACTGCACAAGTGCACTACTACCGAGGGCGCATAGCGGCAAAAAAGGTAGCGGCGATAGGAAGGAAACACAAAAATGTTGTTTCTAGCGACGACTACAGCAAACGGACGCCGCAGACACATTGCTGCGCACGAGGAAAAGGTGTGTCCGATGAATGATGTTTTGTTGTTGTAACGGTTGCTGTTGCTATTTGTTAAAAAAGGGTATTTCCGAGACGAAAACAACACACCACACTAATCGCACCGTCGTGTCGTGGCTCTGTGATAGTTACGGGATGTTAAAATACGCCTGCGAGGGGCCAATCGTCAGACAAGCAGCATATACCGTTGACGGGTGGCAGGGCGGGATCGGATGGTAATCGGTTGATTGGATTTTTGAGCTTTTTCGCAGCCGCCAAAGCATAGCTTAATGCATGTTTAACAGGTGTCGGCTTTTTGGTGTTGGATTCCGCAAGGAAACACTTTGGTCGGAACGGTGTAACAGCAGTAAGTGAATTAAATCGCTTTACAAGTAGTTGGGTGTTGTTTTCCCTGTAAAAGTGTTTCAGAGTGATGTGGTTTTTTGCACCTCTATTCAACATGATAAGGCTTTTTTAGTCTAGGTTTAGTATTTCTTTGTGTTAAGTTGTTTACCGAGCATCTTTTCATTAAGAAAGAGCTTTTCTTGCAAAGATGCTGAATGTTTTTGTACTGTTTTGTGACTCATTTGCAATCGTAAACAGACGATATGATGGGGTTCTGCTATCTTTGCAAATAGTATTTGTTTGCTTTTGTCTTGTCAACTAGACTTGTTTCGATGATTAATTGAGTTCAAAGCGTAGTTAAATTCTGTAACAAAGCATCTCTCTTGGAGACAAAGAAAATGATTCATCTCGTTGCAAATTGAAAGAGAGTTCAAGGAAGTTCAGAAATTTCTTTACCTCTCTATTTTATGGCGTTTTGCAAGATTGTGGTCTCTATTTGATAAACATTTATTTTATTCATTTTGTGAAAGATTTCTTTGACAAATACTTCAAAAAAGGGAATTTGATGACTAAATATCATTATTTTTTGTATGATACTTGAATTACTATTTTCAGTATCATGAGTAAAGTGTGCCCAAAATAGTAACTGACTGGAGATAGAAAATAATTAAAACTAGGAAAAATTCAGTCAGAGCTAACATAATATGCTATAAAATATTTCGTAATGATGCCGATTTTGAAGCTGAATTAAAAAATATATGTTGAAAATATTATATTTAATCAGCATTAAACACTACAACCTGTGCAGCTTTGATAAAAAAAAAACAATAAGATCATATTCAACTCACTTGGAAACTAAAAACGATCTTAATTGTTAAAATCAACTGAAAATGACTTCAATTCATAAAAAAAAAACACTAATCCGATCAAGAAGCACCAGATTGAAATGAACCATTAAAAACTGAAACACCTGCCGCCATGCGCAATACAAAGTGGAGCAAAGCTATTGGAGAATAATGCATCCCCTCGAGGTGCAAAACCGAAGGATCAGATGCTGATTGAATCTTATTAAAACAATTAAAATCTCATTTTCACGTTTCACAACGGTCGTCCACAACAAACACAACCCCCCACAAGGCACACAAGGCCGAAAGAATCGGTGCAGTACTGCTACTCCTTGTGCTTTCGCTTTCAAATGACCATCACAGTGGAAAATGCAATGCCGTGCGGTGTGTGTGCTCCATTAGTGGTGCAGAAATCATTTTCACCCGATTCGACGATCTCAATTACACCACCGTGTCTCGTTAAAATGAGGGGTGGTCAGTGTGAAAAGCTGGTACAGTTCGTGAGACGCAAACGGCAAAGCAGCCCGCTCAAAACCTCCTGTTCATGTGCGGAGAAATTGATTTTAATGCTAATTCAAATGGCCTTAAGTGATCGTCAGCGTAAGTGAACGAATACCAATCGCTCTCGCCGGGGACTGTTCTCGGCCTCTAAACGATAATGCACAACGCGGCTTGGAAGAGGCAGTATGCACACATATGCGCATCGCCGTGTGCATCTTCGACCTTTTGCACAAATGTGCAGCTAGCCGGAGGACAACTGGAGTTGGTCGGGTTTTGTTGCCAGCCGGAGGAACGGGTCGTTTCTCGAGCGCGCGCTCCGTTCAAAGTGGTTTAGAATTAATCTATGGCGCCCCTCCGAAGGCGTTGCATCATCCGGCGGGGTCTCCCCATCTTACGGCGGGTAGGTGTCTGGATCGGGTGGGCGAGAAGATGATCGGAAAAGTTGCTCGTGGAATAGAAAACAAAGAATCGCAACGTCCGCGCCTTGCAAGCGCGAAGGTGAGCTACAGCCTAATTATAGCGGCGGCATTTCGAGGTTTTTTTTTGTTACTGTTCATAAGATTGCTTGGAGGCGTGTGCCATTCTACCAAAAGAGTGGCCAGTGTTTTATTGAACGCACAGATCTGGTCTGGTTTAGGTCAAACGATATCTAATAAAAAAAAAAAAAAAAAACGAGAAACAGAGGCGTAGAGACAAAGCCGCATGGCAATACTTCCCGCGGGCATTTTTAAGTCCCACCGCAAAGGATCGTTGATAATGTGGTTGCCTACTGGTTTTGAAGCGATTGTAGTATATTCATAGAGACCGTGTCGGCGTCAGGTCATATTTTATATGATCGTATCATTTTATGAGGAACCATAATTTTCTAATCTGGCTGGAGGGGTGCAAAATGAAGAAGATTGGCATTAGTGGTAGTGGGCTGTACCAAATATAGACACCTAAATAATCATCAAATTCTGAACTCAAAGAGTTTGTGGAGGTTGACTGTAATTTGAAGATCGCGAAACGTTTCTAAAATCAATGCAGCAGTACGCAATGTGGAAGACATTATTGCAAAATGTTGAAATAAAAAAAGCCAACGTTCCATAACGTACAAACACTGTTTAAGCGGCAAAGAAATCAATATTCATATTTCCATCATTCATTTACGTTTGAGTTGTTGTTTTTACTACTTTGCACCTCACGCTCACGCCATCCTCAAGGATCGAATAATTTGCAGAAATAATAGGCTTCCGCTGCTTCTCAGGCACCAATCAAACATGCGGCCTTGCTGTGCGCCGTGTACCTCTCTTCTCCAGCGTGATTAGATGGGTTTTTGATTAAAAAATATTTACAATTTACAAACCATTCTGCTTGCGAGAGCTCTGATGCATCTGTGTGTATACATTAACAGCCCAACACACTGGCACTAAAGCACCACCACTCCTTGGGCTGAAGAGAAGTGTGGTCCCCCTTGTCGGTGGTAGCCCAACAGATACAAATCATGCGTATCTGTCAAGTGCGAGACATCCGTGCCAATGGTGTGCAAGTTTATTTTTCCACCCCGGCTGGTGAAGTGTATGCAAAATAATTCAACATTAAAGTTACACGCTTGGGAAAATGAGCAGCGGATGCGTAGCCAATCTGTGGTGGCATCGAGAGGAGGAGAGGGA
This sequence comes from Anopheles merus, assembly GCF_017562075.2. NCBI lineage: Eukaryota > Metazoa > Arthropoda > Insecta > Diptera > Culicidae > Anopheles > Anopheles merus. The sequence goes on from NC_054084.1 coordinate 36,215,320, forward strand.
TATGGATATGGTGGATTGTGGATTGTCACGAACACTTTGTGGTTTGCTGTGCGGGAGGGAGTTCCTACGTTCTCGCTGTCTGTCGTTCGCTGAGAACGGCCGTGAGGCTGATGAGATGCTCTTTGGGAGATGATGGTGTCTCGGTGGGAAGCTCCTATCTATTTGTGTGCTCTGTATGAGTTTGGTGCTTTAATCTATAGACGCGCGTCATGGATAATTTGACAGCACATTTTCGCACAATTTAGCACACACTAAGAATGCGAATGGACGAAGAATTGTTTTGCGAGAGATGATGGTTTAAACGATTCTTCAAACAACAGCATCGAAAAAAGCCCTCACTGCCTGCCGTCATCCATTGTGTAGTAGTGTCGTCGGAACACGAACTTTGGCGGGCAATTATACAATCACGCAAACGCCGAGCTTTTTTCGGCATCTAATCAACGTGCAAATCAACGTAGCGTTTTATCGCGCTTAATCTCGCAGAGAGAGAAAGACACACAAGTAAGAGCGAGGCCCACCTAAAGGGAGCTCGTAAATCTTCAGCACAGCGAGACAGCGCGCGTCTCGCTTCAAATTGCTACCGCAAGCGACGAACCTCCCCCTCTGACACGGGGTGAGACAAAAACAAAGAAAAAAAATCGAATAGTAGTTAAGACACTCCGTTACGCGCATCAAGACTGCCGGGGGGGTGCAACAGCGCGTCAATCGATCGGCGCGAATTTCGGCAAAAAATTGTTTCACACGGGAAATTAAACGGCCCCGCGTCAAACGGATGGAGGATTAATGATTTGCGCGCACGGGTGGCGGCAGCACCGGTGCTCTACAGTGGAAGCTGAGCTGAAGAACTGAACCCTACGATCGCTTACGGTGGCGCGGCGGATGTTGTGATGGTTGCAAAAATCACACCGCTGTCTTTGAAGACATGAACCAACCTTCCGAAGGATGCGTTACCGCAGGGTTGTTTGGCGAAGAAATGGAGTTCCGCAAAAAATAATCATAAATTGTCAGACATGGATCGATCGCCTCAACACTGGGAAAGAACGATCGAGGCAAGCAATATTTTTTTTCTTAAGCCACCTTTCAAAATTGATTGGCAAATGGCACACAACCAGGAAGGTTGATTGATTTTTCCGGAACATGTTCAGGTGGTCATGTTTACAAGCTTCCTCGGCACAACGCACACGCTGGCAGTGCGGATACCAGCCCTTCACCATTTTGCTGATTTGGGCGTATTGTTGTTTCCGGTGGACCTTTTTTTTGGGGTTTGGAACCATGTTTTTAGACAGAGTTTTATCTGTTTGTGTAGCTCTTTCTGCCTTTCTGCATCAAGCCAAAGCTTTGAATCTTATTTTTTTTATTTCCTTTTGCGTTAAATATTTCAAAAAGGGTGTGTGTAATTAAGCTATCCAAATAGGCAATCATTAGCTGCCGAAGAATACTAATACTAATCTCTACAATATAAATCAATTTGGATGTACCATTAATAATGTACATAGGGTACAATTAAACTGTAATTTATAGATCGCCAAAACTAAAGCCTTTTTTTCAAGGTGGAAAGTGTTTAGATTTTTTGCACATACTTTTTGCTCAATTTTCTGTACCTTTGGCGATCGACCAATTGAACTTGATGACGTAAAGCGTAAAATCTTTCATGTATGGTTACATTCTAACACATTTGTTTTGTGTAATCACCGAAACACCAAAACCCTTCCATTAAATCTCGATCGCGATCACAATCGATCGGCTCTCGCACCGCTTAACTAGGGCGAGATTTATGACTAAGACACGAAACACTGCCTCCCATGGCATTGGGGGCGTGCTCACACACAGCTGTGTGTCACCCAGGGAAAGGGTTACGATCGGGTAAGGGACACGACGGCATCCCATTTCCTTTTGCGGCTCAGCATCATCAAACCTCCCACACCGCAGCAGGCACACCGGCCGATGTGGTGATTGATTTGAGCGCTGCCTTTTCTTCGCTGCACCAGCACAGTGTCGTTTTCTTAACGGCTTTTGAACGCCTTCCCAACGCCTAACAGCACCACGTCTCCACGTGCTTACAGTGCAACGGTTCGGTTTTTTTCCTCTTCAAAACGTCCTAATGCTAATGCTCAGCGGGCCTGTCTGCAGTCAATCTGCATCGGTGGAGAAGCTTTGTTTTGTTTATTTCTTTTGTGTGTGTGTGTGTGTGTGTGTGCATTTTCCTTCTCGCTCGTTTGTTTTTCGTTGTCGAAGTACTTCTATTAGCGTTGCACATGCGACGCGACGACCCGGCACGAACTATTGTGCAATGATCTCCGTTGTGTGTGCCCCACTGTGTATGGATTGAGATTGAAGCCAACCTGAAGCCGCCTGAAGCCCGTGTGAACTAATCGAAAGAAACGGTAGGCGAAAAAAAAAGCCCAAACGCACACACACAAACTCACACCATCACAATTCAAATGGTTCAGTCGATTCTTTGGCCCGGCGTACACAGAACCCACAACCGGGAAGGGCAAACGCGATGGACGCGCCAGAAACGCTGCGGGCTAGCCAGAGATTGTGTGCCAGTTTCGATCGGCTTTTGGGTGTGGGGTGCGCGAGGGCGTGAAAGACCCGGGAAGTGCTTGGAGCAAGAGCTTTACCCTTCCCCTATACCCATCGCCGTAATACTTGGAGCGAACCGCCCGCACACAAATCGATTTTTCCGGCGGTTCGCGCGCGCCCAACATGTGCAACTGAAACTGCAGCAGAAGTGCGCTCTTGAATTCCAGTGCAAGCACAAGCAATTGGACGACCACCCCGTTCACGATGCGCCGCCACCGCCACGATGCATCTGCCATATGTTTTGGGCTTCCAAATGCCACCCGATGCTTTGCTGGTGCTTGGTGCTCTCGTTTCGCCTCGCCTCGAAGGGGGAGCGAGGGTGAGTAAGGCGTGTTCGGAAATGGGGTAGTTTTAGTTTGATTTAATTTTTTTGTTCGCTCGCCATACATACAGCGGCTAAAGGTTACACACCCCAAAGGTTACTGTCAGTAGGGCCAAGTGTGCGATTTATTGCGCGCGTTCTGTGTAGGTTATGTATTGGTTATGCTCTGGTTGCTCCAGGCGGGTACCGATCTTATGCAAATTGAAGTAATTTAAAAGTGTTTTGCGAGCCGTTTTTGTCTTGTCCTTTAGGTCTGAGTTTTATGTTGTGCATCAATCTTTTATTTTATTATACATCCAAGGACTTAGCTAGACGATTTGTTGATACTTATTACTTTTTAACTAAATCATTTATACACTTACTGAATATTACTTTTAAGTTTTGTTTTGGTTTCAATGTTTGTTTTTTTTTTGTATTGATTTTCTATGTGTCTTTTTTATTTTAAGACAGTAATTGACAACAACACAACAACACAACAGACAATAAATAATTGTAATTTTAAAGTTGAATAATTTAATTTTTCAGTAAGTGTAAAAAATCAAGCTTATTACAAAGCTAAACTGCTTATCGAAAATATTACTCAAAAATTAATGTCTCTTAAACAGATTATGGTAACATTAATATACAAATTAACATTAGCATACGTAAAAAAAGCGAAAAAAATCATATATTAAGCAAATAATTTTGATCATAGAAAACGTGGTGATGTAATAAAAACTAATGGCTATTTTACATTAAAAAAATAACTCAATGTCGTGTAAGGCAACACTTACAAAATGCTTTTAAAAGCTACTGTTAACATCATCATACAATGTGAAATGATATAAGAATTCAAGTAAAGCAGACAATAAATCTGTCTTAAGTGAAAATAGTCTAAGAACCTAAAATGCAACAACTCAAAGCAATGGCAAATAATAACTTCATTAATGGGAGTGAGGCGATAATTTGGTTGTTGGCAACTGTCTCTTTAATTCGCATTTGTTTTGTCCAAATAAATTGTTACTCCCAATATAACTCGCCATAAGGAGGACAACACCAGCAGCAGCAAATGATACACATTTAAACAACCTGTGACCCGCTGCACCGGATTGGTATGTCTGTAGCACCGCCAGACGGACAAACAGACAACTGCTGGTAACCCCAACGATCACAGGCACACAGGCATTTAAGCTAAACGTGTCGAAATAACACTCAATCGCCACCGACAATGGTGTTTCAAATTCTTTTTTATGCGCCACGCTGTCTTCCCAATTTGCATTTTCGCCATCCAATTTGCAACTCGCTCATAAAACGACAACCCTCTTTCCCCCTCTTTTCCGCTGTGCGCTTTCGTGCTCCGATTGCGCGAAACGTCTCTGTATGCTCTGCGCTGTGAACTCGCCGCAAAGGATGAGCACCACGAGCACAGAGGTGGTATGCACCAGAGGAGGAAAAGGTGGTGGTTGGCATGTGTCAGATGATAGCTATCGCCACCGCGCCATTACAATCCGTTCAGTTACAGAAACATAACTATTTGGTGGCGGCAGACCTCGAAATGATGATGGGGGGACTACCCCAGCCCTGTCGCGTAGCAGTAGTAATAAGACAGCTCTATTTGTATCTTTATCCTCTTTACCCCATTTCGGTGTGACCAACGGGGGTGTGGTGGGTGGGTGATGTTTTCTGGCAGTCTTTTGCATACACCGCTTACAAGTACAATCGGACGCTTGGACTCCGCACAAACGCAAATGAACCAATAATGCAATCGGCTTTGAACGACCAGCTGCAAATTACTGTGAGAAAGTTTCTGCTGACTCCACGCCCCCACGCAGCGTGAGGGCAGGAAAGGGCCCTAAAGAGCAGCAGCCTATACACAATGAAGTGTTTTGTGTATCTCTGGGTGTATTTTTTTGGGAAACTGTGCCACTGCTGCTGGCACAGGGATGGAGGAAAACGCACTTAAAACCACAACAAATGTAAAGCGGTTATGGTGAAACTGTTTGCTAGACCCGAACAAGATACCAGACCATAGTAATCGTGCGATCCCACCCACCGGCACAGGAAGACAATCAGTGTGCCCCTCCGGGTGGGGGCTCTGTCTGTCAGACAAATGGGTAAGGTGTGAGGGACATTCAAATTCGGTTGATGCAAACACCTGTAAGCAATTAATCATCTTGCTGGTAACGGTAATGTGATGTCACACACCAGCTGTATTGTGAGTCGAAAAAGCATGTAAACATGAAGGTCTTTCTTCCCCTAAAAACGGATCTCCAAAGAAACATTTTTATTTTGACCAGGAATGTTATTAAAATGTTACACTCTGTGTACTGTCAACATTGAAGGCAAATTTGGAGGCAATAGCGTGATCCAGTTTTTTGTTACTACCAAATTCTGAAGTTTGTTGTTGGCAAAACAGGTTCAGAATCACGGATAATGCTATACATTTTTATCGCTTCGTTCTAAGAATAACTCAGCAAATGTATGCAAATTCTATGGCGTGCCGAATTTCAAGATCAAGTCTCCGCATGCGGTTCGATGCTTAAAGCTTTTAAAGCCGGTCTATAGAAGTTGGAATGCGAAATGAGATGCTAAGAAAAGACCACGATGTTCCACGTGAATTCCCCGGCGAGGGTGATTCGTGAAGCCGTCTTTGAATAGGTCTTTGGAAATGGTTAGATTCCACATCTGGTCTGAACTGGTGTGTTTTAATTTGTTCAATGACCCTGTCAGTGATCTCTTGGTGATTTTGCATTCAATAATTCGTACGACGATTCGATGTGGTATCATAAAACTTCAAAAATAACCCAACATTATGCAGGCTTACGAATTTTTATCCGATGCATCTTGGTTCATCTGCATACCTGCACACGGAAATGCACCCATAAGGAAGATTCAAGCAAGTTTTGGTGACATTGCTCCAAAGCCAGCTATTATTTTTGGAGCATCAGGACCCAAACTGGCTGGGACTAAATATCTAATTGGTTTGGCATTTGGCTTGGTGTAGCTTACCTGGAAAAGAAGAGAAAAAAGCAAAAAAACCTCAGTTAAGTTGCATCGCTTTAAAGCAGGACTTCAATATCTCCGCGAAACTGATAATTTATGAGATAAAAATAGCTTGGAAAAAAACGATTAACATTCCCATTGATAGGCTCAGGCTCCTTCTCCGAGAGCCGAGAACTACCAAAACGATCCCAGCTCGCGCGATGTGCTGTGTTGTGACTACTACATCGCGTCTTGTACGGTGGCTTTTAGAAGACACACCTTAAATCAGCGTATTGGAGTACTGTTTGCCTGCTGTTTAGATATTATTCCCATCCCTAGAGCAGGTGCTCGTCTTCTCGGAGTCGGAGATCTATGGATGGTACATCGGCAAAGGCCAAAGGTGCGCGCCATTCCGATACCCATCTGGACATGGTTTTTTCAGAAGCGACGGGACACGATGGAACTTCTCCGTTCTGTGTGCAATCTTCACAAGTGACAGTCACAGTGGAAATTGGATATGGTTATTGCCGTGCGCGCAGTGTGGGAACTCCAACAAGAATGCCACTCTCGGTTATGTCATTACGATTGAGGTTTTGAAATAAATGGAGAATCGCACTGAGTGTACGTCACACTTTGTCTGTCAATCGATTTATTCGAAAGCTTGCGTTGAAAATGCCTCATAGTACAAAACTGAACATCATTCATTTTAAAGCGCGATACGCTACTTTCTTCTTCAAAATTCGATACACTCACAGGGCGTGGAAGTTAAACTGCTCCAAAACGGACCAAACCTTCGCCAGCGAATAATTGTCTGCTGCACCTTGCACCATCTCTCCGGGGAGAGCTCTTTCAATGGCGCCTCATAGGTGGTGTGTGTGTGTGCTTATGAACCAACCGCTCATACGAAGGTGTTCCGGTCTTAATGCGCAAACAGTACACTCCTTCCATGTTTGCAGCTTTACACTTCCCTTATTTACGCTCTGGTGAAAAAATTGCCGATCACACACCACACACATATATTGCCGGCCGCCGGGGGTCGTCCTTTTGCTCCCACGCCACTCGGACACATGCATACTTACTTATATGCATTGCCAGTCCGTTGTTACAGTTGACCGCAAAAAGGGTCCGAAGAAAGGAAAGAAAACAACGGTCCGGTATCCCCCGCAAGTGCCTTGTGGTGTTGTACGTTGACTTAACTTTCAAAAAATTGTTTGCGTGCGCACTCATTTGTTTTATCTGGGTGGGTTGCTTTTTTTCGCTTTGAACCGAAAATTCATGCGTGAAAGCGAAAGTTCCGCACCACAACCGGGCCCACGGGGTTCTGCGTACACGGGCGGCGGCGGCATGTGCCTCTGGTGGTTGTGGCGCACCAGGACCAAACAATCAATCGCGGAACAATCAACAACGATCACGACCCAACCACCGATGATGACGCGATATGTTTGCGGTTTTACGTTTCCCGTCCATTTCCATGTGCTTCTCGCTCCTTTCTCGTACGCGCGAACGCGATGCGTGAGTTTCGTCGGAGTACGGCTGATTTGGTGGAGCACGATCAGCTATTTGGTTTTATTTTTATTATAATTTTCAGCACAGACACAGCAAAGAGTCTCACCGGACGGTAAATGCGGCTATGAAATTGCTACCGGGAATAATGTGCGCACACAACGCATCGTGCAGAAAAGGGTCGTGAGGATGGACTTTTGTGTGTATAGAGCCACGGTATGCCATTTCTCGAATGCGAAAATGTAATAATTGTTGCTGGACACACTGGACAAACAATTTAACAATATGACAATAAAAAAAAACGCCCGAAACTTGCGAGAGGTATTAGAGAGTGTCTCATAAAAGCATTATAAATTCTGTCACCATCCACAGTGAAGTATGCGGCGATGGAGACGTGAATATATGGCACATTTGGACGCAATCGTCGGCTACCCGCCAGCGGCATTGTGTACTATTGTGTTTAGACATTCAGTGTTTAGGTTATTTTTTATTTGGGTATGGTTAGGTTTTGTTTTCTGAAACAGTTATGCTATTCATGCTCTTTTTTTCTGCTAGAAAGAAACCACAAGAAAGATAACCTGTTTTACCTTTTGTTTGCTTCTCTTATCTTCCAACAGTTTTGCATGGGATAAACGAAAGAGTTAGGGTTGTGCCTGAAGAGAGTGCTTTGCGTTACGTGTTGAGCGGTATGTAGCGTGAGCGGTATCAGATCAGACACTCGAAATTGATAGCTCCTTAGATGTTTCATGTCATGATGCTTCACCACCGATTGTTAGGGACAGAAACGAATGACAATGGAAGCACCTTTTCAGTTCCATTGACGCGATACGATCAATGCGAGCGTGTTTGGGGTTGTTTTAATCTTATATTTTGCTATATCACATTGTTCGTGCTTCGATTAAATTAATTGTGTTAAAAAAGCATTTTAGACAAAACAAGATAAAATGTGTAGCATTACTGTATGGAAAATAGTAACTATTTTATTTAATAATTTAATATTACTGAATTCACGAAGATAAATAAGGCAAACAAGTGATTTGAAAGAATCGTTACATCGATCTATAGATGAACTTAATTTAGCAAAAACAAAAATCATTCAATGCTCTTTCAATTCAAATTTTAAAAACAGTTTTAGATAAACAAAACATATTTTTAAAAAATATATTCCCATTACTTCCTAAGCAAAATGTTGAAATAAAAAATCACCAGCAATTAGACGCATCGACAAGAGCAACAAAAGGGATTACGCTCTTAGACAACCCTCCTAACCATGATCACTTCCGGCTGTTTGCGTGGTCCTGAAATGTTAGAAGCAGCTGCAAAAACTGCTTGCTGAAACATCAAATAATCGCGTTCCGCTGCTTAGGCGACGAACCCCTCACCCAAGCGGGTCAAATAATCTCATCCGCGCAGCACACAACGAACGATCGAAGGAAGCGATTCTCGTAGCAAGCTGTCGAGACACGATCACTAAACGTGTAAAACCAAGATCCGAGCCCATTGCCCGCTTAATGTCAAGGATTTGCTGCTCAGTCCTCCCCCCTTTCATCCGTGAGCTTATGATACTATGCGCGCACGTGGTACTGTGGTATATCGAAAATCGAAAAGGGTGTTGATCGATCGATCGATCGAGCAGTGGCGCGCGATACCATCGTTGCACCCCGTGCCGTGAGTGCATCCGGAATCTGAAAGGGATTTACTGTGCTGTGTCTAGCGGTGTGTTACTTTAGACGTTTTGAAACAAGGCTAATGGGTCATTCTAATAGCCACAGTTTTGGCATTTACCCGACCGTGTGTCCAAGCAGGATGTAGTATTGTCCGGTGCCCGGAGGCGGTGGCGGGGTTGGTGTTTGTGTGTCACAATGATGGATTATGTTTCTGTCCAATGGCGCGGGAAGTTATTAAAACGAACGTGTGCACATCTTTGGACATCCTTAAAGTGTGCGAAAAAACATACTTTTCCAACGCAACATCCGGTAGAGTTGAGCTTTTTTTTGTCCTACCTCTTATTACGATCCATTCTACCCCCGAAGGCATGGCAGAGCACAATCATGCAAGATTTTGACGCACGCAACGTTTTATCGTTTGCTATTTTTGGAAGATAAATTAAAAGCGCATGTTCGCAAGATATGGTTTTGTTGTGTTTAATGACATTCCACGCCTTCCAGAGAGTATATCAGAGAGGCGAATACGTTTTTTTAACGCAAAATTTGTGCCCATTTTGTAATGTTAACGATATTTCTCCTTATGAGGATACATACATCTGACAACAATGCTCTTTGTGATGCATTTTCGCCGTTTTTACTGCTATTGTTTCGAGGCTGTTTTGAGGCGTGAATGAATGGGCGTAAAGTGGGTTTTTTTTATTAGCTGCAAACAAAATCAAATTAAAAAAAAAACATAAAGTGTCTTTTGTTGCGTTAATATCCAACATATTTCTGTGTTAATGCATTACGCTCAATTTGTTTCGGGGTAATGAATCCCCGTCCCCGGGGTGGAATGAAGTCATTAATCAATTGCTCGGCCTAACGGTTGTTTACCGGTAAGTGTGGAACACGTCACGGAGTAATTGATTTTTATCCCACACCGTTGGTATGATTATAATTTACAAGCATTTTGAGATTGTTTTTTTCGGTACAAACAATCAATGCTCATTAAAAATTAGATGCATATAAAGGGTAAGTTTCGTTTAGCTTAGCTTTAGCTTAACGAACCATTCGATAGGATTGTGATGTCTTAATAAGATCAGTTAATAAGAAATGGTGCATCCTGCTTGCCGTGTGCTGTCTAAATTAAATGGATACACTTATATAGGCTACAAGCATTGTTTTAATTAGTGTTTTCTCATTCAATTTATGGCACAGACACGCATAGCTCCCGGCTAGAAGCCATATCCAAACCCCTTAGGGCTTTTTGCATCATGCGTCGATCGGATCGGTGATTAAAATCTTAAACCATCTTCGTTGCACGAGATGTTCCTCTGTCCTGTTTTCCCTTTGTCTGATAATTGAAAGAAGATCAGCTTTTTTGGAGTTCGTTAAAAAAATAAAAGAACAGCTCTTTTGACCTTGGGTCCGCAAACAAACGATCGCAATCGAAAACGAGACAGAGAGAATGCGTCGTTGTTGGCTACACCAAATTATGTGAACATCGGTCAAAATCGCACCCCAAAGCCCGCTGAACTATGCGTCTTAACGCGCATCGTCGTCATGGCGCTAATCGAAAATAAAACAGACACAAGCGTGGACTCCAAAAAAGCCCGCATGACAGCAGACCCCATCAAATGCCATCATCAGCGCAAAGTGAACGGTCACCTCAAACAGCAGCAGCTCCGATGCTTGGGCACTCGCTTTTGGATGCGCACGGATCACCACCGTGTGAATGGGTGATCTTAAATTGATTGGATGATCGGACGATCGTCTAGGCAGTGTAGGCTCTCACAATCATAAAAGAATGAAATCCAAAACCAAAAGGAGTTGAAACCCCTACACGCACGAACCGTTGCAGTTCCAGTTCAGAATGTTGTTTCGGTGTATTGTCCGAACGTGAACGGGAGCGTTCCCTACGGGCGAGCGACCTTCAAACGTTGACGAGTCTTCCACCGCAGGAGCGCAGAAAGTGAGGAGACTGTGCTTTAGTTTCGCGCACAGAGGGCGCTAAAGGGCAGCCGGATTTCTGTGGAGGTGAATTTTCATATTGAGTCGCTCGCTACCTATTATTGTTATTCAAGCGAACGGAATGGCGGTGACCTCAACGCAACAGGGAGCAACGAACATACAAATAGTGCGTTGCCTAATCATCGCATGCTACTCTTCACAGTTGAAGTTTGTGTTAATCGATTTTGAATGATGGACAAAATGACTCATTTGTAATGAGGCCTTTGTGCTGTGGAGATTAATGACGGTGGAGAGATTCTAATGCGGCTCCGTATGGATAGAGTTAACTGAGCTTGTTAAAAGAGACAGGGTCATGATAATTCCACGTATCAATAGCAACAACCTCCCCGGGAATGGTTTACAGCTTAACTGAAATGTCATGGTATTGGTAGGAAATTAGATTTCCCCAAACATTGGAACATTAGCAAATGATTCCAAATGGACAAATGTCCGTTTCTGTTAATTTATGTAACAAGCAAATCACTCTTACGAGTCATCTAAATGAACAGTTTGCGTGATTGCAACTTCCTGGTGGACTTGCTAAAGTTCCTGTAACCCTCAATAGAAGTTAAAGAGTTATGGAACCTTCCCGCGACATCTTAAATGCAGCTCATCCCTCCAAAAGGGCCACCAAGTCTTAATCACAATCTGTCACACGTCTTGTCAAATCCATTAAAATACGCAACCCACCGTGCTTCCGCTCAGTTTTATGATACCGAAATCAGCCCGCTAATTGCCACGGTTACGGATAGCAAAAGGGCGGCCAGTTCATCCCGCACTGGCGCTCGCATGTAACGAAAAAGAAAAGCAAGAGGGAACCGGAAGTTACCGGAGACACACACACGGAATGTGATCTAATCAAATGGATTTGCGAAGCTAAAATGTACTGAAACGCGGCAAAGATCACTCCCGAGCACGTTAGGAAAAAAGGGGGCTAACATTCTTTCAGACGAGTTGCACAAAGAACCGTTTTTTCCTTTCTTTTGTGTTTCGTTCGACAAGCACTTTTACTTTCGCGCGACCAATCATCATCAAAGCTTCGTGCCTACAAGAAAAGCACAATTTTCTGCCCGTTTTTGTTTTCCAAATGCCGGTAGCAAATGCCGGCGCGGCAAGATCTGCTTACAAACGGGCCTAGCACTCGTGTCCTTTCTAGCCTTGGGCTGCAGTTTTCCTTTGTGGTGTGCAGCACATGCAATGAGACTAGCTTTTTTCCCTGCTCAATGCTCATATTGGAGCAGAAAATTGCCAATCCGGGAGACTCGTTTTTCTTTCTTGCTTCCCTTGTCTCGCAAGCCAATCGAATGGCCGCGGCTGCCAGATTGCATTCCAGCGGTAATTAGGTCTTGCAATTGGCTTCGTCGCGTTGTGGGTGTTTGTGTGCGCATTTGAAGGACAAATCGGTTTTCCGAATGGAAGGAAAGAAAATTGCAATAGCCGCCAGTAGGCTTGTAAAATGGGAAGAGCAGCTACACAGGGTTTTACAGTAGTTCTCATAGCTGTGGAGCACTTTATTGACTCCTTCTTAAGTGAAATGATCTTAATGTAGAGGCAATTTGACTATTGTGTTGGACAAATCCAAGAGGAATTTCCAAGCAGCTTGCCCAAAAGAGTGCAATAGAGTCCAATTTATCATATGAAGTTCACTTCGGATAGGAAAAAGTCAAGGAAGGGTCCCACAACTATGAGAACCCATGGAAAACCCTGTAAAGCAGTGGCAGGGCGCTGCTATTGTGTAAAGGTAGCGCCGAACAAAAGCACACGCAAAAACGGTTAGATATGTATCACGTATAAAACGATTTGTTCCTGCTTTTTTCACAAAGCGAGCGCTAAAATAATCGTAAATTATTTAGCAATCGAAAATTTGTATCGATTGAATCCCGTTCTGCGCTTGACACTCTCCGTGTGGCTGGATTTAATGCTCCATTTTCCCCGGTTACTTAGAAAGCGGCCCCAATGCTGCTCTTACCATCTGTGCTTCGGGGTTGTACCTGACGACGATCCACACAGAGTACGCCAAACCCGATCAACCATTAAAAATAAGTCAGGAGGTTCAGCTGCAGATCCCAATAATTAATGAACCGGCTGGTCTCGGAACCTCCTGTACCTCTTCTGGCACAAATGCGCTCTCTGCACTGATCGGCAAAAGAGCATCCCTCTTCACACACAGAAGCCGCAGCAGCAACAACAGTAAACCGCCGTTTGAAAATTATATTACGATCTCGGGAGCGCTGCTGCTGCTGCTGCTGCACCGTATTATGCAAACATAATTCGCTTCTGGGCGCTCGCTTTACAGCACCGGCTGTGGTTCCCACCGAAACGATCCCTAGCGCACTAGTCAGGAGGGCGCCCCATAATCAAAGCATAAACTTAAGTAAGCATCACCCGAGGGGAATAATGCAACAGGAGGAGGAGGAGAAGGGTGAAGGAACAAAACAAATCCGAAGCATTAAAACATTAATGCCGTGGCGGCTGAAGATCAGCGGTGAAAAGGAGGAGAGCGCTGCGGATTAGTGTCAGCTGAACGGATTTGATGCTTTGTTTTTTCATTTGTTTATTTAATGGCTGTCTCTACAACCCGAGCATAGACAAAACGACGAACCATCTACGATCGAACAAAGTGTGTGTGTGTGTGTCTTTACTGACTTAAGCCAAGTCGGGCATGCGAGGAACCCGTTGTTCCTCGCTAGTAGGTCAGCGCCGTAGCGTTGACAACCACAGGGCCGCCACACAGCAGTAGTATGCTGCGTGATGTCCTACGATTAATGTTTTAATTTCGTTCGTGTTTGTGTTCGACCGACATTTTTTTTCAAACCTTTTTAGTGACGGTACGAGATCAAGACCATTACAGCTTCTCGCTCTCTATCGATCGTGATCGATTTTTACGCAGACACGCCGAGGTTCTTTGGCGGTATCGCCTCATCGATTCATCGCCGGGTTGCTTTGTTCGCAAACGCAAAATTGGGTTTTTATTATTACAGCCCGCGTGGTGATCGTGATCGTTTGTTTGGGTTATTGTTTTATTGTTCAATTTTTCACCCCCCAAGCCGGTAGCTCAATAAAAATTGTGTCAATAAATTTAGCGAAAAAAAAAAAAACGGCAATGTTTATAATGAAACACAGTGTATTGAGTACGAAAAAAAAACATAGACAGTGAAATAAGTAATTAAAATAGCGCTTAGGCTACTATTTTGACCAAGGGGATATTACTTCATTCGATGATTTTTGTATTTGTTTCAAAGCAAACCAGCTATACAATTTGCTGCAAAATGTTGGCCTTAAAATGTATTTCTATCAAAGCCATTTTTAGCATTTAAATATTCATTTGAAATCATCACACAAACAAACAAACAAAAACAAAAGACTTTATGCATGAACTCTGGTGTATAATTTTACCACCCAAAGAAATTAATCATTTTCATGCATCGTTAGTCGTCACAGCTAAGCGAATCATAACAAAATATACAATTCATTTAAAATGTTAATATTTTGCAATCAAAACAAACTCAAGCCGGTAAATGCATCAGCCAAAAGCTCTGCAGCGCAGCTAATAAAGTGATGCAGTGTGCCCGTTGATTATTCAATTCGGCACAGATAGGCATACACACATAACCCTTTGGTGAGCGATAGCGAATGCCAAATTAACTCTTCACCAATGTGTTTTTGTTTGCGCCCAAACCTCTGAAACCGATTTACTCGCCTCGCCAATCAATTATACTGTGAGTGTACTGTGCGGAGGATTTTTTCCAGCGCCCTAACAACACAAATCTCGTGCACCACCAACCCGAAAAGTGCATCATAATGCATACCTCGGTGTGTGCAGCACCGTTTCAGTTTCGGTGGTTTCGTAAATCAACACCACACAGACGCGCGTTGCTCTCTTTTTCTTTTACCTACTCGGTGCAATCAGACAAACACAGACACACACACACACACACACAGTCGTTGGGTCGTAAAGAAAGTGAAACTTTCAACCTGCAACAGCCTCTCGGCTGACGATCATGCTGCTGCTGCCGCTGCTGATGATGATAAAAGGTAAATATGCTTCGCCAAATCATCCCTCGGGGGGCCTTTTGCCTCTTGTGTCTGGCTGTCTTCGCCACAACCACTCCACCACCACACCGCTATTTGCTTTTGCATTAAGGTTTGATTTCGGTTTGCCTTTTAATGTGCGTGTTTGCAACTTTGGGGCGATGGGTGTGTATGGGGGGTGTAGGCTAAAAGGGTAGAGGTGTTGCTTTTCTGCTCGGAGGAGTAAGAAGTGAGTCAATTTAATGGAATCGGTACAGATACTACGGGGGGCAATACGCATACGCACCTTTACCTTTTCTTGTATTTTCGTCAAGTTTATTACGTTTCTTTTCTGCCTCTCTTTCCCTATACAAGCTTGGGTTTAAATAAATTTTAAGCAATATCACCAAACAAGCGCCTTACCCACAACCGGAGCCGCACCGAATGCTCTGGTGGACACTTTCTTTTGGGCTGGGTCGGGCAACGGTTGGTTTTATTTGCTCTTTTTATCGATTTGCAAAGCACCAACTTACACCAACGTACCCTTAGCGTTGTGGTACCATAAGGAGATGGTAACCGAAAGCTTCCCGCTACCCTCTGGTGGGGACTGGTGGCGAGAGATTAAACGAGGAAATACAAAAACCCTCGGCCAAGCCGGTTGTCGTCAAAAAATGCAAAAGCAAGCAAAACGTAGCCATGCCTGCAGAGGCGGGCAGAGGATGGCAAAATAAACCAGATAAAACGGAGAAAGAAACAGTAAACAAGCCAGGGGCACACAACCAAACGAGCGGGAAAACTGGTCCAAGCACCACTGCGAGTGAGTCGATTTTTCCAACGGCGCGATATCTGCGAGATCACTTCTGCGCTGCGATCGTCGATTGGAAGCACTTCTCCACTTTTGCTACAAAGCGCGGGGCCAGTCGGGCGATCGGGCTTGTACTTTCTTGGATCAACTTTCATCCCATCTCCCACGCCTCACCGCCATCCCTCCCCTCACTCAAGGCGCACTGTAGCGGTGACCTGCCGGCGCGCGCGGTCACCGATCGGATGAAATTGATTCGAAATCGAAATCTGTCGGCTGGCTGGCTGACACTCCGACACCCGGGCGGTTCCAGCACTGACCATCGGCAGCAAGTAAATCGATCGTTTATCAATCTCGCGAGGACGACGGGCATTATTCTCATTCACACATCGCTCTATTGTTTGCTGCTCGGTGGAGACGCGTAACCGACCGACCTCCCCTCGACTTCCTCGAGCGAGCCATGTGCAAAGTGTTTTTTGATGGATTTGCTTTCGGAACTGCTCGGCGAACGCGCGCGCACACCACACATGATTGACGCTTGAGTCCGGTTTTTGATCGGTGCCTGCCGTGTCTGGGCTTAGGCACACATTCACGCTTGGAATTTGGTGCGTCCAACGACGGGACAAAATGTGACAAAAATGTGGTTTCCAGTGGAATGTTGGGACGATTATTGCTTCTTAATAGAGACGTTGATTTTTATTTAGAGGCAGCTTTCATCGGTGTAGTACAGAAAGCGCAACATCAATTGGTGGGAAGTCTTTATATAGTAAAAAGTTGGATTGATTTTTAGCACTGATGAAAAATTAAACGAGATTTGCAAAGCTGCAATATTTGCACTCATTATTTTCGTTCTGTTTTCCAACGTTATCGATTGCAATTTGAATCGTGAAGAGCCTCATTTGCCTGTGAATAAAAAATGTCAAAAATCACACATTTTTCAAACAATCTTGGCTGACGTGATTTAAAGCTAGATTACCGCTAAATTTTGCCTTTAATTTTTTTTTAATCTTTTTTTTGTTTTGTCTATTTACTCTACTTACTATTTACTTGTCGCAAAAACTAGCACCCAATTTTAGCTTGTTGAATAGCCAGATTCGTCTGGTGCCAAATCTTTCAAAATCCGGCGGTTTGGCTAGTTTTTGCGACGACGTTTGGCGACCGTTTCGGGGAGACCATCCTGGACCTGGACCGACGACACTGGTACTTGACGCAGCTTCGAAAACAATTTGTCACTCCTAGCCGGGATGATGTAGTGACTTGAAATTTGGCAGATATGTAAAAAACATACATATTGACAAATGAAAAATAAAAACATGGGGCTACTTTTGGCGCGCTAAATTTTACATCCAATGTCACCTTACTTTTTGGACAAACTCAATTCTTTGCTGTTAATTAATCGCTTTGTTTTGAGTGATTCAGAATGCGTGACTCAAATTCTAATCACAGAAAGTTCAATAAATTCAATAATTCTAATCACAGAACCAATAATTCAATGAATAAAAACTAGTACTATTTTCATGATAATTTAGAATGTTTTTTTTTATATTGTTTTTAAATATACAATGGAATTGCAGAATTTTTATCCATAAAAGGCAAAGAAGTGATGCATACTCTCAAAGCATGGGACCTGAGCACTAACGTTTTGTGGCATCTTCTGAATCAATTTACATAAAAAACTCTATACTACGAAGATCATCAATGCCTAGAGAGATTCGATGTATTGCTGAAGATTCATTAAGTTGCAAAAGAACCTATTGAAGTCTTATGTATTCAATTTCAGTTTAAAGTTGTGCAATATACGTTTCAGGGTTACTTTCTGTGAATACTTCGAATCTTATTCGTTTACAATATGATGATGATGATGATGATGAATCAGATCACACCAGATATGAAGAATCAATCATCCAATAACAAAATATTTATGGGAATTTATCATAATTTAGTTTGTGCATAGTTTCTACAAATATGAATGACAAACAATTCTCCACTAAAGCCCGTAAGTGAGAATCCCAAGTTCAAGTCGGAGCTCCAACATTGCTACAAGTTCTATTCCCATTCAAACATTAACGAGCGTGCGTTCCATCTCTTTCTCATCTCCAGTGAATCCCACATCACTTACATGGCCGGCAGCAACTCTTCCGGTTTCTTATTCAACAACCATTTGAGTTAAACGAGCTTAATTGAAGTTGAGTGAATTTCGCTCGCCCGTTGTTCTAGGGGTTGAAAAGTGATGATCACAATATCATACCAGAAAGAAGGAAAGAGGAAATTCCCTAACTTTGCCATTGTCGATTAAGCACACATCCAAATACATAAAAATGAAGTTATTACTCTCGACGACTTATCCATCCACTTCTATTCGTTGTTGAAAACACTCACTTGACAACACATTAGTGTCACGACTGTTCGGTTTTATCTACTTTTTGATGTTTTAGTAATAGTTTAAAGTCGTCGCTTACAGGCTTTGTTTTGCTTTGTTTGTTTTCGCTTCATATTTTATCGCCGTTTCTTCTTCAACTGCATCTTTCATTTAATTTGAACACTAAATCTGTGATTCAAACGTCAAGATAAGGAAAACCACAAAAACGGAGGCAAAAGCAAGCGTGAGGGAGTATATTTGTCATAATAGTGATGAGCTCCAAATGGGCTCCGGAGGTGACGTCCGGAACTAACGGCTCCGAAAAATTAGTGGAAAATCTCCCATGTAACCCTGGCACACACACACCCAAACAAACTCAAAGGGTTTGGTTATAAAATTTCAATTAGAATGCTAATTATTAGTCTCTGCGCTCGCTTCTCCCGTGTTACTCTCTCACCGAGAGGAAGCTTATGCGCATGGAACCGAGTAGTTCCGCTGATGTACGACCCTCCGCCACACCAGCCATAAATATGCGTTAAAGTGTCATGCTCACGATTGCTCACGGGCTGCTTTGGGCTGCGTGAACGTCACGTTTGAAAGTGAAAAACCAGGAGGCAATGAAAACTACTGCCCCTGTCTGTCCGCTTGCTTAACCAAAAACATAGCACAAATTCGTTCATTTTTTGCTTCCATAGTGTGACAGAAGAAGAGAGAAACAGAGATAGACCAAAAAAAGCGAAAACTGCGAAAAACACACACACAACCCTTCCACCTCCCCAAAAAAGCTTCACGTCCGGTCTCGAGTCTTACTCTCCACCCTTAATCGTTTTGATGCCCATTTTGGCGTATTTTGTCATGGGAAAAGACACCTCCTAAAAGCGTGAACACCTCCCCTCTCCCCCCCAAGTACAATCCAGGGGAAAACGAGTGTGTCGAGCTCACAAACATGAGCTTTTGAATGAGTAATTTAAATTTGCCACCGTTGTTGTCGCGCACGCCAGGGTGGTTGGCAGGCTTTAATTCGCTCTGAGGTGTTTTGTTTTTCGGGGAAGGTTATGCAATTCGGAAATGGTCATAAATTATGCACCTCTTTATCTGCTGCAGTGCCACCGTAATCCAACGCACACACACACACATAGACGCCATGCTACAGACGGTGTGTGTGTGTGACACGCTCCATTTCCCATGGCGAAAATCGCAGCTCGAGATCGAGAGAGTGTTGGACTATGGAAATGATTTAATTAAGAACCAGCAAACCCAAACCATGCTCATTCACTTTCAATTGTTCTAGTTTGAATTGTCGGGCAGAGAGAAAGAGAGAGAATAGGGCTCTTATTTTTTGGTTGAGTTTAATTGTGTAACAATTGCACACACGTTTTCCAGCATTGCACAACTTGCAACCCAGTTCTAGAGCGGACACACGTCCTGGGTTAATTCACTTTTTTTTCTACTGGGCAGTTGCGAGGTTCCTTCCCAAAAAGAAGTAGGTTGAAAGTTTCGTTTGGTTGTTTTTTTTTTCTCTTTCGTACGACTCTGCCGCGAAGGTTGGTTAGTTTTTGTTTTGCTCCAATTTTTAGTCTTGATATTTAACCACCATTCAGAAGCATTGTTGTTCGCGCTCTGCCTGCACTCTGTATGCTAATGCCGAATGGAGTAGATTGTGCGAGCAGACACAATCATTTCAGCTTAATTTTGCATTTTTATTTTCATTTTTGTTCTGCCTTTTATTGTCTTCCCTCTTCCACACTCAAATTGCTTATCAAGGTGTGTCTGTGATTTAGTGCTTGTTTTTATTTCTAAATGTAACACTGAATTGAAATCATCGCAACTGTTGGTTGGAAATTGCAATTTCACAAAATTGGCGTCCATTCTGCACCAACACAAGCAAAAAGTGCATTTGCATTAAGTGTGTTAATTATTAGTCGTTATGCAAGAGCTGCTCAATAACGGGGGTTCAAATGTGGTCGAAGGAGTTTTAAAAGACAAAAGCAAATACACATTTTGATGAACAATACAAGCAAAAAAAAACGCTATAAAAATATTAATTAAATTAATAAAAATTATTTTAAATGCAATTTTATAGCATTTTACTTGTACAAATGCACCCTATGGTGGTTGTAATGTTCTCACAGCATAAAAAGGCATGCAACAGCTCATGCATGAAAACCACACAATTAACGCGAACCCCTTCAGCAGCAATGGCATCAACGACCGGGCCCCTATATCTATCTTGCAGCGACTGCAAAATGTGCACAGCTGCGTGCAGTAACAGCGTCAGATAACACACGCGAATCCTCTCTCAGGGTCAAGCCTTTCTTCTGTTCTGAAACCGGCCCGCAAGTGCGCTGCCTGGTTACAAACCCTGCCACTACACACACCATTCGCCAAGAATGAACCGCGTTGCATATGGGTGTTGCCCATTTTTATTATGCATTTTCATATATTGCCAGCCCTGCACACTACTAGCGAGAACCTGTACGTACGACCAAGAACCGGTGGCCCGGGGAATCAAGGCCAGCGAAAAATGCATTCTGGAATAAAACAGAACCCACAGACCATATCGCAGCAATCTTCGGCCTGTAACCCAACCGGGCCGACAAAACCCGTTTGGAGGTTTATTTTTTTGGACATTTCAATACAACGCGAAAATGGCAAAACAGCTCACAATCTTGTAAAAAACAATATTTAAAAAAAAACTAGATTATTTGTATAAAAACATCACCTACGAACAGCTTTTACACACGTCTGAAAAGCCGGTCAGAATACTACTACCGCCGCCACCATCGAAACCATTTCAAAGTTTCGAGGCAAACGGCTAACGGCCCAAGAAATCGACCAACCTGGGACGAGAGTGGGCGCACATGCAAGATTGTCCGATCTTTCTCCCGTGCCCTTTGGTCGTCTCTTTCCTCCTCCGAGTCCATCCCAACGTGTGTGCTGGGCTGCTCCTCCATCTTCATCACACACACGCACACACACACGTACAAAGGTATGGAAAAACAAGGCACACACAAAACCAAAGAAAAAAGGCAGACAAGTGATCGTAATAAAATAAAAGAAATGGAGAGAGAGAAAAAACAGGTTTTCCAGTTCCCTTCAGCTGCGCGGGACTCTCCTCCCTTGTCGGATTGACGTAACCGTCAACTCCATTGGATCATACGCGTTGGAGAAGTTGGTGACTGCTGCTGCTACGACCCGTTATGCTGCGACCAGACCCCAAGAACAAGCCCTCAGACGCGGCGATCGTACAGCTCACAGAGAGAGAGAGAGAGAGACCGACAAAAAGAAGCGATCGCAGTCTCCAGGCAGTGAGTTGCAAGATATATTAAGAGGGAGTCGTGTGTTAGGAGGTTAAAAAAAGAACCACCGATTGACCCACACACAAACGAACACTAGCACACATGCTTTCAACGTGCCCATTCTAATGCCAAAACCAAGAAGAGAGACTCGCAAGAACAACATTCCTCAACATTCCTTCGGGGCCTTTGCGAAGGCGGCGGAGTCTTGTGAGTTCACAAGTTGATTGAACTTTCAAGAGGTCCTTTGTGGCGCTTGTTGTTTTTTTTTTCGCTTGCTTGCAAAACTCCTCGCCGCACACAGTCTCGCCCCGGAAATGGGGACGAATGTATAGCTGATCTTTTCGTGAAAAATAAAATGTGCACTACAAACCTTTTGCGCGGATGAATGTATGTCGCTCCCGGTGAAGATACCCCGGAACTCAGACACGTTAATGCCTACTGCTGATGATGACGATGACGATGGCGATAGAGATGTAATATGCGCTGTGGAGCAGGCAGTGGATTACGTTTTATCCTCAGGGGTAGAAGTAGTAGCGAAAGGGGGGACACTCTGGCTGGTACACTTATTTCGCGCGACACGGCCAACTTCCCGTTTTCTTGCGCGCTCTCCGGCGGAAACGAAACAAGTTTTGGATCAACCCAACCTAAAGGCACTGTTGGTTTTTATTTTTATGTTGCTATTTTATCGATTAGCCCTCCGCGCGGTTTTCCCTGTTTTCCTGTCGGCCCTTTCAGCAGCGGGACGATCGTTGTGTGGAGTTTGCCAATTTCTTTCTCTTTGCTCACACTGATAACGCCTATCCAGCTGAGCTTGCTTTGCTGCACGACCGAAATGTCAAGCCCGGACAATTGCCGAGATAAGAGAGCTATGTGTTGGAGTGGCTCGCACACGCACACAGAAAGAGTGGCTCTCTGCTGGGTAGATAAGAACGAATACACAAGCACAAGCCCGGAAAGCAAACGCGCGCGATAGAAATACACACTTTCTTTTGGGGGTCGAACGCTGTGATCAGTGTGTGTGATCAGTGAGAGAGCAATTTGCACCAGTGAATCGCGGTCACGATTTATTCGATCGTGTGTCCGGAGCTGTTTATAGAGGTTAAACGGTGCGCGGAGTAAGCTTTTCTTCTAATGCGTAACTACCACCAGAGACAGACGCTGCTAGAACTAGAACACGCTAACAAAACACAACGAACGAACACGTCGCGATCGCGTAACAAACACAGCCGTGAATTGTGTGATCCGAGTGCAGAAGAGGTACGTGTCCTATCTTGAGCAGACTTTCAAACACACCTGAGTTGTTGGTTGGAAATAAGAACACAGCCAAACAGACAAACACGCGCACTTGCAGTGGATATTAAACGCTTCTCAAACCGCGACCGTTGCGATCGAGAGCCAGGGTTAGATTGTGCAGTGCGGCAGCCAAAACGGAAAGCCAAACTGCGATCCGACCCGCGCGGCATGTTGCGTGCCCCGGGTGCGCTGGCACAGTGGGGTTTGATGATGGGAATAAGTGGTTAAAATCTTTTCTTCACAGCAATAAGAGGAGAGACTATTTTGTTTTCAGTATAAGTGCGCTCGAAAGGTCCAATACTACGCGCGTGAAAGGTATGCAATGCAATTTTTTTGTGGTTTTATTCAATATAAAACTGTTGCAGATATGTGTAAAAAAAAGGTAAAAAGACTAAAATATGCATTGATAAACTGCCTGTTGTATGCTATTCACTTTCTATTCTCCATAGAGACAAGCACTGCAAGCCTTTTTTCCCTGTTTTCCGGTAAATATCTGTAGGATCTAAAATCTATCTTAAAATGATACTAAATCGTATGAACTAATATTATAGACATTTTCTTCATTATTCAATCGAGAAAATCATCTGAAGAATGCATAGTTGTTATGTGCGTATTATTTGTTACAAATAGGAGGTTAATAATTTTGCAACAAGACCAAAAAAACCAACTCATTTTACAATCAAGTGATTTAATCTATGAACGTAGACACGGGGTAGGCTGATCTTATGTGCAATTTTTAACAATAAAATTGAGACATTTTTGTTTTTAAAGTGGTACGGCTTATGAAAAATTGAAAAATATTTTCACATTTTTATTTTTTAATTCATTACCAACTTTTAGTAATTATGGATCAGTTTTAATTGTAAATAATATTTTTATTGTAAATAATATTTGTATACATTTTCATTCGAAACCTCTGAGACAAAGTTAAATTTACGAACGATCTACTACTAATCTAAATTATAGCCAATTACTAAACTAAAAAAATACAACACGGAAATCCAATCCGCATTTTACGAGAACATAAGAGTAAAAATACCAATAAAGTGCTTTTCCATTATGGAACCACAAAAAAAAAATAAAATAAAAATAAAAGGTTTATTGTAAATAGATTACACGCATTTGCTTATTGCTGCGCGATGTAACGGTGCGACATTCATCCCTCATCGCGCAACATGCGCAACTGTTGCGTCCCGAACGCTTGAATGTACCAACAACCAACCAATCTGTCTAAGCACTGCACAGCACAGTAACGACGATATAATTGATCACTCAAATTGCAATCCCAATAGCAAGGGGGTCGGTTTGCTGGCGTTACTCACCGATCAAGTTACACACCACCTCACCTTTCTCCCTTTCCATTTGATCCCATCCTTCTGGCCCAGATGTGTTTCGGTGTTTATTAAATACGCTCGTTGTGCATCGTTTGCTGCTGCTGCTGCTGCTGCAATGCCTACTTTGCCTACATTTTACCGAACGCCGGGCGGACAGTCGGTCTAGCTTCGCTTGCGACAACAGTGAAGCAGTTGACGACGGCTGCCGCCAAAGAGCAGAATTGTGTACATCAATGTGCAGTCGTTTTCCTTTCTTTTCGTTTTTTTTCACACACGGAGAGCACGGGCACTGCTCTTTAGGGCAAGGCCGCGCAAATTATCGACCCCACGAAAACAGTATGCACGGGCGCGCGCGCGCCTCCATGTACGGATGCTAGTGCCGCTGATGCATCATAAGTGAACAAGAAATTCGCAAGAGAAGGTTGCCAAAAATATGGCGGGTGGCCAGTTTCATTAAATCAATTACACCTGAAACTACCACCGCCAACGGTGTGAGATCTGTGCACAGTGCAATTGCTCCAATAATAACAAACTTCACAAGCATCTGCCAATCATCAGGGGGTTAGAAGGCAAATGTTGCATTCAAAATGCACTCAGATCACTCACACCACAACCCTTTTTTATTGTTTCCCTATTGGAGAGCTATTTTGCAACAATTTTGGCAAATCAAATGGCACTTTCCAATGGCGGTGCAGTGTTACGTACATTAATTGTGTAGCTTTTAGCACCTAGAACAGCAATATCCGCCAGTAACACTAGTCCTCTGGATCAGATAAAGTATGAGAACGTACGAACGGTTTTGCAACCTACCAGAAGGTCAGTTAAATAACTGGTTTATTGTTGCTTGTTTTATGGGTACGTGAATCGGTGATGGGACCGCTGCTGGTTTAACTGGAGCGATTTTTTTAAAAATAGCACCCATGTTTATGATGTGAAAGGAAACGGAGGAACCATAAACAGGATTGATAATCCATTGTCTTGGATTTTTTGTGCTATTACCAACTAGCAGCTTATCAGTGATGTTGGTACACAAACAAAAACATGCGTATTTTACTGAAGAGACTCCAGAATCAGTTTCGAGCGTTAATTTGAACTTCAATAATACTGCATGCTTGCATGCTTGTTAACAGAATCAGATGATCCATGGTGATCAAACTATAACAAGCAAACCTAAACCACACACCACACAACACAGCCACCCAGTGCCCGTTAGTGAAGATGCACATTAGGCTCATTAGCTGACAAAACCTGCTCAGCCCTTATGCTAGCCACAAATCGTTAACCATCGCCCGGGAGACGAGGAGATGTATAACGCATTAAACCACAACCACTGTGTTTCTCTCTCCCTCTCTCACTCTGTATCTCGTCATTCCAGCTCACTTTCATCAATGACAAACTCCCGGAGCCGCAGCCGAGAAAGTGAGCTTGCGATTGATTGTCGGGCGACCATTCTCCACGCCGTGCAACGATAATGTATTCTTATCTTAACCCACAAACGGCCGCGGGTCCTATCTAAACCACTAACGCCCGAGATTCGCGCGGCTTCTTCAACCCTCCTTCCCTGTAAACGGGGCGGGAAATTATCCCATCCACGTTGGTCGTCTTCGTCGGGAGCGTCGCTCCTCCTCTAGGACGACGTCCGGTTCAGTCGGTCAGTCAGTTAGTCAGTCAGTCAGTCAGCCAGTCAGCTAGTCTGCAAACAGTCTCCCTGTACATCACCTTGCCCCCTCCGCTCTGGGCTAAGGGAAATCAGTTCAGGGGCAAAAACAACCGGCGAACGGTAGAAGGATTGTGCTGCTGCAGCAAAAGAAAAGAAAAGGAACAGAAAAAGGTCAACACAGATTTCTCTCCATCCGATCTTCCTTTTCGTTGGGGTTGGTTTTTTGCCACCTCCCCGCTCTTGCATGGAAGAAGCATTAACGGGGCTCTTCTCTGGAGCGAAAACGCTAATAATTCTTTCGATTATACATATGCTAATGCGGTTTTGTTGGGAGGTGGTGGTGTGTTGTGATATTTATTTTTTTGCGCATTAGAATAACATACAAGCAGAAGGGAGATAAGAGCTCTTAGCCCAGCTTTTTTGTGTTCCTGGTTTTAAATCAACCCAACAGCGATCAAGTCGTATCAATGTGTACAACTGTTATTCCAAATTCGGGGACGTACACAACTATAGGAGCGAACATAGCTATGACATCAATCAATATGTAGTATCAATGATGATCGCTTGATTATTTGACATCATTTGAAAGATCATCTTTGTTGATTTTAAATCCTGAGTGTCAAGTTTAGAATGACTGAGTGTCTCAATATTTGGCCATTTTCTGAATCAATATTACGGCCTAGGTTACGGCCGTATCAG
This sequence comes from Anopheles merus, assembly GCF_017562075.2. Lineage (NCBI taxonomy): Eukaryota > Metazoa > Arthropoda > Insecta > Diptera > Culicidae > Anopheles > Anopheles merus. Next base: position 36,241,805 of record NC_054084.1, read on the forward strand.
ACTATCCTTCCGTAAGTAAATGAAATGTATCATTGTCTAGGTCTCATTTGCTATCCTAGATCCAGTAATTGTACTGATTTTTGAGGATTACTTGCGTTAAGACTCGGATGAGAATCAATCCTGTATTTTAGTATCAGCAGTTCCGCAACAGGCTTAGTATTAGTATTGGTTCTAGTGTTAATCGCTTCAAAGTGGCTTGGTTTGTGTCTCGGTCATTCTACTTAGCCTGGGTCCTAGTATCAATAATGATGCCATTCTTTGGTCCAAATATGTATCGTCCATCAACTTGCGATTTTGATCCAGTGGATAGGCTCATCCTTACGCCCTTCAAATGGTCACATCGTGGATTGTGAGAATAGCTATCGTTCGTTTTATATGTTCTTTGCAGAACGACAAAATATATGCTGCTTGACGACTGTACTACGAATTCGGCCTGTTACTGATAGTTAAAATAATGCTTAGAAATTTCAGACTGTAAATTACTTTCTAATATGCTAACGACATAAGATGGCTCAGGCTTGTGCATCAAGGTCTCTGTAAAAGAGATTTAAGAGATTTAATTCTTCCACTTCCTACTAATTCCGTCCAAGCAAAGATTGATTTTGTTTTGATCGCCTCACATTAACCTGTGACTCGTGTGCTGGTGGCACTCTGCACCATACATCGATCAGCCGAGTTGCATAAGCATCTCTCCCCTTCCCCCACCGATCGCTATCGGTCATCCCTCCTGTCGTACGCACATAAATGCATAAATATGTAGCGCGCAAAACTCTATTTTCTCGGTTCAATCGGTCGGCCTAAACGCACGCACAGCAGCAGCAGCAGCAGCAGCAAAACTATCAGGAAATTATCGAACGCATTTTCACCCCATCCACCCTCCCTAATCGCTTCCCCTTTGTGTGTGTCCTGTGCCCCCGTGTGTGCAGGAGAGTATCGAAACAAATCTGGTTTATTTAGTTATTTTTACTATTATTTTCCACCGCTTCGTGCGCGATGTGTTCCAAAAGAGCCGGCAACTGGCGAAAGAAAATTGACTCTGGCCATATGGCAAGCAGGAAGACTTCTACGGCGGCTCCTGCTGCTGCTGCTGCTGCTGCTGCTGGCAGTCTGTCTCCTGCCGAGGTGCACTCTATTCAGACGGCAAATGTATCGTTGAAAAGTTACACCGGTGTGTCAACCAACCCCAAGTTATACACGCCAATAGTGTGTGTTACCATTACCACCGAGATCGGGTCGTCTGTCTCTAGGGGCGGTTTATGATAGTGAACCAAGCGTAAACTGTATCATGTCGCTTTATCTATTACAACTAGTAAAAGCGGTTGATAAATTAGTTTCACATATGGTTTGTGTTCACTGGAGTCTTTTTAATAATATGTAAACCTATTTTTTTATAAAAATAAAATTCAATTGGCGATGTAAATCATAGCATTCCTTCAATGAAAATCTAGTTTTAAACTTAACGAGATCTACCTTTGTACCATATAACGAAAAAAGAGACACAAAAACACAGTCCACTCCACTCAGGGGTGGTGATAGTGGTGTACTGGGTGGTGTGTGATCATCCGGCGCATCTCGATCAGACGACATATTTTATACACCCGACCCCACCCCGTTGACGTCTTTTTATCACCTTCACCGTCTGCACTGCGGCACGTTGCTTTTCCCAAGGCAACGTTGATCGTTTAATTTTCTTTTCGTTCGCTCCGAGAAACTTGTTCTTCCGGTGGTGCAATCAGTGCAAAGGTCTGACAGACATTGAGAAAGTCTGAAGGGGGAGGCGGGGGAAGAAGTTTCGTACGCATTGAAAGGTGCAAGTGAACGCAAACATGGTCACTAGGTAGCGCCAAGATTCATAGACAAAGAGGATCATAGAATTTCTTTTCTTTATTTTTAATTGAAAACAAATAGAGATAATTTAAGAAATAATGTAAATGTTTTAAACAAAAGTATGATTTTTAATTCAAAAAAATCATATAATAATAAAAATGTTAAAAAAGAATTAAAAAACGACTATCACAGAGAGCAGTAACCGAAGCCAATGCATGCAGCTTTAATTGTGACAAGAAAGTGGGAGAAAAAGTTCTATTTATATAATCCCCTCCTCCTGTACCGTGGAGAAAGGAAGCAAGAGGCAGCAAAACAAAGTGTTACATTGTGCAAAAATAGAACTGCAAAGGAAATAAAAAAAAAAACATTTCGAAAAGTAAACATTTTACACATCGCGAAACCACTGGGAGGCACGTCCTCCCGAGGAAGCAGTCGAGAAGCGTCATTCCGCGGTCACACGACACCAGACAACCAAGTTTTACCAAGACCAAGGCAAACTCTCTCCCCGCCCGAACCGATCCTAATGGTCTTTTTACTAAGGAACATGCGCACCATCACTGTCCATTTGCAAGACCATTAGACGTTAGAGGGGTCTCCACGTACGCGTACCCAGAAAGAGAGCAAATTGAGCAACTGTCACAGGAGCCAAAGCATCAGACAATACAGCGACAGCCTGTCTGCCAGTTCTTGTTCGGCGAGAGAAATGCTAGCATTATCACACCATCACAAACATATTAGCTGTTTGAAAGAAAGTAATGCAGAAAGTGGACGTTATGTTGGTTGTAAAATGATATTTTGCTTATATCACGACCACTTTGCCCGTTTTATCAATTAATAATGGGAGACATAATGGCAAATAGAAGTAGTTATTGTTGGTAAGAATGTTGCAACATTTGTTTCACCCATGCTTTTAATGCTTTTTACAATTGCTGGAAGGAATTTATTGACAAATATTGCTGCTTACAACCTCAGGCAAATGTATAAATCTTTGCTTTTTGGCAGGTAATTTTAAATCAGGCTTTTCTATAATAGCGCGTATTAGTTGACGTTTGCGTTGGAAGAACCGGTACTCAAAACAGCAGTTGTGTGCTGTTTGTTTTACTCTACCTTGGTTTTTTTTTTTCATTGGTTGATTTCAAGAATTAACACACGCTCACAAACGCACCCGGGGGCGCTCGCGCTCTTTTTCATCGCGCCAAACCAAACCCAGATATACTTCTGTACGCATTTCTCTGTTTGTGGGGCGTACGCACGCATTCGTGTTGCTTCTCCGAATGACAAGGGTTGATTTGGAAGTTACCTAACACCGCAGAAGTGAAGACTTTATATTAATAAAATTACAATAAAAAATAAATTAATTTAGACTTTCCCAATGATTTATTTCGAATTTAAAACAATTGAGATCAATGAAAATAATTTGTAAGCCAAACTAGTTCAATCTTCTTTTTTTGCGAGTGCATTGCATACTTTCAGGCGCTAAGCGTGGCCACCAAGGAGGAATGTTTGCTTCTGCTCATTGTTCTCGGCTCTTACAGACAATTAAATTAATTATTTGTTTGTAATTATACTAAACTGTTTTGAAAATTGAACTGTGTAATTCATTAAACCATAATGTTATGATAAATGTTAAAATTTGATAAATTAAAGTAATAGTATTTCTAACTGGATTTTCCGAAGCGAAATTCCTTTCGCAATCCACTAAGAAAAGTTTATATAGTCCTAGTTATCTGCCTCAACTCGAAAAGTGTTAGGTAAAGTCCACTCAAAATCAACAGAAACGGCAAATGCTTGAAATGAATTAAGCAAATAGTCAATCAACCACTTTCCCAAACTCGATCGAAGAGGAACGATAGCTGCCGTTGCCTAGATACAACGGTTGCGTTAATTTATTTCATGAGTTCCCTGCTAAATAATGCGTAAAATGTTACAAAATGTTTTAAACACATTCAAGGAAACCATATTATTCTATGTCATTTTGGACAATCGCTTCGATCGTTCCCGCTTCGATCGAGTATGGATGGGATCGAGTGGCTGAATAAATGTTGAAATGAATTCTTAAATTGTTTGGGCTTTGGGCTACTCTGAAAAGCGTGGATAAATCAATAAATTTAAGTGTGTTCGAACGGAATTATTAATCCAACCATCTGTTAACATTTCGATTGTTAAAATGGAACATGCAAATTATACAACTTGAGCATGAATATCTTAAAAATATTACTTAAATCCTAACTGCATCCGGCACTTCCAGACCAGCCCTCTCAGCCCGATCACTTTTCGTTGCCGGGAGTTCGTGTCTGTGTTTGGGGTTTGTCCTCTTTCTCTTTCTTCTCTCTCGTCATAGTTCAGTGGGAGGGAACAACGTTAGTTTACCATTGCGGGTGTGTAAAAGTGGCCCAGTTCATTGCCTTCGAGTGTTTGCAGCAGTTGTTCACAAAAAAAATTCCTCCCTCCATACCGTGGCAAGCCCTCCGTGGCAAGGAGGAACCCTTTGCCCTTCGTCTTACCTACACGTCGGGGGCTCTCCGGGCAAGTTTGTGTACATACGAACGCTGCATACCTCACCCAGCTCTCGCCGTAGTAACACTGAGGACGACGCACACACATGCGCCCAAGACGACCAAGAGAGGAGCCAACCTTTGCCGAAAGGGGGTTTCGGATCGACCGCACGGGACCCTCTAACGCATAACGCATACACCCATAACGCACCTCCCGAGCTGTGGCTATCTTCCTTTTGGGACCAGCGAGCAAGAGAGAGCGTGCGTGAGAGAGACCCCTTCTTATGAGAAAAAAAAGGCACAACTTCTGCTTCTACCGAAAAGCGGTTCTGCGCGTATATCTGGTGGCCCTGTGAGGCACGGCCTCGTGGTGTAGTAGTCGTGTGGTGGTGGTGGTGGTGACGCGTGCTCTTGCCGTGTTGCGCCGTGTTGTTGTTGTTGTGTGGTGCCGTCCGAAAGCGAAAACGAAAGGGAAAACGGTACTTGCCGCGCCGCACACAGCAGGACACGCACACACACAAACAGTCACAGGTCGGGCACAGTGTTGTTCGCTGGCTGGCTGGCTGTGCGGTGGAAATTTCACTTTTGTTTTCAGTTTTCCATCGCAGCAGCAGCAGCAGCATCCGTGTATTAATCGCTCTTATGAGCTGCGTAGCGGCTGCCGCCGCCACCACGTACGTGCACAGTGACAGCAACGTGCAGGAGGAAGAGGACGGAGGTGACGACGGTGATAATAACGGCGATGATAAGTGCAGTGCGACCACAAGTAAATAGAGCAAACACATTATTTGTTGTTGTTGTTGTTGTTGTTGTTGTGGGGAGGGCCAACCACAAACTGTCAGAACCGGTTAACGGCCACCGAACGGCGCGACCCGAGGTGCATTGTTGTGGTCGGGTTATAGACGGGTTTATGGCCTTACTGGTTCTGGAGTTGCGTGTCTCTGTGTGTCCACACCTGAAGGGAAGAAGAGCCAGACAAAACAAAAAACGAAGAAAAGTGTGTTTAGTTCAGAGCGGTAGCCTCGAGCCAGGTCGAGGGAGGACATGAGGGGGGTCGCAATGTATGTGTCAAGTGGAGGGCCTACCCAATCTTATCGCAGCAGCAAAAAAAAAAAAAAGAAACAAAACAAAACCAAAAGCATATAAAAACCAAGCTGTTCTTTTTGTGAACTGTTTTTTCTTGATTCTTGGGGGAGTGTTGGGGTTTCGACCGCCAAGAGATCGATTATAGAAAGTAATTGCATGCTTGCTCTTGCTCTCCGTCTCGACTTGGTGGCGTCACCGTAACGTGTTGACAATTACATTTGTAATAGGATCCAACGAATATCCTTACGCCATATCAACCCCTCTATAACCTTGCTTTCTGTTGTTCTATTTTCAACCCTGACCCAGGAGGAGCACGCGATGGAGCAACGATGGCGTCAGTTCCGGCCACACTACTAGCAAACGACAGCAGCAACGGCAGCAGCACGGTCAAACCCTGCCCACTGCGAGCGCCCCTAGTCGTCACTGTCGTCGGACTACCCTGCCGGGGGAAATCATTGGCCGCCCACAAAGTTGCCCGCCACCTCAGCTGGCGAGGCGAAAGCGCCAAAGGTGAGTTCCTCGCTTCGGCGATACCGAAATTCAAGGATTCATGCATTTCGCAAACGATGGAACGGTATTGTCCAATGCCGGAAAAATTGGCTTCCAAGGCGTTTTTTTCGTCTTGATTTCGTCCAAAGAGAGCGGTGGTCAACTTCGTCAATGTCACGCACCAAGGTCAGGCGCTGGCTGGATGTTGCTATTGTTTACGTTTCTCTGCCGGCCAAAATCATCAAACCGTCGGTTGGTTGGTGGTGTTTGATTACGAATTCACTTAAACCGCGCTACTTTCGGCGCAAACAACCCTTTTTTCTTTTCTTTTTTATGTCGGTATTTTCGAGGCCAATGGCGACCACCGCGCAATGGTTTGTTGGTACAGTTGCACTTTACCGAACGTGTGAACGATTTAAAAGTCAATGTTTTTACTTCACCGCTCATCGGTGGTGTGGAAGTCGTTGTTTTTCGTTAAAAGCAAGCTGAGCAGTACGAAACAACTTTTGTTATTTGATTTTTGTTTTTGATACATTAAACGTGTACATTGCACGACAAATTAATCACTTTTTTTTAAGCATTCATGACTATTTCACACAGAAATATGCGCATTCCGTTTCAAATTGGAAAATTAATTAAAACATTTATCATTAATTTATAATATTAATATTTTTCAATCAATTTCTCTTCATCTCCCTTCAATCACAGTATTTACCGTGGATGAAAATGCTACCAACGAAACACTGAGTGAAATTAGTCTTTTCTTCAAGGAGGGAAATAATGTTGCGGTAAGAAACCCTATTTCGCGTAAATATTGCGTAAAAACTCAATCCATCTCGCTCTCTCTCTCTCTCTCTCTTGCTTTGCCCAGATCATCGATGGAATGCATTTGACGCGCGCCTCCCGCCAGACGGTGGCCACGTTCTGCTGCGAGGCCGTCTTTCACCATCTGCTGATCGAGTTCACGTGCAACGACAAATGCCTGCAGGAGAATGTGACGGACACGGTGCAATTTTACCGCCAGCTCGAACAGAACGCCGACTGGGAGCGTCGCTTCCGGGAGCGCAACGAGCACCATACGCCACAGTTCGAGCCGTGCTCGCCGCTGGAGGGTCCACTGATTACGGTGAACAACTCGGAGGACCCGATGTACCATTCGGTGACGGCGCGCGGTGTACGCGGTGCCATACAGACGGCGATACTGGGCGTGCTGGCCAGTCCGGTCATTCGGCAGCAAACGTTCTACTTCAGCCGGGTAAGGAAGAAAAGCGTGAACAACACAAAGCGGCAAGGGGCAATTTAATGACTATAAAGAGTTAACATTTCGTTTTTGTGTCTGTGTTTTCTCCACCTATCAGCACGGTGAATCGGAGTACAACGTGTTGGGACGTATCGGTGGAGATGCAGATTTGTCCCCGCGGGGCATGAAGTATGCCGACCGGTTGGCCCGTCAGCTGGGTGGCCCCGGATCGGCACCGGACTCACCACGTCCCAAAGTGGTCAGTAGGAAACCTTACAATGGCTCCTGTAAAGCTTTCTGCTTTCTAATCAATCGCGCTTTCCCTCTTAATACCCACAGATCTGGACGTCGGAGTTGCGGCGCACGATTCACACGGTACAGAACATCCCGGGACCGCGGGCCGCCATCAAGGATCTGAACGAGATTAATGCGGGAATTTGCGAGGGCTTAACGTACGAGGAAATACAGGAACGATTCCCGCAAGAGTTTGCGTGGCGCGATCAGGACAAGTTCAAGTACCGGTACCCGCACGGGGAATCTTATCTGGATCTGTTGCAGCGCGTCGACAGCGTGGTGCAAGCGCTGCTGACCAATACCGATGTGCTGGTCGTGTCGCACCAGGCCGTGCTGCGGTGTATTATGGCGTACTTCAAGGGTGTTAAGCCAGGTAAGGGAAGGACCGGCATTTATGGGTCCCATCAAAGTGAGGGAAACCGTTCTTTTACCACTCGATGGTCACTCACGGCTTTTTGTTCGTTTGCAGATGATGTGCCATACATAAACGTGCCGTTGCACACGTTGCTCATAGTGCGATCGTATGGGTACGATTTTGTGGTCGAGACGGTTCCACTAAAGGTGGAATGTGTAGATACTTATCGCATCCAGCCGAAGGTAAGAGAAGGAAAGCATTAAATACTGCGGATGGTTTTGAAAAAAGGGCTTGTTAACAACGTGTGTAATGCAGTTGATAGTAACTCAGATTAAAACGTATGGGACAACAATGTCACTTTTAAAAAATGTATTTTTGTAAAAAGTATGAGGTTATATGACTTATGACAAGTGCTGCAAAATGTCACGAACATCACAAGATGTTAACTAATGAAAACAATGACCATATCCGAGGACTACCACGGATGTTCATAGCTGATACTCAATGAAAGTGCGTCATGACATGCCCAAAACATCATGCGACTGCTTGAGTCAAACGCGATACTCTGACTGACAAGCTGAGCTTAATGGCGTCGTAAACATGACTTTTTCTGGCTGTGAACAGTGCTGCCAAATGCCACTGTTTCGGTCACCAACACTCATGACTGAAACAAAGTTCAAATCAGCTCACGTACACAACTGAGATGATCAGAGCTGAAACTCAAACATTTGGTGGATCAATCGCATGTTTGGTGAAATTTTGTTTAGCACCCAACTCTTGGTCACTCACTTGGTCACGATATTTTCTGTCGGTGATAATCACTACATTCTTGGAATATACTGTGCTAGTAGTGCCAAGCAACAAAATGAGCATTCTTTCTCGCTCTGTCCACTTTGATTGTCTGTCGGGTCAAACAGAGCGAGAAAACATGCTCATTTTGTTTCTTGGAATCAATCGCAAGCACCGCATATCTCTCATGACTATCGTGATGATCACCGACAGAAAATGTCACGACCAAGTGATTGACCAAGAGTTGGTTGCACAAAATGTCACCAAGCATAGTATGGCCGAAACAACTGTTTAAGTCTCAGTTCTGATCATCATAGAATAGCTCGTGACGCAGACAATGATTTTGTTTCAGCCGGAATTTGTCATGACTATGTCAGTGATATTTTGGAGAACTAATCACAGTAAAAAAAGTCATGACATAGTGACTGATCAAGCGTTGGTTGCAAAAATGTCACGAATCATGCATTGATCACACCAATCGTTTTGAGTATCACCTCCGATTATCACAATTGAGTACGTGACGCTGACATGAATTTTGTTTCAGTTCGATTTTTTATGACATTGATTGTTACATTTTGCAGCACTGCATATGACTACTAAAGATCCAAAAATATGGTTTAAAATTGTATTCACAGTTGACAAGCCATTTCAAAATCCCATATTATTTATAGTAAACAGTAAATGTAGATTTACCAAAAATGTGAGACTGATATATGCTTTTCCGGTTCCTATTTCAGAACTGCTCCACTAGTCGTACCACGGCCGATGCCCTCACAACCGTACCGGCTCACTTCGATGCACCCCTTACGCAGCAAATGTCCACGACGATCAGCTAAAGAGACCGCACACAGTCACTAATTCAGCCCCCTTGGACGGAAGTCCCTTGGCAAGAGGAGATGCATGACGTTGATAATAGTACTTTAGTGATGGCGATCAACCGTACAACAAACAAACAAAAATCGTAGGAGGGCGTCGTCGGCGTAATTCTGCCTCCTACATCTACATCTCAATTACGCTACCCTCAGGGTTGCTAGTGTGTTCCGGCAATACATATAACCATAGGAGAAAAGCCACAAACAAAACACGACGCCACGTGCTCGCTTTATAAACGCTCAACTATTTTTGTTGCAACGCATCGGCATCGGCTACGGATCGTTCAATATATTAAAAAAAAAACACAACATAGTTCTTCCAGCAACAGCACAGTTTGTACAAAGCGTTGGCAAGAGCGGAGCACGTTGCACGTTTGCGCGGTTTTAGGATGCTCATTAGGATGCAACACTGTACGCACACAGAGAGAGCACCACGGCCTTTTAGAAGATGATGCATTTTTGTTAGCGGTGGAAAAAGCCACACAAGAGAGATCCATTAGGCTGCTTATTGTTAATGGCGTCGCAGAGTTGGGAGGCATAATTTGTGGTTTTAAAAAAATCAAACACACACGAAACACAACACGAGAGGTTGAAATAACGGTTGTAAAGCAAATCACACAGATTTTCACAGTCACAGAGGAAATGTTTGATAATCAGCTAATGATGACGACCAGCACACAACAAACAAACAAAAAATGGGTACAGAAGAATGATTTCAATGCATTTCAATGCTTTCGCTAGGGTAGTTAGTGTGCGTGCAAGCGAGAATCAGTTTACGGCACAGTGAAGTCATAAAGTTATGATCGCAGAAGAAAAAACACATACAGTAAACATCAAAAAAGGGGGGTTTAAAAAGCCACCCCAATAGGGGGCAAAGGAATACAATTGGCAGGATCAATTTGCAAAGCAAAACTTAAGAAAGATCTGGTGGAATTCAGGTAAAAAAATGGGGACACACAAATGGTGCAAAGGAAAAAAAGAGCCAACAAACAGAGAGCAGAAACAATTTAATCAATATGCAAACAAACAAAAATGTTGATAAAATCACAAACACACACACACACACACACAGACAAAACCGGCATACAATGTTAGATTTTAGTGGTTGGGTAGTGAAAGTTTATTTTTAAAGAATGGTAAGAAAAAAGCTATTGTTTTAAATATACATTACAATCTATAATGAAAGGAAAATAAAGTAAGCAAATGTGGGGGGTGATGAAGAATCAAAAGAATCGAACCGTTCCTGATTTCCTGAACGAAAACCCGTTTCTGATAGACGAACGAAATAAGATGGGATGGAGCTCTGATGCAGTGGGATGTGTCTAAAATTAGGCATCATGCTGCTAAGACCTGCGTGAATGCGGAATGCGTTCTTAAGGGAGGAGTTGCAGTGGCGCATCAGAAATGCTTAAGATGGTTCCACTTGTGAACGTGAAACACACTTGAAGATCGCTTTTTATGGGCATTGTTTGAAGGGGGAAAATAAAAGACACACCTTTGGATCGTTAATAGTAGTCCTATTTTAAGGTTTATGATGGTGTAAAGATTGCTTAGTATTAAGTCTATAAATGATAGATGATAGGTAATGGTACAAAGAAATGAATGTAGCATCATATGACCATATGATGGATGGCATTTCATTCAACAACACTACCAACACTTTGTTTACAGCACCCGAATTAACAGTTGCTTTGGATTCAAAAATATCCTCCTGCATGTTTAATTGGTAATTTGTTTGTTTGGCCCGACAGCCCCACGATGACGTCGAAGCGTGCTCGTGTCACATTGGAATGCTTTCGACGGTTGATTGCTGCTCACTCACTCTCTCTCTCATTCTTATAGCGTTTATTATCAAAATTGTGACGCAAACAAGGAGAAGAACCGTAATCGAAAGTAAAACAGTGAGCCTGCGCACACTCTACGGGACACGGGTTCCTAATGTTATGATGAGGGTGCCCCCCAGAGGTCATTCGCGCGTGCAGTGGTTTGCAGTGGAGCAGAAGTTAGGAAAGAGGAGAGGACGAAGCGGGAACGAAGAGAAGGTGATGGTGGACTTTTCCCCAAAAACACAGATGTGAACCGAAGGTCATTCGAGCGAGAGGGCATGGAAACATGGGATCGAAATCGAAAGTGAGGCGCACACTAGAAAAAAAACGATTATCAGCCACGGCAAAAGCGATAATCCGGTAAGGCGTGCCCCCTCCCATGTGTTTCTTCTGTTTGCTGGAAATGAAATGGAAAATAACAGCCGCCTGTCGTCGATTAGAACCCCCAGAGCAATTGCTCTTATCAGCAAGCACATCCTCATAATATGGGGGGTGCGGATGACAAGGTGCTGAAATCCACGGCACGCTCTTTCTGTTGTCAATGGGTACACCGAAATTATTAGACGCGCAATCTATTGAGCCCCGGGACACACCCGTTTTTGGGTTGGTAGAATTCCATGTCATCGCCTGATAAGAAGCCACAAGAACAACATGCCACTGCAATGCAATGCGCCAGGGCAAAGATGTGTGCATCTGTTCGAATTGGAATCTATTTCCATCAAAACATTCCAATTGGCGAGGTTTTACTTCACGAAATGCTTCCCGCCCCAATTCGTCGAATACCCTTGTCCAATGTCAAACCGAAGGAAACGCGTTACGGGTTTTCCGCGTACCCATTCGCGGGATGGAAATTGAATTGTTTTGCCCGAGTTTTTCCCCGCCGACGAGGAGTCGCACCCTCACGCAACGAATCCGTTAAAAACCGAGTGGGAGCATTTTTCCCCTCCCGTAGACTACTTCGATGGCGGTGTGTGCGCGAGAGCATTTGGATATGTGTGTTCGTATGGTTTTTATCACGCGATCACCGGCACGTCGGTGTTAGTGTCAGGGGTTTGCAAACAATTTATGCGCTGAAGATATTATTAGTTTTTTTTTTTGTAAATAATGGCTTTTTGTTTTTAAATCAACCGATAAAATTAATACAGACGGTCCACGAGATACACGGTTGAAGGGGACCGAAAACGGCCGCAAAATACCGCGTATCTCGAATTTCCGGGTAAGTCGAATCTCGCGGTTTCCAGCTAAAATATCACTAATTTTCGTGTAATTTTGTAAGTAGTGGGCGGTTTTAGTCACTTAATGAGTTATTTGATATGATTTTGACTGAATATAACAGTTTTAAACCTTTTGAAATAGTTTTTAACATTTGATCAAAACGGAAATTATTTGGCAATTTATAATTGATGTGTCAAATCAGTACAAATTGCTCAAAGAATTGTCAAATTTAAAAAACCGCGTATCTCCGAATCCGCGTATAAGAGGTACCGTGTATCTCGAGGACCGCCTGTATAAATAATAACTATTAAGGGTGGAATATGGCCAGTGACCTCCATACTCTTCTCCCGTGACCTTCACACAGTCCTCAAAAAATGAATATAATGTAACGATGAACAATTAAGTGATCTTGAAAAGGTTGTTTTTCAAAGCTAATCTTTAAACTTAGCACTTGGCATTAAACAACCTTATATATGATTCAGTTGAAATCAGCACCCCTTTCAAAGAGTTTCATGATCGCCGAAGAATAGCACGCAAACATGCACTATTATGCATCATGTGTGGATCTAAAATGCAATCAATTATGCAACTTACGTGCTCACAATGAATTTTGTTAACATTGAAGCTAATATTGCACACCACCACAAATTAATGATTTGTTATAGAAATAAGCCTTTGCTGTTCTTTAGAAGGTACCCTATCTCATATTTTGCGTATTTTTTTAAAATCCAATTATAATATCGTTAAGATTAAGATTACAGACAGCTTTAAATTCCGGACATTAGGCATTTTTTTTAATTGTATTTCTTCATATTCACGTCCCTGCACATGCTGCTTTTTAATTTTAAATGTTTGCCATGATTTACTAGAACATGTTAAAAATGTCCTACTGACCCCTAGTAGGCCCTGATGCCACAGTAAATAAACATTTTTGTCGGTCAGTTCACCAGAGGCATTCTTAGCAGTTTTGCTTCAATCCGACGCCAGTGTTATTTCTTCGATAATTCATATTAATCGCGCCCAAGTGCATTGAAATACATCAGAATCCACTATGGAAGTAGTAATCAATGCGAAAACAACAGTGTTTTACCATATTGTGGTCTGAATTTCATACCCGAACTAATTTGTGATTAATTTCACAAAAAATATTCTTTTACACAGTGATAATAATAGGACAACAACGATAGTAGATGTATGAGACAAATGCATTGACACACAACTAAAAAGGTGTAGTTTGTGTGTGTGTGTGTGTGTGTGTGTGTGTGTGTGTGTGTGTGTGTGTGTGTGTGTGTGTGTGTGTGTGTGTAAATTTGAAGATTATAAAAGGAATTTTGAGACTGTCCGGAATATGAATCAAAATATCATTACGGATTTATTTTTCAATGTTTCGTATGGTAAAATTATTGGAAATCTTTATTTTTTCTCAAATGTAGAAGATTTGCTTTAGTTTACTTTACTACAGACGATCGACCGATCAAAATTGAATTATTAAGAAAATATTAAATGTCAAAAATGTCTTAAAGTGTCCGTAATACGAAGCAGTACGGTATGCAACACAAACCAAACGATAGAATATTACGTTCCTCAACGTAGCTAGTTGAAAAATACAATATCCTTTCATTTGGTAAATAATTATCAGTTTTTATGAGTATTTAGTGTGATACATCGTCAGAGTATAATATTCTCATTTACATTCTTGCACTCGATCATTAAATGAACCTTTAATGAACATTAAAAATAGAATAATACGAAACATGATTTCAATCAGCATAAATGCAATTCCGCCACCAAGTTTGAAACTCAGCCCATGAACAAGAAATATGAAATTTACGTCATCTATGACGAAATGTTGGCGAGCAATGAATGACGACAATTTTCGGCGGCATTGCACTTTCAACCGTTGCTGTGTGAATCATCTACCTGGTAAAGTTGTGTGAATCATCACGGAAGGTAAAGTTCCACGTTGAGCATTCCCAGTCGTTTATATTCGATAAAGAAATGGAAGTCTGCCACCTGTGCCGTGCGTGTGTTTTGCACTTTGAATTTGTATAACCCATTCCTTGACAATTGATCTTCGATGAGGGGGAGAGGGGGGGGGGGGGGGGTTTGTAATCGAAGGTAGCCGTGATGCAAAAATGCACAACCTGTGTACACAAAGGCCCCTCCTGTCACAACAGCTCAAATTGAACCCTGCTGACCCCAAACAAATCGAACCAGTGTCGAAGCCAAAAATTATGCTTGCCAAAAAAAGAGGGAAAAAGAAAACCGAAAAAGCAAATGCACAACCGATCGTTTGCTGGCAACAGACAACAGAAAGGCAAAGTTTCGCCGTCCCCCCGTTAAGGGTCGTTCATGTGTATGAGTTTGCCGGTCGTACGGATACGCCGTTGGGTAACGGGAGGTTTTGTATCTCGCGAGAACAAGCGCGTGTGTGTGTGCCACATGCCATGAGCGAGATGCGCATGACCGCACGGCATCCGCCTCGGTGACACATACACGAACGGCTCTGCACTACTACTACCACCACCAGCGAGAACCGAACGGAGCAGAGCATTTAACGCGCCGGTACCCGTTTGCCCTTGATTGGACCTTGTTTGCCGTACAACTCTCCGCGGATTGAACGCGAAACGCATCACTCAGTCTCCAAAAGCCGACGTGTGAACATCGCGCCTACAGCCTTCTCTCGGGAAACTAGCAGGCCTTCTAACGGTAAGTGGTAATAGTGTGGTGTGAGGTGAGGTGATGGTAGTTGCTGTGCCTGTGCTAAAGAGGTTGGAATTTTGGAGAAACTATCTTCCCAAATTATCTCCCCTTTTAACGTTCTACCCTTTAATATATCTTGCCCTTCGATAACATCATTCCCTGCTCATTTCCACGAAAAAAAACGAGGCCATCTTTGATCGATAATTGTCAATGGGCGAAGAAAAGTGAAATGTACCAAAGTGTTTTTCTCTTGTCTACATACGTTTAGCAGGCGTGCTTTTTCCTGCCCTTTTTGCTAAGCAACCGCGCCTCAAACTGTGATGCTTCCCATCATTCCCGTATGCGACACGGAGGGAAGTTCTGGAATGTTCCAATTATTATCAGCCGACTGGTGCATGTGTGGAGTGAGGCAATAAGTGCACTCTTGCGCCTAAAAAGAAAACGAAAAGAATGTGAATAGAAATACAAAGTGCATATAAATGCTTTCAAAATGAATCGCCCTGATGTGAGATGATGCTTACAAAGGGGGCAGTTTGCGCGAAAAAATGGTCTCCTATTTCAATCGATAAATGGCGCTGTGTGTGGGTGTGTTTTTTTCACTTACACTTTCACTGGTGGGGAGCATCAAATTATAAAAAAGGGTCTCCATCCCGCTCATCATGGGAAGCTTCACTATCATCGGATTGAAATGACTCGAAGGGCGCGCACACTATTGATTGTATTACACAATCGCGAACACCGTTCAGGCTTTAGAACACAGAGACCGTGAAAGCAGTCGCGCTGCTGTGGTCGGTACCGAGGTCAGCTTTATCAATTGATTAATGTATTGCGCCCTCTGCCATTTATACATTAATAGTCATTTGTGCTGGACACCATTCTTCCGTTGTCTTTCCTGTACGCTTTTCTGCTCTGCTTCTTTTCCAATAGGATTTGTGTCCACAATTGCCGGCGAAGTTGATGCACAGAGGACCACTTTTTCCATCTGACCTCTAAACGACCTTTCTCGTGCGAGGCTGACGCGTGCACGGGCCCATCTCTCACGCTCGCTCTCTCCGGCTCCATCTCTCTCTCTCTCTCGGTAGTAGTGGTGGTGTGATGGTTGCGTTGAATGAGATGCGATGCGCGTGTGCGTGTGTTGTACTCTTTCTATCGCTTTTGTTTCTACCGGTTTCTCTCGTGCCGCGCGGATCAAGAACCCAAGCGGATGATGACGATGATGTTAGTGAACACAGCCGTAGGGACAGTTTTATTCAATTCTGTGTTCGTTTTCGCTTAATGAAAAATTCCCATTTCAAATTTGATAAACGACAACTGTAAAACAAGCAGTTAATAAATAATTGATTTAAATTATAAATACCAAATATTGCAGTACAGTAAAATAGGTGACGTAATTCCTTCTAGTATCTGATTTATGCAATGGCGCGTGGTGTTGTGACAAGCTGGCTGCCTATTCTCGAATCGTTAATTTAAAATAGGAAGCCGTCGCCTACTGCGATAGCATTTATAGCCCCTCTTTGTTCAACCATTGAGTTGGCTACGAAATCGGAAAAGTGTTCCCGCCGCCTGCTCTGCCTCAGCTTGGGCGGTCCTCTCTAGCTCTCCTCTCCCTGTTTAGCTTCTATTTTTAACCGCCGGCGATCCTGAGCATTTCCGTTTTCATCGGTGTTGTGTAATCGAATGAATCGTTGACACAGACGCGAGCAAACCAATCTTCCCTTTTGTCCCCTCAACTCTCCTCAGCCCCTATTGCCTTGAATTTGAATTAACATAACCCGACAGAAAGGTTCATAATTAAAACGCTACTCTACCCATATTTGTCCCACCAATTACAGTTCGTCGTTTAATCTACAACAACTCCACCGCTAAACAACATGTCGAAGATCGGAATTAACGGATTTGGCCGCATCGGTCGTCTGGTGCTGCGCGCCGCCATCACCAAGGGTGCGTCGGTGGTCGCCATCAACGATCCGTTCATCGGCGTCGACTACATGGTGTACCTGTTCAAGTACGACTCGACGCACGGTCGCTTCAAGGGCGAGGTGTCCGCCCAGGACGGCTGCCTGGTCGTGAACGGCCAGAAGATTGCCGTGTTCCAGGAGCGCGACCCGAAGGCGATCCCGTGGGGCAAGGCCGGCGCGGAGTACGTCGTTGAGTCGACCGGTGTGTTCACCACGACCGAGAAGGCATCCGCCCATCTGGAGGGTGGCGCCAAGAAGGTCATCATCTCGGCCCCGTCCGCCGATGCGCCGATGTTCGTCGTCGGCGTCAACCTGGACGCGTACGAGCCCTCGATGAAGGTCGTGTCGAACGCGTCCTGCACCACCAACTGTCTCGCCCCGCTGGCCAAGGTCATCAACGACAACTTCGGCATCCTGGAGGGTCTGATGACGACGGTGCACGCGACCACCGCCACCCAGAAGACGGTGGATGGCCCCTCGGGCAAGCTGTGGCGTGATGGCCGTGGTGCCGCCCAGAACATCATTCCGGCGGCGACCGGGGCCGCCAAGGCGGTGGGCAAGGTCATCCCGGCCCTGAACGGCAAGCTGACCGGTATGGCGTTCCGCGTCCCGACCCCGAACGTCTCGGTCGTCGATCTGACCGTGCGCCTGTCCAAGCCGGCCACCTACGACCAGATCAAGCAGAAGGTGAAGGAGGCCGCCAACGGGCCGATGAAGGGCATCCTGGACTACACCGAGGAGGAGGTCGTGTCGACCGACTTCGTCGGCGACTGCCACTCGTCCATCTTTGACGCGAAGGCTGGCATCCAGCTGAGCGACACGTTCGTCAAGCTGATCTCCTGGTACGACAACGAGTACGGCTACTCGAACCGCGTCGTCGATCTGATCAAGTACATGCAGACCAAGGATTAAGCTCCTCGGTTGATTGTATGGTGTGGCGTGGTGCCGTTGCGAGACGAGTGAGTCAAGGGAGTAGTTGGAGCGGGAAAGGAACACTGCTGTTGCGTGCTGCGTTCGTAATACATCGTGCTTAGGTGGACTAGGCGGAGAGGATTGATGGGAGGAAGCGGATTGATGGGAGGAGACTGAGGGAGTACTGTTTAGGATGGCTTGATGGCAGGTCGAGACACGACGGTGATCGACCAGTCCCAATCTCAAACGTCGTTCTCTGACCGCTTACCTAGTGCAGGTATCCTTTTGTCCATCTTTGTGAGATAGCTAGAAGGATACGCTTGATGCATCTAGTCGCGAGAGAAGAGAACGGAGCGAAAACGGGACGATATGGTCGATCACCATTTCCAGAACACTTCTACCGTCTTGGCCATACGTTTATCAAGCATCCGGACAAAACATCGCGACACCAACCTCACCTCCTTCCCCAGAATTACGCATCCTTCCGTCTCTTCCGTTTCATCCTCATTCTGGCGACTCCTTCCATCGTGGTCCCGTTCTTCTTCCACCGGTTGAAGGAAGTGGGCACCACCGGTATACGAAGAAGCGCAGAATGTTGGGACTGAAATCCGCTCGAAGGACTGGGATGAAAAACAACCAACCAACGTACAACACTCTAAGTCCTCTAACAGCGCGTAATTTATTATAGTCGTCTCGGTTTATGCAAACGATTTAAGATCGCTTCGTCGTTATACATACATACTATCTGTGTTGCATGTAATAATGGAGAACACTTCACAAACATACACAAAGAGAACACACACAGTACACAGAAACACAGCTACACATTACATAGACGGACTTCATACATGGCACTACGCAGGAGAGTAAACCAACCAACCAACCACCTCCCCCTCCAAAATGTTCTGTTTAGTTGGTAAGGATTAATGATATAAAAGTAAAAAGAAACAATAAATTTAAACTGCTAAAGCGTTACTAGAACCAAACACAAATGGGACTTTGTTTCTTTTCGGTTAATTTGAGTCGGATTGGTGTTCAACGATGTGTTTGAATGCTGTTCGTTTGCTTAGATGCTGCAGCTCTTGAGGGAGAGCATTGCGTCATCATTGGTCTGTGTGACCTTGACAGCAGGACACAGGCCGGGAAGGGTTGGGAAGTATAGGGTGAAATAGGAACTGCGCATTGATTCGTAAGTAATTCGGAACAAAGTCTTATCCCGGGCTTACATGGTTATAGCTATAGTTGTTTCATCGTCTTGTTGCTATAGTTGCTTCCTCGAGCTCTGGTGCAGAACGTGTCCGTCCGACTGTCCGGATTTAGGGAAGGTCTTCTGTCTTTCGGTTTGGGGATGCATGGCATACAAACATTTAGGAACATGACAACGAGATACATAAAGCGATTTTCAGGGGTATTCATAAATTTGGGACATATTGTTGACTCTGTTTCACACGGGAAGTGGAACTTTATGAGAAGTACACCCTTGGGTAGTCTCATATGAAGTCCAACAGAAACAATCCACTGTTCCAATCCACACTGCTGAGACATCGGAACGTTTGGGTAAGGAACTCTCACCATACCTTCATCGGCAGTGCCATCAACAGCTACCCTGAAATGGCACATCGTAGAGGATTGTTCAAGAATGGGCTTAAAGAATCTAAAGTTGCTGGGGACATCATGGCCATAATAATCCAAAGGGCTTATACAGGGTTGCCCCAGATGTATTGGTTGGGATCCCGTAAGTTTTTGCGTTCGTCTCACGATTTATTCACCTTTTTCCATATATTTTTGGATGGTTCCCACGATTTATTGGGAGCGTTCGATTGGAAATCAATCCAATAAATCTAAAAAAATCGATGCAACACCCAATGAATTATGGGTACGGTCCAGAAACTATGGGAAGCAACCAAAAATCATTAAGCAACCCTGTAATAATACAGGGTTTCCCACGATTTAATGGTGCGTTCCCACGATTTTTTTATCGTATCCCATAGATTTTTGATTCGTTCCCATAATTTAATGGTATTTTCCGATTCGATATCAATATAATTGAACCAACAAATTCTGGGAAATGGTCAAACAATCGTGGGAAGGCATCAAAAAAATATGGGAACCCAC
The DNA here is from genome assembly GCF_017562075.2 of Anopheles merus. Lineage (NCBI taxonomy): Eukaryota > Metazoa > Arthropoda > Insecta > Diptera > Culicidae > Anopheles > Anopheles merus. The sequence goes on from NC_054084.1 coordinate 36,261,981, forward strand.
CAAAAATGTATGGGAACCAACCAATAAATCGTGGGAAACCCTGTAATAGCTACGCATAATATTTACAGTATTAATATTAAAATAGTAATCAAGGGTAACCTTTTTGAGACGTTCCAATTAGATTCTAAACCTGTCCAAAAGGGAGGACCGCCCTTAAGTCAACTTCCGTTGCGAAAGAGTCAAGAAAGTGTCCCAAAATTATCAGAACCCTTGAAAACCCTTGCACGACCTGGGCCATTATTTCAAGATGCATATATTCTAAATTTTCAAACAAAATCACATCAACAGAAGTTGAAAAATATTTAATTGTTAACTAATCAAGTTTGATCAGGATATGAAATTGGTTTTGAACATTTGGACATGTATTTATTTTATTCTAAACAACTATTAAAAATAATGTTGTTGTGAATTTTAAACACTTTCATGTACTTTATTTAATTGTTAAGAATATAAAAAAAAAGAAAAAGATCATATTAAACCACACTTACATGGTCCTGATGCTAGGAAACTTAGAGCCAATGAATGGAGCACCAATTGCATTCTAATTGGAGTCTTTTTCGGGACCACTTAAAACTATCATTTGTTTGCTATTGGATTGAGTGTTTGTTTGCTGCTAAAAATTTGAATATTGCTAGAAACTATATAATTTTTAATTGTTTTCATTGCTTTATACAATTTATTTCCTACCTAAAGGTGAGCGTACAGTGGTAGCGTGAAGGGGAAAATGATTTTTTGGGTGGTTTTTGAGTGCATTTATTTTTTAAACAAGCTGAGCTGATGATCATTTGACCCTTCAAATTTAACCCAGCTAATCTATTTAATCATTTATTTCCCCTTTCAATATCAGAGAAGAGTTATAAAAGTGCAGTTGAACGAAGAACGATCCTTGTTCTATTGCTGATTGGAATTATAACACCGTTTAATGCATATAATTAATTTATCGTCGTTATTAATTACAGTCTGTTCCCGAGTTACACGGTTCTCGACTTACGCGGATTCGGAGATACGCGGTTTTCTAAATTTGACAGGTTAAATGTCAAATCAGTACAATTTGCTTCAAGTTCGGTAAAAATTGCATTTTTTCCAACAAATTGAAACCGCTTAAAAGCCAGAAATATTAGAATTTTCTGCACGAATCATATCAAATAAATGATAAAGTGTATAAAAATACTAAATTAAATAAAAAACTACGGGTAATCAATAGTATTTCAGTAAAAAAAACGTGAAACTCGACTTACGCGGATATTTGAGTTACGCGGATTCGTCGGGAACGCAGAAACCGCGTAACTCGGGAACAGACTGTATATTATTTAAAAAAAAGCCTCAAAATATCATCCTCCCATTCATACGCTACCTTCACACACTGTGTATGATCGTTGAAATAAGTAAAAAAAGTGCATTAATTCAGCAGATGCAGTTCCTTTCGTTAGTTCTGTCACAATTGTTATTTCCGCTTTGTTTGTAACGCTTCAAAAAGGCAATGTAAGTAAAACTGTAGTAACAGCAACAACAATGTATCAATTCCTTCCAAAATAAGATATCGAGCTTTTTTATCACAAGTTCTTTTCTCCTTTTTTGCTCTCTTTCTCTCTGTTGCAGTGACAATTGGGAGCCTCTTCAGATAGAATTTAATCAAGAAAAAGCAAACAAAAGTAAATTGTTGTGCTGCTGTTGCTGGATGCGCTTACAAACTATAAATGATTGGCAAATGAACAATTAAAACCTATTCGTTAAGCTCTATTTATTTCAAGCGTCTCGCGCGCGCAACTACACCCTTTCGGCGGCACTAGTTCCACTGTTTAACTGTTCAATCGGTAAGAAATTGTATATAATTCTAGAAATTGGATTTCTTTATCAATCGGACACATTCTGTTGAATGCATTTTTTTTTTTGCGTGATTTTCACGATGCACAGCTCCACTGACTTGTCTTGGTTTTTAACTTTAAACAGCTGAACCTACTATCGCTCTTTTACGCTTTGCAGTTGGAAGAATTGTGTAGCTGTCTCTATCATTCTGCCAGCTCTTTTTAACCGAAAAACCTTATCGTTGAAATACTTACCTTTTAACCGGAGATGCTTCCCCGCTTTAATCCGTTCCATTCGTATGCACCCCGTTCATTTTGATGGGCGATTCTTGCTTGCTCGGAACCGCACCGTTCACCTGCACCGCAGCGGATGTGCTCGCCTCACTCTTCAGTCCATTGGCACGCTCGCGGATCAGATTAAGCTCCTGCGCGTTCACCTTATCGTTCGGCATTGTGCTGCTCGGGCTGCACTGCTGCTGGAGCAGCTTCTGCCCATCCTTGAGGTAGGAATCGAGCTTACCGACCGCGGCCAGTATCAGCCCCAGGAACGGTGGCGAAGGTTTGAGCGGGCGCGACAGATACTCGGGATGGAACTGGGTCGCTACGTAGTACACGTGGTCTTTCAGCTCCATAATTTCCATGCGCTCCTTTTCCGAGTCCGTGCCGACGAAGCGCATGCCGTGCGATTCGAGCTGTGCCACATAGTCCGGGTTCACCTCGTACCGGTGCCGGTGGCGCTCCTCGATCTGCTGCTTGTTGTTGTACAGTTGGCCTGAAACAAGAATAGGTGGGTGAGTGGGTGCAAAAGAACGAAAAGTTTACGAATCGTGTTGGAGGACGTGCTGCTTACGGATTTTGCTATCGCCCCGGAAAATGGTCGTCCGTTTGCCAAGTCGCATCGTTCCGCCATACACGCCCGTATGATGTTCGGGCATGTCGATCACCAAGGGATGGGGTGTATCCGGGTTCGATTCCGTCGTATGCGCACCCTGTGGGAGAGGAGGGAAATAAAAAATAAACAATTAATGACATTTGAATTGATTAAACTTAATGTTTGCTCACCTCCAATCCAAGCACATTGCGAGCGAATTCAATGACGGCAACCTGTAAACCGAGACATATACCGAGCATCGGTTTACCATTCTCGCGTGCCCACTGACACGCACGGATTTTGCCCTCCAAACCACGCGAACCGAACCCACCGGGCACAATGATACCACTGCAAAACAAACAAAACGTTTTAAATAACCTTCCCATCGATCTACCGCCATCCTCCATCCACTTACTGGCTGTTGGTCAGATCGTGCCACGCATCGTAGTACAGGCTGGTGTTTTCGATCTTCGTCTCGCGCTCTAGATTCGACGAATCGATGAACGTCAGGTTCAGCTTGTACCCGGCCGCAATCGATGCGTGCAGCAGCGATTTCATCACGGACGCGTACGAATCCTGCAGCCGCGTGTACTTCCCGACCAGCGCAATGTTCACCTTCTTGTACACATTGTCCACCCGTTCTGCCAGATCGCGCCATGATTGCATAAAGTTCGCCGGCCTCGGGGTGGGCAGATTCAGCTGCAGCCGTTCCTTCAGAATGTCCACCACGCCGGCCTGCTCCATCAGCAGCGGCACGTGATAGATCGAGGACAGGTCGTGTATGCAGATCACCTGATCCGGCGACACGTGACAGAAGTTGCTAATCTTGTCCTTCACCTCATCGCCGATCGGATTCTCCGACCGGCACACGATCATGTCCGGGCTCAGGCCAAACCCGCGCAGCTCACGGACGCTTGCCTGGGTGGGTTTGGTTTTCGGTTCACCGGTAGCCCGCGGCAACGGAACGAGCGACACGTGCGCCACGCAAAAGTTTTCCTTCTTCACGCGAAACTGAAACTGGCGGAAGGCTTCTACGAACGGCATGCCCTCGATGTCACCGATCGTGCCGCCCAGCTCGACGATGCACACCTCCGGCACAATGTTGTCCTTTACTGGCTGCTTCGCTACCCGCTCCACCCATTCCTGGATGGCGTCCGTTATGTGCGGAACCACTGGGGAGAGAGAAAAATAGAAAATTTAATAGAAATAGATATTAGAAGCTGCAATCAGTTTAATTACAGGGTTTGTTGGCTAGTTGTTGATCTTGTGGCAAAAAATAATTTAAATTAAATTAACAATTTTATATCTTCATGAATCTTTTTTCTTATTTTTTTGTACTTCAATTGGTAATTACTATTCAATTGGTATTGTATTGAAAATGCATACTAGTTGATTAATGAAATTATTTTTTTTTATTTTAAAATTAATTTAATTTTTTCTGACAAAGAGTCATTTAGTACAATAAATTTTAATGTTCAATTGAGTCTCTCCTATTGAGAATATTTAGAGAAATACTCATATTTTTTACTAGAAAGGTTGTACTATCTACAATAAATAAAGCAAGAAATTCGCAAATTAATTCTGTGTAGAAAAAAATAAATAAATTGAAAAATAAAATAAATTGCATAAAAAACTAACTTTCACTGTTTTTTTAAACTATACAAACGTTGGTTTGGATCTTTAAGCGGTTCTGCAAGGAGCTGTAAATATGCATTAAACTATTCAACTAGACATTACTGTTTGATCCTCAATTATGGTATTATTGGTACGTCTTGGGTTTCTTATTTATTATTATTATATTTTTTTATAATGTTGAAGACGTGTCTTCTTAAATATTTTTAAATCTTATGCGAAATTATACAATACAAAAACAAATCTGAACTGTTAATATTGAGACTTTTCTAGGCCGTTTTCACTTGATTGGCTCTTTTACCATCCTTTCCCTATTGCGGCCAACCTATTTCTATAAAATCTTTAGCTTGAAGAATACTTATTGCACTCACTGTATATACTTTACACAAGTAATTAAATTGACCTGTATGTGTTCTTGTCTAAGTGCTAAATATTAGGAATGGTGAAACATTTCTTCCAATCCAACTGATACATTATGAAGCAAATGCACCATATTATTAAGAATAAAATAATAAATAAGTCTTAAAGAAAAAACTCGTTATTTTGTCTGAAAAACTTTGTAAAATTACATACATTTCCCGCCTCTCACCTACCTTGAACGGTTTTGCCAAGATAATCCCCGATGCGCTCCTTATCGATCACCATTTTATACATTTTGCCCGTAGTAATGTTGTTGTCCTTGTGCAGCACAATGTCCAGAAAACGCTCATAGTTTCCCAGATCCAAATCCACCTCACCGCCATCATCAAGAACAAACACCTCACCTAAAATGGCGCAGGAATAGAATTAAATGAATAGAATTTTATTAGAAAAATATGAAATAAACAATCCGCGGCTGATGGGACAATTGCACGCCAAAACCAACACGCAAAAACAAGAAAAGAAAGAAGATGCACACCAGCAACAATCACTCACTGGCCACTGTGTACTTACTTGTTTGGCTTTTTCGTTTTCCCCGACAGTGAATGTTACCGTCACGGTCAAGTTCTCTTCGTGGGTTTAAAAATAAAAAGGTATCCCTTTTCTACACGACCGCTTCTTGCCCAACGAAATATCTTGCCCGTGAGCTTGCTTGCTTTTTTCTCTTTCTCTTTCTATCTTCGTTGAGGACTATTTCGTCTAGCCGTTTGCTTACCGTGTTCGTATGGGGAGAACGTTCCTGCGTCGATGTTGATGTAAGGATCGATCTTGATCGACGTTATGGGTATGCCGCATGCGTTGAGCAGCGTGCCGAACGAGCTGGCGATAACTCCTTTGCCAACGCCGCTGATCACACCACCGGTGACGAGTATGTACTTCATGCTGCCTTCCTTTTACGACGTATTCGTTCGGTTCGGTCAATCAATTAGCGTGTCTCAGTGTACACACAGCAGGCTGGGATGGCGATGGCGCTGCGTCCCTATGTGTATCTAAACAACTAAAAGAAGTAAAGAATATACACGTCAATGTACGAACGATTTGGGAATGTGGTTGATAGGGTGGTAGAGCGTGGTTTGTGCGTACGAACGAACCAACCGTCTAGCCCGTTCGAGCCCAACTGGTTCCGGTGCGAAACACTACACTATCTTCAAGAGGCCTTCACCGCAATAGTGCACACAGGCGGATGTTCAAGTACGGGGGCACAACTCGGCACGATTTCAGCCGTCCTCGTGTGGCAATAGAGTGTTGTACCAACCCGATTTGTTTGCACTACGCGAGATAATTGTTTGTAAACAAAGAACCTAGACGGTAGGTAAGTAGGTAGCCCTCCTCAGCTGATCCCCCAGCTGGTGTAGCCCCCTCTTGCCGGATTTGTGTGCCCTACGTCGCGAACCAAAAGGAAGTGGTGCGGTGCGGTACTTCAATGCAACGAAATGTGCTCGGGCCTTGTACCGGGACCTTTAAATTCACCTACGGGTGTATTACCTGTGCCTTCTAACAGCAGCTACAGTGGCGCACCGCACGGAATGGAGGCCAATTGCGAGGAAAGTACACTTTTCGTTCGCTTTTTGGCACGCGAAAATAATCTGCGACGGAATTTAAAGTGGCAACCACAAACACGCGGCTCGAGCTTTTCGTTTTTTCCGTCTCGGGCTGTCAAACGTCTTCCTTCAACTGAGCGGTGCGGATAGGGATGGTCGGGGCGAATGATAAGAAATCGATATTAAAATGTTTTGTAACTGTTAGCACCTAGCTGATGTGCAATGAATGAGAAAATAAGCTGAAATACTTTACCAATTCATTAAAAGTATTGTTGGCTGAAATTCAAGTCCACATAAATCGGAAAAAGCCGGTTTAGTCGGTTTGTTTATGGTTGAATTTGCCCATCACTATGAGGAATTGATGGTTTGACAGCTATCGTGTATTGGCGCGCATTTGTGTGCGCAAAAGCAAGGGGTGATTAAGCAGCGTGTACACGGCTCGGACAACAACTGCAGTTAACAATTACAGTCTGTTCCCGAATTACGCGGTTTCTGCGTTCCTGACGAATCCGCGTAACTCGAATATCCGCGTAAGTCGAATTTAACGTTTTTTGACTAAAATACTATTGATCACTCGGAGTTTTTTTAATCTAATTTAGTACTTTTATGCACTTATTTATTTGATATGATTCGTGCAGAAAATTCTAATATTTTTGGCTTTCAAGTGGTTTCAATTTGTTAGCAAAACTGTAATTTTTACCGAACTTGAAGCAAATTGTACTGATTTGACATTTAATCTATCAAATTTAGAAAACCGCGTATCTCCGAATCCGCGTAAGTCGAGAACCGTGTAACTCGGGAACAGACTGTACTGCAGAGCGTGAGCTCGCCAACGGTCCCAATCGATGCAATCGCTCGCTGGCGAGCGTTTTTGAAAGATGTTGTGAGGGTTTTGACCTATCGAGCGAGGGTTTTTGAACGAAAAAGTGTGATAACCGAAAAGTAACGTTTGTCATTATAAACGAACAAAAAGTGAGTTTTGTTTTCCTAAATTTTGATGTCAATAGCAAGAAAACTTAAGATTAATTTGTGTTAAATTGATGTTTGGCACTGCAGAAGCATGCTAACAGCTTATTAATTAGAATTTCGCTCACCGATGAGTGGCATTACGACGCGTTACTATGCGTTAAATTTCGTTTGTAAATTTTTTTCGTTACGATAGGTTTTTGGTTTGTCTGGCAGCGGCCTGAGTGTTCAAGATGGTACCCGAAAAGCTTACGTTGATGTGCGACTGTGTTGGTGGACAAAAAAAAAATAAAAATACATTCCTCCGCATCAGCTGATCCAGATGGCGGCCTTTTATGTACAGTCTACATTGGTCATCTTGTCTCTGTGGGAATCGAGGAATGCCTGTATGGCCGTGCTGGTTTTGACGAGACGGTTTTGGCGAGCCAGAAGAAATGTTTTGTAACAAACTTGCCTGCCATCGGATGTTTTCTCTGGTGCTAACTAGCCCTCTTTTTCAAGCTTATTTTTACAGGCGCCGCTTTACGCAGGACGATACTACGCGGCGCTGTTCAACTTCTAACCAGGCACACATGTTTGTTTATGTTTTTTTCACGCGTCCATGGAACAAAGGTGAACTAATTGTTTGAAGTTAAGACCGTGAAGGGGATACAAAACCCTCCCCACGAAATAAGCAATGCACAACAATAAAGGACGGGTAGAGAAAATGAGCGAGATGCAGCTATTTTCGAACGTCAAAAACCCTCGCCATGTTGTACGGGTCATGCTTGAGTTTGACAGCCACACAGAAAGATTGCACGAGACAACAAGGAGAAGAAAAAATAGCAAAAATAATCAGGTGTGTGTGCGAAGGGAGAAAAATCGAAGCAGACAGAAACGAAGCAGAAAAGGAAACGTGTTTCGTCATTGGATTTCTTCTGCGCCTTTTTAGAGTTTCGGCGAGACCCGTTTCGAAGGACGGATAACACCGATTCAGGGAAAGAGAAAGACAAAGAGACACGGAACGATACGCATACCATCGACGGTATCGGATCAGCTAACAGCACCGAGCAGCACTACGCAACCCAGCAGCAGCAGCAGCAGCAGCAGCAACATCAACCAGCAGCCGAAATGTCCGGAGTGAACCTATCACGCAACGAGGTGGTACAGTTTGTGCTGCGTATTTCGCTGCTCTCCATCGTCACCTACTACTCGGCGAAATGGCTCATCCGCAACCTGGACCCGTCCAACAAGAGCAAAAAGAAGGCGATCGAGCATGCGGAGGAAATACTGCGAAAGTAAGTGTGCAAGCATGTCCAAAGTCCCCGGCACAAGGGGTCACCGCGTGTCGAACGTGTCGAGTCACTAGTTCGGTATGGCGCCTCCGTCTACTGGTCACAGTTCAGGTTGGGGAGGTTGATTGATGCCCCCGACGACATTAGGCGCGGGGTGGCTATTTTTACTAGGGTTAAATGTCGGACGGGACTTGGCGCACAGCCTTGCACCGTTATATAACGTGGTTCATAAAGGCTATGCGCAAAGGGGCCCACAAGGTTCGTGTTGCAGATGTCCATTAAAGTTTTATTTAATATTTTGAATAATATTTAGGGTTTTAATTTTTTTTTTACATTTTTAAAACATTTAATTAAATTTATTATCTTTTAAATTGTAGGCTAAGCCCAACGATGAAAAAGTCAGCACTACAAAATTTGAACGAGTACGAAATGGTTATTGCTTCGCATCTGGTAGTGCCAGAAAACATTACCGAAAGCTGGGACAGCATTGCCGGGCTGGATGATGTGTGCCAGGAGATCAAGGAAAGTCTCGTGTTTCCCGTCTGCCACCGGGATATGTTTGCTGGCTCGGCACTGTACCAGCCACCGAAGGGAGTGCTTCTATACGGTCCACCAGGTAAGGTCATCGCACCGTAAGCCATCGTTTTGTGAAAATCACTGAAACCATTCCCCTTCTTCATTTTGCAGGCTGCGGCAAGACACTGATCGCAAAAGCGACCGCCAAGGAAGCCGGCATGCGCTTCATCAACCTCGACGTGGCGATGCTGACCGACAAATGGTACGGCGAGTCGCAGAAGCTCGCCTCGGCCGTCTTTACGCTGGCGGTGAAGATTCAACCCTGCATCATCTTCATCGACGAGATCGATTCGTTCCTGCGCGCCCGCAACTCGTCCGACCACGAAGCGACGGCCATGATGAAAACGCAGTTCATGATGCTGTGGGACGGGCTGAACACCGAGTCCGACTCGACGATCATCGTGATGGGCGCTACCAACCGGCCGCAGGACCTGGACAAAGCCATTCTGCGCCGCATGCCCGCCCAGTTCCACATCGGGCTGCCGAACGAGGAGCAGCGGCACAAGATCTTGCAGCTGATTTTGGCCAACGAAAAGGTTGCGCCCGAGGTTGACTATCTGCAGCTGGCCCGCAAGACGAATGGATACTCGGGCTCGGATCTGAAGGAGGTGTGCCGCAATGCGTCCGTCCACCGGATACGGAAGGTGATGAAGAACAAGGAAATAATGAGCGCGGTCCGGGCGGCGGCTAACAGCAAAGCACAGGCAAACGGAACGGCGGCTGGTGGATCGCAGCTACCGAACGGGTTTAATGGGGTAACGGCACAGAACGGTGGTTTGGAGCTCGGTACGCCCGCCATTACGATGGAGGATCTGGAGGAGTCGTTGCGCAGTATGAGGCACTCCAAGTACACGACCGGTGTGCTGAACGATGCTAGGATCGATTTGGACTAAAAGTGTGGTTGGGGACTTGGGGCTAAACCAGTGAGCCGGCCCAGACAGCTAAGATTTAGATAGTCGCAGATTATCAGATAAGCAGGCAGTGACGCCGGTAGAGTTAGAAAGCACATTCATTGCGGGGAGTGTGAATTCTTATTAGAAAATGAGCATACTATTCGATGGATGGTTGGGGTTTGGGTTTGGGATGGACAGACGACGAGCTATGGCTAACAGGCTAACCAAAACGAGCATTAAATTATCAATTGTTAGTAGAGACGTGGATTTGATCGAATATGGAGAAGCAAGATTCGTCGCGTGTCTGTGACGAATTACAACCGCAGCAGGTTTATGCTGTTAAGATCCTCTCCAAAGGAAATGTTGATTTTACGACTGTTGTTCTAAACTATATTGAATGTAATAAGCATTATACACACACACATCACCACCACCACCATTGTTGCAAACACAGCAATACACACCAAACATTAAATACCTTAGAATGTGGAGAAAAGAGCATAAGTGTAGGTCGTGTGCCGTTGAATGTAGAACATAATAGATACATAGAACCCGGGGGGGAATACAGCAATAGCACTTGGTTGCATACGAACCCACGCGACACCCCGCGTAATCGCTTCAGCCGTTGTAGATCAGTTAGCTAGCTAGTTAGTAGTGTGTGATGATTCCGCCAGATCGTGTGTGTGTGTGTGTGTGCGAGAGTGTGTTTAGGGATTAGGTTTTTTGTTGTTGTTTTAGCCAGCATTCTTCTTTTTATTTTTTTTCGGTTTTCGGCGTGAGCTGCTTACGCTTTTGTGTTTTCATAAATTCCTCAATTCAGTTTCCTTTCATCTCTCGGTGGACGATTCCGTTCGATGGCATCTTAAAACAAAAAATCGCGTAGGTTAACATAAGTTTTGTAATTGGATAACACCGTTGTAGATACTTTGAGTTTAAGGCGATGGCGTACAGAGAGAACGGGGAGAGAGAGATACACGAGAAAATGGGAAGAAAGCTAAATAAAAAGTTATTGAAAATCTAAAAAATGTATTTTTTGTAATAATCATAATCTGTTGAAATAACCATATTAAGCTCAGGCATGGCAAAGTGCAATCTACGAAAACAGGTATTCTTTATTACGCTATTATTGGAGAAAAATGAATAGAATAGAGAAAAAGGACAGTATAGTTTCATTGTAGATTTTTGCTGAGTTTTCCATAGATTGCACTGTTTCACTAATTTCTTGCTGTATTTGGCAGAAAATAGTCAACCAATGATTAATTTTATCGGTTCATAGAGTTGCAATATTTCATTTCAAGCATTTCAACATGCTGAGAAATCCTCGTTGAGAAAAGGCTACTTCATTATGCAATCAGATCAAATTCCCAGGGAAATATGAATATTTGTAAAATCAATGTCCAAATTGTGACTTGCACGTTGACAACCACGGTGCCAAATTGTTTTTGCTAAAAACCGTAAAAAACAAGCAAAATAATGGTTTTGTAAATTTCCGATATAATGTTCATATACTTGGCGATGATGGAATATCGCTGCGATTGTGCAAGAATATTTTTGAGAGCTCCTCTTGTATTATTAAATATTAAAACCATGATTTTCGTGCAGTTTTGAAATGTTTGGGAAAGACGGACACTTGATATGGGAAAGATGGACAGCATATAGGATAAGATGGACACCTGTAGAAAACGTCGAAAATTGAAGAGGTTTACAGCATTTTAATATATCCTATTGCTTTCCAAATCCTGGTACGTACATAAAAAAAGACTTAACCGATTGCAACAACGATTCATTCAGCAGTGAATTTAACAATTGTAAGCGCCACTTTGTAGAATGCAGAATCTAATTGCACATCTATTCCTGAACGATGTCGTATCAATCCCTCATCTTTTTATTGCTTAAAGTTGTCCAATTAGTGGCAATATATTGGATTTCGTGAAGTGCCTCATCAGTATCGAGCAAGTAATAACATACCGAATGGCTACTATTTTGACTGGTGTGATGTTTCTCGCATATTGCTATGCTTTCTCTAGTTGCTGGATGGTTTATATCTTCGGGTTACCCTTATTTGATGAAATCTATTAATTACAAATTGATATAAGAAGTAAAAGAGGTCAAAAAATTCGGTGTCCAGTTTTTCTTACGACAGAGTGTCAGTTTTTTTTTAACAGAACGCTTAAGCCACCAGAAAACAAATTTTTTTTATTTCTTTCATTCTCGTTTCGTTTCATTTCAACAGTTTATTGCTTAATAATCACGACAACTCATTCGTGTAATAAAACTTCCGAAAAAATATAAATAATGCAATTTTCAGAGCTTTAGATCCGTAGTAGTCAAATAAGATCCATAGAGCACCGCACGATTGAAATTTTGTTTTGAACGCGAATTAAAAAAAAAATGTTCTCAAATGTGTTGTTTTACTTTCAATTTGGATACTGCAATGTTGAATTATGCGAAAATTACTTTTTCATGTATTTATGAGAAATGCCCATCTCACCCACAGTGACCATCTTTACCTACTGTTACGACGGCGAACGGATCTGTGGGCCACGCGAAGGATGCGGCCTTGTAAGTCAAACCCGCTCGGGTAACAGTGATCTTCTCAACCGTTCAACACCAATAATTAACCTTCCCGCTAGTTGCTCTCTCAAGTAATTTGAGGAGCCTATGCCGCAGAAGGGGTGAAGAGGGATGAGATCTACCTTCCCCTAACATATTTTGCAATTTGGGCGTCAGTGAATGGAGTAATCGTACAAAAAGTACATTACTCCAAGATGTAACCTTAACATTAGCAACTAGAACGACGTCAGTGCGAAAAAAAAATCCTTACGAAATTTCATGCTAAAAAAGGTGAAAAATAACTATAATTATTTCTTCTAAAGTCAAAGTGTAGTCTAAAAATCATGAATTGCTCTAATCTGGCCCGTTGATGGAGGTAATTGCCGACCCCTGCCTTCGTTCATTTAGTGAAACACCATGCGTCTCCATTCAAGCTCCATCTTTATGTTGATTTAAATCAATTAGTCACACAAATATGATAACAACTGTTTCTTTACTCTGTTTTGCCACAAAAGAGAGAGAGAGAGAGAGAGAGAGAGAGAGAGAAGAGAGAGCGAGAGAATGAAGAGGACAACTTCATCTTTCCCAAAGGAACAATAACGACATCAATCAGACAAAAAAACACACACAACCACACACACACACGTGCAAAAAACAGCAGAGCCGGAAAGAAACAGCAACAAAACCTCGCTAGAGGTCAAAGGAACTCTCAGCGATGACACTTTGTCACATGTGCTCCGAGGGCAGATGGAGTAGCGTCCCTGGGAAGCGCGCGATTCGTGAAAGTGAACGCTTCAAAGCTTGCGGATCGCAGTCGGCACTGCACAAACACCACCAGCCGTGCGGAAACTCTCTCTCACTCTCTCACTCTCTTTCTGCTACGCGCAAAAGCTTCAGCCGAAGCACAGCACAGCACACCCGAGCCGAGGCCCGAAGATGGATACCACCAGAAAGGTCCTTGCCGACCGCTGCCGTCGTTAGAACGCGTTCGGCATCGTAACTGTGCGGACATTCCTCTCTGCTCGCTGGTAGCAGGTTGTTCGGTCTAAATCCTGCCCACCCTCCGACACCTTTTAGTGAGTGTGTTTTGAATACGCCAGAGTGTGTGAAAGTTCAACTGCTCGTGTGCTTTTTTCTTCTTTTCTTTTATCGATGCGTCAAGATTAAGAAGCAAAAGAGTTGGTGCAAAAGAGGTGGCAGTGTTCGTGGTGGAAACTGTTGGAAAGGTGAAACGCAGTGCAACATTGTGTGACTCTATTCCCAGCATAGCGTTTACCGTAAATTGTATCATTTACCCACGAAGGGAGGGGGGGGGGGGGTGAAGAAACGGGTGGCCCGTAACAGCTACCCGAAAGAAGCAAACCCCCAGCCAGGGCGCACTGTGTGTTTGAGTGTGTGTATGTGTGCGACAGTCGTCTCTCGCAATGTGCGCGCCATTTTCCCGTGCTCCGGTGGAAGTGGCAGCCAGGCCTGCTACGTGGCTGTCAAAAAAGCGTGGAACAATAATATGCGCTACACACAGCTGTTTGTATGTGTGCGTGTGTCTGTATACACACGGGTACATAGACGGTGGTGGATTTCAAGTCAAGATTGTGGTGTGTGCGCACCCCAAGGATTCATAAGTTGGCGTTGAAATCGTGTACGCCATCGCGTAGTACAATCGTGTATTGGTCTTCCTTACGAAAAAGTGGACAAAAAGAAGTACACAAAAAAGAGAAGAACACAAAAAAAAAGAAAAATTCGTCCCGTGTGAGGGTTGTATTTTTTTTATTTCTATGAGTGTGTATTTGTGCACGTGTCTGTGTGTTCGATTTCGTCGGTTTGCAGTCATTTTTTCTGTACTGTGGAGTTTGTAGCTCAGAAACGACAAATAACCGATTTTGATGGTTGATGGCAAGGTGGCAGTAGAAGTGTGTGACTTTCATCCAAAACGATTAAAGTACAGTGCGAGTCTGTGTTTGTGTAGGAAAGGTTGCTTTATACATGTTCGAACCTCAAACCTTCGGTTGCTGCGTTTGTGGCAAACTCACGTGGCGCGTTGCTGAAAGGTCGTAAGCACACACACACACACATACACAAACACATACACTGAAGCTGAAGGATCTCTGGTGATGAAGGCGTCCGGCTGTCGGTAGCAAGGATGCTGCCACTGACGGCTTATTGACAGGTCGCACTCGGTTGGTGTTTGAGGGGGGAAGGAGACTGGTTGTGACGCACTTTTTCGCAGTCCATACCGTACCGTAGATTAAATTCCGTCGTGGGGAAACCCCCCCCCTGCATTGAGCCAGCCGAGACACATTCCATTGTGCCGACGAGCACCCGCACGGAGTTAAAAACCTTTATTTTTGCTTCGCCAAACAAAAGCGCACGCGGATAAAAGGGGATTGAAGGCTTCTTTCGGTGTTTTGCTATCTCTTGATCCGGGCAGCTGCAGCTGGTGCTGCCAATTGCCTTTGTAGTGCGCTCTTTGCGGGTGTCTGTTGGTTGGTTGAAGTTCCCATCCGGGGGAGATTGAATTAAAACAAGGGATGCACAAATAATGACTTCATTTGCCGTAGGTGGTGACCTTTTCTTTTGATGCATTATTGCCCTCTGCTGACTCCATGGGAAGCTTTCACGTAAAAGGGCGAAAGCTTTTCAAACGAACTCAACCTGCTTAGTAGCTCTTAATGTTTTCTATACCATTTCTTTTCAGGTTAAAAACGACTTAATTATGTTAAACCTCCGCTTTGGAGAGGGGTTTTTGTGCTTGTCAGTTCGAGCGGAACATAATTGAGTTTTGGCGTATTATCGCACACATTATAAAAAGAAGCCTCGCCACAATCTCGTTAAAATGTGGCTCCTGCTCCTTTTGTGTTTTATTGTCCCCTTTGCATGTTTTGCAGATTAAAAAAACACGAGCCAACGACAATAGAGCAGGCAATTTTGTCGCATTTCGTATGCAGTCACTGTGCGCCGGATAGAAATGGAGTGGTTCACGTGCACAACGCCTCCCCTCCCCCGGAAGCGTGTATAAGATATATATGTGTGACGTTACGAATGAGTAGCCAGCCACCGTAGCACAATCGGCTGCAGCTGCAGAGCCGTTTGCTTGCTGTTGTGCCTTCCACCACATCAAACTGCGTTTTTCCGCTCTGCGTGAGATCGGTTCCAGTTTCAGAAGCAAGGCCCGTGCGCCTAAAAGTGCGCCTAAAAGTGAGCTCAAGCAAGAATCCGCCACACACACACACACACACACACACACGCATGGTGGATATCAAAACAATGTACCCTGGTGGC
Source organism: Anopheles merus (assembly GCF_017562075.2). NCBI lineage: Eukaryota > Metazoa > Arthropoda > Insecta > Diptera > Culicidae > Anopheles > Anopheles merus. The sequence goes on from NC_054084.1 coordinate 36,277,791, forward strand.
TCGCACCAACGTCATGACACAATCTCGGCCAAATCGAGGCTTTCCATGCCCTTTTGTGCCTTTTTGTGGGTTGGTTTTTGTTGCTTTCCTCAAGTGTGGTTTTTCTCCATTTCTCCGTTGTCCGCGGCTGCTTGCCGAGCGGTTCATTCTTCACCAAGCCGGACCAAACGGCTGGGGACGGGCGATAACGAAAGCTGATGGCAATCGTTGTCAACACTACGTAAGGCACACACTTTCTCATCTCATCGCATGCTTTGTTTTGCTGCTCCAGTCGGCAAGACGCGCCACGCCAAGGTCGAATCGTGCTGGCAAGCTTTAGCTAAATTGGGAGGATGATTTCTTTTCGTTTTTTTTTTACTTTTTTGGTTGGATCGTCACCACCGACGTTCACTTTTTTTCTTTTTGGGAAGGGTTTCAAGGCACGTTTGCACGGTGGGTAGAGGAAAGTTTGGCGCGAATGTTTTGAAAACAATGAAACTTTGCATAGCTTTTTGTTTAACCACAACATGGTACTCATGTATCGTTAAATTAGCTTTATATTTTTAAGAAAATAAAGTTAACATTTTTATTCAAAATTAATTTTGTTTAAACAATATAATACAGTGTATTATTTATACTAAATAAATACAGTGGGGAATCCCTCATAACAGCATCAATAAATTATGGAAAAAAAAACAAAAATTCAATGGAATTTGATGAATAAATCGTAAGACGGGCCCAAAAAATCATCTTAACTGGCCAATAAATTGTGGAAAACCCTGTAACTTGATATTTAACGATTCTTAGTATTGAAAGTCTAGAAATGACCATAATTTCTTATCGGGAATAAAAATAAAATTGCTCGAAATGCGAGATTTTACTCGTTTAAAGGGGCATTAGTAAAGCAACTTGATTTTCTTGTTACAAAAATTCGTTACAAGGGACACTCGTTATAAATTGTCTACTAAGCAATGTTGAGAATACATTACAAAAGCACTAAATAAAATGGAATTTACTATCGTCCAAAACTAGATGTATAAAGAAAAAAATGCTTCCAAGTCACTTGTGTTTTGTAGAAAACTGTTTTTTACATGTATTTTGATGATTTCAATAGGAAGTCTATATCTACGTGAACCAACGGGTACATCCGTTGATTCATTTGATTGAAACGTATTCAACACTTTCGCTTGAATTATTCTGTGTTTGTATTAAATCAACAAAATAATTCTAATTAATGTAATATATTTTTTCGTTTTATAAGGCATACATTAACAAACTGCATCTCAAATGATAAAAGAGACGGTAAAGAGCAAGGAGGAGAATTATAGAAAGAATGTGAAGATCAGAATTGTTTTTATTCATCCTTTGCTTTTGATACTTTACCTGTGTTGATGTAAAACATTTGAGTGTTTATTCCAGTAAAATCAACCTGTCCTTCGATGTTAATAAATGTTTGCGAGGTTCAAAAATATGTTGCTTTCGATCAGACATGTACAAAAACATGTACTTAAACAAAAGGCCACATAGTTGGCCAATATTTGGCAATGTAGAGGTAAAATTTTAGTTAACGTTATTAGTCTTTACCATAGTAAAAAGGAAGCATTTGTACTTGGTGTGCCGTTGTGTGAAGTCGATATATGAGGATTAAAGAATTGTCCAGGTAGCCTCAAAGCTAGCATATATCTCGAGAGTTGAATATGAATTATTAAATTTCCGAGTAAGGGCGTCTGGCCACTGAGGTAAGGTATGGGTGAATTTCATCAACTGTTTTGGTTTTTATAATGTTATTTCCAGGTTACCTAATTTTCTCACAATGAAAGATGCATGGTACATAATTTGCCGTAAATTATTTGTTGGAGGTTACTGAAAAATGTCGATACGGTTCTAAATCCAAGAATAAGTCCTTAATAAGGCGCAACTGCGTTCCGCGAAAACATTTTCAACCGTAGTTTGGCCCGCGACCCAAAACCATTTTGACATCACTGCTTTAGATGATTGGAATGCTTATTTATATGTCCTTTTTTGTGATGTATGTAGGCTACGAAGGACCAATACTAACCAAAAATAAATCCTTCAATACTGAAATGTCAAGAAGTAAGAAACAAAAGATATTTTGAAACAATACTAGGTTAGTTTATTCATTTGTTTTGTTTTTGAACAATAGACATTTAAGGTAATTCTAGTGTACTTTTGTGATTTGAGTTGGTTTGCTGGTAGGCTTGGATCTTATTTCATAAATATAATTATTCATATGTAAAAGCAACTTATTGTGCTTTGTTGAAATCTCATTCTGTTTATGATTTATTTTATTATTTTGTTTTTGTTTATTATTAATATTTTATTTATTATTTTTATTTTTTTATACTTTATTTTATTTATAATATTTTGAATGGAGTCTCGTTTGTGTTTTCTTTGAGTTGCACTTTGTTTATTTTTGATGATATTTGGATGTTTCATAACCATTCTGGAAAACAATGCGAATAATGTGAAATGTAATCAACAGAAAAAGTAAAATTAAAGAAAATACCTAAAGTTATATTTCAAATGTTCAAGTATTAAGCACTAAGTTCAAAATATTTCCACCTTTCAATTCCATTTATACTTATTTCCTTCGGTATTTCCTTTGGATTTTCCATTGTGATTCAGTGGTTGGAGCGGAAGGTAGACAAAACGCTTTATTTCCTCCCCTTTAACTTTAGGTGACGCTTGTGGCTTTATTTCGCTTAAATCTTTTTTCGACGTTAAGATTACATCCTCTTACTCACGCACGCACACTGACACTGCTCATGGAACGGATGATCACAACAACAACAATAACACAACAACAATAACACCCTGTGGAAAAGCTTTAGCCAAGACAAAAAGCACAGCTTGGTTGGTTTTCGCTCGGAGCAGCAGCGCCGACGACCGATAGCGTCAAATCACCGACGGAGTGAATTTTTCACAGTTCTCGGGTTTTTTTGTTGTTGTTGTGTGCTTGTCTTTGCTTGTCTTGGTTCACTACCCTCCCCCGGAGGCGTCCCGGTAACCGGAAGCTTAAAAGCCAATGAAGAATAAATTACGACAAGGCTGTGCTTTTTCACTCCGTTCAGCCTTTTTGGGTGCCACTTGTCTGTTTCGCTTCGTTTTGCTTGTGCAAGAAAAAGGAAAAAGACTTCTTACTGGCCGCCGGAAAATGGGTTGAGAAAATTGAAAATTTATAACCTAATCCGCCGTGATTTTAAAACAAAGGATACAAAAGGATAAGATTAGCATGAAACAGTGTAGAGTCGTTTCCGTGAAAAAGGTGAAATGAGTGTAACGTTTTGACACATGTCACAAGAAGTAATGTAACTGCCACTCTGCTTGAACTGCTGATGCGAAGCTCAGTGTGTGTGTGTCACACAAACTTGCCCGAACCAGCATACCATTACACTACTCCCATGGTTGCAAAATAACCATTAGCAAACACAACGACGTAGCGCTGCGGCACCGTCCTTCCGCTTTCATCCTTGACATTCCATCCCCAAGTGCACATTAACATCAATTTTCTTACGAAACAGTGATTGTGTAAAACTGTCAGCAGGTGTGTGTGTGTGTGTGTGTGCTCGTTGATTGGAAATTTTTGCACCACGTGCAAAAGCAGTGTGAACCGTCCCTTCCGGCAACGGTGTGAAACGTGGACGTACTGTGGACGACAGCGAACAGCGGCGAGCTAATAGCGACGCCGTGCCCAGGACAACCTGCACCGAAGGTAAGCCAAGACAGGCAGCAGATGGAAAAAGTTTTCCCAAATAACTACCTCAAAACCATCCCTTCCCTTTGCCCCTGAAACACACACACATACACACAGGTGATATAATAAGATCTGGTGGGAGGAAACCGCCGGTGGCATTAGATTGTTACTCACTTCCTGTCACTGCAGGCTTTGCTTCTTGCCACTCTCTTGGCAAGGAAAACACGCCCACCAACAGTAACCTGGGCCCGGTGGCTCGTTACTGCCTTGCCGAGGCTGACATTATGCACAAGATTTTATGATGCGGGCGACCTGTCCTGCGACCCCGTCCCGAAACTCGTCGCTAAATGCTGCCGGAGCCCCTTCTGGTGCAGTAAGTAACGTTGATTGCAGATTGCAACTGCACTGCCGGGGCAAATTATACGCTCCTCCTGGGGGTTTAGACCGAGCTTTGTCGAGCTGTTTTTTTTTCTCCTTTCTTCTTTTCAAACCACCTTTGTTACTGCTCTCTACTGTGTAGGTTTTTTTTTGTTTGTTTCGTTATCCCTTTCCTGCTTCATTATTTTACCATCTGCTACACTGAAGCGGGTGTATATTTTAGAGCCAGTGCCGAGCAATGAACTACCGGATGAGCTTTCCTCCCTTTTTTGTCCCCCCTTTTCCCACCATGGTTTGGGGCTTGGGGACAAACGATACGACCTTCCGAAAATCGCATTCGGCTCCCCTGCACCGAAGTGAAAAACAAACGAAACAGTCCTCACTGGTTGATAAGTTTTTGTGAGCCCGGCCGGCTTGTGCAACATAAAATTCCACCGCACGCAGCCCGGGGTCCTGCTGCTCGGGCATTGGTTTTTGTTAATTTTAAGTCACTTTAATTGTGTGTACCGAAACGATTTCCATTAAAACAACTTTCGTGGCTCGCTCGTGCTTGTTGAGCGAGGCGACCGAACGAACGAACGAACGATCCGACGGAGTGGATAGTGTGAGATGATCAAAGTTTTAAATGAATAATTTACGAGGTTTAGCGGGTGATGTGGTCTTGTTTTTTTTTTTTTGTTGAGAGACAATCGTAAATGATGATGATTGTGCAGGTTGTGGTGCTTTATTATCGTGAGCGTTTATTGTCCGATGGTATAGAACTGGAATTGTTGGTAGAGTGCAATTGTTGGCAAAAAGTTGCACCTTGAAATCGTTATCACACGTTTTATAAAAGTAGCACATTGTGGGAGTTATCAGCAATTATCAAAACTGTTTATTTCACTGATAATAAAGGTGGAAGAATTAAAAGCCTTGAAAATGTTTCATATTGATATAAAATGCAAAACTAAAGATGCAGTTTTCCAAATACAATCGTAGTGTATGTATGTAAATGAAATCGTAGTGTATTCGATTTTCTATCCCTCATTGCTTCATTCATCCATTCATCTATTTTGTTGTTTAACAATTTAAGATCAAACAATCGAGGAAAGGGGTTAAGCGATAATTTACAGTATTAAATCAGTTAGATATGGGAACCAGATTGTAACAACTTTAATAAATTTCGTTGTTTGACGTTAAACATATTTAAAAAAAAACTTTTGTTAAAATTTTGAAGAGCCATTTTGAATAGCAAATCCGTTCCCGATTTCCTTTAATGTTAAAATTTTTATGTTTTGTTCGGATGTTCATTGGATACTTATAGAATCTACATGAATGCTTATATATTTTAAGATAAATGTATGCTTAACTGCATTTGAGCTTTGTTCATGCCAAGTGGTTTTACATATTCCAAGCATAGTTGGTCATAGCTTGAAGGTATTCACTTCAATAGGCCATCGAGAATTAATGCCTAATATACTGATAATGGGGCCCTTTCCGTTTGAAGTTCGTAGGCTGAAATTTCAGCCTGTCAGCTGTTTGCATTGTATAGCAGTTTTCAAGCAGCTATCTAAGTCGGTATAATATATAGGTGGGCTTATCCCAAGGTGTATGCATTTAGAAGGCTGATTTTTATCGCTTCTGCTTCTGAATGAAGATTGCAAGAGTGTTTTGAGTATTCGTCAAGCCTCCAGAAAGCTCGTTGGAGCAAAAGTTTTCACTCGTTCTGTAAAAAAGTGATATTTAAATTTGGTTATAAAAAAATGCTAAGAGACCACCTGGACTACATACACTTTGATTCCAGATTTCATCACCTGGTCTCTTTAATGCACCTTGGGATAAATGTAAACAAACCCGTGTTTTCGAGCACTCGAATGTAATTCTAGCTTTGCTGTATAAGCTGGCATGATACCGCATAGGCCTTTACTCCTAAAAGAAGAAGAAAAAGTATATTTTCGTTTGAAATTATTCTTCAATAGCTTCTTCTAAATCTCGGTGACAGTGCCGTATCTGCAGTAGGTTTTGTTTCTTTTTACTCGCTACTATTTCGGTTGTTGAGAGTTGCTGAGAAAAAGTACAGAGATGAAGAGAAGAGAATGACCTACGCATTCGCTGTGGCTGATGGGTCAATTTAAGTAGAGCTGTAATGATCATAGTTTTTTTTTCTTTGGCACAACAACCGTTGTCGGTCAAGGCCTGCTTTTGTACCCACTAATGAAGTGAACTTGGCTTTCAGTGATTTATTGTTACCGTAGCAGGATGGTCAGTCCTGCGTATAGGGGCACGGCCTATTCGGGACTTGAACCTATGACGGACATGTTGTTACGTCGTGCGAGTTGACGACTGTATCACCAGACCGGCCAATAATCATAGGTAAATATTGCAAATTTGCTTACATATCATTATTTTTAATGACAGCTGTCTCAACTTCAAACCCTATAGCTTTTTCATGGTCGATCATGGGACATAATATATGTTTTAAAGTTTTGAGCTGATGACAATAATTTTTCAGTAAAAAGAAAAAAAAACTATGAGTCAAAAAACAAAAAGATCAATTCGTTTAGAGACTTAGTAGCCGAGTAGATAGAGAGCTCCAGAGAAAGAATAGTAATCAAATCATTTCACAAACTTTTAGACTAATATTTAGATATACTCTTGAATGAGTTCTCTTTCATTTAACCTTTTGATTGCATTCGGTAGTCCTGTTCACTTAGTACCTACTGACCGTACCTCTCTTACAGGAAACTATTTGCAAATAAATATCCTTTACTGTATTATACAAAAGTTTCAAAAAAACAAACTGCCAGTAAGTGTTAGCGAGCTTACCGTATGTGCCGAATCATCTTCTGTCATTGCATCATAGATGCTGGCGCTAAAAAAAACATGACTATGCACTCAGCTTTCCAGTGCTACGTCAGCACTCGCGCTACCCATTGCCTGGTTCGGTACTAATTTATTGACTTACGATCGAGTCCCTTCGAGTCGCTTCGAGCGCTTGCGAGAAAATACGAGAGGAATGCGCGGAAATTCGACAAACTCTGCCAACCATGCTGACGACAGCTGCCTGTTCACACTCGCGTAAATGCCCTGCCCGAACGTCGACAGTTGCGTAAGTTGTGATCGGAACCGGCTCATTCTCGATGCGTTCGGTGCACGGGCGCAGCGAAGGTGGTGGGGAGGGTCGGTTGTGTTAAATGACATTGATTAAATTTTCAGTATGCACAAAACATGCAAGCCCGAGAATGCACCGAGATGCATCATCACCCGTGTCAACAGTTTGTGCAAGTGTATGTATATGTATGTGTGTGTGTGATTGTGAGTATTCACGCGATGGTTTTGTTGATGCTGATGACACGTTGATATCATCAGCACATTTTATCGCTTTCAAGGATCTTCCGTGTACTTTTTTTGTATCGACACATGTCTGGTCGTTGTTTATTGATCGCTGTTTTATTGGTTTTATGGGGTTTCTTGTACATTCTTACAGTTTCATAAATGTAATGCTTTCAAAAAAGCAGCTAAAACAAAGTATTCAATGTTGGTTATAATGATGTGAAAACTTTAAAAAAATATTTAGATATTTAAGGTTTTAATTTTGAAACTTTTATTAAAAAGTTAAATATAAAAATTATGAAATAATTCAATGTGATCATTATCAGATTCGAATCTATAACCTTTTACATTGAATGGTTTAGTAATTTAGCAAGCATTTTCTGATTAACACACCGCGTACACATTGCGGCCCAGCACGTTGCAACGATGCAGTGGTTGCCGGCGCAACGGGAACAGCTATACTCGTTCCCTCATCATCTCGCATAAGCGCATAAACGTGACATCATCAACGCTCGCGCCAGCACGCACGCGGTCGATGGTCGTTCGGGCGCGCGTGCTTTATGGTCGATAATTTATTGCCTTCGGTTTTCGCTCTGCCCGCTTTGGAATCAACCCACAAGTGTCAACGTTCGATACAATAAGGGACGGACCGGACGCCCGGTGGTATTGGGCGGTTGATAGCAACACTGTATCATACATTGTTCCCCTTCACACAGCATCGCACGCATAAGTGTGATAAATGTCCCGTTCACGATGCGTTCCATCGAGAGCTGCGGCATGCTGCGAGTTATTATCGGAACGGAAACGAGGGTGAAAAAAAAACCATCCGGGCAAAACAGCCTTTAAACAACCGACTCGATAACAGATTAAAATTTATGTCCGCAAATAACTCCGCATTCAATAACCCACGCAATCAAAATGGTCAATCGAGTTGGTTGATGAAGCTTCAAAGCTACCTTTCAAAGCCACACGAATGCCAATTGCATCGCCAAACACTCCGAAAAGCTCCCACACACACACACGCAGACACGAACTGTGAAATTGGCACACTTCATGGTGAAGTGGAAAATTGCCCTGAAAAACTTTTCCACTTTTCGGGCGGAAAACAAGCCAAACCAAATCCTGCTGCTCGCAGAGCGAAAAACTGCGTCGGCACTTGAAACCGCGCTAATAGCTATCGTTAGATTTAATTATGATTTGGTACCGGCGATGGAGCTGCGCTGGATAAGGCAGCGAGGGAAAGAGCGTAACTGCACTTGTGCATTTTATTGAATTATATTCCATCGTGTTGGGAGCCCGGGTGGGGGTGAGTTCCGTTGCATTGCAGCCGCGGGCAAGCACTGTCCCGTGTCAACTAACAGCTAGCAGCGCTGGGACGCTGTACGGGTGAGGGCGAACATTTAATGTGATTTAAAGCAGCAAATGCACTTTGCAACGACATTAGAGAACGGTTCGGGAAACACGCGAAATTGTGTCGTTGTGGTACGATGGTTTGGGTGGAGCGGTGTAGTGAGAAGATTGGTTTTAATTGAAACTGTCCCCTGACACGCTTCGTTGGATTAGCAAAATTTGAACAATATAGATTTAGGTAGTTTTGACACATGTTACACAGCCACACAGTCACACAGATCCAGTTAAAAAATGATAGCCTTTAAAGGTATTAAACACAATACTCGGATACAGTATTAAAGTGACTCCTGTTTTATCTAATTGAAAATTCTAAAAGGCTTTTTAGGGAGGAAAACAGCTTCCTTCTTCGTTTACCATTTCCCCGAGGCAAACGTTTTACGAGCAGCCAGGCAACAAACCGGAATCTTTCCTCGGGGAGCGTTCGCGCTGCTCTATAATGCATACAGCTGGGAGGTCGCGGGCCAGTTCTTATCGTTTCAGCCATTTTAAGTAACACATCAAAGAGGAATTGTCGGCAGGTGTGGGTGGGAACTATTTACATACTAACCTTGAAAATGTATCTGACGTCTGTAGTCTTAGTGCAGTTGAAAAGTCAAATATTTAATGATGCGAGTGCGATTGTTGTGATTGTTAGTCAACGTAATGGGATCGCAGCCGAAGGGGATTGTAAAAATGAGTGATTTACACAATCATTTTATTTATTCTATATTACGTATTTGGATTCAATTCAAAATGTATTTGCACATTGAGCGAAAGCTAAGCTTGCGTTTTCGATGCAAACTAAGAAAATGTGTGTTTTTTGTACAATAAGATATCGAATGTCAAAATGTAATTTACTTTTTTTGTGTACTTCCAACCAAAGCTTTTTAATTTACTTATTCATTACAACTCAAATCAGTAATTCCTTTTCTTATTTTAAAAGCCGTATAATCTCCTAATGGCATTTGCTATTATTATTTTTACACGTTTTTTTGGCTATGAAAATGTAATGCTCGTCATATCGCCGCATTTCACTAACACTTTTTTCGCCAATTCTCTCAAATGCACCTTACGCTCTAGATTGCGCTCTCCCCTGTCTCTATTCGTGGATAAGATGAATGCATCTTCTTTCATTAGTGCTGTTGACCTTTCTCTCACCATGTTGTATTTGGCGCAATGTACAGTATACGCTCGGTAATCCGCTCTGGATCGAGTGTGGATTATCGAATGACGCTTTGATGTGTTAAAAAACTTTTTATTTTTATCTCGTTTCATGAGATAATTATTACATTACATACATTTTAATGTTGTACAAAAAAGCTTATAATTCTAAAAATTAAAAGATATTTTTTTTAAATAATATTTCACTAATTTTGATCGAACACTGTTTCATCTCATGAATTTGATTGTCAAAAGTGTGGATTATCGAGCGTGCGGATTAAAAAGGTGCAGATTAACGAGCGTATGCTGCACTTGAAATGTTGTATGCAACCATGTTCAGAAAACCATAAATGTTACGACATGGTAAAATGTCTGGCGATGTGTGTAGTAGGATGAATCTAATCAACGAAATTTCAAACTAAATTAGATAGAATATACTAAAATAAAATAAAATAAAAACTTTATTTCATTTTACTTTGTTTTCTGACTTTGGGACCCTTTTAAGTTCGTTGGCTGAAATTTCAGCCTGTCAGCTGTTTTCATTGTATCCCAGTTTTCGAGCAGCTATCTAAGTGGGTATAATATACAGGTGGGCTTATACCAAGTTGACTGACTGCTGAGTAAATAGTCAGTAAATATATATATCACTTATCTTTCAATAATAATTCGACCGAGGCCAGACACACTGAAAAACCATCGTAAGGAAAACGAAATGACAATCGAAAATTAACGCTTGTCACAAACTGCGTATTGTGTACCAAAATCTGGATGAGAAAACTTAAAAAAAAAATCACTGAAATTTAAAATTGATTGTTGATTTGCACTGTAGAACAAAACATACAGCGATTTCAGTTGGATTTCGCTTAGCCAATGGGTTGAACGAAATTCCACTTCTTCTACTTCTATTTGGCGTAACGTCCTACGCGGGCATGCCAGCATACCGTCAGTACCAGACCGTCAATTCTAGGCTTGAATCCATGACGAGCATACAATTAAGCCGTACGAGTTGACGACATTACCACGGTACCTCCGTTGAACGAAATTGGTCCACCGAAAAAAAGCGTTACGAAGCGTTACATTTCATTTGTTAAAATTTTCATTAGAGTCTGGTCACGGCGTTAGCCTCTATCGATATTCAATACTTAATTAGAAAACCAACTATTATAATTCAGCGAAATAATGTGCAACATAGATGCTTATTGATCTAAACACAACTGAAAAAAGCGAGCTTACTTAACGTGGAATCAGTTTCATACATTTAATCACGCTAACCGGCGATCAATATTTATGTTCGATTTCCAACTCCAGCATAATTAATCCTTCTGCAAATCGATTGGTCCAGCATGTGACTTAATACGATTAGATGCTGCAATAACAAGCACAAGCACACGGGAAGCAACGTGTCATTAAATCAGACTGTTAGAGTCACTCGCCTGCCCTCTTCCACTCGTATAAACTCGTTTATAGTATCGTTTCCAGCCGGTTGCCAGTTTCTGCACCATACCTCGAGGCAGTGAGAAAATAATAGAATATGATCTTTGCCCGGCCGAAGAGACGATAATGAAACATAAACATTCTCTGTCTGTGTGTGTGTGTGTGTGTGTGTGTGTGGGTAGCTCACTCACCTCGATGTCACTGGATTTCGATTTCACTCTGTGACTGTACTACCTTCTGTACTACCTTCTGCCGTACCGAGAAACGTGTTTTATGTTATTTTTTCCTCCGCGCTACGCAGTGAGCACTTGTGTGTAGCAGCAATCGTTTAAAATTCATTTTCACACCGCGATGAGCTTTATGGAGGAGGGCTACGCAACCGAGTGTATTGAATTTCGATTTTACATTATTAACAGCTCATTACACCTTCGCTTTAATCGCATCACTTGTAACACTTGCTTCTCGTTAACGATGGTGTAGGCCAGCAGTGTGTCTGTGCATTGGTTTTAACGACCTTTTCAATTCCGCTAAATGATACAGCGTGGGTTTTGAGGAATAGGAATAGGGCAAATGCAAAGTGTGCAAATTGTAAAAGCTTTCTTCGGGGGGAAAAGGCAAAAGAATAAGAAAGAAAAACATGCAATTGATCCTTCCCGTAAATTTCGCATGGCGAGAGTTTCGATTCAATCGGATGTGGTACAGCAAAGCAAGCAAAACAAGTTCGTGTATCTTTCGACACAATCAAATGGACCGGTTTAATAGCATCTCTTAGCCTTTCAGACGGACATTAGCACTTATTGTTAGCGATTAGGAACCGTTTGATAACAGGAACCGGGTGCTCGTATGTGTTTTCTTTTCGCTCCCATCCTCCATTCCGTATAACGATGGATTATTTCGTGCATTTTTTACGTGGCATGTGAACGTGCAATTGAGTTGCCCGAACGCCCGAGCGCACGGTCGCACTGATTCTGATAGCGTGCCTCACGCCACACGGGCGCGGAAAGAGTTGTTCCGCTGGTTCGAACCGGTCTTCCACCTTGCAAAAGATTGCACAGCCAAAGTGCTGGCAGAAGCATTAGCACTTCAACGTAAGCTTCGGAATCTCGGCTACATCAAAGCGTGCGTTTTGCGCCCGGCTTGATGGAGGCGCCTGGTCGCGCTCAACAAGTTTCCGTGCTGGGACGTTTGGGATTTAGGTTCCCTGCCAACCCCCTTCCCCGCCTTCTGCGTATTACAGGATAGGTGCACACTGGGCACGAACCAGGCATGGTTTGTGTACGGCATCATTATTTGCTATGATGGTGTAAGTATGGAATTACAGTGGAAAGGGTTTTATGAAATGGGCTAATATTGACTGGACCTAACGATGACATCAAAATGTGAATGGGTGTCGACTGTAGCGGCACGTTTCGAAAAGCACCTAATCATCATTTTGGACTAAAGTTGAAGTGGATTAAAATTATAGGCAAGCGTTATTTTCGTTTAGCATATCTCGTCCCATACAGTGAGTCATTTTGTTGGGTGATTAGTTCGACATGCAGCTTAAATTAGGTTGATAGGAGGGAGAGCTTTAATTTGAATACAGGGAAACATTTTAAGATAAGTTTAAACTACAAGTTTTCAGAGAAATTTCCACCTTCTAAATGTCCTAAAGAACATTTTTGCCTGTTTGTTTCAACTACGCTTAAAATATGCAAAAGGTTAAGTTTATTCCTTATACCTTAAATGTTTGCCAAGCATTTCTTATGCGAAAGCTGTTTGCGCTTTGCTTGGGATAAATCGATTGTCGCTTTTTTTGTCTCCATTTTTGCACTGTAAGACCCTCACTACATTGCCGCCCGCTGGATGTTGTGTATGTAAATAATTTTGCTTATTAGCCATGCAAATCAAGAACACCTTCTCGATGCGCTAGTAGCATGCTGAGAAGGAAAAGCACACTTCAGACTGTATACATTTGTTTGTGTGCTTAGATATGTAGGTGTGTGTTTATGTGTGTATTAGTATGAGAGAGAAAAAAAAGAGAAGGAATTTGCTTGCTCAGCTCGCGGGGTTAAGTAAACCGCGAGCAGCGGCAAACGTTCATCCGCTGGTTCTTGGAAACTCTTTCATTTATTTCGTGTGCGTGTGTATGTATGTATGTATGTGTGTAAGTGCGGTGTGTATGAGTGAAGGTTCTGGAACCGGTGTAGCGTTATTGATTCGTGCTATCAGATACGCTACACCAGCAGGCACATCGCATCGCTTGTGCTCGGCTTATCGTATGCGAATAGAGTGTAAGAAAACCGTGTGCCAGGAAAAGGACAAGGGAAAATGAAAGCTTGCTGTCGATCGGGTCCAAAAAAGTAGAGAGAATGAAAATAATGAACCGAAGTATAATGGACTCATTTGCCTAATGCGTACTTGGAATTGGATGGCCTCGGTAAGCGCTGGGGTATGCCACAGCAATTGGTCATATTTAGTCTGAGACTGATTCGGAAACAATCATTCTTAGAGGAATATGAATAGCAGTAGAGTTATAAATGCCAAATATAAAGAAACCGAGAGAATTTAAGCCATTCCTTTGATATTATTACACGTATTCATATTTTTGCATCCGAGAAAAAAATTGACATTAAATCTGGAAACAATACAACTTAGCCCGGTTTTTTTAATTTAGGGGATTGCTTTAGGACAACGCAAATTCTAGGTGATTTTTGACTCCAAGGAACACTTTAAGAGAAACTGAATTTGAACCCATACCGATCCTGGAACTGATCTCGAACCCATGATGATGCTGGAACTGATCATTCAAAACTCAAACCCAAACCCAACTCAAATTATTTCCCATACAGGTGTTAAATCTCATGTAGGTGTTTAAATTAGTCGTTAATGTAAACTGGCCCTGGAACTGATGCCTACCCCTTACCGATCCTTTAACTGATTCTGACACCATGCTGGCCGTGAAATGGATGCTGATCCCATACTGCAGTGGTCTCCAACCTGTGGTCCGCGGACAAGTTGTGATCCGTGGCGTCAACAGATGTGGTCCGCGAAAGAAATATTTTTTCGATCGTTTGATGGGCGTTATTTATTTTTGAACATCCACAAAACCTCCTCATTTGTAGTGTACACGATTGTTATTGTTCTTACTTTGTTTAATATTGAAGCAAGCCTGCAATGTTTCGAGTGCCATGATAGTCCTTCAAATAAGCAAACAAAACCAACCACAATGCTTGCACCCCTTATGTACAATCACATGCATCTTTAAACGTAGCTTTTAAAGTTAAGTGAGAAAAATCGTTTCCCAGCTTTAGTTCACTTATCATACCCTGAAAGCCTACGCTGTGGTGATCGCTTTCGCGTCTCCAAAACCACTCCGGCACTTATGAGCGAATGATAAATGGCAACAATAACCTTTCCCTCCCTTTTTTTGTTGTTGGCGAGTTTGAAAACTGAACCAACGACCGCAGCGAAGACAGAAATGGTACGGATCGCACAAACGAAACGATTCATTCATCTCCGTCGCCCTGCCCATTGCGTAATGTTCATGTCAACCCGTGTGGTCGTACCAGCCTCCTCGGTCCCGGGCTTTTGCATATCAATCATAATAAAATGGCGCCCGGTATTTCGGTGTGTACGCAGGTGGAAAGCAGCTTTTATCCTCATTTCACTTTCACCACAGTGTGCGGTTCGGAAAGCTTTGCGAAACGGTTTACCAAGCACAATGCCTTGGTTCGTTTCGAAGGTACGGTTTCCCCTTGCGGTAGCATATATTTTACCTTCTTCCACCTGCACCGGTGAACCAATACGCCAACCTGACCGAGAGGCTTGTCCCCTGTGACAGCGGTAGACCCTAAAGCCGTCCAGTCCAATCCAATCGCATAGAAATCCACATAAAAAGCTAAAATCCCATCTCAACATTTTCACTACGAAATTCTCCGCATCATTCCAGGGCCAGATTCTCGGTTCGAATTTCCATAATTTTTTTTGGCTCTCACAAGCTGGGTAAAAAATACCGATCGAAGGTGGGTTGGGTGGGTTTTGCGCTACGCACACAAACAGAAATTCCACACGAACGTGCAGAAGCCGGTCGAGTAGAGTATATTTCCCTGACAGGGGCTTTTTTTCTCCCCTTTTTCATGCTTAACCTGATCGAACGATGTCTTTCTGCCGTTACAATCCCACGAGCAGCTCAAGTACATTTCAATTTCTGCCACGCTTCCGGCACTCGTTACAATCGGCATCGAAATGCATCATACACACCAGGCAGCGCAAATGCAACCATCGGAATGCAACCCACTCCAGTCAGCTGCTCCCTAGCGTAAAGTGGAGCAGCAGCATCGTGGTTTATTTTATGCACGTTTTATACGCGAGTTTTCTTACTCGACCTATCGGAACATGAGCTGCATTGCAAAGTACGCTTGCATGTCGTTGGCAGCAGTTTTGGTACCACCCACTCTTCAATGGCTCTCAAGTACTCAAGTACTGGTGCTGGGGTGTTGTGTGCAGAGCAAAAATTGGGAATAGTTATTTTGCTCGTGGTTTGGTTTTTTATTCTTCTTCTTCTTATTCTTCTTCAGACCCATTGTTTACCGAGACAAGTGGAAGGACAAGCGGCAACCACTTCAATTCCACTGCCTGACTTACTTATGCAACAGTGGGCTCCTTTCGGGAAGCGAGATGCAATGCAGGATATTTTTTCTGAGGCCATAAACAATTCCACATTTTAGTGATCGTGATGGGTAGTTAGGTCGGTTCTGCGGGCTGTCTTGTTCCAAAGAGTTTCATGTGCTTGTGCAGGGCTCGAAAACTTCCTTTAAGTCTTTTATATGGTTTTTTGTATAGTAAAGTTTGTTAATATGTAAACAGCTATGATGTTATAATTTTATCATTCCAGCAATTCTCAAATCAATATTTTGAGTACCCTTTTTAATTTGGAACGATAATATGTTTTTATTATTAAAAACAATACAGTTTAGCTTAAAATTATGACTCTTAAATTACCTAAGTCTATCGTTTGGAGCACTGTTTTTTGCTTTGCGTATGAATTCTATATTTTTCACAAATATTTTAAAGATTCGTGATTTATTTATTATGTTGAAATTTTGTAAAAGTGGTTTCACTTATTCTTCAAAACTAGGTTAAGTTATATGTAATTCGTTTGCTTAAGTATTTAAATTTTCTATAGTTTTTTAAATGCTGTACATACGGTAAATTAGTATTTTGTAGTTTCACTTTTTCCACAAGTAACGCATTTATCAGCATCTAATATTCCTAGTTCAAATTCTTTTGATTTTGTATTAATGTTTTCATTGACTAACATATTTCCCTCATTTGATTTCAAATAGTTACTAATATAGTTATAGTTATTAATGTTCCACCAGATAGTTTTCCATTTCATATGTGGATATTTTTGGACGGTATGCGGTGGGGGTAAATAGTTTAAGATATTTTTGAGGAATACTGGGGAGTCTAGAAATGCAAGGAGGAATTTCAAAATTAATTAAGAGTGTTTTTGTAAAAGAGGCGATTTCAGAGGCTTTTGCTCTGGAGGTAACAAGTTTAAACCACCGTTTGCTTTTGATAAAGCTAGTTGTTGCTTACTGACTCTGAAGATACTAACTAAAACGGATTTAATTCTTTAAAAGATATAATTTTTCTACGATGTACTGTACACTTCGTTATTATTTTGAATTTTTAGCTCGTTTTACAATTACTGTCCAGGAATTTTACATAAAACATTTCACGAATTATGGTTTGACAAGAACATTGCCCAAGGTTTATGTTACAAAAACTACAGTCCAAATTTACTAGTTGATTACTGAGACTCTGTTAACTATAGAACCTATGCCAATTGATTGGCACGTTATTTCATACAAGAACTTTTCAGCTATTTCATTCGATTGTCGAACATCAAAGCCTTCGTTATTTTTCGAACTGTTTGCTATACTATACGGTCTTTCCCCGAGTTACGCGAATTCCAATATCACGTTTTTCAGTCAAAATATGAATGATAAAAAGTTATCTATGATTAAATTCAATTATTTAATGTCCATTATTACTTATTTCATACAATTCGTGCAGAAAATTATGTGTATTTAGCGACTTTAAACTTTTAACAAATCTGCAAATTATTTTGAATTTGGCAATTGTTGCAGGAAATTATACCAATTTGACATAAGAACTGTAAAAACTCGAATTTGCGTAACTCGAGTGTCGCGTAACTCGGGGAAAGACTGTACACATAACACAACAGGACACTTTAGACCACTGCAGCTATTGTTACTTTTCGGTCGAGTTTAGGGAAGCTAGTGATCAATAGTCATCTATTCGTTTGCTTATATATTTATTATTGAAAATTTTCGTTTTTGGTCCTCTAGTTGGTAATTTTGTAAATCTTGCAAAGCATTTTCCGTATCAATTCTAGAAAAGCTCTTTTATAGTTGCTAAAGTATTCCACTAAAATTGACAAATTTGTTAGCAGTTCAATGTGTACCCAAAAATTTTACAATCTTCACTGCTAAGAGAAACAGAAATAATATTAGATTGAATTTGTAGAATTATTTAAATATTTAAGGCTAACAATAAATTTTATACATAATTCCATAAATTGTCCATGGTATCCAGGCATGTTTACTCAATTATTTTCTAGAACCATAATCAGCAGTAAGATATTGATCATATTTCCACTATCGTACTCTTGTTGCCGACCCCTGCACTTAAACGAGCTGAGCTAATGTAAACGGTTCGATTCTGCGGTATGTGGCCACCAGTTTTAGATTAGCAACCGGAACAATGGAGGACAAAATTGAGCCATCCGAAACGACATTAAAATATGGTACGAGCATCGAGCGCTCAGCAGACAACCGTTGTTCCCGGCGGTCATACGCTACCCGTCGCTGTCGTGCGTTTTGGTGGACGATGGAACGGATATTCTATTTCGGTAGTATCATAAATTGAGACGAATATTTCATTCTTGCCACTCCGATCGGTGCAGGCACTTGGCAGCCATATCGTTCTTCGATGGCGTGCATGTGTTTTGTTCACTCAACGACGCTGCCTACGGTCGGGAATCCTCTATCAACAAAGGGTCCGACTTTTGGGCTGTTTACTATTGTTACCTCCGCCTTTTGGAGAAAAGTTTTATCCATCCAACTTATGCGAACCACCGACCGAGCAATGCTAAATAGTTGCAATGAACTGTGCCGCGGCAAGGCGTCGCTCCGACGGGTTCGTGAAAAACTTTTGCCTTTCGACTTCGTGCCCTCCTTCCTCCAAGAGTCGTTTGAATTGCGTTTCCGCTTCCGGGCTAGAGAGCGGACGGGGAGAAACGGTTTCCTTCCGGCATTCCATCATCATTGTCTTTTCGGAATGGGGGTGGGAAAAGTTTCGCTCAACTACTTTAACACCTATCTTCACGACCGGCTGCCCTCGGTCGTCTGTGTGAGAAAAGGGAAATTTATTTTGCAAAAACACACACAAAAAAAAAAACAAATGCGAACAAATGTGTCACGAAACAAGTGCCGCTGGAGTACCGGAGGATGCCGGAAAGGGCGGCACATTATGTGAGAAAGTGTGGAATGACTTCCGCAACGCAAGTATTTGCGATGGGCATTTGTCTACTGCTGCTCCGGTGATGATTAAAATAACGATAAAAGTTGTTCCAACGACAAGTGGTGTTGATGGAACACAGTCGATATGTAGATGAGAAAATGACTAGAAGTTGTGCTGAGTGATTGAATCGGCTATTGGGTGAAGAAGGGTTAAGCTAGTATAATAAGGCATTTTAAAATAATCAATTTAGCTATCGATTGCAATTGTTTATTTTTTAACATGAAAAGATGTTAATATAAACTTGTTGTTTTATTTGCATACATCTGCATACAGTTAATCGACTGTGGGATACATTCAAAAGACATTTTAGAATTGCTAAATTATATTTGAAGATGACTAAACTAGTGATCGTCAATGTATGGTCGGTTTGTCAAAATTGGTTTGTAAAAAAATACTAAAAATCTTTTGATATGTTTAGCAGAATGTACTTGAAAATAGCTGTATTCTAATCGAACTAATCAAAAATTAAATCAATTGCATTAAAAATTAAATAACAATCGCATCGAAAGGGCCTCAATGCGGTTCTATGAATAGCTTTGAAGAGAGCTGATATCTCGACAATTACGCTCTTTTTACCTTTCCTTTTAAATTATAATTTAAATACAATTAATTGTTAGTTGTGTTGGCTTCATTAGTATATCATTTGCATAACTCTTCGTATAGTATAAGTATAAGATTCATATTAACTCTTTTTATCATGAAAGTTTTTGATTTTCTTAATATTCTCATGACATGTTGTTTGATTCACTTTGAGTTTGAAACGATTTGAGCTTTGAGATGCATCAACACTTGTATCAATTATAACATCAATAACTAAGATTCAAAGTTTGCTTTTCATTTTATTGCATTCTGTTGTATTTAAAATTTTCCAATGTAGGCACCAGCTTTCATCATTGATGCTTAAGAAATGTATTTGTGAATAATTTATATCAAATTTCGTTTTGTTAATTTTTCATACCCTGCATCCCATACAGTTATGAAAAGGTTGTTGACAAGATGAAACGTTTTGATATAATATCAAATTTGTATATATCATTAAAATTTGTATGTTAAGCTTCATGATCAACTTGAAAGCCTGTCCTACATTTAGACACATTCTAGCTCAAAATCTCTAATAACTGGACGGAAAAATTGTCCTTTCCGTACTATAAATTTACCCCTGTGACACATTTATCAGCAATTACTCTTGTACCGTTTTATGATAAATGCCTTTACCAATAGTGACACACAGCCACGCACGTATACACCCACACATACCAGCATGTATGGCATTTTGTGGTTTCAACGTCCTGAACCAAACCGCCGCTTCCCGGAGAAGTGTGAAGAGACCGCAGTGAGCTCCGAAGCGTTTTAACCGAAACGGAATGCACATAAAAATCATGTGTCATGAAGCAACCATTTTGCCGGTCCTTCTCAGAAGCGTGCCGTGCTGGCAGTGAAGCAATGGAGTGAAAACCAGACCCAACCAAACTAACCACATTTACCATCGCTAAGCTGAGGTGGGGAACAGAAAAAAAACTATGACCCTCCGAGTTTAAGATGTGGGTTTTGGTTTATTTCGCTTCTGGCTGTGTTTAAAGTTGAATGTGTTTAGCTCTGGGCTGTGATGATCCAATATGTACCGTGTGAAGAAATCGATTTGCGGATAAGAAAACAACAATCCCATTTCAAGGGTTAATTGATTCAAAACAAAAGAAAAGGCACTGTACTAAATTGCTGTGGGCTACCACGTGGGTTTGAAACGATACGAAGCGCGTTCAATATACCCTTAAATTTCGAGATTAAAGCTAGCCACCATTCATTACCGAGCTTGGCTTTATAGACCGAACAGGAGAGCTTATCTGCCCTGATGCCAGCAAGTGAATTAGTTGGCAAAGGTTCCGGGCCCATAATTCATGTGCGAAAACTGCACCGACACTATCACGATCATCTGTGTGCTTGAGACTAAAAGCTCGAGACAGCGAACAGCCGAACAGCCTTCCATTGTGGATGTTCGCTCACCGGACGGATTCACCACGGTCGGTGAAAATCCGCTCCAAATGCTGCTTGCTTCTCGAGTGTCGTACGATAGCAGTATCAGCCTTCTGGTTATTTCTTTCTTTTTGTTTTTTTTTGTGCTGCTGAAATTCGCCCCTCAAAAATCTCAGAAGCCCTTTCGGGGCTGGTCGACTTAAAATGTGAAGGAGCTTTAAGGAAGGGATTGTAAGTTTGAAGAGAATTTTAAATTACGACCGGCTCTCGCTACTTCCCGGTGTGTGTGGCACAAATTATTTAATCTGCTGTATAATTTTGTGACCTTGGGTTGGGCAAGGGAGGGTGTACTTAAGGGGGGGTAGAAATGGTTCAAGACTTTGACTTTGAGATTTTCAGGACCGGATATATATATTTCGCTTTGCAAAGATTTCAGCGTAAATCCTTTAAATCAAGTCAAGCAGTAAGGGCAAGTCTTTTATCGTAAAATATGTAAGCTTGTGAAAGTTTGATTACTTTGTAACTTATTTATTTTCTGCTGCCTTCCTGAAAGGCATACTTTTATGGTATAGTAGGCACAATCTTGAGGGTTCTTTCAACGTTGGGCCATATACGTTTATTTATTTAATGACAACTAAAGGCAGTTTGGTGCCTTATTAATGGTAACACTCAACCGATATAGTTTTTCTATCTCTTTGTTATTCTTTCGATTCTATCCTTACTTCATATTCTCTTTTAGTATCCGATGTTCTTGTTTATTTATTGTTATTTGTCCTTGTCGTTAACTTGTCTTTCTACTTTGTTTCTATTTTTCAATTTATAGGCATATTTTTCATATGCCATCTATTATTTCCTTAAGATTTTTCTCTTTTGGTAACAAATTTTCTTCTTCTCTATTTTATATTTTCATCTTCGTTCATAAACTAGCCATTGTACTTTGGTCGATCTAAGTTTCAAATTCTTTATTTGGATATTAATTTTTTGATAATTTGAGCATTGTATGGGTATAACGTGAGCAATTTATGGTAAAATACAAATAACAATAAACTTCCCAATTAAAAAAATCCTCGTTCATATATTTCTGAGAAAATACAAATTAATATGTATGTAATGATAAAAATTGATGCAAAAGTGTTATTAACTGACAATTGTTTAAAGTTTATGAATTAAATTATGAATATTGATAACTTACCGATGATATCAGCATGAATCTAGACACTTATGTTTCGACCAACGAGCTACTTTTTCACTACTTTCAATAATAATAATAGAATAATGATAGAATAATAAATAGTAATAATAGAATAATAATAGAATCTGATTTTTTACGTGTACCACAGGATCCACAAACACTTTTTATTTAATTTCTTTGTCTTGAGTATTATTCCTTCCTTGGCTTTCGAACCTCCTCCTTCGCGCTCGCTTTCTTCAGCTAAATAATGGTTATGTCGCCGTATTATCTAGTGCATTGCATGCATAGCGCGTCCGGTGCTATAATTGAGTTTGTAATTACAGTGTGGCCCGGCACAACCTGTCCCACCGTACGATTTAATACCGCTGCAATATCCCTATCGCTGGCAAAGCGAAGTAAATTAATTTATCTTGTACGCAATCCCATCGATGGACCCATTAGCTTGATTGAGGATCGTAAGGCATTGGGACGATGCAACGGTTGAAGCACAAGACGGGAAATGGGAAAGAAAGATAGATAGTTGGAACGCCACATCGGGGCAAGCAAGCGATAGTGGCAAGTTTAGGATAGGATAGTGGCCAACCGACACGCTCTTACATTGTAGTGAGATGAACCGATCCGACCGATTATCCTATCCCGTGGATGGCACGTGATCACCATCGTTCGTGCCATCCATGCGCGGTCATTGTTCCGGTGCAACACAATGAGCTGACATCATAACTTTCCTTTCTCCCTCGCTTTTCCTTTCCCTGGTTTCGCAAGGGCAGCTGTAAAACGACACGAACTGGACGCTTGCACTGCCTCGAGCTGGTCTGGCTGGACGCAAAGCAGCTATCAATCACCGTTCCTGGAGCCGGGAATAAATCCAACCCTTTCGCGGAACTCCTCACGCCCATTGGCAACCGAATTGCTGGAGTAGTGTCCTTGAAGCGAGGACGACACCATCGATAGCCGGCGTCCGGGCGTTCCGAAATGTCCAATGTGTTTGGTGAGCCAAACGAGATGGACGCTGTTTCCTTTGCCAGGGCCTTTTGTTTGTATGGGTTTTTTTTCCTCTGTCTACAGTCATTGTCATTGGTCGTTCCCGGTCGCAAGAAGAGGTCGTATTTTTGTCCTCGAGAGATACAGTGGAATCGATTGCGGGGTGGTTGGGAAGTCGTGGTAGGAAGATAGCAGGACATTACTCAATATCCCTCCCGGGCTAGAAGGCGTCTATGCACAAATCGGCTGAGATCGATATTCGACGGGGGGTTGGTTTCAACTGTCACGTTACCCTCGTAGTTGGGGAGGCGCAGGGTGACCCTCTCTCCCCCTCTCCTTTGCCACACTCACGCTTGGACATCCTGTGTGTACGAGTGCCGGACCGGTTGGTTTATTAATAGATGAGGCGTAGTACAAACATTTATTCAAGCATATATGTATTTAGCTCCGGGCGGTGATCTACGGAGTGGAAATCACGCTGTCACGATTGCCGGTTTCTACCGGTTTCTCGTTAGGATGTGTATGCATGTCAACTAGCGTGGACTTTTTGGCCAGGGTGAGCTTTTAGGGGAGTTTTTTTGTGGCTTCAAGCAGTTACGCTTTATTCAGTGGGGTATGATACGCAGTATTGGAGAAGAGCCTTAAAAATTAGAATGAAATTTAAACGATGTTTGGAGCTTTTTTGAAGTTTTTCGTACATTAGCTATAACAAAAATGAATGAGAAATATTTCGATATACTTCAATGTTCAGAAATATCTATGTTTCGTATTTATTTCCAATTGCTAACGAACTTCATTAATCATATTCGGTGATCAAGTTAACTGAATGGAACTTTTCAACATAGGATAATATAAAATACAATATGTCAAATATACAAAAGACCTTAAACTCAACAATAATATGCCATATTGATTAACAATGTACAAATAGAATATATCTCTTTTTTCGAAAGTAACATTAACGAAAAACTCTAAAGATGTTATTAAAAATGATGAATTGCCAATATTTGCTACATTCTTCTCGCTCTACTCCATCGACTTGCCATCGTTATCCACGTCGCAATTCCATTACGGTAATCTTCGCCCTTATCGCACCGCAGCCCAGCACCGGCTGAATTAGGAACTTGATTTAGGTTCCTTCTAGTGCCCGCTGGTGATGAATTAATATTTGTCCATAGCCATCGGCGCCGATTTCACTAATGGATCGGGTGTCAGTGTCCGGCATTCGGGACACACATACAATAATGGACCTTTGGAATAACATCTCCAGCAGAGAGTGCACTCCACGCCGACAGTGGACACCACATTACAAGCGAAAATCGAAACCTTTCAGCATGAGGTGTCCACCAAGCGACGTAATCTCTGGAGCAGGATGAACGTTAGATGTATTTTTCGCAAAAAGCTTAATGTGTGCCTTCTTGAGGATAGTTTAATGTCGGATTGAATAGTGCATTAGCTTCTTATTAACCTTTGAGTAAAGAGCTAGAAACGGAATGGTATTTAATACTGAAAGCACTGAAGATGACTGCAACAATCTTGCACTATTGCTGCATCGAGAGACAGTAAAAAATGATTACCAACACTCGGGGAGGGAACGTGCACGGTAACTGCCAGGGCGGTGCCGAGTGGTCTTACCCCCATTAGAGTGTTACTTTCCAGCTGCAGCACTAGCACAAACCGTAAACCGTAACAATAGCGCAAACGATATCGATGACCGAGCATTATTGTGAGCCCACGCAGGCGATGGTTGCTGCAATCGCAGTCGAGTGCACACCCGTTCCGTACGCTGCACGATGGACAGATAACACGCCAATCGAGTCGAGAGTGGATGAGGGCAAACATTTACCAACGTAAGCGTGCTTTATGCTGGTGATGGTAGCCCATCATACGCTCAGCATAGATAAATCCGCTTAGAATAGGATTTACCGCTGGCTGAGAGCGAAACACTGATACATCACACGTTTCATGTGCACAACGGATTGTGTGCAAAACCCTCACAGATACACACCGGACAACTCTGTCAACTTAATATATCAATAATCATAAAATCTACACAGGCTGGCTCTGTTGTGCAAAACGTGTATTCAAAAGCGTTGCTTCTCCACTTTCTCCGCACTTCGAAAGCAACACAGACAACCTCGTTAAGTGCTCCACTCCGCTTTTATACACCCAAATCCAATGCTCGTCTCATGTTTCTGCCTTACACTTAAGCGGGCAACAAACAGCACACAACAATAACAAAACAAAGAATAAAATAAACCACTCCACCACATCAAACAGCAGCACCGGCAAGTGTTCGACAGCACGAACCTCAATGAACGACACATTTAAGAGAGATGAGCAGCGTTTAAAGAAAACCGAAACCCCACTTCTAGCTGAAACAGTACACCCAATCAGGCTGTGATAGTGGGTTGAATGGTCCGTAACGTTGCTGCGCTACTCAGCCGCCATAGTGTACGAGTGGTGTTGTTCTATTATGGTTCGCTTGCTTTTGCCGTTCGGCTGAGGGTCATTGTTTGCACGTCGCTCACTTTCGCATCAACGGCTATCCTAGTAGCGACTGACCTTTTCGCCCAAAACAAAAAGCTCGATCATGCTGCGCTTTGGCAGGACAAAGCTGAGCGAAAATGAAACGAAACGACGACACGGTGTCGCTGTTGCTCCGGTACGATCACCATTTAGGAAAGCGCCCACTTTGTTGGATGAATTTTGTGGTGTGTTTTAGATCAGCCCTCTACCCTTTCCCTTCCACTCAAAACAAAAGAAAGAAGGGGCCAATAATGCTCGTCCCTAACACGGCGTCACTATCGGCGGGAAGGGATAAAGTTATCTGGCTAATGGGTGCGAATTTCACTGACGGCTGGGTGCTGGGTGCAGTTCAGTTGACGGTGGCTTTTTTTTCTTTTGGGTTGTAGAATCGTATCATCGTTGCAAGGAATTGTATCGCTGGTAAATAAATGAGATTGCTTAATGCGTGGACGTGGAATAACCAACAAACGTTTTGAGTGATTTTTTTGGGGTCAGAAAAATCGTTAAAAAGAAAATGTAATTTTTGATAGTGCGAAGCTATACTAATTTATTTTACTACTTTATGTTACACAATATTGTAGAAAATCATATTCCAGAAAAAAATAAATAATATCCTTTTCTCTATTCTATCCCTTTGGTTTTGAAACGGATATTTTTTTTCAATTATTTTACACTACAATATTGTATGTACTGACATCATCTCTTGTTGCTCTCTTGTCATTTAAAGTCTTTAAAAGTGCTATGCGCCCCAACAACGATTATAAACCAATGAAGTTTTTTTTTCTAAATCCCGGTCATACTGGACAGAGGGTTCCACTTGCATAGTTAAAGAGAGGCTTCTAACATGATTGATCTGAGTCTAAATACTGGGCAAAGGTCTAGGAAATGTACGAAGAAAAGATTTTGATTGTTGAATTATTAAACAGCCGGAAATCTTCATTATTAAACAAAAGAAAATCTTATTAGGCAATACTAGACTTACAATCACCAGCTTACTTATTTATTAACCAGCTTATTAACCGCTTTGCGGTCTTGGCCTGCCTCAGGAGTGTCCGAAACCGCTCACGATCTCGCGCCTTCGTCTGCCAGTCCATTATCCCGGCCTTAATGGCGGATACCTCCACACTATCTTGCCACCTCAGTTTGGGCCTACCACGCCTCCTCTGTCCTTGTGGATGGCCTAAAAAGACTTTACGGGCTGGGTCGTCCGTTTCCATGCGTACAACATGGCCAGCCCACCGGAAAAAAAATGGTGCGATACTTACTATCTCTCGATGTAAGCTGAAGGTCTAAAGTCATACATACTGAAAAACGCCCCTAAACAGTCACCAGCATGAGATAGAATATTACAACCAGTGCTGCAAAACGTCATGAGTATCACGAGATGTTCACCAACGAAAATATACGTGTTAGCTTGATGCCTCTTGCTGATACTCAATGAAAGTGCGTCATGACATGCCGAATGTGACGTGCGAATGCTTGAGTCAAACGCGATACTGTGACTGACAAGGTGAGCTTAATGCCAGCGCAAGCATAATCATAATTTTTCTGGCTCTGAACAGTGCTGCCAAATTTCACTGTTTTGGTCACCAACACTCATGACTGAAACGAAGCTCAAATCAGCTCACGTACACAACTGAGATGATCATAGGTGAGACCTTAACAGTTGGTGGACGAATCACATGCTTGGTGACATTTTGTTTAGCATCTAACACTTGAGCACTCACTTGGTTACGACATTTTTTGTTGGTGATAATCACGACATTGTTGGAATATACTTGGCGTATAGTCCAAAGCAGCAAAAAGAGTATGCTTTCTCGCTCTATCTGGTTTGATGGTCTGTCGGGTCACACAGAGCGAGAAACAATGCTCATTTTGTTTTTTGGAAACAACCGTACGCACCGCATATATCTCATGACTATCGTGATGATCACCGACAGAAAATGTCGAGATCAAGTGACTGTCCAAGAGTTGGTTGCAAACATTGTTACCAAGCATAGTATGGCCGAAACAACTATTTGAGTCTCACTTCTGATCATCACGGTAGAGCTCGTAACGCTGACATGATTTTGTTTCAGCCGAAATATTGTTTGTGGCCTTATTTGAAAATACAGTTAAAGGTTGTCTGATGTTACAACTCACTTATACAGCGAATTATGTGTTTGTATCAATATTGCTTATTTCATGAAATTTTTTAACCTACATAAGTGTTAAACCCATTTGAGTTGAAAATAGTGTTTGGAATGGATCTTCTGCTGCCATACGTATATCATGGTAACATCAATAAAGTTCAAAGATCTCTCCATTGTAACGGTCCTTCTTTTGTGTTTCCACGCATGCAGATGGAATCCAATGTAAAGGTTACTTCACAATCACATCTCTCAGAGGAGTAAGTTATTCTTTGAACTATACTTGTACGCTACATTCTGAGCTTTCATCGTTGTGCAAGATTCTTTGAGGCGAACTTCTTCCTCCTTTGATGTTTTCGATGATCCTACAATCAGGATTTTATCCCAAGTAGATCGTACACGAAGAGTCCTCTGTAACGTCAAGCTAAAGTAGAAAACAGATTATCTTCCACGCACAACCTTTGTGATCGACAATGAGGGCTTTCAATTCTCCTTAAATTCGTATGTGATGTTGGTCATTGTTCTTGCTTGACCAACATTCGAAAATAACTTGTTGCATTATTGCCACGTAGAGAAGATGCAGATAAATCTTCTGAACAGCGTCGTACATTATTTCTGTACTACAATAGACTGCATGTTTCGTATTTTACCTACTCTATTTAGTACATTTTATCACGAATAATTGTAGCATATTTATAAAACATAAATTAAAGGATCAATTTAAGCTTTTGACTTTCTACCTAAGATTGGATTACCATTGTTGACATGACGCTTCTACGAAAAATTGCACAATACATCAAACAATAAGCCAATCTCGCGCACAATCCTTGCGTTAATCGTACGCAATGGCCGCATTTCATTATCCCAGCCCAAATCAATGCCCCTGCAAAGATCGTGGTACCCTGCACTCAAACCCCATGGCGGGCAATAAATTAAAGCCATACGTTATCTAATAAAAACCTCCCCGAAAAAGGCGCCACACGCCCCTGATTTCGAGGCTGAATCCATCTGTCTGGCGTGCGCAGGAATAATTTATACTTCTCGCTCGCCCACACTCCGGAAGCGACGCTCCGCCAAGCGATGAAATCACTTTATCGTTCAACCAAACGGGAACGGGAACGGGAGCGACTCAGGTGAAAGATAATCTACGTGTGCGATCCGAAGGAGAGTACACGTTGGGAAGCATAAATCTTTCCAGCACGTCGTTCCAGGGAGGGAGTCACTGGGGCAGGACTGGCGGTTACTAGCCGTCCATACAGACTGGTGCAGTGATTCAACTGTAGTAAATCGCGAAACCTATGCTTCCCAACGCATCCAACGCAGCAGCTGGGCGGGGATGGTAATGGTCTGGCTGCACCTAGCAGCTAGCGTGCGCCTCTTCACATGCAACAGGAGGAGCGTCAAGATTTGGGGTTTAGGATGCAATTCATTACCTTTCGCAACAGCTTCACCGCCTCTTTATCGCTTGCATCGATCTTTTCTGCTTTGGCAACTTTGTTATCGAGCTTCCGGTTTTGCTTTCTTCACCGGATGCTCAACTCGCTCAATTGACCGACTGAACGAGCTCTAGTGTGTGTGTGTGTGTGTGTGTGTGAGAGAGAGATAGAGAGACAAAGACAGCGCTAGGGTCGAAGGAAATGGAAAACCGGATGAAAAATGGGGCCCGTATGCAGCGCTGCAACTAAATGGGTAGCTAAATTGGCTTCACTTACAGCAGGCGAAGTGGCCAGCAGGTCGAAGCTAAGGCTTCTAGCCGACCGTAGAAAGCTTCTTCGTCTTCATTGTATGGCCGGATCTTTATGAGCGTGTGGCCCGGCCAAGTGCCGTTCCGTGCCAAGCGCAGGTCCATCTTTTATTCATAGGGTCGTCCGGGCTAATGAAAACCGTTAAAATTTCCTTCTCGCTTCCTGTCGGCATCGTTCCCAGGGGAATAGCGCTGAATGGGTGGTCCCAAGGTCCAATAAACGGTATGCGTGTGTGTGGGTGTGTTTACGTGTGTACACTCCCGATGTGGCGCTCAGGCACACGGTATGGTCACCGTATGTGGACTCGCTTTAATGTGGATAAAATTGCAAATTGGAGGTAAATTGAATCTTTCCCTTGCATGACCTATAAAATTAGGGATCGCATGGCAAGCGATGGTTCGGGCCTCGCTTCGGAGCCGCCCGGGCCGAGTTTGTGGCTATATTCTGGTAGACAGAACAGCACTTCTCACGTGCACGGTATGTGTGTGTTTGTGTTGCTGTACATGTTTAACCATTGGCAACAACACGAAAAATGCAAACGGCCGGAATACCTGAGACCCGTCAGCCGACCGTCTGGGGTGGGTTGGTAGCAAGGAGGTCACAGTTTTATAAAAATAACAACACACCTTTTAAGTGCGCCGCTAAAGCTATACTAGTTTTTGCAGGGTTATAGTATTGAAAATAGCCAAAGCCTTTCAATAGTTGATCAAAACTTCACATCACAACGATTTTGTATGGTTAGTTTGAACTTTACAGTTTGTGTCATTTTAAAAGTATTTTTTTATATTTTCTATTTTCTATGTATCTATCAAGGTAAACATTGCCTAAGGCTAGTCTTTATTTTATGGAAAATGCTTAATATTACCAAATGGTGTGGCCTTTATAAATTTAGCACTTATTTGATTAATAGAATATGACCACCTACAAAAGGTTTTTTGCATACAATGAGATTAAAATATTCCATAAAAAGCACCTTTAAAAGCTTCTACGATGTCAATTTTGGATGTATTTTCGAGACTTTTATTGAAAATTTCTGGCATTTTGTTTTAAAAGACTGACCTTAACAGGTCGTTTGGAGTAAAAGCAGGTTGTTCAAGCCTATTGCTACAATGAATGCTGCTATGTTGTGTTGGTTTATGCTTTAACTCGAATGAAAGCTCAAATCAAATGATCGAAGAAATAGATTAAAATTACTGCTGCAAAAGGGTCACTGATCAAGCAGTTACAACTTATTTGCTGGTTTGATGCGTTTTACCGTTTAGCCCAATTTGACATGTAACAACGCGTTCTATTCTACGGTGGGAGCGCTCTTTAATTCGCAGTGACACTGTCCAACACTCAATGCGATAAAGATTATTTTCAAAATTGATTTAAACATGTTGGATTGTTTAATACAATTTGGATCTCGTATAATTTCTATTAAACTAGATAATTTGGCCCAGTCACAGGGTTACGCAACGAATTTTCGAAAATCTTTTTCTCTGAGATCCTGGAATCTCGATCAGTCGCCAGTCTCGACACATGCCAGTCCTGAATTCATACCAGATTTGCAACGAATTCTACCGGCCCAGGAACCAATACCGATCCTGGAACCGATATTGAACCCATACCGGTCCTCGGATTCGGATCGAAATTTGAACCTGATCCGAGTTTGAGTTACTTTGGGTATCTGATATAATGTATCTTTTAGCTCTCCATTACGAATATTCAGAATTACATTGCCTTTAGTCCTCGTCAAAACTGCCTAAATTAGTATAGAACCGAGACGTCTCACTCCAAAATTGCTCGAAAATGTGTTTTATGTACCTTTTTGGCTTCATAAAGCTAATAACACCGAAAACTACTAACGATTTGTTCCATAAATCACTATACGCCTTGCCGTCCATTAAACGCACCGCCACTTACATCACATCACTGTTGATGTAGTGCGTAGCACGGGATTAAAAGAATGGCACCAGCAATATCAAACGATGATCAAGCCCTAACCCCACGATAGGTCATCAGCGTGCGCCCAGCGAAATGAGCACACTGGCTGCCAGTACCCGGTGGTGAACCGAAGGAAATGGTTTCACAGTCTGCTGTGTAAGAACGGCGAAAGAATAAACAGTATGATGGCTGGTTCACCCGTACGCCCGTACGTGCGTTAACGAGAGCTTCACTGCCAGCATTGCCATCGTAAATGGCCCATGGAGCTCATCGTTAAAGTAATTGCAATTTAATGGGTGGCTCACCGGGTACGCGCACACTCACACATACACATAAACACACCGCGTGTACATCTTTTTTCCGGGATGACATCATTTATCAGGTGAAGGGAAAATGTACAAAACAAGAACAAGAAACGCGTCGTTTACGTGAAGGCATACTGCGCGTTGGGGTAGGGGGCTGCGGGAGGAATGGTCCAATTGTTTGTACACTGGTTGTGCAATTAGTCGAGTTATTTAGACGTTAATGGTAGCAGGACTTGTAATACAATTTTTCCGCCTCCTCTCTGTCCCCTCTCTTTTCCCTTTGACCACCCCGTACCGCACAGTCATTGTGTTCCATCATTAGGTGTCATTTAGTGGCAGGTAAATGGTTGTTTTGTTTAGCGAGATTTTCATTAAATCCATCTCGCAAACGCGTCCCTTCTTCCTGGGCCAGGTACTTGTAATAAACTCTTGTCTCAGACTAACTGACCTGCCATAGGAAGGTGACGGCAAATCAAAAGGGTTACCACGGCGAATGAGCAACCATTTATACCATTTTCTTGGTAAGCAATTAACGAAGCTATTACCGGTGTGGCATGCTTCCCTTTTCAGGAGCACCTTTGGAGATACTTTCAACGCCGAAAGAGCTTATACACGCATCTTCACCTGTCTCATATTAGTGCTTTACGATTAAACTAAATTTGACATTTTATGCAAATGGAATGGCACGTTCATGTTTCCTGTCGTCGGAAAGGTGTCCCAAACTGACTCGGTCCTAATGGACCCGTTTGAATAATCAAACTTTTAGAGAAGTAATTAAAGATAAGGAGAGTCATAACATTGATGGTTGCAAAAGAAACGTGAAACCATTACAGTGCCCATGGCATTACATGTTACCTTTATATGCTGGATTGATGTACATAAAATGCCATAATTGTTCTAAATTTGGTAATGACTTTGAAATTCGTCGTAATTATGGATTGTTCAAACATCGCAATAAGAGAAGCTTAATTCGCATTATTTTTCAATAGAAATTGAATTTATTTCCTTGTTTTATTTGCAATACTAATCCTGCTATATGTGTACTCGAACAAACACACAAGTTTCTGTACGCGAGGAGGCTCAACGATCGGTTAGTTGGCTTGAAACTTTTTTTTATTAGTTTAAAATAAATAATGTAGCTCAACCAAAGCTTATCTTATGTTAGTATCGTTATTGAGAGATATTTAGACACGGTTTTGAGCCAGGAAGCGATCGTTAAAATATTGGTTTCAAATAGAAAAAAACTACAAATGATTTTTTTTAACATTGACACTTGAAAAAGAAGGCTTCTAAAGCATCAATATAAAGTATTGATGGTTTTGAAATTGACCCATTGGCAGTACGTAAATATGAGAACAATATTGGTTTGTGTGTGGTGAATAACACATTGGCTAATTTGATCCCAATGTTCTTCCTAATTGAAATTTTATTATGACAAAAATTATGATTAATTATGAAAATCTTCAACAACTATACAAGTATAAGGCTCATTGAATGATATAATGCTCAATTAAACATCTTCTAAATTATGTGCAAGTCAATCGTTTGTTTGTGTCGTAAAAGACCTCGGTGTCTGGCTTGACAGAGGCCTCACCTTCAGCCACCACATTGACTCAGTTGTCAATCAAGCGCGGAAAACATTGGGTCTCCTAAAGAAAATTGCTAGAGATTTCTCCGACCCTATGTGCCTGAAGACTCTGTTCTGCTTTCTGGTTAGATCGATTTTGGAGTATTGCTCAGTAGTCTGGTCCCCTACAGCTCTGTGTTAATTTTTGCTAGGTTAGGAACATAGGTAATAAGTATTATTTAAGTATTTGTGTAACCAAAAGGTATACAAGTAAATATGAGTATGATTAATATGAATATGAATATATAAACATGTTATGCATTTTATTCTTCATAATTTTTGGGCTTTAAGCTTTATGCACTTTTTTGTACTAGTAAAAGGCCAAATTAATGTTTCAGCGTCTTTTTTATTCGAATCAATAATGAAATCAATTTACAAAGGCATTATCATGTTTCAATGCCTTTGTAAATTGATTTCAGTTACAGTTCAGTTACAAAAAAAGTATATAAAGACAAAGCTGTCTAAGCAAATAAAATTTTCAGTACAGTGCAAATTATAGATTCCTATTCGTACATTCGTACAGATTCTATGCAGCTGTATTATCAATTTCATAAACCACTGTTTACTATTTATGGCTTTAAGTAATTATACAGTATGTAAATGTATCAAAGTTGTATAATTTCAACACCGATCAAATTTAAATTATGAATGTCTCTCATTACGTTGTTTTTTCTATCCGTTTCATACGTCAAATTGTGCTAGTAGTGTGATATAATATCTAACCCATAAATATATTTTTAAATTATTCGTGTACAATAAGGTAAGATAAAAACACACACACACACTCACACATACGATACAATCAATTCGAGTGAAGAGACAATATCGTGTTCAACAAATTTCCACTTCATGCACTCCATTTCGTGCGCTTCACTGACATTACAACGGGTTTTGCTCGGGCTTGGGAACAAGCCAACAAGCCACGTTCGCACACGTACCGCTTCTGAAAAGAGCTGCTGTCAACCGGCTTTTCCCTCCGGGGAAAAGTGTCATCCATCATCTTTAGAATGACACGGAAACTAATGATACACAATACAAGGGCTGGCAGCGGTGGGTGCGCAATGTGGGCGCTCGGTGGGACCCAAGCCCTTTGAAGTGTGCGTTCGCAAAGAATAAAAACATCACAAACACCCCCAAAAGAATGGTTATCAAAAGCGCCCGGGGAGTTCTGTTGATGGATTATGTCTATTGTTAATTCGATCCACTGGCCGAACGTTCGCTTACCACTTTCGTCTATATATTGTGTACACAATGTTTTGATGCGTGTTTTATCACCGCGTCGTTGTTTTGTGTTGTACCAAGCATCAAGCTGTGCCGGTATTGTTTTATATTGACAGTTTGTGTTTTATGTTCTTACGTACTTGTGCCGTACAGAATAGCGCAGTTTATTGAATAAAATCGATAAAGGGGGTTTTACAACAACACTTCGTTTACAATTTATCTCCGCAAAAACAGGGGCACCGATAATTTGTTCGCTCACTATTTACACTGTCTTTCAATCTTCCTCAACCGAAGCGCAGCTGTTTTTGCAGGCAGTCAAACAATTCGACGTAAAAATATCCGTGTAAAGAGCAAACAGCATAAAACAAAAACCAACTCGAACCGAATGCAAATTGGGTGCATCGACTCAGCAGCAACATTCCGGGCCCGTCATTCAGGCCCAGGAGACAAGTGCAAACAAGTACCGGCAGCGAGCCCCCGAATAAATAGGGCTCACCCAAACCGCAATGGACAAATAGAGCCGAAGTAAATACACTGGTTGACTCGAAAATAGTTGGGTTGTCGACGATTCGTCCTTGCTTCTTCCATTTTGCTGCCTCCCTTCCCTCAGTTCTCAACCATTTCAATGTTGGACGGGCCCATTTCCGGGCGTGACGTTCGACCCAAGGGATGAGGAACTGGCGGATCGTTTTTCATGTTTTGGGTGATGTTTTATGCTGTCAGCTTGCTGTTTTGACTGGAAGCGGAAGAGCCGAAATGTGCGGAAAGACGAGTAAGAGGAGCGACATTGTTCCACTCACACTGGTAGGGCTAACTTTAATTTATCGACCAAAGTTTATCACTACGAGGAAATTGATAAAAAACACGAGTATAGTAGTTTTCCTTTAGGCTAAAAAAAAGGGCTAATATTAGCTGCACTTTATCGTGCAAACCCTACCGGCGACAAGTGCCGCAAGTTTTATAATCCTTCACACACACACACACACACACACACACACACACACACACACACACAAAAGTCCGTTTGCAATGGCCAGTGTCCGCTGCAAACGGGCATAAAAGTTGTCTACCTAAACAGCACGGTGGAACGACCTTAAGTGGCCTGTTTTGGTATTCATTGCCGGGTTGGCCCCTGTGTTCGTTTGGACCGGCATTGGTACACGATAAAACTTTGTCTATCGGTCACAGGGCACGTAATCGCAAACCATTCAATCCTATCGCTTGGGTTTTTTGGGGGTTTCTAGAGAGGTGAAACACAGTAAACTTTGTGAGATGGGGTTCTACTCTCTTTCTTTTGGGAAAAAGTAAAAAACTTTTGGGTTTGTAAAATAAAATCGTTGGTACATTAGCATTACATTATCTTTATATTAACGATGGTGTTGATTTCTTAAACTGATAAAAAATTTATCATAATTGTCAGTACCATATCACTAACAAATTCGCCGACAAATTTTAATGAAACTTTTACGCAAATGTTGACAAAACTGGCAATTCAATTAATTAGTTTTCATTTGTTCTGATAATTTTACCATACTTTCTATTCGTATTCGTCCGAATACACCTTGTCGCATTAATATATAGCTTTATAACACAAATATTACAGAAAATATTTGTCAGACAGGTCTTGACCGACAACGGTTGCTGAACCAAAAGAAAAAGAATAAGATACCAACTTTGAGGCCCTTTCCGTTTTAAGTTCGTAGGCTAAAATTTCAGCCTGTCAGCTGTTTGCATTGTATAGCAGTTTTCGAGCAGCTATCTAAGTCGGTATAATGTACAGGTGGGCTTATCCCAAGGTGTATGAATTTAGAAGGTTGATTTTTATCGCTTCTGCTTCTGCAAAGCGGTTGTAGCGCCGGATAAGTAAGTAAGTAAGCTTCTGAATGAATATTTTAAGAGTGTTTTGTGTGTTCGTCAAGCCTCCAGAAAGCTTGTTTGCGCAAAAGCTTTCACCCATCTTGTCAAAAAGTAATGTTCAAAATTGGTTATAAAAATTGCTATGAAACCACCTGGACTACACTTTGATTCTAGATTCCACAACCTGATCTCGTTAATACACCTTGGGATAAATCAAAACATAGCCTTGTTTGGCAATATTTTCGAGCAGGTACTCGAATCTAATTCTACCTTTGAGCCTAGAATAATCTAGACTGAAAATTAAAGACTAGTTTTGTGTGTGGTTTTGTATGGAGTGTTTACATGATTTGAGCCTCCAACTGTCAAACTCCATGCAAAATCACGAACAAAATCTTCTAAGAGGAACTAAATACACAGCATCGTTTTAGTAATTTAGGAGGAATATGGCAATGCTCTTGTAAGAAATCCTAAAAGGTAAAAAGAGACACATACATTATAATGATTATTTAGTTTTATTAACTAAATTTATCTGTGAATATTAACCTATAAGTAACCACTTTAATGGCACAGTGGCATAATTAAAATGATGATAAATGGTTTTAAATAAACTATAAAATGCATTGTAGCAGCAAAGAAGCATTGTAAATGTAATGGATGGGCACTTTATTTTGTTGTTCACTGTAAGCTGATTTATGGATTATTGAAATCATAATTTAAAATTTTATATTTTTATATCCTAAAAATATCACTTGCATTAACATTATTTTTTTATGATATCTTGTTCTTCCAGCTGTACTACCAACTTTCGACGGTAGAGCAATTCGAGCGGAAAACAAACTCGGTTTAATATTTAATCGCATCACATCCCAATCACGACCGACACGGCTTGACTCTGGTCTAGCGTGAAATCCTCCAGCTAGCCGCCGACGGTGTCTACGGTGTCTAAAAACTATCCCAAAAGGTGTGAAACGAGTGTCAGAACAGGAAACCGAGGCAGGAAATCAAACCCAAAAAAAAAACATTCACCTTTCCAGCGCCAAACGGTGGTGCTATTCGTTTTTGGGAGACACAGGTGTGAAACCACCTTCGTGCAGAGACACCATCCTTGCGCTTGGACGCACGTTGTTCTGCCAACGGAACCATGGAAGCGGTAGCGAAACCCTCCTCGACACGCTCACAGCAGCAGGTGCTGTCGGTGCAGAATCAGCAGCAAATTGCGATTGAAATTATCAGCGAATCGCCAATCGCACAGCACCAGCAGCAGCAGCAACAGCAGCAGCAGCAGCAGCAACAACAGCCACCACACCAACAGCTGCAGCATCAGGAGCTACAAGCGCACACGCTGCTGCAACAGTGCCAGCAGCAACAGTCAGCGGTCCCTCAGCCGAACGTGGACATTGTGCTGCGCGAATCGACCCGTGGCAATCTGGTCAGCCGAAAAAAGCCCTCGACCGCGGACGGCACGAAGAGTTCGGGCCACAAGAGCAAGGGCGACCACAAGGGTGAAGGCAAATCGGTGTACCGGAAGTTCTTCAAGCGCATCAAAACGATCCTGGACGGGGCGGATCCGGACGCGAGCAGCCGTAAGTGGTTTTCGATTTTGATTTTTTGGGTATGACTTTTTCATGCACAAACTTCTCCCAGAACCCTCGAAATGCAATCAAACCCTCCCGCCTTCACCTACCTTTGTGTAATTGCATTTAGTATGCAAAAATGTGTTTTCCGGGTCAGCGCACGGACAGCGGACAGTGGGGAATCCTTTTGTGTGGGTTGTTTAATTTGCATCATCAATCTACACATCGGGAAGGCGTGTTGATCGAGTTTTGGTGATGCGATTGATTCGGCGAACAATGAGTTGGGTGAATAATTACACCGGTTGACCAGTGGCAGCACATGACTTTCCGGTGTAAAGTCACGCATGGAGAAAAGGGAATCATGCAATGCCTTTTTTGTTCTGCGCACTATTGTTGTCCGATCGGCTTGTCAGGTTTGCGTAAAATACCCTGCGAGGTAATAATGTTGCTGTGTGCCAATAAATTGATGAGAAGACTGTGGCATCCTTTGTCATTTGTTTTATTTATTGTCCCGGATGGCCATATGGGACAGCTGGGAATTAACCGTGGCGGTTCAATATGCAATAAATTGTAATGGTTTGCAATTCATTTGTTTACGGATTTTATTTTGTTTGTTCGCAACCGGTCGATTGTATGTTGACATTTTAATAGCCCAGGTGGGGCATAATAACGCATTTTAATTGGTACAGTCAATAGGCAAACATGGGAAGGACACGGACGCATGTCGCATATTGCTACGCATGCCGCTTGGAATGGGAAAACAGGGTTTCGAGTCATATAATGGAATAGTTCAATGGGTTAAAAGAATATTTCAAACCGGTAGTGGAATCGTGCAAGCATTCTGTAAAGGTTTGCAATCATATAATGGAGTGTTGCAACCGTGCTGTGGAATTTTGCAACCATACTGTGGGGCGGATGTCAGAATGTGGGTGCTATCTACAGCATTTCAAATATATGCACAATTGTATTACATTCTTTATACATTGCCCAACTGTACTTGGTTTACATCGATTTCCATTATGAAGGCCCAGATGGATTTTGTGTCCGTGTATTTTGCGTCCGTGAGTTTTGCGTTTGTTAGTAGGCGCCCATGGATGTTGCGTCTGTATCGCAATTTTACGAACGGATATAGCGACCAAGGGTTTTGCGACCATCCGTGACACCCGAGAGAGCATAT
This sequence comes from Anopheles merus, assembly GCF_017562075.2. Classification (NCBI taxonomy): domain Eukaryota; kingdom Metazoa; phylum Arthropoda; class Insecta; order Diptera; family Culicidae; genus Anopheles; species Anopheles merus. The sequence goes on from NC_054084.1 coordinate 36,316,986, forward strand.
ACAATACATTTTCAAATTCATCTACGCTCCTCCCGTGATTTTATGCTTCTGTCCCTTTTATTTGCTTGATTTCAAAGCAAATGATTAAACAGCAAGGTAAAATGTCTATGCTTTATGATGGGCGAAAAGGATCTCACGTAAAGCAGGAAATGCGTATAAAAAATGTATACCGGCCGAAGGGCATTGGAATTTCCACTTTACTCTGTTGTTTGTAGTAGCGTCCAGCTTTTTTTATGCATTTTTTATAGGCTTGTCTGTACTTGTTCTTGTTTTATTTAGACATCCCAAGTGGGTCTATGTACATGCCGCCTAAAGACTTGTTACATGGGACTGTTGGCAATGCTGCCACTTCAAACGTGTCTCCTCTGTTCGATGGCTTAACTCATAGAGTGAGATTCTAATATTTAAAACATTTTTTGAGAAAACAAACCAGACACATACTACAATGCACACACAGTAAAATCAACTTAGTCGGACATATCTATTTTCTTTATCTTCAGTTTTTGATATATTTTTTTATTCTTCAGCTTAACATTCGACTGATAATTTAAAGAGTAAAAAACTCTTGTTCTTAGGAATGTAACACAAATGTGGACATACTTCCATTCTTCACTCGTGTTTTTAATCAAAATATAGCCAACAAACATTTTGTAATAATTTTACACTTCACTTGAAAACATGAAGAAATTACATTACCCTACCATTAGTTTTTTTTATAAATGTGGCACTAACGCAAAACACTTAGTAACCCATTTAGATCTCCTTCCTTGTCAACTCAATCGAGCAGGAATATGATTAATATGGACTGTCTGTTTTGCTTTGTTTACAATATTGAAAACTCCATATCGACTTTTGAACACAGCTCAACTCTTTTTGCTCCTCCCGCCTGTCGAAACCCGATCGATGAATAATGAACCTAACTTCATTAATCACTTCAACTAGGGCAACGATCTCATCACATTTTATTTTTTTTAAATTTCAATGGAGACGCCTGGTGTTTCACCACACTCATTCCGCACATTATTTCTTCTTACGTTCTTCTTTACTACAAAAGTGTTGCCAAAGCAGTGTCATATTTCAATACCATTGCGTTAAGCTTTGTAATTAGCTTGTTTTGTGAACTCTCTTGTTCGCCAACATACGCCCGGTTTGCGTAACACTGTTAACCGGCAAAGACGCTCTGGCGCCGTGCGTCGTTGTTCATTTGTTGTACTTCTCCGTTATTTCCGTTGTACGCCTTCGGCTGAAAGGCTTACCCATTGACACACTTCATTAGTGTAAAGCAGGAACCGTTACCGTACTTGGGGTCAAGAGTGTGATATCAGCAAACATCGTGTAAAGTGTGCAGCCGGCTGTGACGGAGTGGAAGAAAAAAAAATAGAAATTACAAGAATGCTACCGGCTTGGTATAAATGGTTGAATTGTTGAAGGGGTGGTTTCCAATCGCTTACCAGAGTCAGTCATTTGTAATTGAAGCTTTATGTCGATTGTTGACAGCCATTACGATCGATTTGACGGCAATGAAGGGCCTATGATACGAAGCGATGGAAAAGGCCATCGTAATGAAAGGCAACGCTTTTAGACAGAATATGGGTATTGTGTGTTGTTTACTAAGGTAGTGTGAAGGTAGTAGGAGTCTGAAACATATAAAAATAAATACAATTAAACGTATTGATTTGGTAGTTTAATATTATATTATATCATTATATTCGTCAACATTTGTCAACACATCGTCAACAGCAAACTACATTTGAACGCCTACAAAATGTACTAGTTACATTAATTTACATGAAACACGTTTGAGCACAGGCTTCTGTTATTCCTACTAACATCACTGTCTTACACTCCTTTTATCATGTTTCACAACATGTTCTTTGATTCAGTTTTGGCCAAAATCTGTTTATTCAATCTAATAAGCTTGCCCAACAACACCAAACTACATAGATCACCACCTTTTTGCCTTTCCCTTGTGTAACTGTAATACAAATTTTACACACGTTACACTCCCTCGAACGCATAATAAAATATAGGGTCGACTTGAAGAAGATACAGCTTGCCAAATTATGGTCCTTGCCAAAATAACCGGGTCTAGACCTTTTTTTTCATCGAAACAAACACTCACCTCTTTTGCGCGTGCCACTCAATTATTTACCCTCGGAATGCTAAAGCCAATCCGCAACCGTCGGCACGGCAAACACCACCCGATGGACTTACGCTATCGAAGCGCAGGCAAATTTGTCTAACTATCTAATCCATTTACTGACGCAAGATAAACAAACACTTTGGCCACGAGCAGAGGGAGGAGAAAGAAGGGAAGGGAAAGGATAACATTGGCTTCACCGAGCGGTTGCTCACTGCCTCGGTTTCTCCGGTCACCCGTTCGCCGGGTTACCTTCTGCTTCTGTTTATCTACAAATCCACAAACACCCATATAAATAACGGTACATAAACATTACCCCGGACCCGGGTGCTGGTGTCGAATTGGTCGGTTGGGAGTTGGGGTGAATCACAAGAGACCTGCCGTTGTGCCGCTGGAATCGATGAGGTCTGAAAATACACATATTTTCTTAAGACACCGGGCACATTTCGTACCTGGTGCCCCTGCTTTAGCGTTGGTTTTTATTTTTCTTAACCGTCCGTCCATCCCCCGCACGAAAATCGACTGTAACGAGCGTGCCGAAACGATCGGCACTGACAAAACAGCTCAATAGCAAAACGATTGATTAATGATGACGTTCTCAAGTTGACAAGCAAACCTCGACAGCTAATCATTGGGAATCGCAAAACCCTCAACAGTCGTTCGGGAGTCGTTCGTCAGCGACAGCACAGAAACCACGGTGGGTAAGTTGAGTCGGAGAAGTTTGGGGAAAATGGAACGGGAGAGAGAGAGCCGAAGAAAGCCACCCTAGATTTACAACGAAAACAGCCATCCTGAACTCAAGGTGTGTGTGTGTGTGTGTGTGTGTGTGTGTGTGTGTGTGGTGTGTGTGTGTGTGTGTGTGTGTGGTGTGTGTGTGTGTGTGTGTGTGTGTGTGTGTGTGTGTGTGTGTGTGTGAGTGTACTCAGTTGGCAATAATAGCTGACGGCAGTTTTGGGTCACATTTCTTTGAATTACCTTGGTACGATATGATATGGCAATGCGACATGCACAAACACACTCATCTGCAGATATTTGACAGTTTAATAAGCTGCCTTCCGGTGAAACACGCGTGAGAAAGATATTTATTTTATTGATGCGATTAACGTGTAATGCTTTTAGGTGGATCAATTTCAACCAAGGGGTGGTTGATGGCTTTTTCTGTGAAGAATTATGTACTTTTGTGAAAAAGAAATGCGATAAAATGGAAACTTCTGAGGAAGTTTCATTCGAGGTTTTGTAAAGGAAGCGTTTGTATTTACCTGGACAGGAATGGATATTATACATCAAACATTTGTGGGGAGTTTGTTTATTATTCCTAGAATTTTTGTGAAGATTAGCAATTCTCTAACACGCTTTTTTAACTTTCCAGAAAGCTAGATCTTTGAAATCTGTTTGTCTGATATCCTAACAAGTATAGGTAGTGTTTGATCGTCGTTGAAGAAGGGATAGCATTATTTATGCCATTCTATTAAAAAACACGGAAATTAATTAGATATGAACAGATATGAACAGAAAAATAATAAAAGGGAAAAGTTTTAAAAGCTTTTGTTAGAGATTAAAATAACAGTATTCAGAACATTAATATTGGAGCCTGAGGTTTCATTTATAGCCAAACGACTTATTTTTGTTATAAAACGTTTTGGTAAGAAAAGCAATTAAATTTTCCTTAATTTAAACATGTTTTAGACGAATAGACTTGATGACATATATTTTCTACAACATGTTAAGGATCGTTTACTTAACGACTGAACGTGATTTTTTTAATGATATTTTAAAGAATGTCCATTGAAATATATATCGTTATATATCAAATATATTCTATCCCTCAAGTATTTGCAGCGTTCGCTACAGCAAAAACTTTCATTAAAATTTTTTTAACAGATGTTACCGTCAACGCATCGTGAGATTTGTTATTTCACATTTTCTGCCAAGAGGAATATTTAAATAGAAACATATGCTATTCAATTAAACCTTGGATCATTTGCGGCTCTTTATCAAAATTTTCATTTGCGAGAAAGTCACTGCAATAAAAGGGATAATTTATTGTTTTGTAAACTTAATGCAATTGTACGGAAAAACTAAAAAGATCAAACTTTGTGCGTTCAATTTAGATTACCAATCAACCATAGGTACAATTGTTAAATTGTTATCATGAAATTGGTTTTATAGTGGAAAGTTAATTGAAGCGTTACATTGATTGTACCTCTTTCGAAAATGAAACATGAAATAGCTAGTAAGTTGTGAATTAATTCAAATCATTCTGGAAAATTACTGCTACAGTTCCACGCATTAAAACGTGTCGTTATTGACACGATCATCACCCCTACTTTGCACAGTAACCGCCGACACCATTCCATGCGTTTACTATTGTGTCGTGTCAAATATAGCACGGATGGAAGAAGGGATAGAGGGGGCCACGATGTAGCCTTTCACTCCTTCCCTTTTGTGTGGACGAGACTCGCTTGCGTTTTCGCGTGCACGGCAAACGATCGACTTGTCAAGTGGCTCGGAAACGATCGCGCGTACGATCGCCGCTTCGCGCCATTCGCAGGTGTGCGTACGCGCGCGATGGCGTGCAGCCGGGCGAACCCGTTAGCACGTCCACAAATGGACCCGTCCGTGGTGGAACCGCGATGTTGGACCGGCGCCAGCCCGGACCGATCGCCGACAAAGCAATGCGCCCCAGTCGAGAACGAGCCAGCGGACGCTCGCGGTCCGAATGTGTGGACGTGGTCGACCCGGTTCGACCGTGCTGGACTGGTGCTACCGTACGATCGTGCGCCTGCTGTTCGGACTGCCGGACGACGATGGTCCACCCACACCGCCCACGTCGCCCATCAACGGTACAGAGGAAGGAGTGGCCGCAATTACCCTCACCGCGCCGGAAACCCTCGACAGCAACGGCAGACAGTACAGGCGGCAGCGGCGGCGCCGGGACGCGATCGCGCTCGATCTGCTCACGGGCAAAGGTACCGGTATCACGCGTGTAGGTTAAGTCGGCAACTGCATTGAAGCGAACGCACTCACACACACCCGACGGGGTGGTAATAACAAACACACGCATACACACAAACACTCACACTAACGCATTGCTTCTGCAGTCCTGACGTGATCATTCGCGATCGTTTGACGTGTTTTTTAGTCGTCATTCAATCGTTGGCGCAATTGGATGGTAACAGATCGGTGTTTTGTTTGCCCGAAATTTCCCAACCCGTCATCAATTGTCGTATTTTTTTCTATTTGACTGTTTCTTTTTTTCTTGCTATTGTGATTCGTTTACATGTGTATCACGATTCAGTGTTTGTGTGTGATTAGTTGCTGTGTTGAACAAGTTTCGGTTGGTTCGGTTTACCCAAGTTATTGATCAACTGGTGCTGGATCTTCCCCAAACGCACGGTGGATTCAGCTTTCCTTTACCATGGCGTCTGTTTAATGTTTCGGCATTGCTGTACGATCCTGCCCAAACGATCGCTCCATCACCAGTGTTTGGTGTTGTGTTCGAAAGGGGTGCACACACATTGTTTACCAAATATTACGACTTGCGTGCGCGTGTGTGTTGAATGAAGGTTTTGCGCTTGCTTTTTTTACAGCAAACATTGCTGCGGAACGTAAACGAACAAAAAACTAACGCGTGTGTTTGCGTTGTGGAAAGGTGGGATTCGTAGCATGAATCATAGATGGTGTGATACGTGAAGAAAACCATATCGAGCTGGAAAAAAATCACCACCCGCTAGTGAACGGTGGCCTTGCAGTGGGGGTTTTGCCCACTTTTCCAAGAGAAACCGCGTGTGCTGAGGCGGTTGTACTGCATGCAGTGTAGGAGCAATCGTTAGTGCGTGATAAGTAGTGGCTTAAAGCGAGTGTGTGCAACAACAACCTTTCTCATTTCGGTCCATCCCGTAAACCATCTGCGTTTGCCTGTAATCAGTACAGTAGCGTAGATTAGAGTCCAATTTCTCACAAACCTTAAATCTAGACCGCACACATAAATCATCTTTCGTCTGGAACATTTCAAAATTTGTCTGATTCGGAGGGTGATTTCGAGACGCGTGGTTCCAACACCGGTGCTAAACGGTGCGCAGCGCTCCGGTTTGACGTGGCGGAGGCGTCTGCTGTGTGCTGAACAATTGAAAGTTTCGGTCTGGTCTGGTGTGTGCTAATTAAAATCAGAAAAGCAATCCAACTTTTCGATCGCTTTTCGAGTAGGCGTTCGTTTTGGGCCGGGGTTTGGGCGTTTTCGGCGTTTTAATTAGTAAGCGAAGCAACTGACTTGCTGCTGTTTGGCTGTGTGGGCGAGATGGGTATTTTAAACATTCGACAATTTTATGGTAAGTGTTAGCTTAGCGTCTAAAGAAAAGGACAGAACAATGGATGTTTTATTTAAGTAACGAAAAATAGACTTCAGATAAATTCTACAACTCTCACATCTTTATGAATATCCATAGTTTTTAAATCTCTCTTCAATATATGGCTGCAGTTGATATATTACTATCCAGTGTGGCCTTATTCGATTGGTTTTTATTGAAACAGTTATTTTGAAGTTATCCTGAGGCAGGCCAAGACCGCAAAGCGGTTGTAGCGCCGGATAATGCTATTTTGAATAAAATGTTAAAATGCTTTCTTCTAATTGAAATAAAGTGAAGCCCAAATAATATAAAACTGTAGGTACCACAGAACATTTATTTATTGTTAACTGATCATTACTGGAAAAAATCATGTTGTATGTATTAATGTTATTTCTGTTTGAAATAGCTTCCGTCTGGATACTTTCAAAAAGTGAATTAAGGACGTTAAGCCAAATAAAAGAAGAATCACTAAAATCACCATAGATGTCTTGCTTAGTTAGAGTTAGGCCTAGCATTTTCTACTACTTTTTAAATAAATATGTTCTTTAGCTTTAAGAACAACAATCACCAAAGTTTTATTTAAAAAAAGATTTTCTTTCTCGAAATGTTTAGTCTCCGTCAAAGAGATTACAGGGTTTTCCAAGTCAGTTTCGAATGCAACCCTTGTTATTCGCTTCGTGCAAGAAGTTAATCTACATGAATCTGATACTTCATTTGCATCATCATTATTTTGAATTTCTTCAGCATGATCTTCAACACGTTATTTGTGATGTGTTGAAAATCATGTGTAAAATCTGAAATTGTATTATGAAGCAAATACACCATTTGACAGCTCTTGAAAAACATCTTGGAGGCGGTGAATAATTATGTACACATTGGAACACTTGGAAAGCCCTGTAAAGCATCGGCGGGCAGCAAAAGTGTATAGAAATACAACGTTTTACAGGGGTTTCCAAGTCACTTTCGAATGTAAACATTGTTATTCAATTCATGCAAAATGTTGTTCTACATCGATCTGACTTTTAATGGAAACTTTTAATTTGTACAGCATGATTTTCAACACGACTCAAGCTGGATTGAGTTTGACAATTCTTTATTATGTGTTTAAAATCATGTGTTATGTGTTGAAAATCATGTGTTGAAACTGAAATTTCATTTTGAAACAAATAAACCTTTTGATAAACAAAAAAACATCTAGGATGCGGTGAAGAACAATGTTTAGTTTCGAATGACTTGGAAAACTCTGTAAAAGTCGAATGTGCACATTCGTTATTCACCACATTTTAGATGTTTTTCAACAGCTGTCATATGGTGTATTTGCTTCAAAATTAAATTTCAGTTTCATCACACGATTTTCACGCATAACAAAGAACTGTCAAACTCAGTTGTATTGAAAAGCATGATGTAGAAATTAAAAATTAATATTATGGAAATGAAATATCAGATTGATGTGGATTAACATGTTGCACGCATTGAATAACAATGTTTACATTCGAAAGTGGCTTGGAAAACCCTGTAATACAATTTCAGTTTTTCACATGATTTTCAACACATCACAAATAACTGTCAAACTCAATCCAGCTTGAGGCGTGTTGAAAATCATGCTAAAGAAATTAGAAATTATGATGATGCAAATGAAATATCAGATTTATGTGGATTAACATCCTGCACCCAGTGAATAACAACTTTTACATTCGAAACTGACTTGGAAAACCCTCTATCTTTAAACATAAACAGTTAATGATTTTTCTATTGCAACAACTTACGGCAATACATGGTTTTCCATGTCACTTTCGAATGTAAATTTTTGTTATCCACTGAATTTATCTGAATCTTGTGCTCGGATCGTCAGTGCTTGCAATGAGGGGACATACTGGTTAGGGATCGAACACGAGCGGCCTCGTGGGAGCCGGTGTGTCGATCCTAATAACTGCTAGGCTGTGGCTCATAAGAAATGCAACATAGAGATGTTATATTTGTTGCAGTTGATGTTACAGTTTATGGAATTTGCTTGTAATCTTGTTTCAACTGAGAAAGATTACAATAATATACTTCCATGTGTCATTTGTAAATAAACTTAACAATAATGTACCTTCAAACAAAACGAAGTTTGTTTGTACCAGCTTATTATTCTTTTTTGTCCTTGGTTCATTGTTATTATAATATAAAATATGAATCATCCTTTTCATATGAAAAAAATATGTAAAATATTTAAAAAAAAGTATCGGATCACTATGTTTATTATTTTCTGTACGTGAGATTAAGTGGTGATGAAAAATCCAGAGAATAATATTGACGCTACTTTCGATACTGGTTCGAACTTTGGATTAAAAACCACACTTGGCTGATATGATTCAATATGAGTGAAGTATAGCTTAAAACAAAAAATCCACCGAACCTACCTTCGCCCCAGCGTGTAATTTGCACTTCAAAAAGACCAAACGAACACGGTTTCTGTGAAGCCCCAAGACTCATTTATCTGTCACCGGGTGCTCGTGCAAAATTTAAAAATCCATTACCATGCAAATAGCATTCACTAATGAGAAGTGCCTTCACCCGGAAGCTCATACACCAGAACGTTCCGTTATTTGCCGCTGATTATTCGAGCAGAGAAGTTCTGCACCGGTCCGACGAGATTGTGCTCCATCTCTTCTAGTGAAAAACGATTCCTTCCAGCATTACGAGTATTTGTTTACCACTTTTTGTGTCTTCATGTTTCCATTTCAATTTCACCATTCACTCATTGCGCTCATACGTGTCTCTTATTTTCTTTTTATCTTTCCCTCTTTCTCTCTCTCTCTCTACCACCCCAAGTAGAACCGGAAGCGGAGGATCTGCCCGTCCCTGCCCGCTACTATCCGGACTCGCTCGTCGAACTGACGCGGACGGCGCGCTTCACCGAGGAGGAGATCAAGCGAATATACCGCGGCTTCAAGGCCGAATGTCCGACCGGCATCGTCAAGGAGGAAACATTCAAGGGCATCTATTCACAGTTCTTCCCGCTCGGTGGTAAGATTACCAAGTAAACAGGGCCATCCGTAGATGCTGCTTCCGGGTCCGTCTGTGTTTGTGTAGTTTTGCCTTTTTTGTAGTTGCCCGCTACCCAGCGGTCAAATAGTGGCTGCCTCTAAATTCCCTGACTTTCCGTTTTCCTACCTTCAAATGGTTAGGAAGATTGTAGAGCGTAGTTGTGTAGGAAAGAGTAGCGTTCGTTCTTGGATGTTGATTCTCGGTTTCGGTGTCCAGCCAAAATGCTCGGTGTGCGAAAGCTTCACCCCGCACAGACATCCGTACAGATGAGGCTCCGCATCATTTATGGATGACCCAGTTATGTTTATATCTGTTTGTGTGTGTGTTTGTTCTTTTAGCATGAGTCAGTTTCAGCTTACGTTCTTGAGCGGTTTTATGCCGCTTTTGCACGGACTGTTCAGCAATAATATACATCGTTACTGATCATCATGATCATTTTAGTGATATGTTCTACTTTTATCCTTTGACGCCTTGCTTGAGTGCTTAGTGTGAATTGCTGTTTTGTAGTTGTTTTGTTGGCATATAATTCACAGGGCGCAAGTTATCCATTAGTGTTATAGTTCAACAGTAGAACAGCGTTTTATAATTTAAGCTTTTTTATAAATTATAAAAATAATGACCAATTAGAATCTCTATTTGAATGTAGCAACTATACAATCAATCAATTTTCAATAATGTTTCACCTGGCGTAATAAATTGAAGCATTTCAATGCACAGTTTATCGATAGTGCTCTTTGCGAGGCCTATTGTAATACAGTTAGGCTCTTTATTTTCGCAATGTTTGCCGATCGCTGAACTAAAGCAAAGATTCTTAGCTATCAAAACATAGTGTTATACCGTGTAGTCCAAATATACCAACTTGAATTGTTTTCACCGTTTTAGTTGTTCATGCCTTATTGTTTGTGAAGGTTTTTTTATCGATTCAATACCGGCACGCTGAAAAAGAAACAAAACATGAACGACAAGCTGGGCACATTCGTTCATTTGTCCTTCGCGTAATAATAGTAATAAAACAAACGTCCATCATTTCAAGCCATCATTTGTTCCTTCCCAAGTGAACAACAACACATGCAAAGTATTAATCACACACGCAGAGAAAAATATCGACCGGCCCTTTTGTCCCTTTTCCCGCGGCGTGAAAAGTGAACCTCTAATTTCGTGCGTAGTTCTTTCGAGAAAAGTGGCTGCAACTCAGAAGAAAGGAATGATTTTTATTTTTTTGTTTGTGTGAAAAGAGAAGAATAATGATTTGCCGGCAAGTAAAACGACAACAGTAATCTGTAATATCGCGTCTGGAAAAGAGGATATCATTTGTTTTCGACAATGAAGCATTACGCCTGTCATATCAGCTTAAAAGAAGCAGTTTTTTAAACTGATTTTAAATCAAAGTTATATTATAGTGTCTAAAAATCTGTTTATCTTTATTCATTTTTTATTTACTTTAGTTTCAAATTTAATTAACTGGTTCGACGCTGCCCAAACTTTGACGAGTTTAACTTTCTGTTTATTTTTCAAACTAAACAACAGTGGCGCGCCACTGCCCTATCCTTCCCTGAAGGCAAGCTGGGTACTAATTAGCGGGTGTTATTGGAAGCATGGTGCTAAACTAGCCCATCACACCGAGAAGGTTTTGTGTTGCTTTTGGCGTTAAAATAATATCAGCTGCAGGAAGAAGAATAGATGAACTTCTTAAAACCAACGCAGCAGTAGCAGCAGCAGCAACAGCAGCAACAGAGTAAAATTCGTTTCCGGCGATGTTGTGCTTGTCCGGTTGTTTTGTTGACCAAGACGGTTAGCGCCGGCCAAGGGCAGGAGGTGGTCGATATTTTTAGCCAAACGTTCAATTCGTACAAATCGATTGATGTTTTGTTTCTTATTTTGGTGAGCCGAGGCAGAAGACGCGATCAACTGAATATACCCTACACTCGATTAATGAAATCACCTTCTGGTTCGATCGGTTTGATCATTTCGTTTGATCTGAGAGAAAGAAATAGGAGCACGGTTTAGGTGTCCTTTGCGTTAAGCGAACTGTTCTAATCAATCTTTTAATATAATTGAAAATAATTGATGAAAATTATCCTTAATTACGTTTGTCTTTTCAATTTCGAAAATATAACAAATTTCTAACGCAGTTTGACTAAATGTTTGAAATAAATAAGCGGAAAACACATTCCTGAACTGTATTATTTTTTTAATTACTCTTATTTCTATTATTTTGTTCAAAAAGTTATTGTATATTATTATTACTTTTATTCATATTATTATTGCTATTCTCAATATTTTATCATCACTATTATTCTTATTATTATTATTGTTATTAGCAATAAGGCAAAACCGTTCCTACTGAATACATTTCTTATTACTAATATTACTAATATTATTAATGTTATTATTATTATCATTATTATTATTGTTGTTGTTTATTATTATTATTATTATTATTATTATTATTATTATTATTATTATTATTATTATTACTATTATTATTATTATTATT